>NC_089689.1:3929037-4633074 GCF_031753505.1 Anomalospiza imberbis | reverse complement strand
AAGCCTTATTTGCATTTAACTGGCTCGTGGGTATTCCTGTCACCTGCTGCTTGAAGTCTTTGTGTTAATGTAAGCTCTTGCTTACACACAAGCTTATCTATATGAAAATTCACCAGAGAATTTAAGTTTTGTTTGGTCAAAAGACTCAACAGAGCCAGCTCAGAAAGAAAACATTCTGCTTTGCAGGCGATACATTTCCACAGTCCAAGTGAATTCCTCATTAGCACAATAACAACATGCAACAGAATAATAGGAAATAATTAAAACTTCCAGTGAAATTACCTTTTGGACCAGCAGTGGTCCTTGCTCCTCAAAGATGTACTTGTTAAAAACAGTAATCAATTGCTCCTTTTTGTTCAGCCTATTTTTAAACTCCACATTTCTGACCAACCAAGACTAACCAAATTTCTATAAGGAATCTTTTGGGGACATATGAACTGCTGGATATTTGAAAGAGCTTTATAAACATGTCACAGGAATTACTTAGACAAATCAAATGGAAAGGATCTGACGTTTTTGTTCTAGGGAAAATAGAAGAGAGACATCTCTCATTCCCAAATCACTGCTTTCTTTCTCCTAAGAAGTTGACAACCAACATCTTATGGAAATATCACTAAGAGCTGCTGGAAAGTAAGCACATCCTCAAGGGTTCTGGTTTCTCCACTGCTTATCTTAATTCCCAATCTGTGAGATTATAAATCAGTTGCTTTATTTTAATGGTAAAGCCTATGACCTTGGAGAACACTCGCAGCTAACAAATAGAATTATGAAATAAATTGCTTCTGAAACATGCCTGGAAGCCTGCTTTGGTGTTGAGGATAGAGCAGCAGGGAAAGAGTAAAGAAGGAGTATTTAGCAGCTCTGCCATTGTGTAAAGCCTTACTACATTTGCATCCTGCTGGTGTGTGCAGTTGTTCTCCACATCCCCGGAGGATGCGCTGGAGTTAGGGAATGCATACAGATGGGCAACTAAATTGATTAAAGGAATGGAGCAGCTGCCTCACCATAAGGGTTATGAACAAGGCAACAGCAAGACTGGTGTTCAACAAGTCGTACTACAGCTAGGAGGTACTTGCCAGAAGACTTGATTTGGGACAGGAGGTGGTTTCCTCCCTCCCAGTTACACTTTTAAGAACCACACACACGTTTCAGCTCCTGACAACAGTAATCCATGTACAGCTGGTTCATACCAGATACTAACAGGTATGTACTGTACCCACTGTTTGAAAACAGGAGAAGGCAGGGCTGCATCTAAGTGCATGTGCCTTTAACTGCACCACCGGTTACAGCTAAAGGTCTTCAGCCAACTGCTTCTCTCCCCTTTCCATACACAGTCTGCAATTGCTACTGTAATCAAAAATGCCTCAGCCCTGACTTGTTCTGTGACTGCAGGAGTTGCCATTTCTACAAAGTAGATGATTCAGTCCCTCTCATGGAACTGCATATACCTGTATAGATATATATATAGAGAGAGACACAGACAGAGACCTATTTTCCTCTCTGGATATACCAAAGCCTTTCAATTCTGTTTCTCCCCAGCCTAGTGCTGTTTCTATTTCTGTATCTCTGACACCTCCTATCTTGCCGTGGAGTTCCATATTTAATGACAATGTGGATATATTGTTGGGACTTAACTGGTGAGAAGAATGAGAGATGCCAGCAGCAGTTTTCGTCCTTCACTTATTATTTCCTTAAAGTCTTTCTTACTCTGTGCTTCCACTGCTTGGCCTCCATGGGGTATCCTGTCACTTCTAACAATCCCCAGCCTGGCTATCTCTTTCCAATGCACATTTTGAGGCATCAAAGGCAAAAATTAGAAATTTAGGTTACAACCCAACACCGTGGTCACCAGTGTAGACTGTTAAGCACCTGGGACCAATAGAGAAATTGGTATTAATATCACACACCTGAGAGACTGCTTACAACAGACTGATATTTTAAGTAATTAAGTAAAGTAATTAGTGTCACTAAGTATGCACTAGCATACTAACATGTTTTTTTAAAAACAAAGCTATATTCAGGCATAGGAAGCTGCAGTAAAGCATTCAGATTTTGTGTTCTATCAGCTCAAAGCCTACATTTTGCCACACATAAAAACAAAAGCTACTAAAACAAAGGATATGAAGTTTCAGTATCAAAAGCCTGTTTTGCTAAAGCTGTGACAGGCTGAAATAAAAAACCAGAGATGTTTCTCTTTAATAAAGCAGCAATTCCATTAGTTACTCCTTACTCCAGAGCACTACCTAAGTAAGGTAAGGTCACTGCTTTTATTTCTGAGTCCTTAATCTGTGCCATAGGGACAAGGACAGACCACCACTGCAGAACATATTTCTTGATTCAAATTCCCAGGCTGCCAAATGTTTTCTAAAATATTAACTGAGTAAGTATGTCATGATCCCAGACAGGTTGTTGCTATCTCTAGTCAGAAAGGACCACTTAAACATCAATTCTCTGTAAACTGTTATTTGGATAGATAAATGTATAAATGAGATTACCACTCAAAGTCCTTCTATCGGAGAACAAACATTTTTATGCCTAAGAATCACATTACCTTAGGTTAGATGTGACCCCCAGATCACCAGAAATTTGCCAGATTTGTCCTCTGATCAAGGTGAAGTCATCTCAGCTACTCTCAGTAGATCACATTCAAGTCTAATGGATGTCTAATAAACACTGTGGGACAGAGGCCCCTAAGCTACTTCAGGCTGATGCCATTCTTTGGAGTTGTTTGGAAGATGCCAGCTCCAGTGGCACCAGCAGGTACTGAATGTACCCAGGGTACCCTTCCCATCTCCCCTCTTCTTCCAGGCTCCAAACATCTGATGAGAATGTCACCCCTAATCAAACCTCTATTTGAAGCACAAAAAACAGAGAAACAGAGACTAGAAAGTCATCTCAGTGTGTTAATTAATTTCCCCCCACCATCTGGGAAACAGGCTGGGAGGCTTTTGCATTAGCCCAGCAAAGCCTGCACTGCACAGGGAAGGAAAGTCCTCAGGTCTGGGCTCCCTTGGAAAGACATCATTGCACCAGCCATGCTGCAGTCATACTTTCAGGATCTCTCTTACAGGCACAGTAGCCTGGAGGGCTGTTCTGCTCTGTTTGAAGAAAGGCATAAAAAGGTACCACATTAACAAAGTAATGTCATTAGACCTAGTTCCAGGCCCACTTCTTGCTTATAAAAATCCTTTTAAGTGTAATGAAATGCCATCAGTTCTAACAGAGACCACTTCATAATACTCCTGTTCCATAAAGAGCTTGTTTAAAGGAGAATATTAAACCTGAATCTAGGAGATTTGGTGGGCTTAGATCCATCTCACAGCTCAGAAATCAAACCCAACAGAGCTACTTTCATGCTTTGTCATCTCTAGATAAAACGGAGTCGTACTTTTTTCAAACCCAATGAGAGCACATAGTATGCTGTGAGATTAATTGGGCTCCTTGCAATAGTTCAGTTTTCAGAACCATGCTCCTATCTACTTTGCAAAGAAGTTACTATGAACCTAATCTCCTCTAAATACAACCCAAGATATCCCAGAAAGCCATAGCAGAGTCCCAGTCTTGGCTCTAAGATTATAGCTAGAGACAGCCTCTTCTGCTGCATAAGGTTTTTTTCCATACATGCATTCAGAGGAACTTGGCTTAATTAGCAGTAATGATGAGAAAACCTATAGGGAACTGCTGAATTCTGCAAGCCACCAAATAAAAAGCATATTGATAAAAAGCCACTTTACTGCTGGGCGATGCTCTTCTGCATGTTGAAGAGAAGATGACGACAATCCCAGGGTTTCTATGCCAGATCCACAGAAGTACAATGAGCCAAAGCTGCTGCAATCTACTACCCTGCAACTTAATGAGGATTAGATTCAGTTTTTCCACAAACACAATTTAAAATAATTTCCCAGAGCAGGAAAAATTTAACTAAAAATGCCAACAGTTAAGTGCAGATTGTTCCTTATGACACTACTTAAAATTCAAGCCAAATGATCAGTCTGCTTGCTGCAGTGTTTTGGGTAACCTGTATCTATATTTGAAACCCAGGAGGTACCATTTCACCCAGCTGGGCTGATATACAGTGGGTTATGAACAGCTCTGACAGCAGCCACGGCACAGAGTCAACATTTTCAAACATTAAGGTGGAAGAGGTTACAACTATATGAACATTCTCATCTGCCTTCAAGTTTAGCAAGCGTTTCCAGTACAGAATCACTGAATGGATAAGGCTGGAAGTCACCACAGTGGATTATCTGGTCACACCTTCCTTCTCCAGTAGGATCATCCCAGAGCACATGATACAGGCTTGCATCCAGATGGTTCTGGAATATCTCAGTGAGGGACACTCCACACCTTCTCTGGGTAATGTACGCCAGTGCACCATCACTGCACAGGAAAGAAGTTCTTCACATTCAGCTGGAACAGAACATATCAGCCTCTACCCAAGCCAAGGTTTTAGAGAGGAAACCCTGCCTCACAACAGCCTGTAAGGTGGTCTGAAAAACAGCACCATCTCACCAGGATTACACCATTAAGTAGGAAGGAACTCAGTTGTGGCAAGTACTTCAGTGCCTTCTAGATATAAAGTCATTCAAAAGCTTGTTTCCAAGCCACCCTTTTGTTACTACACCAACAAGGATTTTGTTTCTTTAAAATTGAGCACAGCAACAGCTGACAGAGCTGATGAGGCAGGGGAACAAATAGATCTGAAAGAGATCTCCATCAATACTGGGACTTTAAACAGTGCAGTCTGTCTGTAGGCTCCAGTTCATGCTTCCTCCATGATTTGGCAGCAGCAGCTGAGGATGTTTTGTCTCCAGCTGACCACACTGCCAGAGGCCCCATTTCACAGGACAAATCACCACCCCAAGCCTAGCACTCCAGTAACTCAAGCCTCTGCATTTTCCTGACACTGCCACCAGTTCTTCTGCCAGACACCCTGCAGAGAATCAGGAGGGACAGCTGGAGACAGTAACCTCTTTAGACAACTCAGCTCAATCCAACAGGCACCATGAGTCAGGGCACCAGGCTTCCTAAGTATCAAATCCATACACCACAGAGGAGCCTTTCCCAGGCAGCCAGAGCATGGGCTTGGGCAATGAACTGCAATGCTCCTACTGCCTGGTAATGACAGAACAAGGTGAAAGCATCATTTGAAGCATTTCTTATCCGGCTGACAAAACTGTTTCATGAGATTTGTTTTGATGGCACTTTGAATCTTATTTCATCAGTATTTTGAACACTATCCTTCTTTACTTTTTCTAAAGAATGGTTTATGCATAGCCTTAATTCCACAGTCTCACAGTTGTTCTAACTTCACTTGCACAAACGTACGCACACACTTGTACATAATCCCATGAAAACAAACATCACTTCAGAGCTTATTCTGTGTTATTTATTACCTTATTCTATGAAACAACTACGCAGTACATAAATCCCAAACATGACTCAGAAACTGTATTTATTAATGCCAACGATGATATATTAATAATCATGAGCTCAAGCCTCTTCTCCAGGCTGAGCCGCTTGCAAGGTTTATTCTGGGAATCGTTTAAGCCCACACCATACATCTTTGCAGGCTTTAACATCCTATCTTACTGTATTGCTCAACTACCCACCATTTAACAGCTAACATCTCAGGGTGGCCAGGAACAAACAAAAAAATCCAAAGGCATGCTAATGCTTTTCAGATCATTAGCTCTTAAAAAAATTCAAGCATTTACAACAAATATGGCTAGACAATTAAAAGAATACTGAAATAAGATACAGAAATCCATGTTCTATTAATAAGAAGTTTGTATCTTTACGAAGAAACAAGAATTCACTGTATTAACACTCAATGCCAAATGAAAGCTATAGAATTGGGGGGGATTAAATGAAATCCATCTTTGACTTTTACAAACACTGTCAGAATGAGAATTGGTTGTGCAAGATGCTGGAACCACAGCTTTTGTGGCTTTCCTGTCCAGTTCTTGAGGCCAAGACATACCACTGCTGCCTGATGACAACCATTATCACATTAACATCACGAGGAATGGAAGGGCAGCTACCTCCAGCCTCACTGAGAAGATTTTCATCCTGAGCAATCAAGAGGGGTGGATGCAATGATGCAAGGCAATTTCCACGTGGTAATGATGTCATTTTGGTTTTTGATTTTTTTAATATGCTTTTTTTCTCTGTATATTTGGCACATATATTTGTAGCTCTGGAGACTATTGTATTAGTGGCTAGTTTTCCAGTAATTTTCCATGCCCTTTCTGTAGGCAGACAAAAATTCCAGGGCCCCTATGGTATCTTTATTTCTTTCCTGGCTATCAAGGTGAGAAAAACTCTTCAAGACACATTTTCTTTAAGTACAGCTAGTACTAAGAGGGGGTGGTCCAGAGAAGGGGCATGACCTGGGGGGATATTGCATCACTACTTGTCCTTCTAACTGCTTTTTTGTCAATTATGCTAAATTGCTAAACTTATAAAAATTGTATTCACCCCATAAGGTCAGGCTTTTGTGGATATTCTCCATGACTGCCCCTGGAGGCCTCATAATAAAGATCCACTTATATATTACCTCCTATATTAATATTATCTTAAAAGCATGTGTTGTTCCATTTCTAGGTTGAAAAAGGCATCACTACCATCCTCCTACTTATTCATCTCTCAAAGTACATTTCTGACACTACAGCATCCATTGTGAGTTCCTGCACTTTCATGAAACTTCTCTTCAAAAGAAAAGCAGTCTTAAATCTAATAAATACAAACCTGTTGAAACTGTAAGCAGCAATCATAAGGTTTGTAGGAAGCAAAATATCCTTTGCACTACACATGTTAAAGCCACATAGAGAGCTCCTCCTTAAATTCCTTCTCAAAACCTATGGCCACAGGAAGATGCTCAGTAGAAAGTGAGAAATGTGAAATTTCTAATGTTCTGATCATGTCCCTTTATCACAAATACAGTCCCCAAGACACTGAGGTCTCTAGTCCAATATCCTGGTCAGAGCAGGGGCAGCTCTGATCAGACCAGGCTGCTCAGGGCTTTCTTCAGCCTGTTCTTAAATAACTCTGAGGATGGAGCTTGCACCACCCCTTTGGGAAGCCTGCTCCAAAACTGGATTACCCCATGCTGCAGGCAGAGACTGTTACATGGCAAGACATGGAAAGTCCTTGCATAAGATGCATATAGATCCTTCAAGATACTGAAAGAAAAAAGAAAAAACCTGAAGAACTATCACTATTTAAAACATTTTGTTTAAAAGCCAGTTCACAAAATAATCAAAAGATTGCTCAATACTTTTAACAGATCATTTATGAAAATTCATAAAGTTGAAATTCAACTAAAAATTCTCATCTAATTGTCTGCAGATGAAGACAGGTTTCAAGTACTAAGAGAGCTTAATGAGAAAAAGATCTTTCTACTGCCAAATTGTCTGAAATTAGTAGGAAAAAAATTAGGTCCCACTGGCAGCCATACCACTTCCATTCATTAACCTCCCAATTTCAAGTTAAGTTTTAGCTCTTATGTTGATGAAAGAAGAAATTTCTCTCTGCAGCACCACCGTGGTCACCAGAAGGTTTACTTTTCAGGTCAAGACTGCAGATAAGGGCAAATAAGCTCTTTTCTGGTGTCAGTCCTTGGTACCAGCAGCCCGTCCTGGGACTTGGAGGGCTGTGTTCCAGGGCAGAATGTCCCTGAACTCTGAATTCAGAGATCAGAACTGACCCCTGTATAACCCTTCTGCTGGGTACAAGTCACATTTCCCTTCTGCTCAAGGGACCCAGACCACAGTCACGTACTAGGAAATACATCAGTTCAGCACTCCAGAGAAAGATGGGAAAGTAAGGGAAAGGGTCTGTACTTCACTCAGTTCTAATTAAACAAAAATCCCATTTCAGCCCAGACAATGTGTGATCTAAAACCCAGAACTTCAGATGAAGGGAAGTAAGAGAACCACAAACTTCAAGTAGGTTCAGGGAATTATTTCTCAAGTTTCTTTGGTAATTCTGCAATTTAAGTCTCCTTATCCAAGCATTTCTCTCTCCCTTCTGCTTTTGGGAACAGCTCAAATAAGACAGATTCATCCACAGTTTTGAGCTGCCAGTTGTAAATAAGAGTCCATTTTAAAAATGGCTTATTTAACATGCTGTAAAATCCAGCCTTCCTGATTTCTCAAGAAGCAGCATCTACTGCACTCAAACATAATCCTGTAAAGGATAAACTCACTTCCATTTCATTCATTTATCTTTACCTGCAAGATAAAGAAGCATTGCTGGTCACAAACTTAATAAAACGGCTCATCTAATCCTAGCCAGCCCAAGCATTAAAAAAAAAAAAAAGGCTTGTTATGGTGGATACAGAACTAAAAAGTATCTTGTTAAAGTCTGGGTCTGAGAATTTATATGGACACATAATTGCAGTACAAAGTAAAAAGGGCAACAGAAAAATTAAACAGTTCAATGAATAAATGAAAACTCACTCATAATGGATTTTTTTTTCTTTTAAGCACACCTTTGAAGAAAGAATTTCAGGTCATGCTACTGAAAGGGTGTACCCAAACAAAAAAGCAATCTTGAAACAGAAAATCATACTGCTTGAATACCAAGAGATCCCTCTTCACATCTCGTTCATCACTTAGAAGCAATGGAATAATGAGCAAGTAATGGAAAAAAAAAATAATGGCCACCAAAGGTAAGATGCAGTTTTTGAACACGGGATCATGATTCAACAGATGAGCTGACCAAGGCTTCTCC
This sequence comes from Anomalospiza imberbis, assembly GCF_031753505.1. Lineage (NCBI taxonomy): Eukaryota > Metazoa > Chordata > Aves > Passeriformes > Viduidae > Anomalospiza > Anomalospiza imberbis. Next base: position 4,624,338 of record NC_089689.1, on the reverse strand, counting down.
ATCCAAAACCACAAGTTATTTCCCTCTCTGTAAATCACTGAGCCTTTAGATACAGTTAGCGTCAGCTATCCAAAACCTTTTAAATGTCACTTTAAGATCTTTCAGAGAAATAGTAAACTAATCTAGAAGAATTTAAAGTCTGAGCCAATGACAAAAACCTATGCAAAGCCCCCTAACCTTAGAGCTTACTCATGTTCCCAAAGCTGGGAATCATGGAGCAGGGAGAACCAGCTTTCTGATACCCAGGCTTCAGAGAGACATCTTGTTGTAGCACATTTCTTGGCTTTTCCTGTTCTTTTTTCTCAAATATGAAAGACTGCCACATTATTCTCTGAAGGCCTCTGACAGTGGTGAAGCAATTTTCTCCATAAATCATTGTAATGCTAACGCAGCAGTTTACAGACACATCTTTAAAAGAAAGACTTTACATTTACTGCCACTGCCAGCAGAGAGAAGGAAAGTTAAGCTCTGACAACTGCTCTGTCTGGGGGCATAATAAATGGAAAATTTATTCCTTGGCCCAACTGTAACAAAATTTAATATACTTGTGAAAACTGTAAATACTTTGTACTTAAGAGAAGTGAGTATATTAAAAAGCCATTTAGCATATTGAGATACTTGCACATTCATACTGTGAGCATGCTGAAGTCCCCTTGATGTCACAGCAAAACTGAGTAACCTGCAATAGCAAAGCTTCAAATGTGCTTTCCCTGAACATTCTTCTTGATAATCTGTTGTTCTTGAAGAGAATACGGGAAAAAGGAGAAAGGGTTGAAATTTTCCTTCTTTGCTTCCTCTTCCCCTAAGGCAACTGGAGTCTTCCTAAACATTTAATCAGATTTTTTTTAGTAACACAACATACATTTGTTTGCAGTACTTTATTAGTCCACAGTTATGTCCAGACATCCATAAACATTCTTACCACAAGGTTCTCAGAAGGCTATTGCTGCTGCCCAGTTCCATGATTTTTCCAGCCTATTTGTACACAGTCTTTAATTACACTTTTCACCCTGTTAGCATAAACCCAATTTTATTTCACTTCTAAACATCAATGTTTTGCAGATAAGGATTATTAACATCCTTCTCCTTTGTGAACCTAAAGGTAATAGATCTGAAAAAAAAAAGCTGTTTAAGCCAGCAGATCTTTTGGAGTCTTCTGTGAACTTTATGTAGGGTTAAAGCAATCAAACCAAACACTCTTGTATTCTGTCCATCTGTAACAACAACTTATAAAAAAAAAAAGACCCAAGGAAATTTAACTTCCAGTCGGTTCTATTTTTATTCCTAAGTATACTTAAAATACCTCTTTAAAAGACTGCCTGAAAATTTTATGAAGGCTTCTTATGTATTAGTCTTGTATTAACTCTGTATTTAAACCCATTTGTCTCAACAGCAACAGCTAAACGCCAAGACCTAACCTTCTGCTATTTCATCACTGTTTCCTACTGCATGCCCAGGAAAACCTTTAAAGATCAGTGTAGTGGACCAAATAAACAATAAAACTTTTCACAGAACTTTAAAAGCAGTATTTCACTTTCCAAGTACCTTAATTTGGCTCATCTGTGAATACCTAAAAGCTGCTCTTATTTAGTTTCACAGACTCTCTGAAGTTGAGGCTATCAGTTTAAACCAAAAAAAAAAAAAAAAAAAAAAGGTGAACACCAGACTGTGTTGGCCAACACATACTAAGTGCAAATTCTTGATTAACAAATTCTGACTTTATAGGAACTGTTTGAATAGCCAGAAGACAACAAGAACAATGGCAGCAGCACATTCAGCAAAGCTACTTTACCAAAGCACTTAAGGACATGCTCAGATTTGAACTGCCTTAGCCTACACGCTAAAACCTCTAAAAATGTCTCAAATGCTTTGATAAATAAAAAGCATGAGCAGGGGAGAACACTGACATGGAAACCAAGTTATTTTTTCAGTAAAATGCATTTAATTATCAATTCTAGGACTGGCTTGTAAGAAGGCTTCACTGTATCTTCATTATAACAGTAACACACACAATTTTCAAACTTAGATTTCACCCAAGAATTAGAATACCTTCAAACATGAGTGTGATTTACTGTCCTTCCAGCATTTTCTAAGCAAATACCAGAAAAATGCTGCTCTTGCAGAATGTCAAGGAGAAGAAAGGGCAAAGGAGCAAAATGCAATCCATGCTGAACTAGTAGTTGAGAAAGTTTGTCCACATTGCAGTGAGATTCCCATCTGCATTTCATTGCAGCTGGTGTGAACCCAATCAGTGCAGGTTAAATATACGTCAGATTCCTGATTACTGTGCTCTGACCTCTGGCTAAGTCGGACATTACACATTCCTGCTACATATTGCAGTAGTTAAGGAATCAATGCTGCTTTAAACAAAATCTGTGCTACACAATGCCTCCAATTTCTTCAATAGTGTAAATTTCTTGGGGTCCCTCACCAAACGTTCAAGCTTTTCCGTCACTCTCTGTGTGGCCCCTTTGGAAGGCACTAGATGAAAAGTCAGAAACCCAAGTTTCATCTATCTTGTCAACAATGTTTTTTCCAACACCTCACATACGGTAAGGAAACATACACCTCTTCTATTTTTCCTGCTCCCCATATATAATACAGGGATGATACTACTTCTCTGAAGAGACTGCTGTGAACAAACATTTAAATTAGCGAAAGGTGCTTGCAAGAAGCTTAAACAGGTCCTGTACATATGCCAAGCAGAGAAGATTTCCTAGTTGAGATATTCCATTGTTTTTTCCACCCTGAGGAGCTCCGAAAACAAACTACCACAAATAAGCAAAACCCCCAGAGTGGGGAGAAACCAGCTTAAGGTTAGAGCTGTGGCAATTCCTATGCTCTTCATGTGCTCTCTCATAGCCTGATCCCTAAGGGAGCTGGTGCATGGAATTGAACTAGAAGAAACTGATTCTGTTGAAAGACAGATATATGTCAAAATGGGTCCACAGCAGGCTCAGATGAGCTTCAGCAGCAGTACACAGGACATGACCACCCTGCACAGCTGGGACACAGAGGAATTGTTGGCAAGAACACAACTGTTGTATTGGCTTTATCACAACCACCCCTCACTAGTGTTCAGCACTACCAACAGCTTCCAAAGCCCGTGACTTCAAGCAATCACAGGTAAGAACAACTCAGCTTTTTAATATTTCCCATTGTGACTGGATCGACCAACAAAATGTAAAATCACGACATATTCTTAAGACTACCAAATAAGATGGTTGGTTTTTGAAATGCTAGAATTGCATCACTTACAACACAACTAAGCTAACATGAAGACAACAGGCTTTGTATAACACCTGCTGATACTGGCACCTCAGAGGTTCTGGATTTGGTCTTGACTAACACCAACAGGAATAAAAAGTACTACTGAGGTACCTGAGGGCCTTCACAGATCAATGATAGTCACAAAATCGTCACACACAGTCACACACCGGCAAAACTATTTTTGGGAAATATATATTTTTGGTAAATATACCAACAATAACTTGTTTAATATGGGTTATTAACTCAGCAGCCCACACCCACATGGTCAGCACCACAGTGTGTCCTACCTGGAAACTATGCTGGAGCCATTGTAGAGGTCACTGGCGTAGGACAGCGTTGCCAGCGGTCGCACAGAATTGTAGCGCGTGAACTTGGATAGACACTCCTGAAACTCATCCAGCTGGCTGGTGGTTCTGCTGTCATCTAGGAAGAGGCAGCGACATTGGACGGGGCAGAAACAGAGTAAGAAGGTAAACTCAACAGTAAACACAAAAATCAAGATAATGTCTCCATGCGATGCTTGTTATTTGGGGAGGAGTTTTGGTCAGAACCAGGCTCTCTCTCATCTCCAGCATTCTCTGAAGGCATGACGAGCTTTCCAGAGCACAAATGAAATCTCTCCACTGCAATGCTGGGTGAACCTACTATGCTGAGAATCTGCCTAGAAATCAAATACAATTTTGTAAGCTCATTTATTTTACTCACATTTAGAGCCCATGGGCCATACAGACTATTAACAGAAACCTTTTAAGTATATCAAAATGCACTGCAAATTACATGTCTAGTTTTCAGCAGAGGTCAAAGTATATTCCTTTCCCTCTTCTGTTATACTGTGTCTACATTTGGTGTCAATTACATCCAAAATACGTTTAGTAAAATATACTTCTCTTGTTATTCCAAAAGCAACAGAGCTAAGGGAGAATCATTTCAGGGCTGGAGAAGGAAGACAAGCATGAAACTAAAAGGCTCCCTGTACTAGAAGTTTTGTGAAAATTATGACCTTCAACAGACAAGGTGAAATTGAGCCAGCTTGAATAATGACGATAAATATTCTGTGGGAAATGGAAGAGTTTACTACAAAAGTTAAAAGTAAATTGCCATGTAGATAGTTGAAAGTCATTCACTGAGTTCTCAGAAGTCCTAGCTTTTCTGGGTAGGAATGTAATTTTATTTAAATCATTTTAAATTTTAGTATTTTGTAAATAAGGAAAAATTCCTAACTTACAGCGATGCCTCATAGGCAAACCTGGATTCCCAATACAATCATGTATCCACAGCCAAACATTAAGCAGCACCTTCAGGCTTCATAATGACCCCCCAAATTTGCAGCAATTGTCCTAATCCTTTCTTTAATGCTTTCACCCTCACTTTCTTTTTGCACCAGTGCATTCTAAGGGAACTACAGCTAACACTGCTGGTTTAGAGGTACTGCACACCTTGTCTCTCGTTCCACTCCAGCATCCACTGCAGCAGCAGAGGAACCAGAACATACACACACACAACAGAGATGAAATTCCACCCACTAGTTAAGCTAGCCTTACCAGCAGCATAAGGAAACAACAAGATCCATTTATTAGAAAGGCTTGGAAATACCAGAGTGAAAAAAGAGAGGTTGATTTATAAAAGCAAAATCCAGCTGTGATTTCTTATGGGAAAACACAGAGAATAATAATTTCTGCACTCTGGTAATTTATTGCCATTAGAAATTGTTATCTTTATACTTATAAGGAATTTTGAAGTGTCCCTCATATGCCCTGTTTAATGTTTGATCGTATAAAGGAACAGTGAAGACTAGTAATTAGCATGGTTAGGGGTACTAGCAAATACATTATCCATACTAGAGGGATGAAAAGGTGCAAAATGAACAAAGTGCTGCTCTAAATTAACATCATCAGCACCTGACCACTACAGGAAACAGCTCGAGAAGCAACACAAACATCAGTCAGGGTTTTTCTAAGACTCTCTTCTCCTTTGGCACTGTGATAGGGACAAATAGCTGCTACCCTTCTATTTCCTTCATTTAGAGATCAAGCACACAGTCCTCCTGTAATTTATTCTCTATGTGTACCTGGAAAACCAAATGTTATTTCTCAAGACATTTTCCCCGTCAAAGTGCAAGGCCATTTGATAATTACAGTAATGTTATGTCTCCACTCCCTACTCGAACAGTCAGAGGCACTTCTTGCAAAAAGCTTTAAATCCACATTAAATCCCATTTAAAATGTATCAAAATGCAGCAATGACTTAGAGGAGGAAAACTTAATCAAGTATCATAGGTTATCCCTTATTTAGGAGAAAACCTGCACTTGCAAATCCTCCGCTCTTGGTGCAACTGACACATACAAAGACAAAAAACCAATTTCACTGCATTCATATTTATAGCTTCAATTATGAAGAAGAATGCCTTCTACAAGGGAATGCTGGGAAGAGCCCCATTTGTTATCCTTGGTTAATAAGTTTTATTTTTACATAAACACAGTTATGTATCACCAAGACAGCTCTGCATGAAAACATCTCAGTGTGAGCTGTGAAGAAGTGCATTCTGAAAAGCACCTGCTAGCACTTCACGGGGATCTGGCTGGACACATGCAACGTGCTTCTCCAATCTTTCAGATATCGAAGTAACCTCCCAACATGCTGCATTCCTTGTTCAAATCATTTTGCTCTGCACAGTGAGAACTGAGCCAGTCCATGCTCTCAAGTAGGTAAAAGATGTAGATACTTCTAAGAGTGAGCTCCCCTAAGACATGCTACAGCCTTTATATTTGGAGCCATTTATTAATTAACTTTTAAAATTCCTTTTAATTTATTTATTTTAAAGATACTAAATTCATGGCGAAGAAAAAAAGCAGAGATTTCTCCCCCAGCAATCCTGCCTTGGGAGGTTGGTCTTTGCCTTCCTAGGTTATAAGTGAAGATACTTTGCTACAGCAACCTGTATTTGGTTTCCTCTCATCCTGAAGTGGCGTCTCCCACCCCCTGAGGGCTGGCTGCTTTCCTTGCAGCCTGTCACATTCAAGATGGGCTGCAGCTCAAAGCTTGGTGCTGCAAATCTCTTGCCTGCCACAGTCCACTGCCTGAAGCTTTTCTTGCCAAGCTGGTTTCTCCTCCAGAGGGGCTACAGAACCCTCCTTGCCCTGAAGACACAGTTATTCGACCCTTTCATTTCTTAGGAGAATCTTGTATGTAATTAGGATCCATGCATCCACTAGGCAGCAATTACTCTAGCTGCTGTCACAGTGTTACTCAATTATGAATGAAGCAATCTTGCAATTTTGAAAACAGCTTCTAATTCTACAAAACAAGTCTTAAATCTAAGGTGTGCCCCATGGGACAACAGAATTGCTACACACTCAGCTTCTATAGTCCAAACCATTTGTTAACCAAGACACAATCTAGATAACAAAGGATAACCTCCACATGCCCTCTTGCATGCTAAATACAGAAGAATGTATCCATTTATGTTTATACCTCTGTAGAATTTCAACAGCAATGCTTTTAAATACTGGGTTTATACCACATCTAAGTGGAAAGACAACTCAACCACTGCTTTCAGGCATTTTCATCTTCAGAACAGGCACCAGAGAAATTGTTTATTGTGGCTGTTGCCCTTCACAGTAAGGGATTATAAAGCAATACATGTGCCCCTCCAAAGTGACAGGATTAAGTTTTCCAAATTTAGCAACTTCAAAGATTGGTCAAGAATAGCAAAACGGGATGATCTGAGTAACACAAATACGTATAGCCACATTCTCGTGCAAGGGAGAAGAGAAAACTGCTCTCTCAAAAGCAAAGCTTTTCTGCAAGAGGTACCTGCCATCAGAAGAGGAACACCATGTGAGAACTCACCCGAGACACGAGTCATCCTGGTGGAAAAATAGCACTGCTCTAGGTCCTCAAAGTGAGCTGTGAGGCGCTTGCGTCGCGAGGCCAGTGTGCTGTTATACCATGGCTGCTTTTTGGTCTGAGTGGAGAAGGGACAACACTTCAGAAAGTTAAAAGCCAGGCCTGGGTTTCACTTCTAGAGATTTTACTCAATTATAAGCAATTATACAATAGGTCAGAAGTGTAAAATGACAATAAATGAAGAATCTTGGCACTGTCAAGAATTATTTCTTAGGGTCCTATGCTGCACCCTTTAACGTAACAAAAACAAATCCCTGCTTTTAGACAGTTTTTTTTTTTTTCTGAACCTTAGTAAATTTAGTGATTCTGGCCTCACATACAGGACAGGCAATCCTAAACCTTGGGGAGTCCTGTCTTACATTTATACAGACAGACAGCATAGGCCAACTTCCAGCTTCACAAATCAAACAGACTGTACAACAAATACTCCCCAGATCCTTGGCAGACAGCTCATTAAAAGAGAAGGAAGTGTTTATTTTAATGAGTTAGTTACTGAATTACTTCTTTTGAAGCAACTCAGTAGCTCTCTGTAAAACTAAGCAAATAAAACAGAAGCAAAAGACAGCATGAAGTTCAAAGGTTAATTGAAAAGAAGTTCCTGAAGCTCATCATTAAAGCCATTCCCCAACCTACCCAAACAGTAATAGTGAGATGTAGGAGCAAAGGATTTAAACTACGTGAGTAATCTTTCCTGCAGGAGCAAACACAGAAAATGCAGTACTCACCATTTTAATCACAAGTCATGAACAGGAATGAAACCCTCTACTACATAAGAAGCACAAAGAGCTCCTTGCTTTAGGTTCTATTTAAGAAGTCTCACATACCACATCCTCAAAGCTGAATTTTAAAAGATTTAAGAACCATCAAGCTCCCTAATGAACAACATCCTTGAGCAAGTACAAGGCCTGCAATGCTACTCAATGGCACTAACAAAACCCACTTCATGTACAACTCCCCCTCAATCCATGCAGGGGAACAGCCTGTCCTTATTACAACCACCCACCAAGCTACGAGAACAAAATAAGTTTACAGCCCACTCCAGTTTTGTTTGTACCTGTATGAAAAGCAATCTAACATTTTAAGCAAAAAGCAAGCCCCAGGCAGTGAAACCTCCAAGCCACCACTACCCACACACTGACAACCTGGCTCACACTTGCCTGTGACAGCACCCATGGTCTTCACAGCTTGTTTCACCTCAAAAGCAGCCCCAACCTCAACACACAACACTGCAAAGTGCTCCTACATCAATACCTTTCAAGCACCATTTTCTAAAATTTTACATCTTTAAAAAACTCTTAATAGAACACGTCTATAGACTCTTCCTATAATTTCTGTGCACCAGCCTCCAATGTCTCCAGTCTCTCTCAGCACATCTGTAGTGATTTGGGGTCAAGACAACTTCAGGCACTGAGCAATCATTCCAGTCTCAAGTTAAAGCAAGCTGCCTGAACCACGATGAGTGACACAACCCAACCCCAGGCCTGATCTGCCAGATCCCAGTCCACACTGAGATGGAATCCATCAGGTAAGTATTTGCCTGCTGTCTCCCAAGGAAGATCCCTGTGGAGGAGGTCTCAGGCTAGCACATGGCAACCCAGCTGTGCTGAGAACCAAGCAAGGGGCACTAACCCACCGTCATCAGAACACCCCCAGCTAAGCATTTCAACCTGCTCATGGTTTTGCCAAAAAACATATTCATTTTCTACAGGAGGGCAACAGGAGGAAAAAATTAGAAAAGATACCCAAGCAATTTTTAGTCAATGGCTAAAACTACTATGGTTTCCCTAGATGAGGATATCAGTTTGGATTCCTCTGTTATCAGGAGTGATTTTACTGTCTGAACTCCATCAGATACTCTAAAGAGTCCTCTAACAACTGTGAAAAAGCTTCTTAGCTGCACACAAGCTCCTTATTTCTAGCAGAAAAAAGGTACTGCCATCAAATACTATCCACAGAATTCCCTAGGGCCTAAGTGACTTGTCCACTATTTACTTCTGAAGCTCATCTTCTGGAAAAGAACTGTCCTAGAGCTTTGTGGTATATAAATTCTTCCCTAACATGTTTGTGGGCAATGTAATTATATTGAGAAAGGAAAGCTGTGCAGTCCATCCTAGATAACTCTTACTGCCAGCAGTGCCCAGTATGTGATTTTTGCCATGACTGACAATTAGGGAAAATCCCTACAATTTAATTTGTATTCTTAAAACTCTTTCTATGGTAAAGTCTTGCTGATATTAGACTACCTTTGAACAGAAGTTTTTAACTTCAAGAGCTCTGTTTGAACTCCCCATCCAAACATATATTAAAGTTTAATTTGAAAATTTGTACTTGAGAGTACAGATCTTGCACTCTTGAGGACAAGAAATCACATTTCAGGACAAAAAAGATTATTCTCACACAAATAAGGCTGTCATACAGAATGACTAGAAAGTCTAGGTTGTTTGTTTTGTGAGCTCATAAGCAGGGTAGCTATGCTATTAATTTTGGCTTTGAAATAGGAAGTACTGAGACAAGTAATGTCACTGGAGAACAAACACACTGTAGCACATCAGAGTCCTAAACATAAAACCCCCATCTACATTACACCTGCCCTCTGAAATGTGGTAGAACTGTAACTCTCAGTTCAAGCAAAAACCTCCAAAGACCATAGTAGCAACAACAAGCATTTTCCCACAGACTAATACATGGAATTTTCTAATTACCAATTAGTTACACAGCTGTATTTAAACATATATGTGCCCAGGTCTTTTTTTTTTTTTTCTTTAAATCAAGTAAGATCCAACAGCACTTGGACCTTTTAAGTTCCCAGTTTCATGCTGGTGTGTGCCAGGGATGGTCCACCACCACCAGAGAGCACCCAGGGCACAGCTGGAATGTGCCCAACAGTCCATCTGCCCAAATGAAAACTGTATAACCTTTTTGGAACTGTCAGCTGGGTATGAGTGTCACCTCCCCAGCCCAGCTGAATCCCTTCAAGGTTCTAGACTACAGAAGTGCTGTTTGGAATTTGGGAGGCCCTATGGATCAGACAGTTTGGAGACTGCCTACCAAATAGTTCCATTCTATATGTAGCTTTTTACCCTCTATATGAATTTATAATGGTTTGTAAAAGGCCCTGAAGAGGACAAATGATGTAATTGTGCCTGGAGATTCTTTTTTTGTTTTGAAGTTAAGCTTGATCTACAGCTATTTAAGCCAAGGGAAAGGGTCAGGGATTTACCTCCCTTCCCCAGTGCTGCCCATGTGGGACACGAAGAGCAAACCATATCCCCTCTTCCACGGAAGAGTCAGCTTTAAGAAAAAAGATGTCTAAATACATTACGCCAAGTCTCTCTCACACAACTGGGCACAATCATTCCTACAACTGCAGTTGCCCATACAACCAGTTAAAAGCATTTTCAAGGCTCCAGTTGACCAGTACCCTGGAGATAGATAAAGGTGCACCTCAACCCTGCCTAACCTCCACATTCACCCTCCCACCCCCATAAATGCAGACATTTATATATGATCTTACCTGAGAACTGCCACTGAAGCCTGGAGGCTGGCTGTACTCGGTGGAGTCAATAATACTACTGCAAAAATAAAAGAAATAGTCTGCTTAAATCACTGCACAGCCATCCTTTATCATTTTTAACCTGTTTGCTATTCCCCCCCTTGACACTCTGCAGCATACTCGCCTTAGAAATCCATTTTACAGACAGGGAACACAAGGCTTTATTTTGTTTGGGGGTTTAGAAGAGACTTTTTTTTATAAACACAGTTTTCCTAGAGCAGAATGCTGGCTCACACAATTACATGTAGTGCAGTCAAATAATTTCTAATTATAATGCAAATGCATATCTTCCGTGTGAAATGTGCAGCACAAGACATTCTGAAAATAACATGCTACCACTGGTTTTCAATTCCTTAAAAAAAGAAAAAATATAGAGAAGTCTAATGCTCTGGCATTTGAACCAACAATGGAAAGGGAAAAGCTAGAGAAATCAGTGTAAGATAGACACTAGTTTAAACAGACAATTAAGGAAATATAGAAATAACCTAAAATAAATATACTGACAGCCAGGATTACTATTATTAGAAAACACTACACCATATTATAGTATCTATAATGGCACAACATACCTTTTAAATCACTGTTTTCAAAACACAGCACTGACATGCAAACTCAATGGAATTTAATTTCAAAACTGCAAAAAAATCTCCTGATCCAAGCAGAAAACAGGTGAATCGGTGCTCTTGGACACAGGGGCAAAAAATTCAGCTCCCACAGTAAGACACCAGAGCCAGACAAAAGCACACTTGTCACTCAAATATCACATACCTCCAGGACAGGTAAAGATTAGCATACAAGGACACGGTTTTATTGATTATGCAGAATACATTATGAAAATCACCATGATTAATTTAAAAAAAAATCTTTTTAACTGCTTTGCTTCTGTTATGTCATTTGACTTGGACAGAAAAGAAACTAGCTGGGATCATTTTTCTCATTATTCTCAGTCTTTCTTATGAGATAACCTCAGATTTTAAGCATTGCCTGGGAAGGCTGAAGGTTTCTTTAAAGGCTTCTAGAACACTGCTGTAGGTCTTAGTTTTGTCAAAGATAATTTTACCAATTCCTGCTTATGTAGCAGCTGACAGAACTTGTGTAAACTTGAGAATCTTGGTCATAAACAAACAGGTTTGGTTGAAATGCAGGGCAGGGCACCTGTAAGTTTGGAAGAATGAACCAATGGTACCAGTGCTTAAATATTCCTCTGAATGTTTTCAAGCTCCCTTGGAAGTGGAGGAAGTGGAAACAGAAGATGAGACATAACCACTGATGAGACTTAAAAAATTAACTAGGAAAATGAGATTGACTGGACTTCTGTTCCAGGCAAGACAAAAGCTGCAAACAAAGAAAATCTGAGAGATAAAAATCATTATTTGCAGAAGCTATTGTAAGGGAGAAAACAGCAGAGCCATTTCAGGCATGGCTGAGGACAATGAACTTTAAATTAGAATGTGGCTGCATGAAATAATGAAACATGGACAGCAGATCCTGCCAGAACTGCAGGAATAACACATTCAGCTAGAAAGCAATGAAAAACTACTCCACTCTGAGACAGGTACAGAGGCAATTAACAGCAGAACACAGACTTGGAGTGTCTGGTCTCGTTTTGCTGCAGGTTGTCTGGTGATGTAAAGCCTTCAAGAGTGTAGACGTCATCTCCCTAACCAGAGCACAAATTCAAAGACATTTCTGTGCCGTGCCCACAGCCGAGTTAACTCATATATGCTTGAATGTTTTTCCTTTCAATAAAAGGGAAGCAAGTAATCAGAAAATTACAGTGCCATCCAAGTTTTTTTTAAAGGATGTAACATTCGATTCAGTTTGGAAATTCAGCTACACTCATATGACATTTAAAAACACAGAACAACAACAAACAAGGCAACCCACAGACTATAAATCCCATTACAGGGATGGGAGGAGGTAATTGGAACAAATGGAAAGGAAGGAGGAACAGGATTTCAATAACTGAACCAGAGTTACCAAGCAACTCATTTCTAGATCAGAATTTTCCTTCAGACCCCTATTAGTGATAGCTTGTTATTGCTATCAGTCCTGGACAGCATCACAGAGAAGTTGCTTATTCCTACCTTCTGTTTGCACCATTTACTGGGAGCAGAAGTAACACACACAGCCATACACAGAACTATTTGCTCTCTTCCCTTTTTCTTCCCCTCTTGCTCTCTATTAGTATACAAACCAAGCAATAGGCAACACTGTAAACAAGCACTGTGCTATTACCCAATTTAGTGTTTCATCACACCCTGCACAGGCACAGGAGAAAACACGTGTTTCTTGCAGCCAAGGATGTACTGAACATCATAGCTGTGCTAGGGTTTTTTGCTAAAGAGCTTCTGAAGGAAGCTGGGGGAAGGCAAAGTAATTTCACATTTTGAAGATATTAAAAATGGGGAGGAAAAAAGCTAGAAACAATGAAAAGAAACAGAAAATTAATGAAGCAAGCATTTCATTTAAAGGAAGCAGATGAATAAGGGCAAGTCACCAGAGACCAGATAAAACTGAATTCCAAAGAACTCTATTTTCTTGAACTTTAAATTCAAAGGCTAAAGAAGTTTTCTTCCTCTCAGCACTAGTCACTGATAACCTTGTACTATTTATAAGGCACATTACTAAAGTGTTATACAATTATATTTCATTAGCAGTGTGTTAAGTATGTTAAGTTATATTTCAATTTAAATACAGCATTTTAATTCACTGATAGGCTAAAGAGCCTCTGCAAGTTCAATATCATTTTAACATGGAAGTGAATCCATCCCAAACTATATTTGTATTTCACTCTTAGTGGTTCATGGCATCTCTAAAATGCACTCTGGAGATTAAATATTTCAGTTAAGAGAAAAATCAGCACATTTCATATCAGCTGTTCTGCAGCATTCTTGCCAAGGAGGAATGTTGTTGAGATATTCTTCAAAACTTACACATAATGTTGAAAATAAAATTAGTTTCAAGTGGTAGACCTTCCTGGAATCTAACTTATGGTAATTCACACCAATGCAATTACTTGAATTATATAAAACTGTCAAAATGGGGCAGGGATAGAAGGAGTAACATCTGGGAACAACTGATGCCTGTTCAGGTAATTCCTTCATATACTGATTTCTCTTCTACCACTCAAGGCTACTTCTTAACACAGGAATGTCACCAAGAAAAAGATAAGGGATCTTCTAAAGCAGAGAGAAAAAGGCAATCCCACAGTGCCTAGAAATCACCTAAATATCCTATTATATCACACCCCAGGCATACTGTACCAGGGGGAAAATTCCAAAATTCAAGACACAGCCAAGATGACCCAGACAGGCAGGGAAGAAAGAGCCCATGGTCCCTGCACCCATCATGGCTCCATCCCACTGTCCACTCCCAGCAGACCCCAGGTGAAGCACATCAACCCAAAGATCACTACAATTCTTTCTGATACTATCTTACATCTTCAAATGCAAGAATTGAGATCGGTTGACCCCTAGGACATGAAATAAATAGGCATAAAGGAATATTAAGAAACTCTCAGTAGACTGAAACCAGTGTAGCTCTAACTGCAGACTGTTCCCCCCTCAACTCTTCTACTAAAACTCCTGGGCTTAAAATGTTATTCCAGCCTTCAGATAAAGTTCTTTGGGGGCTTGTTTGTTAGCTTAGCTCAAGTAATAGAGATACATTTCTACTCATAAGTAGAATCTCCTGTTAAAACAGAAAGGTTTCTAGGCCTGAAGGCATCCAACATCTAACAAATTGATGTTGCCCAACCAGTGCTCAAGTTTACCCCAAGCGTCTCTACCACAGAGTAAAACCAATCCATTTAATAGCCAATAACCAGAAAAGCAGTAGAATCTGACAAGAATCTCATCAGTTTCACAAAACTGCTTCTTGGCAAAACAGCAAAACTCCGTATCAAGAAAAAAATTTGTACCTAAAAAGAATTGAAGAAGCAGTGAAGAACTGAATTACAAATGCTGTTCCCATCCACTGTGATCATATTCCTGTCCTTTCCCTCAGGGGCAGCCAGAGCTACATAGAAATATCAGAGATATTGGTCTCTCTATTGGACCAATATCAGAGATATTGGTCTCCAGAAATAGCATCTTGGCAGGAAATTCCAGCCAACATTGCTGGGTTCCTCACCATAGCACTGTGTCTAAGTCTCTGTAAGGGAAGAAATCTGATCATTTTTTACTTCTGGGTTATTAGGTTTAGAGCTGCTAACTGTGAAAAAATCTACCAGTACAATTTTATAACAGAAAATGACAGTTTAGAGAACTCTACTTCTAAGAGATAGCAGAGATGATCACTTAATAACATAACTTGGCCCTATTGAAATTAGATAAAAAGACACATCTGTAAAGTAGAGCACTTCAAACTCTGGCACTTACAACTTGGATACAAGAAGCATCTGCTGTATTATCATCAAGAAACCAGACTATGCAATATTCCAGACAAAAATACACATGAAATTATGTTATTAGAAAGGCATTTCATGAAATCAAAACAGACAGCAGATAAACAGAATCAATAGGCTGTACATTTCAAATTCTGATCTGAGCCCATACCTTTAGCTATCCATGCTCATTAGGGAAGCGAGAGCACTCCAATATCAAACAAAATTAAGACCTTTCATATGCCAACACCATAGCACAACATTCAGAAAAGGTAGCATATAAATAACAGTAATATTTTATTCCATAGCAAAGGCTTATGACTCAAGTTTACTAATTCACATGACATTTAAAGCCATTGGTTTTCCATGGCATCTGATTCAGAGCAGATTTTTCATCCAAATGCAGGCTCAGGTGGCTTTTTCTTCACTTTGTTCACATAAAGTTTATAGCAATTAGAAACACAATAAGAAAATACTGTACAGCACTCAAAAGCCAGTTTTGCTTGTGTTTTGGGCACTGCTTGGAAAGCTCTAGCAAGTAGAGTGCAGCATGTGCAGCTTGAAATCCAAGTTGAGTTGCAAGCTCCATACCTGTGTGAAGGTGAGGGAGCCTCAAACTGTGGCACTGTGCTGTCCTCACTGACTGGGGAGTACAGGCCACTCATCTCCTGAAACAGAAAGCCACGTTACATCAGAGCTGACAAAACATGTCTAATACGTGTGTTTACAGAATACTGCTGCTTTTCCATGCAGATAACCAACTGAGTCTACATTTACTCAACTCTTACCTAAAAATCTTAACCTATACCTGGGAAAACACTGATTTTCTTCTGGTTTTTTTTTCAGTTACCATTCAGACCGGGTTTCAAAAATCCTACACCTGTTGTGGTCTGTGCTTCAAGAGTGGCAGTTTTGGAGCTTATACTCCAAAAAACCCAATAGATTTGGTTATCATCCAATTGCCTCTAACCCATCTCCCTTAAACATGGCAGAACAAGCAAGCTGTAACTGCATTTCTGAGATATGTGCAAACTTATCTAACAGCCTTCACACCTGGAAGGTAAAGCTGGATATGGGTCATGGCAAGAACAGTCACAAGGCAACAGGGCAAAGGTGGTCCACAGACTTAAAAGAGGATCTGTCAGTCCTCTGTGGGACCACTGCAAAAGAGATAAACTTTGCACATGAACTTGACTTTGTCCCTCCCAGACTAAGTCACTGCTGTGTACCAGTATGAGACTGTCTTTCATCTTTTGGGAAATGGAAGCTATGCAGGATGCAGCAGCTCATTAGTTGAGAAGCAAAGTGTTCCCAGGACAATTATTGCTTGTGCTTTCAAATTCCCACTAGGTGCCTATTAGTAGATGGGTAGAAAGAAGGGTATGTGTGACAAGAGAGATCCCAGGCTTTAGAGGTCAGAGCCAAGGTCAGCATCACACCCCAGGAATATACCACAGCTGCAGCCCACTGAAATGCCTGATTAAAGACCACAGGAACAGCTAGCTGGATGCTCTTTGAGAGATTCCACAGCTTATGGGAATAGTTCCTCCTAGACCCCAAGACTTATTTTACCAGTATGAAGAAAACACACTATGGTATATTTATTTCACCAAAGCTGAGAAACATTTAGGAAAAGAGGTCTGAAAAAATTCCAAATACCTATCAGATAAATGGGAATTCTTGCAGTTGTCAGTCATATTTCTATTTTGCTAATTCATCAGCACACATATTAATTGCATGAAAAAATCTAAAAGGCTTTTTGGAAGGTAGTTGGGAACACATGCTGATTGCTCAAGATGAGCAAGCCTTGAGAAGCAGACCTGCAAACTGATTCCCAGAAGCTTTAAGGGAATGATATTTGGAGAGGTGGCAGTCTGATGTATTCCTGAAACATCAGCTCCCTACTGCAAGATTAAATACTAGAATGGATTACAGGAAAGGACCAAGAGGAACCTAAAGACTCTGAAGACAGAAGGATTGCACTGATGGGGTTACAAATTCTTGGAGAATAATTCTTAGCAAAAATGTCAAGAGATTCCCATTATTAAGGAATTAAGAGAACTATACCAGGAGGTAGCAGGAATCAGTTTTGACATGCAGCAGGAGCTGGTTTTGTTCCTGCCCAGTCTCTGCATAACAACCCTCTTCTGAATCCCCAACACCTCTCCATTTTAAGACTTAGATGCTGCTAAGGTTAAAACACCCTGTGCAAACAGCCAGCAATGTACAAAAATCTTAAATTCTGATCAATATACCAGCTGCTGATTTCTAGCAACTATTCTAAAATACTTACTACCAACACAAAGAAATGATTATATAAGAGCTACCTAACTGCAGCCTGCACACATCAACTAAATGAACAAATTAAAGAAAGAGCATCATCTGTTCATTTTCCCATTACTGACTTAAATGCCATAAATTTAACCCAGCAGCCTCACAGCAAGGCAGACAGCTTGATGAAAATGAAAAATTGCCAGAGTCAGAACAATGTCTGGGCACCTCACCTCTACACGTTTAATATCTTCTTCCAGAACACTTAGCTCCTTCTGGATCTGCTCCAATTGCTGTGGATAAGAGAATGGGAGAAGTCTAAATCAATCTGCACTGCACCACCACCAAGATAAATTACAATATTTCCAGAGAGGAATCTGAACTATCTTCACTGGTGTGCTACACAATTCAGAAGTCACCAGGCAGGAAGTTCAAATGCACAGATTAATGTAAGTGTGCACACAAACCAAATTCAAGACAAAGCTATTATTTTGAAACAACGTGAAACAAGAGCAGGAGGTATTTGGATGTCAATCACAGAGACACACATTATTCAAAGTAATACTATTATGCTCCTCTAACATGTCTCAGGCAAGATGTAACTGGTTTGCAAACACAGAGTATAGAATGACAAAGTGGTCTAGGTTAGATGGGACCTTACAGATTATCTCATTCCACCCCCTGCCACAGGCAGGGACTCCTTCCATTAGACCAGGTTGCTCCAAGCCCTGTCCAACCTGGCCCTGAGCACTTCCAGGGATGGAGCAGCCACAGCTTCTCTGGGCACTCTGTGCCAGAGCCTCACCACCCTCACAGGGAAGAATTTCTTCCTAATATCTAAACCCACACTCTTTCACTTTCAAACCATTCCCACTTGTCCTGCCACAATTAGAAAAAACCACAATGAAAGACAATGATCACTTCACCCTTCAACTAAATACAAAATGCTTTGCTGAAAGGAATCAAGACTAATTCTCATCCCAGCTGTTAACCTGACACTTGCCAATTTAAACTGTCATTAAGTTTCTGGATTGGAAAAAACCTCTTTTGACCAGAGCAAGATTTGCTCCTGGCACTAAGCAAGCACCACATGGTATCAAGGTATCACTTCTTCCAAAGGTGTGATACTTACCTTGGATTACACCATAAACTCCAGTCTATTTGAGGGCTACACCTGAAAGTGTCAGAAGGAGACTTCCCCTCTCACCAGCCAACATTTCCTTTCCCTTCTTTGTGTCACATGTAATATCTTCCAGGTTTTTGGTCAGTCAGCAAGCTGGCTTCACTCACCTCAAGCAACTGAAGCCACAGACTTGACAACTGTTTACACCTAAGCAAGGGCATCATCTCCTTACCTGTTTATTCAGCAGCTATGCCCCACCCTAACACCCAGAGCCTAAACCCAGCCTTGCAGGGCCCAAACACACACACACTCCTCTAGGTGAAAGCTCCCGACATCAGCTCCAGAGCAAGTCTGGTTCACTGAGACACATAAATGTAATAAATACACAGAGAACTGGAAGTCCACCTGACTCTCCTCAGCTCCCAGTAAAAATTTACAGACAACCAGCAAGGTGGCCTGTGACCAGAAGCATTTGCTAAGTCCACTGAAAGCTTAAGCACAACACATTCTCCAAAGACAAAACAAATTTTTATACTTTCAACTTTACAACAGAATATTAAATTACCCAAATTCAAAGTTACTAGTTTGGCAAGACGATTACTCTTAGTGTGACATATTCCAAAGAATATCTGGCAAGCTACTCCCAAAGACTTATTCACTCAAGTGCTCAAGTTTGATCCTTTAAGAGGCAGAAGGTTCTGCTTCAACAAAAAGCACAATTTAAACCACTCTTATAGTAAAGCATTCCAAATATCTGTGTGCTCTGCATTAAATAGTCTACCATTTTAATTTTCCTTTTAAACACTAACAAAAGCTTCAGTCTCTGAAAACAGGAGAAGAAAGGGCTGCTGGGTCCACACCTATTTCTAACATGGCTGTTTCTTTGAATTAGATGACGTTAAAAATGTATTCTAATCTCTGTACTCTGAAGGTTTCACTTTACATTTAATTTGAGGCACAGACAGAAGAAGTTTAATGGTTTAGAACTAGACTGCCACAAATAATTTACAAATCACTACACCATAACAGATAACTCCATTTGCACTTTCGAAACCTGCAGCAGGAATAGCAGGTGGTGCTACAGCTCCCAGATTAGTGGCAAAGTTAAATAGCACTTGTACAGCATGGGTCCTGCCTGAACTCAGCTCTAGAAAATACCATTAGTCCCCCACATTCATAAATCCCATTTAAAAAGAAGTTACAAAACCACTTACAAGTTCCAAAATTACAGTGAGGAAGTCAGCTATTCTACAATGTACCGGCTCACAGCCAAACTGGACGTCTGAAAAATAACTGATAGTTGCTGCCATCACATAAACAGGATACTTTTTATAGGAACAAGAGTAGGGACTTTTTATTGGCCAGCTTTCATTAACTATTGCACACAGCCAAGAGCATGAGATTGGGTACTTTATTTACCAATTCTTCCTTCTAGTTACAACCTACCATAAACTTTCCCAACAGCAGCAACTCTAAAAAGCAGGCAAGAGTGTTTCGTGCTTGTTTTAGGAGGAGTCTTCTCATGCCATCAGCATAAAATCAATTAATGTCCACACTGAAATCTTGGTTTTTTTTGTATGTTAGTTGAAGTGTTTTAATCTATCAAAGACCTTAAATCAATCCACATTCATTCCAATTAAACTTTGAAAAATGAGACTAGTGATTTATAATTGCCAGCCTTTGAGGGACATTTAAGGAAAGCTAAATTAATTATAGTTCTTGCAGTATATTCAGATTTAAGGGCCCTTAATTTAATTTTCACTGCTGGGCACAGAAAGCAAGCCAAGTCCTGTCCCAGAGATGGGCAGAATCACACCTGGTAGACTTTGGATTAAGTCAGCAAAAGCACTTCCAACAAACACTGAAACGTACGCTTGGAGAGAAGCACTTCCTATAAGCTCTCTTTTCAGACACAGATGCTTTCCCAGAAATGAAAAGGCCAATATGGACAAGGAGAAGGTCCTTAATTCAGTGGTTCAACCTCAATTTCAACTCCAGTGAATGAACTACAATAAGCAGGTATGTAACATTCTGGTCCCATTGTTCATATATGCGCATATACACAAAAGAAATGCTACAATTTCAAAACATTTTTATAATCCTAGAAAAGGGATTTCAGATGTTCAAGAAGCTACCAAGAACTGACACAATGCTAAACACCAGGTCGTGGTCATTTTATTTTTGGTTGGCCATCTACTAACAAGCCTATCTGGGTAAAGCACTAAGGTTTCATCCTGGAGCTTCCTGTTTTTCCTGGAGCAAGGGCCCCTTGGGAGGCAGCAACTTCCTGCCTTGTGTTTGTACAGCACAGACAACAAGCAGTCTTCACTGGGTCTCCTGGTGCCAGTTCTAAGTGTTTGCAAAAAACTAAAAGCCCACCAGTGCCTCCAAGTGCCACAGACATAGCCTAGAAAAACACACAAGGGAAGGAGCCATAGACCCTTGACCAACTGTCTTTCCAATTCTAGAAAAAGCACAGAACAGCAGAGAACAAAAAAGAAAAAAAAACTTTTACTAGGAAAAGCAAAGAACAACACAAGTTATTTTCTACAGAAATACTGCAAAATCAGCAACACTATTCTAATAAGCAGCTTAAACAAAGCATCTGGATTCACACTTTTTGTAAGCTCACAGGCCATTTTATGTACAATAACACACCTTCCAGGCTCTGATCCAGACTCCCTGTGCAGTCATCACAACATACACCATAGATCCAGACAAACAGATGAGACTATTACCAGGGGGAACATCATTTTCCCAGACACACAAAGCCATTGCTCCAACCAGGATGAGGCAAAAATTACCACCTGAGGAGGATAAACCAGGTAATCACAGTAAATCAATCCCTAATTCTGTCCTGTAGCTTCATCCATCCAACATCAGAATCTTCCTACTTTCCTGTTCTTCCATCAAGTACTGGTTTAACAAACCACAGTGTAAACTTCACTATAACAGCTGAAACTTTTCTAAAGGTACCCAGTGAAATTAATTTCTATCTGTAGAATACAATACCTCAATGACAATGCACAGTAAGATCAGTTTCTCTCTCTGGAAGTCTTGTCTGTCTCTGGCTTTTCTTTCCACTATTGCTTTGGGATGCAGAGCCTTTTACAACATACAGGGCAACTGTGGCATGAAAGTCATCTTCAGACCTTAGAGAAATTTTAGTCTTATAAATTAATTGCAAATATCACTTATTTTGATAAAATACCTCTCTGTTACAATGCCTTTGCACAACTAGAAGCAGGTACAAGGCTTTTGTTAGTATGAAGACAAGAACACCTCAGCCTCCACAAATATCATTAGTGAAATACAGCATTCAAGCCTCTTAAACATGTGGACAGTCCATCTATAACACATTTATCTGCTGAGAATATTTCTTCTCTGATCAATACTTTCTCCAAATGATAAATGTTTCCTCACAACTGGGGAAGAGCTAATAGAAAGGCTTGAGAACATCCAGGCTGTTTAACACAGAATTCCCAAAGGTAGGAGAAGGGATTTGCCAGGCTGATAAAGTATGTTTCATATCTTGAATATTCCTCTCCCTCATTTACATCCTACAGTATGGAGGAAATATGCTCTGAAAGATTAGTGATAGGGTTTGATAGAAAAGCCTCATGAGATAAGGACACCTGAGGAAGGGAACAAAGCTGCCTAAACAATTAGACTAATTGCCTTAGAGTTTAATGTATCAGTAGTAGGTGCTTTCTTTGCAAGACCTCTCCAGTGCAGCAAGGAGAGCCAGCTGTATACACTGCTACCACTATGATAATTTTTAGTTTGCTGCTCACACACTCATTGTATCCTTGGGCTTCAGAGCTCACATCTCTCATTCAGTAACCTAGAAATGCAAATAGATTTAAATACCGGGTAAGTGCAGTGGATAGGGACCAGATTACTCTAGCTATAAATTCTCCTCAGCAGTCCTGAAATGTAATCAAGACCACATGACAACAAAAGAGCATGACTGATTCCTGGTTCTGTCACCTCCTCTTGCTTACTCATTAGTTCATCCATGTGTGAACACGCAGAACATAGGGCTTGACAGGTGATGTGATTAACACAGGGTAATGACATCCCCGGAGAATTCTTGCTTAGAATTCCCAGCCATTACCCCACAATAACTATTAAATCTTCTTATTTTTAGTATCTAACATTTGAGGGTGCAAAGAACAACGACGATTCTGAAATGCTGAGCAGGCACTCAGTGCCACAAGCCTGAGACACTTCAGGATTATTTCTCTGTCTCGGGATGTTTATCAGCTAAAAAACAGCCTTATGCATTAGCAAACATAAAAGAGGCTTTGTTTGTTAGACATGAGAGACTTAACATCACATTATTAGAAAGAAAAAATAAAAATGAAGCAATATCTGCCAAGGGAAACATGAATGTACCCAAAGAATAGCACCTGTGTAGAACTTGATTTGTGATACCAATCACCAAGCTCAGTATTCTCCTTCAGTAAGCAATGGTGCTGCTTGACAGAAATACCATCGGGTAGCTGAGCTAATAATATTTTAGCATAAATTATCTATATTATCTATATGGTCTTGTCTAACTGTTTGGAGACATTCAAATCCTGACCAGACAATTAGCAAGGCTTCTTCCTTAAAGTATTGAACATAAAAGTGGGGAGAATGAACTGATATAATCAGTTTTCTCACAACGTGTTCAAGATGAAATAACACGTGAACTTTAAAAATTAACAAAGTTAAATTTGCAAAAGCATTTATGCAACACACGTATGAAAGCAAGAATTTCAAAAATGTCACAGGCAGTTGCATTTGGTTTCCCTGGAAAATAGTAATAAACACCCATCACCGCCAAGATATAATATTTCATTATTAAACTTGACCTTCCAGACTTTTTGGGTCCTCAATATCAACAGAAGAGGACACTGGATTAAAAAAAAAAAAATGCAGAGTGTGCATTCAATTAACTGTGCACACATATGGAAAGGCACTCAGCCATGCTAAGTTTGCCTTAGGGACAGACATCCAACTGCTGTGAATGATCAATACATTCCTCCTCTCCAAAACTATCTGTTGTTTGTGTGAAAATGTATTTCTAAGCTTTAGCCATTTGTTTTCAATATTTTCTAAAGTAAGACTTTTTTTTTCCTATTATTTTGCCAAGGATTTGGTTTTTTTTGCCATATTGCTCTAGGTCAAAAAGAAAACAAAATACATAAACTTCAAAAGAAAAAGGGCTTGCAAGCACCTTTGTGCAAAAAACATGCAGTAAATTCCAGCTTGAAAGATCAACATTTTGAAAAGTTATGAAGAGATCAAAAAAGGATTTCTAATAGAAACAGCTGCAGGTGCTGAACCTCACATTTATCTTCTAGAGAAATTATGAGAAGGTGGCAAAGAGGCATTTGTCAAAAGACTTGACTGCACCAATATTCTGAAGTACAAGTCTAAAAGATAGTTTTCTTTTAGCTATGAACCCACTCCAATATGCTCAGAAGTCACCATTTCAATAGTGCAAGAGAAAAAAAAATCCATAACTTATGAATGAAGTAGGCAAGAAAGGTTACAGGTGGTTATTCATCTGCTTTGAACATGGGAAATACTATACAAGTACACTAACTGAGGCAGTATCTGTATTCACTTACAAAAGTACCTTAGTCCCTATGTAAGAACTTGCCGTATGTAGTAAATGAAACCTGTTCATAAAATCTTGCAATAAAGAGTATTCAAAGAGGCATATAAGGAAGCAAAGTTACCAAAAGTTCCATTAAATATTTAAGCCAAAAATTAGAAATAAGAACTCAGGCTCATACTTTAAAAAATCTTTATTTATTAAGAACTTATTTTTACAGCTATGGTTTTCTGAGTGAAATTACATTTACTCTGCAGCTATCTTTACTAAAACCAAGTCTGAATTAAGAAAGGAAAAAAGGTCATGTTCCTCCCCATAATAAGGCTGCTTGTGTGACTCACAATTATGTGCAATACATCATTGTTCCAGGGTCCACACATGTTCCTTGAGCTCAATTCTTAAACAGTCACCTCTCACAGCATCAAAAGAAACCACAGTGAACTTCAGAAGCTCTGATAACCTTTACTGCATTATTAATATGGTCATTTAACCGCCCTTCTCACCTTCCAAGCCACCCTCTCAGGCTTTCTGCAGTCTGGATACATCACCACTGTCTTAACCCAAACAGTAACTCCTCTGTTATCCCCACAAAAGTCCCTCCAGAAAGGGATGCTTGCCACAAGCTCCACCAGCTACAGGGAGGACCTTGTCACTTACCAAAAAGGAATTTACTCTATGTGTAAACTGACTGCCCAAGACAGATTTTAATATGCAAAACATCCTAAGGACTGGTCTGTATTTTGCGGGCATCTACCCACTGATTTTTTTTTTTTTTTACCCTTATCAAGTGAGAGCAAAGGCTGCTACAAGTCTGACAAGTCCTCATTTCACTCAAAATAAATGGCAAGGCCAGACACTAAGCTCTGGGGCAAGGACAGAACTGACAGGCCTGCACAGAAGTCTTTGGAGATGTGACAGTCTGCATTTCACACTGGAATATAAAGGGGGGACAAAATAACAGAGGAAGTCTTGGCAACAGAGGGAATACATAAACAGGGACATGGAGGATCTGAAATAAACTATATTGTCCCAATTGCCTTCAGGATGTGCTGAAGGCTGTTTTCAGAGATCTACAGTAAAAATTAAGTTTCTTAAGCCTTAAAAGGAGATGTTATTCTTTAAAAATTATTACTAAACCCAAAGAGATAGAGATACAGAAGCAGATGGGATGGGAAAGGTTTCCCAGGTTACTGAAACTCACAGAATCAAGGCTGAAAGAGACCTTCAAGATTATCTAGTCCAACCACCACCCCAGCACCACCATACTAACCCCTAAACCTTACTCCCCAGTCCATATCCAGATGCCTTTTGGACATTTGAGACTGTGACTCCACCAGCTCCCTGGGCAATTTACTCCAATACCTGGCCACTCTTTCAGTGAAAAAATGTTTTTCTAGTATCTAATGTGAACCTCTTCTGCTGCAACTTGTGGCCATTTCCCCTCATCTTTTCACCTGAGATATTGCAGAAGAGCCTGACTCTCCCCACCACCACAACCTCCTGTCAGATAGAGCAATAACCCCACTGAGGCTCCTTTCCTCCAGACTAAACAACCCCAGCTCCCTGAGCTGCCCTTATAAGATGCTTTCCAGACCCTTCACCAGCTCTCTTGCCCTTCTTTGGACTTTCCACAGCCCTTGTTGGTTTTGGCCATGGATATCTGTTGGTGGACAGACTCCAGACTTGCTTTGGAATGATTCCATAACCGGACCCTCAATCCATTCTGGACAAGGTTTCTTACACCCATACATGATTTCAAGTTTGACCTTATAGTCACACTGTTGGGTCTTCTGTTCTTCACATCTTTTCTCAGAAACCATGGACCACAAGAGAGCTCGTCCTTCTACTGTTTTCATGATCATTTTTCTAGGTTTCTGGCCTATTTGTGGTATTAGGGTTTATGCACTGCATGACCTTATAAAGGAAGAGTCCCAAACCATGTGTATCTGATTATAGAACACTCTCATATTCCTTGAGACACTCACTTTAGGACAAATAAGGAAGAAGTACAGAATATTAATTCTTTTATGTCACCACATTAGTCATGCTATTTCATAAACTACAGGAAAAAACTTGGTAGTGAAAATTATTTTACTCCTTCCCAATCTTTGATTTTTTTCTGTGTTGGGAAAACAATCTTCTTTCAAGAAACTGATGTTCATTTACACCAAGGAGTCTCTGTATTCCCACATGCTTCACCAGCTTGAGATGAGAAGGCAAATGATTAAAAACTGAAGCTGTCATACATAAAGAGATTAATTTTCCTTCAAACCCATGTGTCTGCTGTCTGAGATTCCCCCCAACACGCCTTGAGTAATTCTTTGTGGAAATAATGCCAGGCTAACACATCACTTCAACAGAAATGCACCGGGAGAAAGCAGCAGACAGCACCTCAACAACTGAAACACAAAGCAAGTTACCTCTCGTTTGTTTCTCCTGGCAACTTTAAGGAACTCCATAAGGATCTGCAATTGGGCAGCATGGGACTCCTGCAACACAGCAAATAAGGAAGTGTAACTCTTCCATGTACCTCAAGAGAAACAAATACTCATTTTACACACAGAAATCCACACAGCACAGAAACTACTTTCACTTAGAGGTTACCAAGAGAAAAATAGCTTAAGGAGGTTTTTAAAATGGTAGTTTTACTTTATCTCACAGGTCTTAAAGTTCTGTTTGGTTCACAACGAGTTTTTACGTGAAGGCAACAGTCCTTGTAAGAGTTCTTTCTTATAAGTTGAAATGCTTCTTTTTTCTTTGGCTACTGCACCTGAAATAGATTTTGGAATACAGGTTCCTCACAGACTCTCCTTCTACCCTGGAAGATCCTTAGCATCCACTTCATGATCAACATACTAAAGGATGAAGTATTTATATTAAAAAAAAACCTACCCCAAAACTTACATTTATGCTTATGTAAAAGTTACTGCTGAAGATTTCTCCAGAGTGAAAGACAACGATAAAGTCACTGATGAAACTAAACCATTCCTTTCTAATATTTTTCATAACAGGTTATTTACCTCAGCCATCAGCACAGTATTTTCACCCAAACTGGCCAAGAACTTGACAGGGCAAGATAAAGAGAACCACAAGAGGAAAAAGAACAAAGATCTATATAACAGCACTAATACAGCCCTAATCACAGCCCAGCATTCCAAGTCTTATTTTCACAACCTATTGAAATATTTATTATTAAAGGATTGTGAACATACAGTCAAAAATAATCAAGACATAAGAGCACCCAAAATCCAGGAAAGGATGAAGGGATAGGGAAAGACATTGAATGCAAAAATACTACTTTTCTACAGTTATTTTTCTACTCCCATGATCTGACAATAATAAGAGTGAAGTAAGTAAAGCTAGACAAGAAAAATGCTTTAAAATTATTCTTTAAATGTCAGGTGTGGTTTCACTTTTTAGGCTTAGCATCCTTAGAATATAGTCATACTCAGAAATACTTATACACTCAGTCATATGCCAACTTTGCTTCAGATCTGTCACAAATTATACAAAAAGGTTTACAGAGAAAAAAAGTTTTATTCTCTTTTTCTCCAACAAAACTTCAATGACCCACAATAAACTTATTCACAAGTCCCCATGCAATATGGCAACATAACAGTTCTGCTGATAGTCAAGCATTTTTTGGGGTTAGTTTCTTTCCATCAGAACCACAAGTTGTAAATATTGATTCTGTAGGAGTGCATAAGTTAACATAGTCCCAGTACAACTTTTCCTCACCTGTTTTAGAGCACTGACAAAATCCACCCTCCTACTCAAAGTTCACTGGGTCAAATTCTGTAATACTCCAGTCTAATTTATAAGGTCTGGTTCTCCTAACTTGAAATGAACAGCATGGAATGGCCAAATACACAGAGAACTATTCCAAACCAACTACATTTTAATTAAATCAAAGGAACAGCTTGCTTCATATTGGCTAAATCTTCAAACCAGCTTCATAAACAAGACATCTGAACTTTTCTTTCACACATTAAATACTGAAAAAGCCTTCAGGAAAGGTGGTCATTCAGATTCCATCGGTTCCAGAACAAACTAAAGGGTGTGATTCTATTCACATGCTCATTGTGTTTATTCTTTAACCTATATTCTGGATTTCTTCATGCTTATTACTAAGAAAGATCTGACATTTACTTGTGCAACAGACAATTAGCAAACTTCTTCACGTGCTTTTCTGTGTTCTGTGAGTCATTTTCTCTTATCCTTTTCTGTTTTCCCTGCTTGTTTATACAACCCTGCCACCAACAGCATTATAAGCATGTTATGGGCATCACAGCTGAAATGTTACTCCACTACAAAGGTCAGCAAAACAGTCACCTTTTAAGCACCAAAACACAAGAGAAAACACTGAGCAATTAATTCACCAACAGAATCTTGCTTCCAGGAAAAGGTATCCAAAGAAAAAAGTTCTAAATACACAGTGTTCATTTAAATAAGAGAAATTTCTTACTGCTTCCAACTGCTTCTTCTTTTGCACCAGCAGCTCCAGCATCAGGTTGACATTGGCTAAGTCAAGATTGTCTTGATCAGTTCCCAACAAATCTTGAATTATCTGCCACCTGTGGCCATTCTAAAAAGAGAACAAGAGATGCGGAAGAGATGGCGAGTCCAAGCCATCCAGGGCTACATAAGCCATTTAACAACAGCTATTAAAAGCAACACAGCAATATTTCATCTCTTCATAAAATTGCAACCCAGTTTTCACGTATCTAGATTCCCAATTCTGCCATGTGTGCAGGATATGGCTCCTCTGACCTACTGTGGAACTTCTTATCTTATTTGGAATATATTTGTGCTTCATGAAAGCATATTTGCTGCTGCTGCTGGGAAAAGATTATTTCACAGCAACAATTTTATCTGATTTGTGCCCCAGCTTCTGAGAACATGTTTCTTTGGAGAGAATAAAAACCCTCCGCATTTATCCAAGCTTAGATGGATTACATCTGAAATACTGTTATGCACCAATACCTTTTAATTTTTTAAATACCAAGTAATAGGTAAAACCCTCATGCTAAACTCAAACCAAAGAGGGTAGTATCAGCTCATTTTTTCTACTGTCACCTCTCATATTACTCCTCCTAAGTGTAAGGGAAATGTGCAAGATGGGAATAAGATGGAACTCATCAGGTTGATCTCATTTAAACTGCTTGGAGCTGTGTGGGACTCCTCAAAGGACCAAAATACTACTATACAGCCCATTCTTCCCTGAAGGCTATTTTCTCTTCTTCTTATCAATAAGAAAAAAAAAAGGTATATTTAAGCACAGGAAAACCCAAATAATAGGTTAATGCTAGCACAGCCTTACACCAAAAAGCCTCAGGAACCAACAGGAACAGCTGAAAGGTCTAAAGAACATCTAAGAAACAAAGCTGGATTAAAAAAATCCTGTCCTAGAAAAGCTGACATTAAATCAATTTATTTAAATTGGCAAGAACTAGAAATACCATCCAGTCTAAATCAGATATTTTCTCAAGGGCTGTAGCCTTTTTGTATTAAGTACACTAAGAAAAATAAAATATACAACATCCATGTAGAATACACAACTTTTCATACAGTGCTCAACAGAACCTATGGAAACTACTCAGGCCAAAAACTCAATTTCATTCTGGAGTAACTGGGAAAAAACCCACGATTTTTAAGCAAGTGAACAGGATTTGAGACACATTTTAACAGACTAATGCACTACTTAATTGTACTACTGCTAAACTACTCAATGTTCAAACATGCTTTAACATGATTCCTTAATGAGACCATGACTATTGCATTTGCTGCAATGTGTCCTGGATGACTTCCCTAAATACCAAAAGTAATACAAGGCACATTAAAGAAGGGGCACAGGAGCAACATTACTCTTTTGATAGATGTCTGTAGTTTTTATTTGCTGCCAAAATGTAAAAACAACACTGTTTTGGGCATGAAGTCATGGTAGATTGTCCAATTATCGATAGTTATCAAAAACAGGTGCAACTACAAGCATAGCTTTCAAAGAGTAAAACCAATTTCCAAGAAGCTACTGTACATGTCTTCAGGTCAGTTGTGTGCACTTCAAACCTTATCTGGTTTATGCATATTTTATATTAAACATGGTATATGCATATTTTATAATGAATATAAACTGAGTAAACCAATGAATCTTTAAAGAATGCTCTTTTCAAACACTGACAGCACCAGCTTCTGCAACACAGCCCTTTAATTAATACCTTTTTAATCTGACTTTTAAAAACAGGTGCTCCATGATTTTTAATATTATTTTGCCATTTTATTTATGAATTACAAAAGACAAGGATGTCAGACATAGCAGGACAAATATGCAAGTTTTTTGGCTCATGTCATGTATTATTTTTGATCTTAATGCACAAGAGCATCCTCAGGTGCTATGGAGAGGTCCTGATGAACTGAGGATAGAGATCCTGCTCTGATTCTGTGACATGAAGCAAGTCCAGAAGATATCCAGGCAGTTTTATGTGGCATCTGAACCAGAATACCAGCCTCCAAATGTATCTATCTTTCTCCCTCTTGTGGTTGGTATCAGCATTCCTCCAGTCTCCTGATGGAACACAGCTTCTCACATGTGATCAGACAAGCCCCTTCTAATCATTCACTGCTCTCATTGTAGCTGTAAATTCCAACACTCCACAAAAATTATTACCTTTAAACAAGTGTACTTCCATGGGCAGTTTCCCAGGTTATATGCAATACAACAAAGGACACTTGCCTATGCTAACACAGCTTCTCTCTACACATACTGCTGGTGGGAAGAACAGGAGTTAAACAAGGTAGAGGGGATCTACTGCCACTGATATTGGTATTATTCCCTCTTAAAGCAAGTGAAAGCACCAGCTCAACAGTGCAATCTCTTGCCAGTTAAGTCATGTAATTACAAATGCTGCACAGAATCATTAAAGAAATATAAAGTAAAAAAGTTGGAACATACGGTGCTACTCACTGAATGGTCCAGTTTGAGTCTTTTCTCCTCAGATCTTTGCTTCTGTTTAAGAATTAATTCATTAACTAAAAAAACATAAATAAGATGTCAAAGAGAAGGATTTAAACTTCACCAAACTAGTATGTAAGATTCTACCTCAATATATTTACTTTAGTAACTAATTCCACAGTAAGACAGTTTTTGGTAATTAAAACAGGAGAAGATGTCTACACTTTTTTCCCTTACCACTTTATTCCTTGGTGTACTTTTGTGACATATATAAAGATTTTTTAAAAAATCATCATACAAAGCCTACACATTCTCCAGATTGATTCACTTCCTTTTCTTAAACACCCACAGTTCCTTGAGAAAGTTTTTCAACTCCAAGGTAAAAGCATATCACAGAAGAGCATGAGGGAGATAAATCAAGTAATGTTCTATTATAGGCCAAAAAAATAAGCATAGCTGAATAGAACAACTTTTTCCTTGAATCATCATGTGCATGTCTAAAGATACATTTTTGCTATAATTTAATTTTACGCCAATCTAGAGAATGCAAAGAGAAAGATAACATTAACCCTTTGCACACATATACACACAAGCTCTTCCCCCTCCAACACATACCTCAAATCCCTGGACACAGAAATGTGGAAACACTCTTTGGCCCACCATGTACTCCAAGACCTGCCCCAGCACTATCTTCAGCACAACATAATTAGGTCTAAATCAGGACGCCCATTTCTGAACCACTCCTTGGCTACTGCAGCTTTTCAGACATTTATTATTAAATCAGTATTCTCAGCACATGAAATCAACATTTGCTCTAATTTGGTATTTCACACTGCAGTGTGTTTCCTTTAGTATTTTCTCCACAAAACTAAGTTTTAAACTTTATTTCCACCTTGCAACATGTACTCCCTCTTTAAGAGGCAATTAGGACTGCATGTAGGTATATGTATGAATATTTTCTCTGTATCTAATTTACACCTACATCCATCATATGGGCCTCACTACTGCAGCCAAAATAGCACAGTATCTAATACAGCCTCCACCCTTTCAGTGTCCAAGCTTTGTAAACAGGGCATGTTCTTCATTATGAGGCAGACAAGAGTGCAAGAAAATAAAAGTAAAGAGATTCACATCCCTAGCTGTAAGAAAAACAGCTTTGCTTTTCATAGGATGGAAACAGCAGCAAGTTAATCTCACTACTGTCACTAAGCACACAGAACTGCTGGAGGCAGTGCAGTATTAACAATTTATAGTACTAACCTTTTTTATATAAAAATGACAACCAAGGGGCTGCTATTTGGATTTTATTTTCAACATCCAGAAGACTGTAAGTTACAGGACAAATTTACAAGTGCCTGCCTTCCTTAACAACCAAGATGTTTCTCATGCAAGCAAGCCTAAAGCTCACCTAAGAAGTTGGGATAAAGATGATCTATGTTGTCCACAACATAGTTGCATTTGGGACATCTGTTATTGTCCTCCAGGCTCTGGTGAATACATTTATAGCTGTTCAAAACCAAAAAACAAGAAACAAACCAAGTGAGCTCACATGAAGGAACAAAACATAAACACAAGGTAAATAATATCAGCCTTGGGCAAGGTGCACTGTTTGTGTTGCCATCTAACAGCTGTGCTGCCAAGAACCTACAGTGGAGTCAAAATGTTCCAGTGTTTGAACCCAGAGTGTGCTACAGCAGAAAGCAAAGGTTTCTGGCATGGATTACAAAATTTAGTCAAGTACTTCACTCTTATTTCCCTGAGGATTACTGCAATGTGGATACTCCAGCCACAACAGCATCTCAAATTCATGCTCCCCACCACTTCCACAGGCAGAGGAGGTAGCAAACAGATTGAATTACTCAGAAGCAACTCTTCTAGATTAGCTGAATACTTTGCAATCAACATTAAAAGCATTTCAGGTAATTGAGCAGAGGAAACACCTTCACCAACTTCTCATATTTCCCCCCACATCTGCTTTTCTCACTATCAGTGACTTCAGAGGTGTTCACTCATTAATTGAGGGACAGAGGAACAAGAACATGCACCTGAGCATCAGGTTTAAGCATCTCACTAAGAACCTGCTTGAGATCAGCTCCTGGTAGAGACACCAGACAGTAGTGTTGCTCCACTCCTCCTAAATAAAGGCATTTCAGTGCTTCTCATCTTGAACCTCTAAAAAGTTACAGGTCACAGCAATAGAGTGTTACCACAGAGGGCACAAAATTCGCTGTTATCTGTTGCAAATCAAAACTCTTCTGAGAGTTACCTGAATCTGCTGCTTGAGAAAGTACTTCCTACTACCATATTATTACTTCTTACAAGGTTTATTTCTAATTAGCAGATGCCATAGGAGTATAACATAGACAAGACACTATAGGACATCATGGTTCAACATTTATACCAATCCCTAGAGAAAGGAGAAGTAGCAAGTGGTTCCAGAAATGCCCCTAGAGGGTTCTTGAACTTCTCCATGAAACATTTGCTCCTCATGACATCCAGAGATAACACACTAAAAAGTAAGTGGGGCCAGGCCAATTCAATACGACAGGAAAGCCTGAAGCATATCCTCTCTTACAAGGTTTAAAATAATTGCAATATACAATGTACAAGCCACTTCAAACTGTGCACAGTCTTGCACAAAGGCAAGCAGGAGCTGCCAACATTGCTCTCAACACCTCTATAGAGGTGATGCCAATAAAGGTAAATTAACTGTTCTGACTCTGGATAGTGGGTGTTACTAGCAGTTTATGAACATTCTGTTTCTTTACAGAGGAAATATGGTGGCACAGCACTATTTGTTAAAGATACTTGGATTTTTTTCTTTTTAATTTTAACAGGTACTCATCTTTTAAAAATTTATTTCTACCTCCTCCTTCAGTGTAGGGACAGAAGACAGAAAA
Source organism: Anomalospiza imberbis (assembly GCF_031753505.1). Classification (NCBI taxonomy): domain Eukaryota; kingdom Metazoa; phylum Chordata; class Aves; order Passeriformes; family Viduidae; genus Anomalospiza; species Anomalospiza imberbis. The sequence continues at coordinate 4,590,371 of NC_089689.1, read as the reverse complement.
GAAACAAGCTCAGAATGAAAGAGAACAACAGCAACACCTGTCTGCACATGCTGTAAGGGATGGACATTTTATGCAATACAAGAAACCAAATATTACCAGAAGCTGTGTCCACATTTTGTCATGTAGGCTTCCTCAATCATATCAAAACAGATGGGGCTGAAAACAAAGCAAAACAAAAATCAGAAAGATGTCTTTTTTATGTTAAGATACGAAGAACAGTATTATTAACTCAAAGCAAACATCTAATTATGCTCGGGTAATAATCTCCTATATGTAAAATGAAAGGATATACTAGTACAACAGCAACCAAACAGTATAAAGATCAAAAGGGCAATCCACAGGTCTTTGAACTCTGAATGATACTGCAGTTTGCTACAATTAGAAACCAGTAAGTGTTCACCCTTAAGCTTTTAACACCTGCAGACAAGACAAACCAAGCCAGAGAATCTTCAACAAGCAAGGCTGCAGAAGAATCTTCTAACTATCTGTACTAGGGTTGAAACAAAATGTAAAAAACCCTGATTTTTTTACATGAATAGACAATGTATTTATAAATTATACCAAAACTAGTCTCTCCTTTTTTTTCAGACACTAGCTATCTACAATTTTTAAAGAGGCAGAGCAGATCAGAAATAGCAATGATGTCATGAGAACAAGGACTAATAAATGGGTGGAGAAGGAGCAAACGAGGGGGTGTGCCTGCAGGAGAGAAGGATGAAACCAACAGGCAGCAGGTGATACCAAGCCTAAGATGGGAAAGGTAGAATAACTAGTTAGTGACCAGAGCACAGCCAGCTCCCTGCGAGGGATCACCAAGAACCAAGCAGGGACCTGAAGAGAAGGATGTGCAAGCAAGCAGTGCTCCACGGGAACCTGAGCACAACAAGAGACAGGAATCCAGTGAGATGGGCAGTGGAAGAAGTCTGGCTCCTCTGTCTGGGACATGTTTGAAAGGAAAATGAAACACAAATGAAAGAAGAGGAAAGCTGCATCCATCGTACTTCCAGTGACTCCTGTGGCTGCTCTCCCTGAAGACTGGTGGGATTTGCTGTCACATACACATTCACCTCCAGGACTTGGCCAGCTATCCAGCAAGATGGCATGGGCAGCAACATCACAATTCTGCACATAACACATGGATCGGCTGTGTAACAACCTTCAGCTTGTTTTCAATGCCTTACAGAGATCCAAACGCTCTCCTCTCACTCCCTCAAGTCCACAACAATCTCAGTTCCGAGAGCCTTTCACCAGCACTTGTTTTCTTCAGAAACAGCCTCCTCCCACCTTCTGCCAACAAGACAGTTCTCACCGAACGAGCTGTTAATAAACTGTTAACAACTTCTGCAAAGCAGGAAATCTTTTTTGCATCCAAAACCCAGATCAGACTGAAAAAAGCAATGCTTGTCTGAGCAGGGGAGGGGAGCATCTCCACAGAAAGCATTCCCCCATTCTGTAATCTATTTTAGAGTATACTACCATATACTCTATATACGTACAGTTGTTAACCCATTAGAAAACAAATCTTAACAAAAACAGGAGAAAGGAAACACCTCTTAAATACTTTTTAAGCACACAGAGGTGAAGTTGTGGCCCCTGCTAATGCAAGCCCCTGCTCTGAATCACCATACTAGAAAACATAGCTGTCATGAAAGGTTTGTCCAGCCTAACGTACAAGCCAGGTTATCCTAAATATTCCACCAAATCACCCGTACAAACACAACATAAAGGCAAACGAATCAAACCAGAATGCTACTCTCTGAACCAACTGAGCCATCTCAAACGAGGCCTCAAGAATAATTAATATACATCTGTCCCTCTTCCACCCTGACAGACCTTTTTCTACACTTGTCTTGAGTAGCACCAACTTCAGGAGTCCAAGTCACTTTTTTCAAGTTATTTACTTTCAAGTCACTGTTTAGTCAGAATAAATCACAAGCAAACTCAGCCAGCATGGGCTGATTATTAGCAGGAGAATAAGGCATCTCTGAATTCTGTTAGCTGGACTTTAAAAGAGGAAGTCAAAGACTTAGGGTTAGATGGGGATCTAAGGGTAGTTTCTCCCCACTGGCACTGGTGATGAACAGTTTAACTTCTTCACCACCTTCTATTCACACTGTATAACTGAGGTATATGCTCTGTCATGCTAGAAACTACTATTCCCCACAGGGCCAGAGGTGATGCTCCTAATGCCCTGCAGCAATCAACAACACTGTAATGCTCCTCTGTCTGCAGAAGAACATCACAAATTAGACCTAAAATAGGAAGATTACCTCCTAACATGCCAGTCACACGAGATCACTGTTCCCACACTACTCCTTCATACCAGTTTGACTGGAGAAGTGACAGAGCCAAAACAGTTGGGAAAAAACAGAGACAACAAATAGAGCTATTCAGCACCAGGGACATCATTTAAGGTGCTGAACTTTCCATTATGAACTGTTTCCCCTGAAATGCTCCCTGATTTACAAGTGGAAACAAGATTGATACATTTTAATACATTCTGAAGCCAAGCTGACTGCAACACATGAAAGTTGCTACGCAACAGTTGTTTGAAGCTAATCTAACACCAAGGGAAAGTTAAGAAATAAGTGGAGTGATGGGGACTTGCAACATATTACAGTTTGTAGGGTACACTGAAACAGGGAAGCAGAAGTATGGTGAAATCAAGGCTTCTGTGCATGAGGTAACTTATTCTCTACTTGTCTTAAGCAGCAGAGTCAGGTTAAAAAGTCGCAAATAACTTCAGCAAGTCAAAAATGTCACTGATCGCTGGGAAATAAGGCATCAGTATCTAATAAACACCATTTTTTAATCCAGCACTGCAAAGGTTTACCATTCTTTCTCTGCAGGGCAGACCTCAAACATTTTCAACATCTACTTTAATCAAGTTCATGGCTCTAAGTTTTACCAGTTGTTTTCCAGGCACCTCTCAAGAGTGCTAATGTCACCCTACTGCTACACAAACACCTGGCTGAAGTGATCACTACGGTATTTAAACACACTTCAACAGCAAACAAGATTTATTATAGTGCCTGCCTTCTATTCAGCTCCTCTCTGGTCTAATCAGAGACCAGGACTTGCTCCAGGCTCTGTCCTTCCTATAGAAGGTGGCCAGCTTAAAGATCACTGCTGTTTCTATCTACTCACTATGAAGCTCTAATATAACAACAGCTAGTAAGACTCCTTGTACATGGTATGCAAACCGCTTGCTGCGTTTTTACTTTGTGACTTCAGGGCAAATTTGCAATATTCCTTACTAAAATTGCTTTCCAGACCACAAAAATGGGAACAACTACACTTAGCCCATGCCTGGATTAACAGGTGAGGAAAAGAACTGGTTTTAAAACCCATGAACCTGCAAGCCCAGGTGGCATACAGCCCTTCTCACAGCTGAGCTGTGGTAGGGTGCTGATATCCAGATCAGCATGCAACAGCCCCTCTTCCATACATGACTTGTGCCAGAACTCAGAAACAAGGACTGGTGTGAAGCTGCCACTGAAGAGACAGGTAAGATCCACCCCATCCAGGGAGCCAAGCAGATAGTAACTGGTTTTAAAGAGGTTTAGTCAACCACTAGTTGGGAGAGCTAATACAAGGCCTGGGAAAACTAAGTAATTACATTGCTGGTCAGCAGAAAATCATCTGATTAGAGAAGTCCCTTTCAGACACTCTCCAGGCAAGTGGAAAGACACCTGGCTACAGAAGCAGTACAAAAATACCTTTATATTCTGCAGCCTGCACTACGAGAAACAAAGTTTTCCCTTTTATAATAAAGTTGTTCACTAAGTCAGACATCTGCAGTCCTGATTGGAGTTACACATTTTCAGGCAGAAGGTGACATACACCACAAACAGGACACACTTGCAAACTCCTGAGCGTACACTTGCTAAACATTTCACAACCCAAAGCAGCAACACAAGACAATGTTTACCCTAGAGCCTCTGCCTCGCTTGAGATAGTGCTTTCAGAAGACAGGCAGGGAGGTCACACATGTTAATATTACTGAGGGAATTTACACTTGCACCTTGATGTTCAAAACTCGCCCAAACTTCTTTACTCTTTCCCACCTTCCACCTGGTACAGGCATAACCTACCACTGAGTTTACAGCTGTGGTTAACAGCAACTTACAGCTCAAGTTCAGAAAAATTATAAAGTGCTGCATCTGTTAGCATCTTGAATTATCCTTACAGAGGCAAAAAGGGCATGGGGGAAGCTTCTGTTTCTCACACTGAGATATGTAAAGCTTGTTTAAATCAATTATTTAAACTAACACACACCTGCCTTCTTGGACATTGCTCAGAACTCCAGAGCTGCCCAGTTTGGTTTATTTCTGCATAACTGTATTGCTAACTCAAATTTAAAAAAAAGAAAAAAGACAGCTACTGTTATTTGAAGCTAGAACAATAATAAGTAAGAACAAGCCCTTTAGCCCACAGAAATATAGAGCAGTGAAAAACCCAAGTTAACTATAACCATTGTCTGCTCATAAAGCTTCTGACCTGCACTTCAGTATGCTCAATGTGGCTCTTGTAAATACTAAGAAAAGACATTTTGCCCTGAGTACTACTGGGCTGATTTCTTTCCTCTCACTTGTTCACTCAGTAGTGCTCCTCAATGAGGAGAAAACAGCTAATTACAGGTTCTTCTTGAAGCATGCACAGTACTTACCTGCAGAAAAAAAGCAAGAACCTCAGCTTTCTGAACCAGCTAAAAATACATCAAGTCCACAAATTGGTTATGGGTGTAATTTCCTTTCCAAACCCCTCATTTCTACAACAGACAACAAAATAGGACATAAGAGCTGACTGGAAAGGGCAGGGAGCCATGCCGGCAGAGCTCTACTGTCAGAGTGTAAGAGTAGAGGGAACAGAGGAGAATGGGCACTTGTAGTTGTGTTCATACCCCATGACCAGAAAACCTGTGAGCAACCAAGCTCACACCAAGAGTCTTAAATCCACCTAGCATGGCCTAGAACCAGAGCAGAGCATCAGCTGATGACAGCAGTCCTCTCATCCCTACTCTGCTACTGAGCAAACTACTAACTACAGCAATAAGCAGTAATTTTTGACTATTACTTATTCCTAACAAGAATTACTTACTGTTTTTTCTGCTACTAACTTCTTAGCAGCTTCAGGTTTTCACTTCAGTAGCAAAGGTGTTTCCTATCAACTCTGCTAAACACTTTACAAGCTGTAAAGTTAAGCCTACCGGGTTTTGAGACAATACCTGTCGTCTGGGAGATGCCTCACATCCAATCCTCACCTGTAAGTCAGAGCTTACATTAGAGCTGTCAATATCATCCTGGAAGCAGTGGCCCACTTATAATCTTTTTTTTACTATCTCCTTTCCATACATGACTTTGCTACAACTTGATCTTTTTCCCACTACCTTTTCCCTGTTTGCCTTTCTCAGATGCAAACACCTAACCTTACTTCCTGTTCTCACATTTTAGCACATCCAGCCAGCTACAAAAATCAAACCTACTTCTTGTGTTGGGACGTTTGAAACCCACCAGCAACAGGTTCTCCTCAAAACTGCAAATTACCAACAGTTCTCAAACCACAGGCCTCAGTTTGCCAATTATGTTGAAAAGTGATTTCCAGCTATGAGCTACAGTTGGATGGCTGGATGCTAGAAAACAACAGCTGTAAAATGTTTAGACCATCACAGAAGAAATTCCCTACTAATCCGGTTTTAGGTGCCTGCCTGATACAAAACTTGTTGCTGTTTCAAACTAGACAACCTTTCCCAGCAAATGGGCAAACCAAGCCAGCTTTGCTGGAGCTATCAACCATCATGAGGCTCCTTGGAGTCCCTTCCAGAGGGGCACTTAATCCTTTGATGAATCCTCTTGCAAAGATGAGAGGGCTCCAGACCACTCGAGGTCACATTGTCCAGGAAAACAAGGCAGTTGCTGTGTTGTCAGAACGCTGTGAGGAAACATCTCGTGCTGCAGGGCCTTTCCAACAACTTGGGTGCACTCAAGGAGGAACCTGCCAGGAATAACCTGATTTTGCTTAAAAATAGAGAGGGTGGAGGCAATGCTGCTACATAGGGCCAAAACCAGACAAAATCAGTTAGGTTGGAAAAGACCTCTGAGATCATCAAGTCCAACCTATGACCCCACACCACCACGTCAACTAATGGTGTCAACTAGCTGAGTGATATGTCCAGTTGTTGCCTGAATAGCTCCAGGGATGGTGACTCCACCACCTCCCTGGGCAGCCCATTTCAATATATATTCAACCCTTCCAGGAAGAAATTCTTCCTAACATCCAGTCTAAACCTCCCCTGGCACAGTTTAAGGCTGTGTCCACTTGTCCTGTTGCTAGCTATCAGAGAGGAGAGTCTGATCCCCACCTGGCTGCAACAGCCTGTCACGGAGTTCTAGAAAGTGATAAAGTCCCCCCTGAGTCACTTCTCCTCCCTAGGCTACCCATCTCCCCTCCCAACTGGTCCTGGTGCTCCAGCCCCTTCCCCAGCTCCGCTGCCCTTTTCTGGACCCGCTCTAAGAGCTCCACGTCCTTCCTGAATTGAGAGGCCCAGAACTGGGCACAGGACTGGAGGTGTGGCCTCCCCAGAGCCCAGCACAGAGGGACAATCACTTCCCTACTCCTGCTGGCCACACTATTTCTGATAGAGGCACAAAAGAGGGAAAACCCCTTAAGCCACAATCCCCGGAGGGCAGCAGCCGTTCCAGCGCCAGGAGGGGCTGCCGGCTGCTCCCTCCTCCCGCCGCTATTCCACACTGCCCAGGCTTCCCGACGGCATGGCGGCGCCCGGGCTTCCCCCACCGACATATCGCGACATATCGCGCTCACCACACGAAGTCGTTGCTCTTGTCCTCGTAGGAGTTAATGAGCCCGTTGCAGAGCGGGGTGAGCAGCGGCCTCTTCCTGCCGCCGCCCCCCGGCGCCGCGGCGGAGCCGCCGGGCCGCGCCGCCCCCGCCGCCAGCCGGGCCAGCCCCGCGCCCGACCCCGACACGGCGGCCGCCACCAGCACGGGCCGCGCCGCCGCGCCGCCCGAGGAGGACGAGCCGGGGGCCATGGCCGCCGAAGAGGAGGAGGAGGAGGATGAGGAGGATGAGGAAGAGGAGGAGGAGGAGGCCGGTGTGGCGGCGGGCGGCACGGCGGGGTGCGGCGGGCGGCTGCCCGACATGCCGAGGCCGGGCCGGGCCGGGCGGAGCGGCCTCAGCGCATCCCCGTGCGCGCGGGGGGAAGAATAAAGTTCCTCCAAAGAAAGAGAAAGGGGAGGAGAAAAAAATGAAAAATGAAAAAAATCCCACAATTTAAAAAAAAAAAAAACCAAACCAAAACGGCGGCCCCGGCGCGGCGCTTGTTCAAGCTTTATTGACAGGCGGACAGCGCGGGCGCGCGTGCGCGGGGCGGGGCCGCGCCCCTGAGGGGCGGGGCGGGGCCGGGCCGCGCTCCCCTCACGGGGCGGCGGCAGCCGGGGCTGCTGGGGGCTGGGGTTCTCCTCCCGCAGCCGCGGGCTCGGAGCGTGGGCCAGGCGCTTCCAGCTGCGCCTGAAGCTGCTTCCCCTGACACCACATCTAGTGGTGCGCAGGCCTGAGGCACAAGTCTGTCGAGGAGCGGCTGAGGGAGCTGGGAGGGCTCAGCTTGGAGGAAAGGAGGTTCAGGGGAACCTTGTTCCCTGGGACCACCTGACAAGAGGTTGTGGCCAGGTGAGGGTGGGAATCTACTCCTAGGCAAGCAGCGACATAGTCTCAAGCTTCGGCAGGGGGCGGTTCAGGCTGGACAGGGGGAAGAATTGTTTCACGCCGAAGGGTGGTTATGTGTTGGAATGGGCTGCCCAGGGAGGCGGTGGAGTCAGTGTCCTTGGAGGTGTTTAAGGAAAGACTGCACGTGGTACTCGGTGCCATGGTCTGGTTGACAAGGCAGTGTTGGGTCACAGGTTGGTCTCGATGACCTCACGGGTCTTTTCCAACCTAATTGAGTCTGTGATTCTGTGATCTCCCTCAGAGCACTGAGGGGAAGGCAGCCAGGCCTCAGAGGGAAATGTGCCAGGCTGTCTCTCAGAGACCCTCCCTGGGCCCCCAGCACCACAAAGAGATGCTGTGAAGGGCAGGGCTGATCTGTCTCTCACAGGATGTTCTTCACCTTAGTACGTACCCTAAAAGGCAGCTCTAAGCATGCTCAGCTTTAGCCCGTGCCATCCAGCCCCACAAAAAGAAATGGATCCATGGACCAAGGCCAATTGTGTGAGGTTCAACAGGTGCCCAGTCTGCACTTGGGTCACAAGAATCCTAGGCAGTGCAACAGACTGGAGGAGGAGTGGCCTGAGTGGCGGAGGAGGACCTGAGAACCTCAACTGCTCTGTCCAGTTCTGGGCCTCTCACTGCAAGAAAGACTTTGGGGGGCTGGAGTGGCTCTAGAGAAGGGCACCGGGGCTGGGAAAGGGGCTGGAGAGCAAGTCCCCTGAGGAGCAGCTGTGGGAGTTGTGCGGGCTCATGCTGAAGAAAAGGAGGCTCGGGGGGACTTCATCAAACTCCGTTACGAGGGTGTAGCCAGGTGGGGATCAGACTCTGCTTTCAGGTAACAAGTGACAGGAGAAGAGGAAAATGGCCTCAACCTGGTCGGAGGAGGTTCGGGTTGGGCATCAGGAAGAATTTCTTCATGAAAAAGGTTGTTCAGCATTAGAACCGGCTGTCCAGGGAGGTAGTGAAGTCCCCATCCCTGGAGCTGTTCATGAAATGATTGGACATGGGATTCAGTGCTCTAGTCTGGGTGACAAGGTGGTGATCAGTCACAGGTTGGACTAGATGATCTTGGTGGAGGTATTTTCCAACCTCAATGATTTTATGATTCTGTGAAAGATGTCTGGTGGTGAGTGAGCAGCTTTTCCCAGGTTTGAGGCAGCTTTCTGCTGGCTGGGTGTGTGGGAATCCCAATGGTGGGGACCACAGCCTGTTGGGTTCCTGTTTCTCAACAGCAGGCCTGAGTTTTAGAGAGCAAGGGCAGACCAGTTTCTGCACAAGTTAATTAGTAAAGTGTTAATAAAGGATGCCCCAAAGTTGTTTTGGGTGTTAGAAATGTTGTCCCCAGACCCAGCCTTTTGCAAGCCAAACTGAAAAGTTCATGGAACATAGCACTTGTCAATTCCTTGGCTCGGCCAGAAGTCCTGTGGAGAGATAGCTGCTGTTCCCTTTAATTTCTCTTTCAACAGCCTATGGAAACATTCTGCCTCCTTTGCATTGAGTAACTGTATTGTCTGCAGTCAGCTTTACTTGTCTACAGTGGAGGAGGCAGCTGGTGAAACACTAGGGCATTCCCTGAGGAGGGTAATCCTAAACCCAGGTATGGGAAAACGCCCAAAAAATCAGTGCTGCAGCACTCCTCCCAGCAGGGACAGCAGAGTGAGCGGTAAAACCAGTATGGGAGCTGGTAAAACTGGTCTGAGAGAGAGAAAAAGGTGCTTCAGGTAGGCAGTATTGGTCAGGAGACCTCCCAGGCACGCAGCAGGCTGGAAGGGATGCTGGATGACAAATGTCCCAAAGGCAGAAGGGCAAAACACAGCTCTGGATTTATCCTGCAGATGCAGCTGAACAGGTAGAGCTCCTCCTGACCTCCCCTCTCAGAGGTGTTGGAATACCATTGGGTGTTTGCCTCTGTATGTTTACCCCTGATGTTGGGAAAAATCACCAAGGCAGTCAGCAAAACCCAAAATGTCTCTGAGGAATTCAGTTCAAGCCAGGAAATTCAAAGTTAGAGTCCCTGAGAGATCTAGGTCAGCAGTCTCACCTTTACAAGCTGACATCTGCCATTAGAGTCACTCCCATGATTTAACTCTTTGTTGCTGTTATTAAAAACATTTTTAATCTAGCTTTGGGGGCTCTTGGTATTTTCTTTTGGGTTTGGATTTTTTTAAGCCATCGGGTTCCCCTGCTTTTTGTAAATAGCTTTCTGACTGACAGGTCTCAAGACAAGCTCCATAAAGTCATTGAAGTGTAGTGATCCCCCTTGTTTTCAGTGGAAGCAAAGGAGAATTGCTGTTATTTAGACACCTTTCTTTCAACCTGGCTGTTAGTATATGTGTGCATCTTATTTTCTATTGCTAAGAGAAAGGGAAGTCTCATTTCCTTCTCTTCCAGAGGGATCAAAAACTTTATAGATGAGTGCCTACAATGGACTTTCAGAAGTAGTAAGCAGTAGTATTGGCAATAGCACAACTCCGTGCTTCACACTGAAATACTGGCTGATCCTTGAAAAGTCTTGCTGATGCCATTACTGACTGCTCCAGAGAGGAAAAAATGACACAGGCAAAAGCTGTTAAAGATCAAATATGTGAGCACTTATGCCTATACATAACTGGCCTTCACAACATCCCCTACACCCACAGCCCTGGCAATGAGTGTGACTCCCAGCTCTTCAATACCTAGGGAAGATCTCCCTGCTTCCTGAGCTTTAGGATACCTTTATGAGCTCTTGGAGACCTTCTGAGTGAATATCTTCTTTTCACTGCCCAAGTGCATTGGGAGCAGCCTCTGCTCCTGGAGACACTTCTTTCCTGGGGTTACCTTGTATTACCAGTTCCACAATCCATGTATGCAGCCTAAGGGAAGGTTAGGTGTCACTTATTGGAGATACCTGTGTGTTATATCAGGTAAAAGGACATGGAAAAGTCTTCCAACTCCAGTGCACTGCAGCAGGAACTGTGATTTGTCAGTTATCTTCTAGTTCTTGTTAGTCCAAGATGAGCTCTAAGAATTAGCTTGATTTAGTCCAGGTATCAACAACACTGTGATTACTCTCAGTGGCGAGGGTACAAGAGTGAAACAGGCTAGATCAGCTGTGAGAGGTTTCTCTGCCTCCTCCAGTCAGCAGTGGGCCTTTGCAGGCCAGAACCCTGCATTGGAGCACAGCTCATGATGGGCTCAGGACAGAGGGGAAAGTCTTGGTGTGGGGACACCTGCACCCTCATGTAGCACACTCCTGAGAGGTCCTGCTTCAGAGGATTGTCTGTGTTTCCTCACTTAGTCTTAATGGAGATACATCTGCCAGCCTTCAGAGGTGTGTGGATCAAGTACGGAAAGCAAACATCACCTGTTCCCAAGTGGCCTGAAACTTAGGCTGCAAACAAATGAGTTTCTTTGGGATAAGCTGTCTCCAGCTATACTCCTTAGTGGTTATTTTACACAAAGAAACTGGTATTTCTGACAGATGTACATTTTGTAAGACTGACTGGAGGAATCTGCTATAACTTTTCTGTATTTTTAGCCTCTAAAGCCGGTCACTGACAACGTCCCAGCAAAGTATCAGTTCTGATTCTGTGCAAAGAGAGAAGACACGCTACCCATGGCATTAAAGGAAGGAGAAGCCAAGTACTGTCTATAGATGAATGAACTTTAATAGCAGTGTAAGAGTCTGCTCTTTTGGGTACATAAACCCTACTTAACATAACCCTCGAATTTGTGACATTTGCAGCTGCAACTCCATTCACTTGTGCAACCATGGAGTCCAGTGGCAGCACAGCTACAGAAATCATTAAGGATACTCTGCATAGGTCATCTGGCAGGGAGGCTGAGACTTCTTCCACACAGAGTGATCCATGGGCTGTGTGTCTGGGGGAAATGACAGTCACCTCCCAGGCTCCAGGCTCCGGATTGTTGATGATTCATTAGGAAAATTGCTTCTACTTCCGTTTCTGAGCCTGCTGCTGCCACCTAATTTCCACTGGGTCCGTTAGTCCATTCAGGAGCTCAGCAAACCCTGCTAGGAACTGCCACCCTGGCTTGGGAATTGCTGCTCCAGAGGTTATTAAGGAACTTTATTAATAATCATTGCATTAACCTCTCAGCTAGTCGGTGATAGAAATGCCATTTCTTCCATTTTATAGCTGAGAAAAATGAAGCGTAGACAGATTCATCACCTGGTTACAGAGTCAATGGGAATTCTTAATGCTTCATAAATCTGAAAATTAGGCTGTCAGCAACTTCTGGAGTGAACCTGCAGCAAAGCCATTCAGGAGACCTAGTTCCTACCCATTAGGTGCCTCCTTCCCCAGTTTACTGGGAGAAACCAGGACACGTCTCTGAATTTCAATTCCTGCAGTCAGGCACAGAGATGTGGGGATCTCGAGGGGCTGGAGGAACACAGCACAGTGCTCCCTGCCCACAGCACTCTTCTCCACAGAGAAGATCCTTGAGGAGGGGGCATGATGCACTTAGTGACCATGCTTTGATACAGGGATAGGAACTAATTGGTCATATAGAAACTCAGGTATGTGTCTGGTCACCACCTGAAACTCGACTCTGAAAGATTATTTTGTTAAAATATACGATTTAGGTTAACTCAGGCTGCTTGGGATATGAGAAGAGCAGGAACTGTGGGGGACTGAGCTGGTTGGTTGTTTTTTAAATTTCTTTTCTGGCTTAATAGTACAAAAGCAAGTAGTGCTAGGAGGGAGGATGCTTAGAGACATCTGCTGTATTTAAGATTATACAGAGTTCTTAAAATAAAGATTTTTTTCAATGCTTTATAACAACACCTTTGCTACTTGCAAGATGAAGTTTGATGCCTCAGCCTTAGGCTAGCTCCATGCTGATACAGGCAAAAATGGTTTAACCCCTTTCAGAAACCAAGAATCAGCAAAAATAAAATATTTAAATTTATTTCTGTATTTTAAAAAGTCAGCTCTTTTAAAGAAAAAAAAAAGCAAGAGGTATATGGTAGAAGTGTCATCTTTGCACTGCAATCAATTACATCATTCTAGTTTTCTGAGGAGAAATTTTCATTTGATCGAAATAAATGAGGTTAAAATAATTTGGTGATTTTTCCATAATACTGAAATACTGTCTGCAAAGTTTCTAGGCTCTACAGAGACCTGAAGAGAAATGTCCATGGAACTGCTGTTTTAATGTGTGTGCACTGAAGCAAATCTACAGAGGAGCCTGGCCTACAGCAGCAGAAATACCTGATGCACTGCTCAAAATTATGGAATTCCCTTTACACAGGAAGAAATGATGATATCATCTTATTATTAGACACCACACTGTAACGGATGTGTCCAGGGGAAGAGTGAAGGTTCCCTTACGGCACGTCCTTTTGCTCCAAGAGTGTTTGACCTCATATTAGGAGTAGGTTTTCTCGGCAGATATTAACTAAACCCTCTGCTCAGTATAAGCATGGATAGAGATGGTTTCTCACACACATAGGCTTGACCCAGACTCAGTTTGTGCAACCCTAGGTCTGTCTTGGGATGCTGAAGTTCTGCCAAGCTCTCCAGTTCTCATGCAGTGCAGCAGCAAGGCTCACCTGTTCCTTACCTGCTCCCACTGACACCCCCCAAGCCTGACCAAACTCAGCCCCTCTTGTCACTCCCACTCAGCTAATACACCATGTCTAAATACAACCACGACCTAATTACCTTCTTGTCTAACTGTAATAATCATTTTCATACAGATGATTTAGTATCTATCTCTGTCTAGGCTGATTTCTCTCCCACAAAATATGGTGGCATTGATGTAGTTACATGCCCTTACAGTATGAAATAAGTCTATTTAGTAGACTGCATTTGGGTCTTTGAACATGAGCATGGGCTGCTATCTCTGAAAGCTCCCTCCTTTATCATTATGGAAAGCAAAATTCATAGAACCACAGAATGGTTTGTGTTGGAAGAGACTTTAATGATTATGCAGTCACCCTTTCCATGGGCAGGGAAACCTCTCACTAGACCAGGTTGCTCCCAGCTCCATCCAGCCTTGAACACTCCCAGGCTTGGAGCAACCACAGCTTCTCTCAGCAGAGAAATACAGGAGAGGCAGCATCATGCCAGCTGTCAGGACCTTGTGGGCACAAGAAGTGTTGCTTGCCTTGAGCAGCCTCATCTGGGACCTCCATGCACACATCCTCTGGCAATTGGCCCAGGCACTATATTTAAGGTAATCCCAGGACTTCTCTCCTCCTTAGGATGTAGAGTGATGATGCCTAACCCTCTCAGTGGGTGGGACCTGGTGCCTCTGCTGTTGGTAGCTGGTTTCCAGTCCTACCTCATCTGCTGCTGCCTCTGCATAGGCCTAGGACCTGATTCCTCTGCTGTGTCTGAGAGCTGGTGGACCCTGTTACCAGAATCCAGCCCTCCCTGCTGTGCTCAGGCTGGACCCTTTTTGATGAGTGCCCTGCAGTGCTGGGGTTACCCTGGGCTCCTGGCTTGTCCCCTGCATGGGGCAGCCCTCAGCTCCTTGGCTGCTTCCCCTGCCTGCTGTCTCTTTGCTAGGCTGGGATGGCAGGTGACAGGGGTTGGTGCTGCAAGAACCCACCCAAAGAGTCAGCTGTTGGTTTGTGGTAAGCTGTAGATGGCTGGTAGAAAGTCATAGAATCTTAGAATGGTTTGCGCTGAAGGGGACCTTAAAGATTACCTAGTTCTAAGCTCCTGCCATAGGCAGGGACTACTGTCATTAGACCAGGTTCCTCCAAGCCTCATCCAGCCTGGCCTTGAACACTTCCAGGGATGGGGCAACCACAGCTTTTCTGGGTAACTTGTTCTAGTGTGTCACCATCCTCATAGGGAAGAATTTCTTCCTAATATCCCATTTAAACGTGCCCTTTGTCAGTGTGAAGAAATTCCCCCTTATCCTGCCACTCCAGGCTCTTTTCCAAAGTCCCTCTCCAGTTCTCCTGGAGCCCCTTTAGACCCTAGGGTATTTATGAAGTCTTCTCTTCTTCAGGCTGAACACTCCCAGTTCTCCCAGCCTGTCTTCATAGGAGTTTATTTTCCTTTGTTTTTCTGATTATTTTTAAAACTAGTCCATAGAAAAACTTTCTGTGGTCTTGTTACCCCTTTTGAGCTGCTGTAGCTTCCCTGCATTGCCTCAGTTGGCCTCTGCCACCCCTGTCCCTCCCAGCCCTGTGTATGGCAGGGCAGAATTTAGGCTGTCATAGCCAAGCAGAAGCTGCCCTCACCGGGAAAAACTTCAGCCCAGGAGCTGAGGATGCCTTCATGGCAGCAGCACTCCTTCATGCTGCTTTAGCATCGGGGTGATAAGCTGAAGTAGGAAAGACAAGGTTTTGAGAGCTGCTTCTTCTCAGTACCAGCGCTTGCCATCAGAGGGCAAACTCAGCCCAGGTGAAGATGCTCCGTACCCGGCTATAGCAGCCTGCTGCTTCCCAGACTCATCTCTGTGAGGTAATGACAAAGGCAAGAGGCCATTTACCGTCCTTCTCACAGAGGACAGATGCAGCTTCCCATCTCTGCCTGCTGCCGGGAAAGGCTCTGCTCCCCAATTCCCTCGAGAGCAAATCTTGCTTTATAGGAGCATCCCAGCCAGCAGCAAGAGGCAAGGATGGTGCTGTGAGCTTCAAGTCAGAACAATGTGTCACTGTGAGTCTCATTAAAGAAAGATGCAGGACACACTTTTTTATGGAGCAAAAAATAAGAACATCCCGGTTTATTCACACATCTCTTCATAGAGAGTTTTAAAAGAACATCCCATATCTATCCCCAATTGCTCAGTAACAAGTTGTTACCCTGTATTGATCGATCACTCAATCCCCCTGTGTGTACGTGCAGAGAGAGTTGTTTGTGACATACTGTTTTCATTTTCCTACCTAACGGTGTAAAAACAGTTTATACAGGTGGCTAGTGTTTTTCACAGTCCTAGAGTTCTTTCTCAGGGAAAGCAGCTTGTTTTCCACAGTCCTAGAGTTATTCTCAAGGAAAACAAGTTGTTTTTCACTGCTGCAGGACTGTCAGCTTTCTCACAGCTTCTGTCAGCTCAAGTCAGGGTTCAGTTTGTAAGGCCTCTGGCCTGCTGTTTCACCACCACACAGTGCAACACAGAATGGATTCCCAGAAACCAGCAAGTCTGGGCTTTAACATCCCAAAAAGAGTTTAACCTTCCTGCTCCAGTAGAATTTGTATTTATGGCTGAATACAGACTTTGAGCAGCACTCAAAAAACTGTATCAGTTAGTGCTTGCTTTCTATCCAGCTTCTTGCTGCTCTCCACAGCCACTGGTGATTATGGCTCTACAGCCCCACAAAACCAGTGGCATTAACGTAACCTCTACGGGAGTGTAGCCCCCCAGATGCATCCTAGAGGAGCAAAGTGTTCTATACTGCTGCAGCTCTGACCTCTGCCAGGAGCCCCATCTGCTGGCATGTGGGCCCGGCTGCCAGCCCAAAACCCTCCATGCTTCCCAAGGCATTTGGGGAGGATTTAAATCTTGCCAGCTCTCCCCTTTGCCTCTTCCAATGAATCTCAGTCTTAATCCACACCCCCCTCATAGCCAGAGACTTCCTTTAAAAAGCTGGAGGGGTTTTCAGAGGGGAATAATGAACCAGACGCTTTCCCGGTGTCTCTCTTTGTTTTTACAGCCCTGGGTCTCCCCTGAAGACAGAGAGTCCTTTGTACTGCATGGGGTCTCCTTACAAAAAGAGGCTTGTGAACAGAGCATCCTCCCATTGGGTACCACACCACATGGATTTTTTTTCCCACCTGTCCTCCTAGGCATAGCTAGTGTCAAATCCCTTTCTGGGTGTGAGGGACCGAGCCAAAAGCTTTAACCTTGGAGATGCATGGTGGATGTATGCCAAGTTGCTCAGTGCCATCCTGCTGCCCACTCTCAGTCTAGCTGGAAGGTAAACAAAGGGTTAACCTGGTTGTCATCATCTCCCCTGCCCAGCTGATATTTGGAGTGAAGCCACATTCCAGTTTAAAGACAGCTGATAATTGAATAAACTCTGCATCTTGAGTGAATTTAAAACCAAGACAGGAGCTCTCCCCATCAGAAGTCAATACATCTCCTCTTGCAGGGATTTTTGTCCTTAGTTAATGCTGCAGCTGCCGCTTCCAGGGGTTGAGTGCGTGCTTGGGAGCAGTCAATTTTTGCCTGTTCTTAAGGCTTTAAATTTAGGTCTCTGTGCATAAAGGAGATTCCTATTTCTATTTCCTGCTAAAGGTGAAATCTAGGGCTACAATCTCATATGCCCTTAAAACCTTTAAGCAACTTACTGATGATGTGGTGTTGTCCAGAATCCTTGTCCAGGTAACAAGGAAAGAAAGGCAGAGGTTGCAAATACAGCTCAGGTGCCCTATTATATTTAGATCATGGTGTGAATGGAGGAAACCAATGTGATGTAGCTAATTGACATAATGTTAATTAAATATTGGATACTCTGCATGTACCCTTGCAATAAATCACTCCTAGTTTCAGATGGGAAATTCTCTCATTGTCAATATACAGATACACTGGACCGGGAGAAAGCTGTTTCCTGAAAAGTTGAGGCTGATGATTTATTGAACTCTGTAAAATATATTTTATTTGGTCCTTCTTTGTGTTCATTGTTCAATGATACTCAAACAAATGCCTTTGAGCCTGGGAACCAGCAGCTTTTTGGCACGTGTTCCTTTTGCAAATGGGGACATTCACACCAGAAATGTGGTTCCACGATTTCATAGCCACGTGGTGGGTAAGAAAGGATGTGCCATGCAATCTGTGCCCCATCAGAAATACCTGGCACTGCTTCTGTTTTAAACTTCACTAAGCAAAATAATTGCATGGAGCTGTTTACTGTCAATCTGCTGCCTGCATGTTATTAATAGGAGAGATGGAGTAAATAATTAGGACTAATGATTAGAGAAAGTTGTCATCTGTTCATGAATAATTTGAAGAGAGGCAGTGTTCAACAATTAACTTATTGGCAAAAAAGAGATTTATTCCATTTTGGAAAAGTGTTCTCTATTATGCCAATACATAAGCACCCACACACTGGGCCAATGTTCAGACTTCAGTTTCCCCCAGCCCTGTTTTTGTTTCACACTCAAGCTGGTGTGATGTGATTTCCAGAAATGCTGGGGATCCCCTGCCCCACTGAACTTCCCTGCCAGGCTTTGGAGTTGTGTGTCTTTAGGAAAGCAGGGACACATTTCTAAAGTCCAAATCATGGTCTGAGGATCACAGAATCGTTTAGGTTGGAAGGGACCTTAAAGATCATATAGTTCCAAACCCTTGCCATAGGCAGGGATACCTTAGACTGGATTGCTCCAAGCTCCATCCAGCCTGGCCTTGAACACTTCCATGGATGGGGCATTAAATTCATAGCTTCTCTGGGCAGCCTGTGTCAGGGCCTCATCACCCTCACAGTTAAGATTTTCTTCCTAATAGCTAGTCAAACCTGCCCTCTGTCAGTTGGAAGCCATTCCCCCTTGTCAAATTATGACATGGTCTGGTAAAAAGTCTCAATTTTCTTTTAAGTCTCCTTTAGATATTGAAAAGCTGCAATAAGGTCTCCCTGGAGTTTGTCAGGCTGAGCAACCCCAACCCCCAGTTCTCTCAGCCTTTCCTCAAAGGGGAGGCTGTGAGTGCACATCACCCACTGCTATCCCCAAGTCCTTCTCTGTGAGGCTGCTCTCAATCTGACTTTGGGCTCTTCTGTTGGATGCTGACAATCAGCTTGTGGAGATGGATGAATCCTGGTTTCCAGTGGCCTCACAAATACTGGAAACTTACTGTGTGAGTGTGGAAAAACTAGCCAGCATGGGAAGACCAGGGAGCTGGGGCACTTTACCAAGAGCAGAGAAGACTCAGGAGAGGGTGTAGAAACAGACTCCAAATATATTAAAAACCACCCCAAAAGGAAAAAAAACCTGTCTCTTGAGAAAAAGGCGAGAAGTGATTTGTTTAAACTGCAGCAAAAGAGTTATGAAAAATGGAGGAAACGGCTTTTTGCCAGTAAAATTAGTGAAGCACAAGGAGATATTGTGGGAGGTCCCTGTTCCTGGCAGAAGGATCCTCTATGGGAAAGGCCAAATAAGGTTTGCCCTGTGAGCTGGGGTGCCCTGCCTTTTCCTCTCCCACTGCTGGCTGTGAAGGTGCAGCCTTCCTCATGCAGCAACTGTGGGGGATAACTGTGAAAGTGGACCTTGGAGAATGGGATGTTCAGACAGTGGGAGAGATCTGCAGTGGTGCAGGTGGGCACCAAGGTGTAGGATTCATTTTATCCAGCTTCAGCCACCCAAAAGCTAGTTATGGCAGCAAAAGCTATTGTCCAGTATCCCTCAATGACCAAAGGACTGAATGAGCAGCTATGTGAGAGTTATCCAACCCATCTCTGCCAGTTGTCCCAAATATCTGAGATAAATCAACTCCTGGAATGAACCATGGCTTGTCTTTTCACTCACCAGAGAGGGAGCCTGGATGATTTTCTGGATTTATGCAACAAAGCAAACCAACCAATCTTACAGATATGTGTGGCGTGTTCAAATTAAGCATCACAGGGATTCTCCATCAAACCACTCAGGTGAGGTCAAGGGCTCTGCTGAACCTGTAAAAGCCCTCTCTAGGCTATATCAGGCTGACTGATGTCAATACACCAACCCTATGCACCATTCCTTCTCCTCAACCACCCTCTGCCCACCAACACTTTTTTATTGAGTCTGGCTCACACCAAGTCTGAGGCTTGCTGAAAAAGATCATCCCACAAAAGTTCAAATGTTTAAATCCATTTGCTTCCAGACAGGAACCATACATGGGGTGCTCACTATCCCAAAAGCTGTAGAGCCAACTAATTTTGTGGTGGGAAAGCCTGCCAGCATGTTGAAGGCTGAGGGAATTCTGTGGAACATGTTCAGAAAGCAAATGATTGATTCATCATCAGTGGTGGAGAACTGATTCCAGGAATTATGTGTGCGCCAAGCTGAAGCCTGTCGAAGCCAGGGAAAAGGCATCCTTGAATTCAGGTCATCAGGGCTGGGAAATGCATGGAGGCCCTGGTACAGGAAAGCTTAACTTCCAGTGCGTGCTCAAGCCTAACTAACCTCCGTTAACGTCAACGGTGATAAAATTAAACATGAGGTCAAGATTTTGGATAAGAATGGTTTATGGCCTGGAGGCTTACATGGATGAGAATGTCAGGCCAGCAAGCCAGGGCATTCGATATTGATCAGCCTAATCAAGGAACTCCTGCGTAAGCTGCCACATGAATCAGGGAATAATTCGGGATAACAGACACATCTGAGTAATTCGTGACCTACTGGCAGATGATTCATGCAGACAGGCAACATCCATCAGATGCATTATGCCTCGCAAAGGACTTCTTGGAAGGCTTATGGGTCTGTGGGTGGCCCCACCTCCTCAGGGGGTTCATCAAGGGAGAAGCTGGGAGCAGGTGGGATTGTGGGGCTGCCCCAGCACCCATTGCTACATGGGGCAGAGCTCGTCCTTCACCCATCAGCAGCCCAAGAGCTTTGGGCAAAGAGGGCTCTTCAGGATTTTCAAGCTGTCTTTGAGAAGAAATGGATCAATGTAACTGTAGACCCCTTATCCTGTCCCTCTTCTGTCACACATCTCCCATGTAACCTTGTTTGGATGTTCTTTATACCTTACTTTCCCACCTGAAGCATCAGTGCATGCCTCTGCTTTCTGTTCTCAGTGTAGTCTGCAAGATCCATCAACTATATCCTGGTGTTCACCAAAAGTCATCATGGAACAATACCACATATACTGGAAAAAGCCTGGTTTGGACCTCTGAAACTGGGAGTGTAAGACTCAAAACCTGGAGAAAACCAAGCGTTGTCATCTCTGTTCACCACAAATCAACTAGTTTTTGAGTAGGTAAATACCTACTCCAGAGACACATTGCCATGGGATAAAACACCTGCCTCACCTCTCCAACCTAGACACACAACAATGCTATGGCATTACAAGCTGCATCTGTGTTAGGGTTGTGGTTTGCCATGCTGTATCTGAGATTCTACATCAGACAGAGAAGAGTTTGAGCCTGACACTATCAAATTCCTGTTTGACAGTGAATCAGCAGTGCCCTTTGGGATCTTCCTTAAGGTGCACCGTTCCTTTGCTCTTCTTCATGGACCAAGTGATACCAGGCAGTGACAAGTGTTCCAGAAGCAGAAAGTTCCCGTTCCCCTTAAGAGATCTAGTCCAGCTGTTTCACCTGGCTTGAAGTCACAAAGGCAAGAGGGTGGCCCCAAGGCATTGGCAGGAAGTGTTATGGGTGGCAGGGCTTGGATGCAGCTGGAGAATCAGCAGAGTCAAGGGACAAAGCTTCCTAAGATCCCATCAGGAGACCCGCACTTTCTGCAAATGTCCAGGGAAATGGGCTCCAAAGCAATAATCTCTAGGGCTGGTTCTTTGCCAGAAAGTCTTAAAATAATTGCAAGTGTGGCTGCAACCAGAATCTATAAAAAAACAGTAAGTAGAAAGAGTGTCTGCACTGTGTTTGCATGATCAGCAAACAGGCCTGGAGATGCTAGAACAAGAAAGAGAAAGAAATCTCTTCTGCCATGGAAAGCACAGTAAGGGGAGACAGCATGTCAGGTTCCTGATGGAGTTTGGCTGGGGCCTCACTAGTGCCAGGCTCTTGAAGAGGGTGTGAAAGGACTTGCAGGCGTCCTGCTCACGCTCTCCTTTTGTGGGATGCCCCCAGACCAGGGTGATGGTACCAGCAGGATGAGCACCTTTCTTTTCCCCAAAGGGCTCCTGCTCTGCCTTGGAGATGGGAAGCAGCTCAGAGCAGTATGGAATTCTCCATCCTCACCTCATCACATGAGAATGAACCTGTCTTTTGTTAATTTCTCACAAATTTTGTGAATTTTTTGTACCATCATTGGTGCTCTGGAGCCTCCTGCATGGGGACTGTACCTGGTCTCTGCTATCTGGCTTCTCTCTGCATGCTCCAGCATGGCAGGTAACCTTCTAGTGGCTCCCACTTAGCTTTAAGAGTCGCTATAAAAAGAGCTTGATAGGATCAAATGCTAACAGAAAGGTTTTCCAAAGGTTGAAACTGATCTGCTCGAGGGCATTCGTGACTGGGAGATGCCAGAAGAAACCAAATAACCAGTTCATTGTGGAGTAAATAATTGGATTTTAAATACTCTCCGGGAAAGAATTCCGGGCAGGGTGGGGAATGGGGGGAATACTGCGCTAAGTGCTTGGAAAGCTGTTGCTCTTCTAAATCTTCACTTTGCTGCAACATGTATAAAGCATTGTCATTCAAAGCTATGGATGACAAATGGGGGACTTTCTTCCCTGAATTTGTCTGAGGTGTGTGAAGCTTCAGCATCTACAGCATCCAGCACCCATGGTGTCCATGGATGGTGTGGAAAGCCATGTCGCACTGCTCATATCCTTTGTTGCCCCTATTTTTGTATGGGGGGAGCAGCAAGCAATTCCCTGGACCCTCAATGGCTGGAGGTGCCTTGGTTGCAACCCTGGGTATTGTCCCTTCCCACACTGGAAGAAAGGTCTTACCAGTAGAGCTACATCTCCCTCCCACCCGGTTGCGGCATGAAACAGTGCCCATCTCCTGGCCTGGAGTAGCTGTATGTCAGTATTGACTTCTGGAGGTTAGCTCAGTGCAATTCCACCCAAAACATTACCTCTGCCTCCTTCTGAAATGAGGGGGAGGATGTCAGGATTGCTCTTCCAGGTCAGGGTTCAAGAGCTGTAGCATCAGCAGCGGCAGGGAAGCACACAAATGGCTCAGTCAAGCCCTGCCAGCATCCACGTCCTCATCCTGACTGATGTTGACTGTCCATGTGAACAGCAGACACATCATTGGGTCTTCAGGGCTTCAACCTTGTTAGCACCTGGGCCAAAGTATCCCAGTTTTCAGTCTATGCTGATGGACAAAGGTTCCCTCTTCAGTTACTTCTTTTTGCAGAATAGATGCTGAATCAAAAATGGTCTCAGCCCTGCTGACATCCACTTCAGCTGGGCCAGACATCCTGTTTAGCAATGAGTCTCTCTGTGGGAGCACAGGACCGTACAACCACGGTCACACAGCTCTTGGACCAGAGCTGACTCCTAACAAGCCATGTCTGAGCACAAGTGTGGGCCTTGCCCCCAAAAAGCCATGCAGCTGTGCTTTTGGGAAGAGCTGGCTCAGATCCTGCAGCCATGCATCCTCAGGCTGCCCGGGGACCAGAAATCCCCAGCTGTCCTGCGTGTGATCCCCATCTTCATGCTCCCACTCCTTCCCCCCCTTTTTCTTCTCTCCACTAATGCATTCAGCATATAAAGCTGAGGTTTCCAAAAGATCTCTGAACCCAAAGAGACATTGAGGCGATGGAAAGAGAGGGAAAGAGAAAGAGGCTTTTTGAATATTGAATTAAGGCTGTCTCCAGTATTATTGGATTCCCATAAGGAGGCAGCCAGGGAGCCCACTGCTTTAGTGTCCTATGAATATTTCATTGCTTGACTTAAGCTCGGTGAAGGGTGTTTCTTTGCACAAAACCACCTTTTTGGCTTGTGGGTTTCTCTCCAAGCATGTGGTTATTGTCCCTGCTCTTACAGTGACTATGAAATCAACCTGGCTTGTGGACAGAGTCATCTGACACTACAGCAACTTAAATTTGTCAAACCTGGGTGATCTTTTGGCACAATCTACCTAGGAATTTCCAGAAGACAGCCAGACATGGCTCAAAACATCTTGGTGATTCACTGGGTCAGACTGCAGAGTGCAGCAGCAGTGATGCTCAGTACCTGTGTCCCATCCAACCATGGTGACACTGAAGAAGGTGCATGGTCAGGGGGATCATTTCACCCCACTTGAACCTATCAAGTTGGCTGCAGAAGTGGGGAAATAAGTTGTGCTGCCTGGTACCCTCTTGTAGGCACTGGCCTGAAGGATCTGGGTCTGCCTTGGTTCCCCAAATTTTAGGTGCTTACCTAGAGCTTTTCTAGGCATTCCAAACCATTAATTCCTCAGGCTGTAAATCTTTCCAAAATGAGCACTTCCACAAAAATTTGTGGGTGTCCTGCTTTCAGGCAGGCTGCAAACCACATTCACTAATGCAATGGAGAATCCTGACACAAGCATTGGTTGGCCACTCTGCACAGATGAAAATGGTCTCAAATACTGTGAAAACACCTAATTTTCCCTCTCCAGGACTGGTTTTTGGAAGTGCTGGTGCCCTACTCCTACCACCCTGTGCTTTTCCTCCATGACTCAGGAACTTCCACCTATACTAGCCAACCTGCTCAGAGATGGCAGTGGCAGGAGCCTTTTCCTTGTTTATTAGATGAGCTCAGAGGTCTTCCATCCACAGCCTTTAGCACCTCTCCTTGCTCTGCCAGGTGCTGTCACAGATCTAGAGTGATTCAAGTCTGGAGGTGGTTGGCTAATTCCATTGCTTTCTTCTCCTTTTATTTTTGTCTCCTCTCTCTCCCCTGCCCCTCAGTCTTCAAATCCCCTTCAAAGAGGGAAATTAATGAAAATTAATTGTTTTATTGTAGACAGGGCAGATAACACTGCTTGTTACTGAGATTGCCCAATACTTCCCATTATGGGGCTGTGTTTCCCATTACTTAGAACAATGCCAAAACACAGACATTCAGGAAGAAATTGTCTCCCAGGGATTTGCCTCTACCTGAATTTCTGTGCAAGATTTCAGCCAAACTGGGTCAGTTTTATCTGACAGAGAAGCCATGGGAAAGCCATTTTGTTTGCCTGTGGCCAAATACTCTTCCTGAATTTCCTTGGGAAAACTCTCACCCTGTGCTTCACCTGAAGAGGTGAAATTTGGTGAGAGAGGACCCTCTTGGGATGGGGAGCTGCAAACCCTTCCTGGTTTCCTTGGAAGGACACTGTGCGTTGTGCAGTTTGTTTAAGATTTTAGAATTATTATTCTTAGTTTATAGTTTCTGCAGCGGTGGCACAACCCATTGACCAAGAGGTGCCCACCACATGGTGTACAGCCCCAGTGCTATCCTCCCTGAGCCATGTCTTCTGCAGGGTGGAGACCCTCCATGTCTCCTGCATGACTGAGTCTCAGCACTGTCCAGTCCATGGCTGTGGGATTGAACAGTCCCCACAGAACCCAGAACAGCAGCAGACAGAGAGCACAAATCCCACTTCTCCTTGCTGGGCACCTGCCTGCTGCATAAAGGAGCTTCAGCTTATCACAGCTGTTTGTCCCTGAGGAAAGACGAGAAGGGAGGTGACAAAACATTTTATGAGCAAATTTCTGATGACCAAACATGATAGCATCACAGACTGGTTAGGTTTTGAAGGGACCTTTAAAGACCATCTTGTTACAACACCCCTGCTGTGGGCAGGGACACTTTCCTCTAGACCCAGTTGCTCCAAGCCCTGTCCAGCCTGGCCTTCAACACTTCCAGGGTTGTAACATCCTCATGGTGCTACACTTTCTACAAAGTTTGGACCTCTCTTCCCCATAAGGCAGGAGGGCAGCACCCTGCTATTACCTGAGACACCCCCTGTGCCCCTCTGCAACATCCCAGGCAGGGATGGTGGGGAGCCAGGGTGCAGCTGCCACTGTTTGGTTACCCATGTGGCACAGGAGCAGCGTGATCTTTTCATCACAGATGAGAAGATGATGCCCCAGGACCACACCACTGGTTCCCTTTTGCAATTTAATCAGGAGAATCAAGAAGTTCTCTGGGTTAACTGGGCTCGTTGCACACTGAGGCCACAAGGTCCACGCGCTCCACAGCAAGCCTCATGGCACATACAGTCCTGATGACAACTGCAAATCCCTTCAGTGCCCACCTTGGTTCTGCCCATCTTAGGCTTTAATTTTCTAGGAGGGTGACAACAGGTGGCTCTGGTTGACGTCAATGGAATTGCATTAACGCTGCTGAAAACCAGCCCCGCGTCGTCTGCTCCAGCAGAGCCCTCTTGGAGCGCGGCAGCACGCGGAGCCTTTTGGCTTTCATTAGGGTGGGTAAGATGGATTGCTCGGCTCCTAGCTAGGACAGATAGATAAGGATAATGGATGGATGCCCAAAGAGCAACCATGCTTTAGGCAGATGAATAAATCACTTAGATTGTTCGTATATAAACAGGAGGTACCAGGAGGACTCAGCTTTCAGAGAATGGTGTGTCCAATTTAAGCCTTATGATTGTGTTTAAGGATCTAAAAACCATTCAAATGGACTTTGTTAATAGAGGAAACCCCACGTATAGTGCTCCTGTGACAGAGCCATTGTCACTCAGGGCTTGGCTGAGAGCCCCAGTCCCTCTGGTCCTTTGGGAACCTCCATCCTGAGATACCCTGTCCCTGTGACACCTTTCCTGGTGAAGAAGAGGCGCCCAGGAAAGGGAGAGGGGCAGTGCCCTCCTGCTGAGAGAGGCTGACTGCAAGACCTGCCATCCGTCTGCCTATCTGTCTGCACCAACCACACACCCCCAGCTATCCTAGGAACAGGAGAGGTCTTCAGGAGGCTTTGCAGTGCATGAAGTGCCCTTAATTTCAAAGGATGCTCAGCTCTGACATCTCCAGCATCTCGGTATGGGGTGGTGGGGTGATATGGGTCAGTATGAGGGACAAACCTCCAGCAACTGGAGATGGGGCCGTGGGGTGTTACAGGGCCACTACCAGGGCCATTACCTCTCCAGCCTGGCCCCTTCATGCTGCTGAGCACTGCATTTACAGCTGCCCATGTGCTCAGTGGGATGGCAACCACTAGGCTCTCAGGCTGTGACATGGGGACATCTTTCCCACCCAGAGCAGTGGACAGTGTGTGCCTGGTTTCAGTATTTTTGGTACAGGAGTTGTGTCTGCTCCCATGGGTGTTTGACTGTGTTGGGATCCATGCTGAGCACTTGTGGAAATGCTACAGTGGCTGCAGATCAGATAGGAGGAGACCTCCAGCCTGTGCAGGGATGAGGCAAGCTCTCAGGGCCCATCCAGGGCCAGCCCATGACCTGCTGTACGAGGAGCACCTGGTGCATTGCCACTGCAAGGGCTGTGCCCACACTGAGAAGCTGGCTTGTTCCCCTGCAGATGTCCTTGCATGCCCTGCACTGGGTTGGGAAAATCTTTTGGTATCCATTGACACCCCACACATTTGTGTCTTCCTTGCCCAAGTGAGTGTGGCTTCATTGGGAACTCACTCTGAGCCTTCACCCCCAAATAACTGAGCTGTGGGTCTGGTTCATGGGGCTGGGCTGCCCTGGCTGCTCCCCCAGGCCAAACCACAAGGGCCAGCAATTGGACTCATCTCAATTACGCTTCACTCAGCACCAGCTGCCAGCTCATCCTCAGCACCGAGCTCCAGAGATGCTTCTCACCTCCCTCTGAGGGCTGAAGCAAGCCCTGAGAGGCTCCAGGAGCCAGCCAGTGGTGTCTCTCTTCCGATCCATCATTCTCACCATCCCTTTTATTTGCCCTCAGCAACACAGCAAGCCAGGATGATGCTTCAGCCATTCCCTCCCAGAGCAGTTGGAGTCCTGGATGCAATTCTGCTCCTCTACCAAAAGCTGATTCAATCCCTTCCCACCAGGCAACCCCTCTTTCTCTGTCTGCTTGCTGCCTTAATATCCCTCTGATCAATCTCAGAAGGATCCAGTAACATGGAATGGCAGATGGGGAACAGAGCATGAATATTAATTAACAACGAATTCCAAACAGAGGGCTTTAATTACATTAAGAGTGCAGGCTCAGAGGCAGTGACTTACTTCCTGCTGTAAATCTGTTGACAGGTCATTTGCCACAGTGGTGTCAGTGCTCTTTAATGAATGAATATATACATTTCTAGTGCTGGTGTGTGGGAGAAATAGGGTCTTGTTTCCAAAAGTGGCAACACAAGCCTGCACGCCAGCGAGAGGGTTTTGCTCATAGGGAGGATTCCGGGAATGATTAGTATGATGATAATGATTAGTATAATTACCTGGTAATCATACACCAGGAGCTCTGCTCGTGGGGCTGGAAATCCCCAGCATGAGCCAGACCTGCTTCTTTGTCATATGTGGTCTGGTCACTGGGGGGAGACCAAGAACCGCAGCACCTTCGCCGGGGCCGGTGGGTGCCGGGTCCCCGGCACGCTCGGTGCGAGCCATGCGCCAGGACCGGTGCCCGCCTCTCCCGGAGGGGCTCGCGGTGGCCTCGTGGGGGGATGCGGACACGTCTCAGCCTCCGGTGCTGGTGGTGCTTTGGCAGCCTGGCAGGAGAAATCAGTCCTGTGAGGGCAGGAGGTTAGCCGGGAAACCCATCTAGCCAGGATCCCCTCTCAGCCCAGGGGCAGTGGCAGGTTGGAAAAGCATGTTTTCCCCAGCACGGTTTAATCCCAGGAAAAATACAGCCAGTGCTGAAGACCTTCTGTACGAGCAAAAGGGACTTTTTGTTTTAATCCCTCAAACTGGCCTGGGACAGCAATGCTGCCAAATAGCCTTTTACAGGGACAGCTCTTTCTGTTCTCAGGGATTTTGCTGGATGAGTTTGGGCTGAGGTTTTCTGCACAGAAAACCAGCTTGAACTAAGAGGGTCGCATGAGTGCCAGCGTGCCAATATCCCAGCAAAATGAGGCTTTAGCTTTATCTTTCTTCTCCGCTGCCTTCAGTCTGTGGAGCAGCACGTTCCCCCACAGTTCCCGGTGGCAATGCTGGAGAGCTGTGCTCTGGCTAGGAACAGCACGAAGCCACCGACCCCGGTGGGCAGTGGGTGATGCTCAAGGGACTGCTGCATCCCGGGAGCTCCTCCTGCTTGGCCAAGAGCCCCCAGGCCCAGCTGGGAAGCAGTGTGGGACATGGCATGTTTCCAAACTCTCCAGGGCCCTAGAGAAGGCAAGGAGGGAAAGAATCACTGTGGGTGATAGTGGTAGAGCTGCAGCAATGGGCACAGTGCCGTGGGTTGCAAGAAGGAGGTAATGTGGGATCTCGACTGCATGACCACACTGAGCTGCAGGGGACTCTCCAGCAGCAGATTCAGGAGCTAGAGGCTTGCACAGGGAGGACATGGCACAAACAGCCTCTCCTCTTCATCTTCAACTGGAAAGACCTTGCCCAGTAGGTTTGCATCCCAACTGATAGATTACTGATTTTGCTGGCTCTCCCCAGACTGAGATTCCTGCATTTTTCCTGTTCTTGACAGCACAGTGAGTCTGACAGAAGCTGGAAGTGCTGCTGGCCAGCTCTGCCAGTGGCATGAAAGGGAGGTCAGAGATGGCTTTGAGTAACCCTTCTCAACCAGGGATCACTCATGCATTTACAGCTCTAAAAGAAGTCATAGAAATAGTTGAGGGGAAAACCTGACCTAGGGATAAAAATAAAACAGCTAATTGCTCTGACTGAGCTGTGATGAAGACTTTGAGAGCAGGCTACAAAAATCCAATGGGTTTTAGCACTGAGGAAGGCTCTGATTTGAAAGGGGTGGTCCTTGCCAGCAAGATCTTGTCCTGACCAAGGCCTTTACACCCGTGCTGTGCCCTCTTCTGCTCAACAGCTGTAGTGAGCACTCTGGATTGAGAAGATTTTGAGGTGGCACTGGGGTTAGATTGGGAAAAAATGCCACAAACATCTCAGAAGTGAAATACCAAACATCCTTAGGTATCTCTGTGCTTGAGGTGGGCCACTGAAGTGGACCATCATCACACCACCACTGACAGAGAACAACTGAAGGGCTCAGGAGCACAAAACCAAAGATACAAGGGTTTCAGCTAACTGGCATGGGAGGCACAACATGGCAGGACACATCTCAGTGCAAGTCTTATGAGAAATGGAGGTACCCACTCTGGTTGGAAAGGCTGGAGGGAGCCAATGCTCTTGGTGCCTCTCGCTCCTGCTTCATGTGTGGACTCATAAGTACCAGGATGCCACTGGCCTGGGGGTGCACACTTGGGGCTGCTGCCACTTCCTACAATGCAGGTGCAAAACCACGCTGTGGGCAACCTCCAACAAACAAAATAAAAAGCAGCTGAAAACTTGCTGGATAGTGGGTGGTGCCAGAATTCATTTCTTGCTCTTTTTCCTTGTCCAGTGAAAACCAGTAGGTGTCATATCCCCAGCCTGGGATAACCACTTTTTTCTCTTGCTTGAGAAGAATGTGTGTGTATATGTGCTCATCCTTTCTTCCACATTTTAACCAGGGTTCCAACCTGCCCCAAGGTGGGACATGAATGGCCTGAGTGGTGCAGGACCACAGCACAGTTGTGAGCTGGAGGATGTGAGCTTCCTTGGCAGCTGGCACGTGGCTCCATCCCCTCCTCTCCCCATCTGTGGCTCTTCTGGAAAGTCTATATTTATTTGTCTGTTCTAAAAATGAATGGGAAAGGCAGAGGTGTTCCCTTGTTGTGATGAACTTGTCCAAACCCCAAATACTTAAAACCCTGCTGGCCAGCTTTTAAGAGCTGAGTCGGAATCTTTTGTGCTTCTTTTTATTGCTCACTGCCAAATGACAAAGCAGGTTCTCTGCAGGATAGAGGATGTCCCAATGACAGTAAGTTTTGGATCAACAAAAAGGTGGCATCTCTAATTCACAGTACCAAAAATCCTCTTTTACCTTGAGGTTAAAGGTAAATGCAGCCCCTTTGCCTCCATCCCAGCCACTGTGCTCGTTTACTTCTGCTCCTTTTCTTCTTGCTGCAGCTGTTCCCGGGCTGGGGTCAGATGAGAGATCTTAAAATGTGCATTTTGAGGAACCACTGAGCTTTGCATCTGTGCTGAGGTGGCACAAGCCATTTCTCCCTTCCCTCATCCTTCAGATACCAGTGCCAGACTGAGTGTTCACTTCATGTCTTATCAGCTGGCTCTAGCAAATGGCTTTTCTGTCTGAGCGACACATGGAAAGTGCCTAAAAATGCAGGAGCAGGGTGAAGGCTATCAGGAGATGGTGGAGCTTTGTACAGGTAATTGCTCTGACCTTCCTGCAAGGGAAGTCGTGCTCGATTAAGGAAGTGATGCTATCGTGTGAGCAGCATTTCCAACAGGGGTTAACAAGCAGATATTGGTGTGGGCAGGTGGGCAATGAAAATGTAGCAAGATTGTGTCATAATTCCACCTGGCCACCAGAGCTGCCATGAGTGCAGTAGTGTTCTCCTGGAGCTCCTGCCAGCAGATTTGGCCCTGCTGGGGTGGGATTTTGAAAGTCTGAGCGGGTCCCTGATGTGTTTGTACCAAAATGCTTCTCCCTTTGGTGCCTGCACAGCTCCTCTGGGATCCTGCCTCTGCTGCAGGCACAGAGGCTGCGTGGCATCCCTTGGCAAGCACTTCCCACTGAGCTGGGATAGAATTGTGCTTGGACTATCCTGACTTGATGGGGCTGAAACTCCCCAACAACAGTAGCAGGATGGAAGTGAGAAACTAGATTCCATTTCCCCCCTTCTTTTTCACGTATGCTTTTCCTCCTTGGGTGCTAGAAGAGCCACACTACATAAAGGCAGTAAGTCCCTGCCTTTTGTCAGCAGTTGGAATCATTTTCAATATCTGAGACACCCTGTCTGGCAAAGGTCATGCCCTGTTCTCTATCAGATCTTAATTTAGCACCTGCAAGTTCTTGGTGAAGTGTAAAGCTTCAGGATGCAGGAAGGTCCCTGGAGGCTGTTGGAATGTCTTCCCTATGTAGAAATATGAGTGAACTGCTGAGCATTTTCACCATCCTCACCTCCCAATTGGAAGCAAATGGTTTTTACTGGGAGCTTGCAAGAACCATCCAAAGTACAGCTCTGCTGCAGCTCAGGGCTCCAGCACGATGTCCAAGGCTACTCTGAAATAGCTGCAGCTGATGGTGATGCAGTGAACTGGCTTCCAAGCACCTCAGCTGATGCCCCAATGACTGCCTGGCTAGTTGGCTTCCTCCATGGACCCCCTGCATTCCTGCTACTTTGGGCAATCGACAGGCCGTGGCTCAGAGCACAGGGGAGGAGGCAGGTGTGAGGTGTGAGGATGATGCAGCAGACATATCCTTTGCTGTGATTTAAATTCATTCCTTGGCTCCGTTGCCAAAGGAATTGAGGTTATGTATGTGGCTCCTTAAAGCCTTGAGGCAGGTACAGCTCAATTCAGCAGAGAAATTCTTGTCACCAGACTCATGGGACTGAACAGCACAGGGAAACCTTACAGGGCATTGCAGGGTGAGGGGAACCCAGCCCCCCAGGCCATGGAGAATCCAGGGGAGTGCCCATGGGAGCTCTCTGTGATTGACTCTCATCCCTTACAAGATGTGTCCATCTGCAAGGCACAAACGCACAGGGGAGAGGACTTTTGACAAGGGAATCTAGTGATAGGACAAGGGAGATGACTTTTAAGTGAAAGAGAGTAGGTTAGGTATTAGGAAAAAATTCTTCTCTGTGTGGGTGCTGAGGCCCTGGCACAGGGTGCCCAGAGAAGCTGTGGATGCCCCTGGATCCCTGGCAGTGTCCAAAGCCAGGTCAGACAGGGCTTGGAGCAACCTGGAATAGTGGAAGGTGTCCCTGCCCATGGCAAGAGGGTGGCACTAAATGATCTTTACAGACTCTTCCACTCCAAACCGTTCTGTGATCCTGCGATTCTATGGCTCTGGAGCTTTTGCTGCTGGATTTTCGGTGTGTGACTGTGGACTCCTACCGGCACTGGCACCAGACGGCGGCTGCACACCAGGGCTTATCTCCAGACCTACCAGAAGCAGGAAACTCAGCGAGTTCCCAAACAAACCTCTGGTGCGGGAGGCCAGCGTCTCTGACCTCCGGGGGTCCTGAGTGTTTGAACAGGCTCCTAATCTGCTTGGGAAAAGCAGGAGAGCTGGGGAGGGAGAGGAGGGAGGGCTGGGGCTGTGCCCTGAGCGGGGTCGGCTGTTGCTCGTGGCTTTGATTGCTGAGGCTTGCTGTCTCAGGCTTGCGGGATTTGGCTGCCTGGCCGTGAACAAAAAAGCCGGATTCTCCCAGAGCCTTTATTCCCATGTCAAGATCATTGGTGGTTTCCCGAGGAGGAGTGGAGGGAGAGGAAGGCTTTTGCTGATGGTTTTTGACAGGCGTGGGGAAAAGCAAGGCTCAGCCTCTGCTCCAGCCAAATCCTAGAATCATAGAATAGTTTGGGCTGGGAGGGTCCTTTAAAGGTCATCTTGTCCATTCCCCCTGCAGTGCACCCCACAGCTGCTCCTCACCTTCCCTCAGTGTGGACTGAACCAGCCCTGGGGAGCTCACTCCTGTGCTGGGACCATCCCAGAGCCCTGGCTCAACATCCCACTCTGATGGGAGTCCCTTCTTCCCCTGCCGCCTTCCAGAGGCTCCTGGCCCCCTGCTCCTTCCCAGCATCATCAGCCTGTCTTATCCAATTCCCACCCCAAATAACCCTGACTGCAGAGACTGACAGCCCAGAGGGTCCAAAGAACAGGGACATGCCAGGAAAGACAATGAGTGGGGAAGGGTTGAGGAATAACTAGGCAAACTGACCCTCTGACACCCTCTGCCCTCCTCCTTCCTCCCACCCAGCATGCTTTTACTTGCTCCTGAACATCATTAGCAGATTTGAACTGAAGTGGTACCCTGCCTGCGAGGATCATCTCCATGGAAGATGCCAGGGCTGTTGCATTCCTTAGCCAAGAGGGCCTGGCTCTGAGCTGGGATCTCTAAAAGATGCCCACTCTGCTTCCCTGAGAGACAGAAAACATGCTGAGGGCACATTGCCACTAGTTGGTCACCCTGAAATCCCTGCCTTATCCACAGGACCAGTCTTCTCTTCACAGGTGCACAGGCAGCGAAATCATCTCAGTGGTCAGTTAATTGTGTTTTCTTTTTTGTTTGGTTTTGCTTTTGGGTTTTGGTTTTTGTTTTTGTTTTTTAAAGCAAAGAAAAATTACCCAAATGACAGGGATTTACTCTGTAGCCCACAGTGGTGCTGGGATGGGAGCAGCATCCCAGTATGTCTCCTCCCCTGATGCTGAGCCAGCCCAGTGATGTGCCCCCATTGTCCTGCCATCCTCATCCTCACCAGCCCCACATTGGCAGGGATTGCCAGGGGAACCTGCCTGGGTTGAGAGTGCTCAGGAGCCAACATGGGATAATGATTCATAGTCTCAGCTTCCTGCCACGGTGGTTCCTAATCCGGACAGACTCAGGCTTGGACAGGCAGAGCAGGGGAAGATGGGGGCTTGGCATGGCAGGGAGCCTTCCTCTGCTGTTGCCCATGTTGACCCCAGGAAGTGGGCTCCTTGGTGGGATTTGCAGCTCCTGCTACAGGGATTTGCAGCCCTGCAGACAGCAGAGCTATTTGCTTGTGGGTGTCATTCTGTCAAGGAAGCAGCTTAGGCCAGGCCAGAGCCTATATATAGAGTCCCTGCCTGGGTGCACTTCTGGAGGGTTTTGTTGCCTTGATGCTGGATTTGTCCCAGCTAGGCTGTCCCTGAGGAGGCAATGCTGCTGAACCTCTTGGATGGCAGCATACGTTCCTGAGGGTCTTGCTTCTCTGGAGTACCTGGGGGAAAATGTTGTGTGGCAAGATGATAAACAGCCTCTTAATAAAGTCACCACCATTCAAAATTAGCCATCCCGTGGGATCCTCTCTTATCAGGCCCTGGTAGACAGAGCTATCAGGAGCCTGGTTCATTCCTGAATGAATACGCACTGGAAGCAGCGCTTGCTGGCCTTGGCCCCAGGACAACACTTGCTGGGCCACCTCACCAGTGCCAGGCCCTGAGCAGGGTTGTCACCGTGCCCCTAGTGCCAGTGGATGGGCACTGGGTCAGTGGGTGCAGGCAGGAGAGCTGCAGACCTCTTCTCAGCACCTCCCCACAAGCAATGGGTGTTGGTGTTGTGCTTGGATGTGGTTCACGCCACAAATGTCCTTGGGAGTTGCTTGAACAACTTTGCATGAGCCATCCTTGCTCTGCCTGGCCTTGTTCGCTCCCTTGTGTCCTCCCTTCCTCTTCACACCCGCCAGCCCAGCCCTCACCTCTCTGTGTGCTCACACCCACCTTCCTCCTTCCCGGGCAGCAGGAGATGCGCTGTGCTCACCCCTCCTAACCCTCACATTTTCCAGCACTGTATTTTTCTATCTCCCCCTGACTAAAAGCACCAGTCCCCCACCCTTATTCCCATCACCCTCCCACCTTGAGAAGACAAAAAACCCGCCCAACCCCAACCCCACACAGCCAGCTCCTGCCGTTTATTCTTAAATCCCTTCCCTCCTGCCTTGCTGGTTTGAAAGCCTGTACCCTGGAATGGGCCTCCCAGCTTTCGCTGGCAACCCTGCTTCAGACTGACCGCCACAGATAGTGCTTGGGAGTGAAAAAAAAATTATATAAAATAATAATAATGTAAAGAAAGCACGTAAAAACTTCTGATCTCACTGAATCTCCTTGCTGAAGTTTTCCTAGTCTCCTATGCCATGGGCTGGTGTGAGGGAGTCTTGGGAACCAAGAGGAAACTTTGGGGGTTTGTTTTCTCACCTGCATGCTTTGAGAAACTCTCCCTAGCAGCGCTGGTGCTGTACCCTCTGGCAGAGGGTGGGTGAGATGCTTCTCACACTGCTGCCCACTCCCTTGCTGCATTCATAGGGGTTTGTTTTGCTTTTGGATGTGGTTTGTTCAGATAAGGCACCTCCACCCCACCTTCTGCACGTGTCATTGTTTGGGAAAGGAAAAAAATAATAAAAGCAAGAAAAAGCAAAAAAATTTCTTGCCGAGGAGAGACCCTGAGTCCAAGACAACCTCTCCCCTCGTCTGGGGCAGGGCTGAGGGAGGCTGTCCCCTCCTTTCAGCTTCTTTTCCTCCCCTCTAGGTGATGGAGATGGAGGATGGAGGTGAGGTGGGAGCTACAACAGGAGAAAACACGGGCAGGGACAGGACAGGTGCTGTCCCAAAACCCCGGGGACGGTAAGGGGGTGCGGAGGGGACCCAACGCCCGGAGGGTTGTGTCTCCTCCGCATCCCCTCCCCGCCAGCATCCTGGGCAGCGCCCGGGAGGGCGGAGGGAAGGGAGGGCGATGCTCCGCTCGGGGTTTATTAGATTGGACATAATCATCTTTAAATAAGGGCAGCCCCCCCTCCACACCCCTCCTTGAGGTGGGGGTGGGGAGCGGAGCGCCTCGGGGCTTTCTAGATAAGGGCGACTAACGCATCCCCCGCTCCCGCAGGCAGAGCCGGGCAGCGCCGAGAGCCGCGCAGGGTCCGCCGTGCCCCGGGAACCCCGGCTGCAGGCAGAAAGGGGGTCCCCGCCGCGGTGCTCTCGCCTTCCTTCTCCTTCTCCTCCTCCTCTTCCTCCTCCTCCTCCTCCTCCTCTCGCAGGAGCAGAAGGGAGGAGAGCGGTGCCGGGGAAAAGTTGGGGGCAGCGGCTGCGGCGGGGGGCGGGGGACTGTGCCCCGGCGCTGCCACCCGCCGCCCCCCTGAACACCCCATTTCCCCCGCGGCCACTCGCCCCCCACCTGCCAGCCCCCAAACTTCGTTCCCAAGGAGGATGCTGCGCGGCGGAGCCCCCCTGGCCGCGCTGCTGCTGGCGGCGCTCAGCCTGGCCCGCGGGGAGCCCCCGCCGGTCTCGGGGTGCGGGATGGAGGCTCCGAGCCGCCGCGCCGCCCCCCCGCACCACCCGTACGGGCTGTACCCGCAGGGTCCCGCCGCGCACGGGGCGCTCGGAGCTGCATCCCCGCGGGGCCGGAGACCGCGGGGAGCCAGGGGAGGAGGAGAAGAGCCGGAGGGCGAGGCGGACGGCGGGGGCCGGGGCCGGAGCCGGGGGGAGAGGCGGCGGGGCCGGGAGCCGCAGGTGCCGGACCCTCCCCGGGAGCGGCCGCTGCCCGCCCTGTACTTCTCGGGCGGCCGGGAGCAGCTGGCGGCGCGGGCGGAGGCGCTGCCCGCAGTCCCGCGGGAGGAGTTCACCCTGGAGCTGTGGGTGAAGGCGGAGGGCGGACAGAACAACCCGGCCATCATCGCAGGTAAAACCCGGCAGGGAGGGATGGGGACCCGACACCCCCCGAGCCTCCGCAAACATCCGCACGGGGGAACTCCCTGACTTCCCCGCTCTGGCAGGTGACACCCCGCGCCCACACCCGTGTTGTCAGCACCGCGGGCGTGGAATATTCCTCCTTCCCTTGAGACCAAACCCTAAACCATCCCCTCCCCTCTGTTCCCACCCGCCCCGTCCTCCCAGCCCGCCCCCCTCCCCCCACCCCCCCATCCCGCCCCGACTCCATCTGGGTTTTCCGTCTTCCCTCGCCGGGAGCTGGAAGGTCCCTCTGGGTGATAACGCTGCCCCTGATTCTCCTCCCTCCCCGCCATGCCACCAGTCCCCCCTGCCCGGGGCTCCGGGCACACTGGGCGCTCCGGGGCTCCCGGCGGGTCCCCGGGGCGGTGGCCGCACGGTGGCAGCCGCGCCGCACTCACGGCCCGGCCCCGGCCCCATCCCCCGGGCCGCGGCCCCCAGGGCTCTGCGGAACGGCTGCGGGGCAGGGGGCGGCCCCGGGGGCTTGTTCCGCCGATAACTGCCCCCTCAAGAGCTTGCTGAGACACCGGCAAGGGGTGAGCGAGTCCTATGAGGAGCAGCCGAGAGTGCGGGGGGCTCAGCCTGGAGAAAAGGAGGCTCAGGGGGGACCGTATTGCTCTCCACAACTACCTGGAGGGTGTAGTGGTTGTCTATCCCTTCTCCTGAGTAGCAAGTGATGGGACAAGAGGAAATGACCTTAAATTGTGCCAAGAGATGTTTATACTGAATACTGAGAAAAATTTGTTCTCTGAAAGAGTTGTCATGCACTGAAACAGTCTGCCCAGGGAAGTGGTGGAATCACCATCCCTGGAATTGTTAACAAATGTATAGATGTGGTGCTTAGGGACATGATTTATTTGTGCTTAGCAGTGCTGGGTTAACTGTTGGACTTGACCTTAAAGGTTTTTTTCCAACTTTAATGATCCTGTGATGGAGAAGCTGAGGAGACAGAGAAGACTGGCACACAGGCACAGAGCGGGGCAGATGTCACCTCCTGCAGTGGTGCTTCATTCAGCTGTGCCAGGATGGGTGTCTGTGTCTGGGTACAAGCTCGGCAGGGTAGTGCAAGGATGCTAGGAAGGGCTGGGAACAGATGGCAGTGCCAGGATGTCTGGGGTCCCCACAGTGCAGGCTCCTGTATTTCTGTGCTGCCCCAGCCAAGCTGATTGGGGAATCCCTCTCTCTATCCTAACTCTCCCTTGGCTTGTGATCATCCCACTGAACCTCCCTCTGCTTTGCCTGGTCCCTTTCACTGATTTATCTCCTCAGTTATAGGGCAATAACCACACCTGTGCTGTGGAAGAGGTAGGAGGGATGAGCTTGAGTCTGTGGCAGAGGGGAAAAACAGCCGTGTACAAGGAAACTACCAAACTCCCTAGCATTCACTCTTCTGTCTGCCTTCCCACTGGCATCCTCGATGCCCCCCTGCTGGCAGGCAGCACCTTGGGATGCATGGAGCACAAACAATTCCCAGTCATCACAGCAGCAGCACAGCTGTTTGCATCTGGAGGTCTGGCCTGCAGGTGCTGGGGTTTGAATTTCCCAGCTAGCCAGCAGAGTTTTTTTATTACTATTTTTTATTCTTTATTTTTTAATTTCCTTCTGGAGGGTGGGACAGTCGTTAGTGCTGAAAGCACCACCCGTGAGCACTGGCATTCACTCGAGTAATATCCCCCAGGTTCCCTGCTCCAGGGTTTGAGTCAGCCCCAGGAACCTCCGGCTGTCTGAGTCACTGCTCACTTCCCACTGTCTCCCTGCAGTTGGGACCAAGGGGCCTGGGTGTGGGTGGCCAAAGGGGGCCAGCCCAGTGCTGCTGGCATTTTGTGTGAGCAGGTGACAGAAGCAGCTGCCAGCCCTCGGCAGGTGCCGAGTCTGCTTCTATCTGCTGCTCCTGCTCTGTCAAAAGAGAGACGACGGAGCTTGAGGTCGTCCAGAGGTGTGGAGGAGCTGGAGATGCTCCAAGTGTCCATGTGTGAGGGAAGGCAGGAGGAAAGCAGGGCAGAGCTGAGCTCTCCCAGCATCAGTGCCTGGGAAGTAAGGGCAGGCTAAGCAGCTCTGATCATGGAAAGCAAGCTGTCCTGTCAGCTGGTGTGGCTGCTGCTTGGATTGAAGGCTCAGGGGTCACTGTTTTTTTTCCCCTAGATGCCACATTTTGTCTCAGGGCCACCCTGGATAGGGTTGTTCATCCTTCTTAGTCATTCCTTCATGGGGGGATTTCTGCTGGGGTATAACCTGCCACAGCCACTCTTAGGGAAGGAAACTGGTCCTTCTTCCTTGTCCTACTCATATTGGGCAGCAGATTGGAGCCCTTTCATGTGATGCTGTTTCCTTTTCTACCTTTTTTTGTCTCCCTTCCATCTATGCCTGCTCTCCTTCTGGTGAACCCCAAGGAATTTCCCTTTGTGCCCGGCTGAGGTTTGTTTTTACTCAGATTGTAGGTGATTTTGTTGGGTCAGATCCTTCACCAGAGACCATCTAAAACATCTTCTGTGTCTAAATCCAGATGTCCTCTTTGAGATGGTTCCTACTGCATACCCTGAGGGGTGACCGTGACTAGAAGCTCCTGGCCTTTGTCACACCCTCTGGAGCTGATTTCCCCCAGTATCTGGGTCTCAAAGCATGACTGAAAGCTGTTCCTTGTGCTGCAAAACTCCTGGCCCCAGTGGGAGAGGCTGCTTGCAGTGTGGTCCTTACAAAGGGGCACACTTGATCTCTTTGTGGGCTTTTTCTCCATGACCTTCCCTGCCAGGTACCTTTCTCTTTAAATTTTTTTGCACTGTTACCAACAACTCTTGTTTCAACCCCCAGAGGCAATTCCCCTAAGGCACAGGTGAACAGCCTAAACCAGGCTAGAGCTCCTCTTTCCTGCCTGAGGGATCAGAGG
Source organism: Anomalospiza imberbis (assembly GCF_031753505.1). Classification (NCBI taxonomy): domain Eukaryota; kingdom Metazoa; phylum Chordata; class Aves; order Passeriformes; family Viduidae; genus Anomalospiza; species Anomalospiza imberbis. The sequence goes on along the minus strand of NC_089689.1, from coordinate 4,550,882 downwards.
CAGAGTTGTACTCAGAGCTGCTGAGGAGACACCTCAAACTTCTTCTACAAGCAGCTTTCCCTTCTGGTGGGTTGCCTCAGAACAAAATACCAAGCTCCTTGCCAAACTGAGGTCTTCAAACTGCTCCCATGATGATTTCTCATGTAGGTCCTTGAGAGATGTCAGGACCTGGTGCTAGACCTTTTTTGTTACACTATTCTGCAGTGGTTGCCGGCTGTGGGACATGCTGCTCTGCCTGCAGAACCTTCACTGCTGCTGATGTGGAGATGTCATCCCTGGCCATGTCTAGGATGCACCAGCTGCTGATTTACTGCTTTACCTCCCCTGTTGTAGAGCTGGCCTTGGCCTTACTTATATCCCTTTGAGGACTTTGATGAAGTCCTTATATGTGGTTCTGGGCTCTCTTACATTTCTTTTGGCCAGTGTTGAACTCATCAGGCACTGCCAGGCATGGCTTGGCTCTAGCATGGGTTTGTGAGGATGATAGCTTACTCTCACCCCAGGGGCTGTTCCAACCCTGGTGCTGTTTTTCCCATTTTTATCTTGGGGTTTAATACAATTTGGGGCACTTTGAATCATTTCAAAGTGAACTGCATGAGTTTTCCAAGAGAGAAGGTACCAAGCCCTGTTTCCTCAACCCCAGTGAGGACCAAAAGGTGGCTTTTGAGCATGCAGGTCTCAGCACGTTTCAGCCAGCACCCAGCCCAAAAGTACTCTCTAGCTTTGCCTTCTCACTTCTGCAAGGCTCCTTTGCTGGCCTCCTGCTTTTTGGCTTCTCCTGTCTCAGCTTCCCCGGTCTTTCTGCTTCCCTTTCACAATCCACCAGAAAACAAGAGTTGGCCAAAGCCCATCCGCCCACGGAGGCTTTGTGCGTGGCTGCCTTTGTAGTGAGCAGCGACAGGGATCCATGCCCAGGGTGGTTACGGCCGTGGGATGGTTTAGAGGCCACCACCCATCTCGCCCTTGGTGAAAGTGATGGATGGAGGGAGGGATGCTGCTTCCTGGGGCGCAGCAGGGCTTGATGTGGCCTTTGCCAGCCGTGTTTCTAAGGGGGAAATTTGGGGTCAAGGTAACCTGGCTTCAGACACATCCCCTGGATGAGAGCCAGGAGATCCTGCTCCTCCTGGAGCTCCTTCTGTTCTGCACCTCTGCTTCTCTCTACTGGCCTCTTCACAATTCTGGCAGCAGGTGGGGTATCCCCAGGGACAGGCAAGACAGTGGCACAGGCAGGAGTGCTTTGTTTTGGACCACGAAGTCCTGATGCCATGAAGGTGGGCAGGCAGTGTATGTGATGGGAATGGCACAGTGAGTTGCAGGAAGAACAGGACGGAGGATAAGAAATATCACAGCAGGAACATAAAAAGAGTGATGAGTGGGAGAGCAGGGTGCCCCAGAAGACACCACTGGTCACTCAAAAAGTGACTTCAAGCTTGTTCACCTCAGCCAGTGGCCTGCATGAATGTCCTGGCTGTGGTGGTTTAGGAGCCCAGAGGCATTTATTTCAAGCAGCAGGTCCCTTTATCCTTGCCAGTATTTAAGTGCATTATGGCCACTGATTCCCAATGGCATTCCATGCCTGCAAGCCTCTGGTTCTTTGCCCGCGGGCACTCAGCAGTCTGGGGGAAAGTCAGCACAGCTCCAGGTCTTGCCCAGCCTAGAACAGGCTTGCAGCATGCTTGGGCACAGAGGGAGAGGCTATTCCTGAGAGTGGATTTATGTTCAGGTGACCTTAGGGGCTGAGGAGTGCACTCGCCAGGCTGGAGGCAGCACAGCCCTCTCCAACCCTCTCCCGCCAGCACTGGATGCATGACTGGGAGGGAAACTGGAGCATAAACGAGAGCTGTAAATCTGCCTGGAAGCTGTTGGGGAAGCAGTCCCTGGAGGAGCCTGTATTGCTTTGGGTTGCTGTGCTCTAATTCTTAAAAGCTTTGGCTCGCAGATAAAAAGCTTAGCCTCTAATCCCATCCCGCCAGAGCACTCCTACAGAGAGCAACTCAGAAACACCTCGCTCTTCAGCCTCTCCTCCCATCCATGCTCTTCCTCCGCTCTCCATCCTGCCTCTCAGGCTCCGTCATTCTTCCTGGCTGCTCCACCTACTCATCCAAATGATTTTGAATGGAGGCTGGGGTGTCACTCCTGGCGGAGCACCCACTGCCCAACCTCTGACCACCTTCATTTACCTGCTGCCGAGGACCCCGCCTGTTCTCCAGGGGGGAGTCGTGATGCTCTCTGGTCCTTACCAGCTCTCCTCTCTCTCTCCATCCCTGTCCCCGACCCGCTGCAGGTGTCTTCAACAACTGCTCGCACTCAGCCAGCGACAAGGGCTGGGCGCTGGGTATCCGCGCCCTGCAGCTCAGTGGCAAGAAGGACGCCCGCTTCTTCTTCTCCCTCCGCACGGACCGGGCGGCCTCTGCCACCGAGGTGACCTCCCACCAACGCTACCGCCCCGAGGCATGGACACACCTGGCCGCCAGCTACGATGGGTGGTGGATGGCCCTCTACGTCGATGGGGTGCGGGTCGGCCGTTCCGGCGGGCAGGAGGGACCCCTGCACAGTGCCTTCATGTCCTCCTGTCACACGCTGCTGCTGGGGGGGGACGCCTGGGGGACCACCCACACTTTCCGGGGACACCTGGCTGGGCTGGCCCTGTGGCGTGGTGCCCTGTCCCAGTCCCACCTCCAGCGTTCCTTTCTAGAGGAGGTGGCTGGGGAGACGGCAGGGCTGGCTCTGGCCGCTGGCTTTGCCACCCCGGAGGAACGCTGGATGCCTTTTCGGGAGGGTGCCTTCCCCCAGCAGTGGGTGCTGCTGTCCCCACCATCCCCCATCCTGCGGCCGCTGGGCCCCCCTGCCTGTGGGCAGACTGCCTGCGACAACGTGGAGCTGGTGTCCCACTACAACCAGCACTGGCCGCTGCGCAGCTGGAAGGTGGTGCGGTACCGCGTGGTGAACCTGGCGGAGGATGATGGTGGGCGGCCCACGGTCAGCTGGGAGCAGATTTGGCGGCAACACCGGGCTCTGAGCGAAGCTTTCCGGCCCTACAACATCTCCTGGCAGCTCAGCTTGCTGGAGGTACACAACTCCTCTCTGCGCCGCCGCGCCGTCCTGCTGGGCTGCGAGCCCAGCAAGGTGGGCAACGAGCGCTGTGACCCCGAGTGCGAGCATCCCCTCACCGGCTACGATGGCGGGGACTGCCGAAGGCCCGGTCGCTGTTTCCCCTGGAAGCGCCGCGACGGCGTCTGCCACATGGAGTGCAACAACATGTTGGACGACTTTGATGACGGCGACTGCTGCGACCCGCGGGCCACCGACGTGGCCAGGACCTGCTTCGACCCTGACTCGCCCCAGCGGTAGGCGTGGGGCTTGTGGGGGGTGGTGCATCAAGGGATGGGATGCTCTCTCTCCCCAGCGCCTGCTCTGCACCTGGCTATTGCTCCCGACCAGTGGCTTCCCAGTGTGGGGAGGCAGAGGGGCGTTTTCCCATGGGGTGGGTGTGTTTGCCATCAAAAGAAGTAAATCCTACGGTGTGACATGGCACCCCTATGTGAAACCCTGCCAGCAAGTGTTTTTTTCCCCCCAGGGACACTCGTCCCTCCTGTCCCCCTGCCAAGGGGATTCCCAGTGCAGAGCTGCCAGCCTCTGGTTACATGCCAGGGAATGTGGGCATCCCTGGGGTGGGCAGAGCAGCCCGTGCAAAGGATATTGCTTACCCTGATCCCCTGCATGGCATGTAGTTGAGGAATTGCTGCCCTTTCCCACCTTCCTTGGATGTGTCTAAAGTCTGATATCATAATTTGTGTTCAAAATGCCTTTTCTTGATTGCTGGAGTGGGGAGAAGGAGGCTACCCAGCAGTGCTAGATGTGAGGTGCAGGATTTGGAAAGGTGTGGGTGGGTGTGCATAAGCCTTCCTGAATCTTGCCCCAGGGAGTGATGCCCACAAGGAAATTCCCTTGGTTGGAGGAGGACGTGTGCCTTTTCCATGTGCTGCAGGTGCAAAATACCTTGAAAATCCACATGGACTAAAACCCATGGAGCATCAGTATGCTGTGTCAGGGGACCCTTGCTCTCCCCAGAGGTCTTTTGAGTCAGCAGCAAGTGGGGGGATAGAGAGGAAGACCAATTGACATGATGGGGGACCCCTGGTAGCTGGGAACAGTGTCCTCGGTGCAGTCGGTGGCTTGCACCCACCTGCTCTCCTTGCTGGAGCATCTGAAATGCCAGCAGCCCTGTTGATGCTTCCAGCACTCTGGGCTCTGCTACATGTACTTTCTCTATGGAGATGGGGAAGGGGACAAAAAAGTCATGGCTTTTCCTATTTTGTTGTTTTATTTAAAGCCGTTTCCGTCTCAATGTCAGAGAAAATTTGTTCCCTGCTGTTGGCTCCTGGTGACAGGCAGAGGTGCCCTCTGGAGTGGGAGGGGTGCAGCTCAGATGGCAGCATCTTCAAGAAAAGTTGCAAGGGAGGGTTTTAGGGATACATCGGTTCATTGATCTTCCTTCTCCTTCACTTTTCTTTCCCTGGGCTGTGGGAGCAGATAGGCTGTGGCCATGAATCCTTTTCTCCTAAGTCTGCTTCTTCTCTCTGCTCCTTCCCAGGCAGGACACGGAGGGAGGAGGGAAGCAGGTGTCTCTGTTTGGGCAGTGGTGATAGAGAGGAGCAGCACTTTCCCCATCCCTTCCTGAGTCCTTCTCACCCATCCTTAAGTTGCCTGAGGAAACCCAGGAGGAGGATGAGGAACTTTCTTCCAGTGTATCCCAGTGACACAGAGAGGCATCACACCGTGTCCCTGCCCAAGCAACCCTCCCCAGATGTTTTCCCACCTCTGGAAGTCTCTTTGGTGACAGCCATCATTGCCACCCTGTGACCACCTGTCCCATTGTTTCCCATGCTGTGAGCCAGCATGGAAGTGCTTTCCTGATCATGGAGCAAATGAAAAGCCTTCACAACAACTCTCCACTTGTGGTGGCCATCAGCACCCAACACCACTTGGCCTTGGCTTTGGCAGGACAAAGGCTCTGTCCTTGCCTCTGTGTGCAGTTAGAGACATGTTTTCATCCTCAGACAAGAAGGGCTCCACCTTAAATTGAAAAAGGCCAAATTTTTGCTGGTATGAATCAGGGCTTCCATTTGTCAGGATTTTCCCCTGAAAGTTGGGAAACAAAACGAAACAGAACAAAAAAACTCCTTGCTTCTGTGGGAAAGGAATGGGAAAATGGGAACACTAGGGAAATAACAAATCTTTTGCAATTTTCTTTCCGCAGACCTCATTGGTCTGCGCAGGGAACAAGAATGATTGATTGTAGGCTAAACTCAGAAAAATGAAATCCAGTGTGCCTGGCATTTGGGAAATGAGGGGGCATGGGTTGAATCCTGCTGCCACTGAGGTCTTCTGATATTCTTTTGGCTGGCTTCTTCAGAGATCACAGGAAAAAGGAGTCATTGAATGGTTTGGGTGGGAAGGACCTTTAAGTGCTTCCAGTTCCACCCCTCCTGTGATCGTCAGGGACACCTTTCACTAGACCAGATTGCTCAAAGCCCCGTCCAATCTGGTGATGCTGGTGGACATCCACCCTCCCTGTGCTCATCCCTACTGAGGATGGTTTCTGGGGAAGAATATATGTTTGTGGGAAAACCGCTGGGAAACTAGTAGTGTGTGTTTGGGAAAAACCGAGGTGAACTTGTGCTTGCCGAAGAGCATGGCCAGGTTTGTGGCGTTCCCCCAAAATTGGTGGGTGAACCCCAAGACACAGAAGCAGGGGACCTCAGCCTGGGGGGGTTTTGTTCAGGCAGAGCTGAGTGCTGCTGCGTTTGCTGTAAGGTATTATACTTAAATGAGCAGGACAGCTGGCGAACTAACAGAAGGATTTTCAGGGTGGAAGCCAAAACAGAAGAAATAATGTGAAATAAAATTTAACAAAGTGCAGAAAGGAGGCACAATAGGAGCCAGGTGCTTTGATGCAAATGACAGCTTTGGGTCTGTAACTGAAGGAGAGCAAGCTGGCTGCTCCTCACCCAGACATCTCCTCATACCTGTGCCAGAGCCCAGGAGGAGGCGGTGGCATTGGGAGAATCAGAAGAGAGGGAACCCCCACTGCAGGTGATCTCTGCATCTCCTTGCAGATCAAGATGGCAAGAACAAAAATCCTAGGATCTTTTTCATGGCTTAAATAATCTCTATTTCATGTCAAGGCTTTCACAAAGAGTGGTTTGGATGTGAATGTTTCTTACTACGGCCAAAAATAATTGAATTGAGAAAGTCAGAGCGAGATGCTGGGCAATTTCTTACCAGCATTGTAGACAGATTCAATACATTTTGGTGAGGGGTCTCAACACCATGTCTTGTCCTTCACAATTGTAAGCACTCAAGCAAAAGCTTTTTCCATCTTAACACATTTCTGATTTAAAATTCCCTCTTGGGCTGCAGCTTAGAGAGAGGTAAATTAGAGGAAAAAGCTGAGGAACAGTGGTGGCTTCAGTGCTTCTTAGCTGGTGAACATCTCATTATAATTCCAGGGCTACAGCTGGTGCCAGCTTATACCCTCACCCAGGGGAGGGAAATGAGATTTGGATAGAAGGATTAATCAAATTTTTTTACAAGGGTATGTAGTGACAGGACAAGGGGGAATGGGTTTAAGCTGAAGGAGGTCACGTTTAGATTAGATATCAGGAGGAAATCCTTCCCTGTGAGGGTGGTGAGGCCCTGGCACAGGGTGCCCAGAGAAGCCGTGGCTGCCCTGTCCCTGGCAGTGTCCAAAGCCAGGCTGGACAGGGCTGGGAGCAACCTGGGATACTGGAAAGCGTCCCTGCCTTTGGAAGGGCATTGGAATGAGTTGATCTTTAAGGCCCTTTCCAACCCACAATATGCCAGGGTTCTGTGAAAACTCTGCTGGGAATGGAGCCAAGTGTGGCTGAGGCAGAAGCTGGGATAAGGGTTGGTGCTGAAATGATATCACTGGGCACTGAAACACACTGCTGAGTCCCTCCTGCACCTGCTGTGGTAGCACATGGAACAAGACAGGTCCTGCAATGCTATGAGACAGCTGGACCACCACCCACGGGTGAAACCCACCAGTGGGACTGTGCATTTGTGGCAGGAGGGAGACTTAGGCAAGAACTCGGGTGGAGAGCTGTGTGTAGACATGCCTGCAAGGCAGCCCAACAGGAGGCATGAGAAGCACATCACAGACTTGCCTTTCACCCCTGGTCCATCCTATGAGGAACAAGGGCACAGGCAACATCAGGAGAGTTCCTGACTATCATCCTTCACCTAGTTTTATCCTGACTTCAAGAGTTTTCTAGGAGTTGCTGGCAGTCCAGTGTCGGGGTCTGGAGTAAAATTTGCTTTAATTTTCCACAGGCTTCCATCCTCTTGCAGAGCTTGAGTGCTGCTGTAATTGGTGCTCTTGGAAGGAAAGCAGCAATAGCTCATTAGCAGCAATTAACACTCAGCGAGGGTCCCCCTCGGGCACTTAGTCAATGAGAATCTGGTGTGTGACACAGTTAATGTGAAAAGAAAAACCGGAGGGGAGTCGGGAGAGCAAAGTGGGTGAGGGCAGAGCTGCTGGGCCTTTCATCTTGCTGCCCAAAGTAATGGCAGAAATAACCCAAGTGACAAAAGGAGGTGAAAAATGATGAGGTGTCTCCAGGCTTGGTGGCCTCTGCTGGGATGACCAAAGCTGTGATTTTAAAATGTACTTGATTAACTGGACACTTGATGGGCTTTAACACAAGCTTAGCTGGCCTCCCTCCTAAGGGACTGGTGCTTAATTGGGTTAAGGCTGCTTGGGAGCCTCCTGCTGGTTAAGCCTTGTCTTCAAAAGCTGATCCAGATTAACCTCCCTAAAACTCTCTGGTGGACAACCACGAGGAAGAAGGAATCACTCCGAGCTATCCTGGGCACCTGAGCAGCCCCTCGTCAGGAGATGTTCAGCTGAATGGGGTTGGACCTGAGAGCATAAAGGGTGTCAAATTGAGAGCAGGTGAGGAATGAGGTATCTTGGGGCCAGAGCTGACCTGCCTAGGCCTTAATCCCAGCCAGATGGTAGAACAGCATTCCAATTAGCTGCTCTCTTCCCCTTCTTCTTCCCTTACTACAGGAAACCTTAGGTCTTTCTTACTGTGAAAGAGGGCAGGTATGTGCAAAGTTACTGCAAAAGCTTTGCATACAACCTCAGGCCACTGGCACTGCTGCAGAGAACAGATTCAGCTGGAGATGGTAGGTGTCTGCTGCTTGTGGTGTTTGGTTGCTTGAAGGGTGGATGGGAGAGGATGTTTTCAGTGATTTTCAGTGCCTCTGGAGTGGCAGAGACTATGTTGGTCCTGTGAGGAATGCATGGCAAGAAGGTTCTCTGCTCAGAACCTGAGCTCTGGCTGCTTTTGAGCTCCCTCTGGCACCTCTTGGAGTCCTACTGGCATGTGGCCAGATATTGTCCTGGTGAATCCAAAGAGCCTCAACTGCTGGGCTTGGGGCTTTAGAGTGGTGAGGAGGGGAGTGCTTTGGAAACACCAGAAGCGGCAGTGGTGGGTTCACTGGCTTCTGAGCTTGCTGCTTCTAGTCTCTAGAAGACCTGCTGGAACTGTGGGGGTGCAGGACTTTTTGCTACAACCTGATGGTGGATGCTTTAAAGTTTTGTGACTGCTTGGATTTGAGCTTATAAGAAAACTTCTCCTTTCCCTTGAAGGCAAAGTTCCTTCTCTCTGAGCTTGCCTATGGATTAATAGTTTTAAAACTTAGCAAAAATAGGAGGGAATGTTTTTGGTAGAGCCCATTATGTCAGGTGGGCAGGATGTCTCCCAAGTCGCTTGCTTGTGATGGGATTTGGAGGCTACACCCATGTGAAGGTGCCTCAGCCTACCCAGAGCCCTAGCTTGGGGGTGAAGACCCCGGATTTGCTTTTGATCTTCTCAAAATGTTGGCTAGTGTGGAGATAGATATTCTCTGATTGGAGAGTATTTGGCATGTTACCACTGCTTGGTTGCAGGAGCCCAGCAGTGGGACTTTGCTGCCAAGAGAAGGACTTGGGATGGTGAGAGACTGCACTGCTGTGGCAGAGGAGGGGGTGTGGGGGCTCCAGCATGGAGACCTCCTCCAAGGGAGGCATACCAGGGTCTGACTCAGCCCATCCAACAGCTGGAGGGCAGTGGGACTGTGGAAATTACTTCTTTCCAGAGGGAAATATCTAAGTACTAAGGTACTGCTATCCAAGGGCCTGTGCAGGCTCTCGGGAGCACTTTCCAAAGGCAGAGGGCTCCATGTGGTACTCCCTGGTGGGGGTCAGAGCTCTGTTGTGTTACCCTGCGGGGCTGGAAGAGCAGCTCAAGAGTGTAGAGGTGTTTAGCTACAAGGGGAGGTTCCCAGTCCCATTTTGTTGATGTGCACAAATCTTCCCTGCTTTTTTTTGGGGGGTGCTAAATTAGGAAATAAAATCACAGTAATGCACTTCTTTTCTTGCCAAGGTAGAAAGCTCAAGGGTTAATTTCCAGCAGGCCTCTGGGGGAGGATGAGTTTCACTCACTCCCATCAGCCTTCCTGGGAGCATGGAGCTGCCAGGCAGCGAGTTCCTGGAGGAACCTGCTCGGCTCCCCAGGGGTGACCACATCTCTGTGGGAGAGGGAGAACATGATCTGCGTGTGACTGAGGGCACAGGACCCCTGCCCAGTGGCTGTAGGCAGCCTGGGTGCTTTTGGGGAAAACAGCTGTCCCAGATGTGAGCTATTGTTCTCGAAGACACCGCCGACTCGGGGGCTCACTTGAGGGGGGCCGATTGTGTTGGGATGGCAATTGTGAAGGAACAGCGTGTGTCCCATGGCTGGGAGGGGTCGCTCTTTGTTAGGCCTCCCCAGGGCTCCTCCTCGTCCTACTGTACCCTTGCCTGTGGGTGGAGGACACCAGCCGAGGGCTGGCCAGGCCCGTGAGACCCCAGGAGCCGAGGTGGCAGGAGCTTGGCAGCCATCTGGAGGGACACCCGTCGGCTGGCGCTGACAGGGCCTCTGGGGTGATTTCATCTGCCTTGCCTCGGCAGCCTGAGCTACGGCCAGGGGAGTCTTCAAGTGAACGTACTGCTCTTAGTTTTCCTTGGCCCAGCCACCACTGTTATTTAGGAAATCAAATTGCCCCTTTGCAGAGTGCCGGGGGGTGAGAGGGAATGAGTCCAGCACCACCCAAACCAGTTGAGATGGTGTGAAGCAGAGGACTTGCTTTGGAGGCTTGAAGAAGGATGAGGATGCTGAATGCTTGTGACTGTTGCCTCACAAGGGCTGTGCTGGGGATGAGAGGCAGCCTTGGTTTTATTTTTTTTCTGTTTATGTATGATTGTTACACTACAGAATTTCCCCAATAAATTATCTCATGTCCTTTTTATATCTGTGAGGAAGGTATTTTTAGAATACTGGCTTGTGCACTTTGTGCTCTGGCTGGGACACCCAGTTGCCTGGATCTAAATAAAAGTTGGAGGCTTGGGACTTGGTTTTACCCTAAAAAACCCAAAATATAGATATGCATATAAAAAGCAAGTTGGAGATGTTTGGCTTGAACAGATTTCTTTTCCTCTGTCTCAATCCCTTTCCCTACCAATATCATGGTTACAAGTTTTTGCCCTTCAGTGAGAAGTTTTGGGTGAATGTAGCAAAGTTTTGGATGTTTTGGGAAGACTAGACATTGCCACCATTGCCATGGTGAAGAGTGCAGGAGGAGGGGCTTATTGACCACAGGGCTGTGTGGTTCCTCTTGAGCAGTTAGCTTAATGCCCTGGGAGCATCATCCTTGCTCAGCAAATTGATCCACTGCTGTCAGGCCTGTTAAAGCAACCTTATCCTGACAGTGCTCAGGAATCTGAACAGAAGTGACAGGCCAGAGATTGGAAGGGTGGCATTCTGGTCTTCTGCCACCCTTTTATTGCCTATGCTGCCCTGCTGGTGGATGGGGATGCCCATTGCAGCTGGCTGCAGGCTTGTCTGGCACCAGCAGAAATCCTTCTCCAACCTTGCGGTGTCTGTGATACCTTTTCTGCTGCCCTGTTTGTCAGTTTGAGGCTGGATGATGAAGAAGAGAATCTGATTTTTTTTTTCTTTTTGTCTTCTCTTGTCACTTTGGCTGTTTTTGGAGATGGCCTCAAGCTCAGGGTTCTGCCTTTTTGCACCCATGCAGAAACCAGTTTGTGGTCTGGCTCCTCTTTGCCAGCCATGCCTTCTGTCAGGAGGTGACCAAGCTGCCTCCTGATACACCTCAGTCCATGTTTCTCTCCAGCCTTGACTGATTCCAGCATGGGTCTGCACACACTCCCTCTGCTGATGCCTGGTGCTGAAGGTGATGTGCACCAGCCCCAGCTCCTTGGCTTTGGAGCGTGTGGCAGATCCTCACTGCCACATGTGTACAGTAAAATGTGGTGAACCCCGGATCCAGGGAAGAAATGATGTCTGCTCCAGATCAGAAGGCTGAAGGATCTGCTTTATTAGCACTACACCATATTACATTAATATACTATTTAAAGAGAGACTATCCTATTCTACATACTTCTTACTTACCTACCTACCAAACCCGTGACTCTCTGCTGAGAGCCTGAGCCACAGCTGGATCCAACTGGTCACTGAACCCAAACAACCTTCACCAGAATCCAACCCAGCAATCACTTCAGGTGAACAATTTCCACACCACATTCCACACAGGGAAAACAAAGGAGCAGAGATAAAGACTGTTTTCTCTTCTTCTCTCTGTGCTTCTCCAAGAAATCCTGAGAGGCAGAATTATGTCTCTCTGTCCAGAGAATGTGAATGTCACACATGTGCTGTAGGGTCACCTTCACCATGACACCCAGTCCACTGCTCTCCCTGTTTCCCAGTAGCTGAGATCTATCCTGTGGAGCAGGGTGCTGTGAGAGAGGAGGAGACATTTAGGAAGAGCTGGACACTTGCTTTCCTTTGAACAGCAGTGAGATGTGGGTGCCTCACTTCTCTGAGCTCTTGTGAAAACCCTGCACAGCAGAGGTCACATCTTTCAAAATGCTTGCAAACACCAGCCTGTGCTATGGGCAAAGGTAATCATCAGCCAGGGAAACTGAGGCACAGAATCCTTGGACATCTTCCCCCCAGTCGTGCAGCAATGAGGTGCTGCTGTTAGTGCTGGCATCTGGCCCTTCTGCCTCCCAGTTCCTGGGTAGGGAGGAGAGGCATTTAATGACAGGAGATGAAGCTGCTGTGTCCTGGCTAAAAACAAGGAGAAAAGTCGCAGAGTTCCCCTGTGTCTGGAGGGCTTTAATGAGCCCTGCTGGCACTGAGACCCTGCTCAGCCATGTGAAGCCCATGCAGTGGTGGGGCAGGAGAACTGCACCCACTGGGGTTGTCCCCTCTCCCTTACCACGGCAGATTGTGAATTGCACTATAAAAATTGATAGTGAAAGCTGGGCTCCTGGTGACCCTGAGCTGTGTTCAAAAACCATAAGGCCTCCCTAAGCCTGGAACATTACTTTGTTTTAGGCAAAAAGATAACTTGTTTACAAATCTGTTCTTGTAGTTTAGGTGGGACAAGGTTGATCTGTGCAACCTTAGGCAAAAAAGACCTGAAAGAACTTTGTCCTGGCCTGGGATGTTTTTTTTTTTTCTCATTTTGCTTTGAAACAAACAATCCAGACAGAAAGGGAACCATCCCTGACTTTGTTTAGCTTGGAACAGGCTCTAGAATAATTTGCCACTGTCGAGTTCTGCCTCCCAAAACCGCACAGGGCTGCAAACATATTTGTCCGTTTCCCCTGCTGCTGCTTGCTTGCCCTCTCTCCCACACGCTGTGTAACTCCAGCCAGCATTGGCATTGCCAAAGGAAGGTGAGTGCTTGCCCTGTGCTGTGGATAGCAAGTCTCTCCCAAGCTGTTGGTGGGTGCTGGAGCTGGGATGGTGCCTATGCTGGGCTTTGGAGGGCAAGGCTGGACTCCTCTCCTTCCCTGAGCTGCTGTTTCATTGCCTTTCTCCCAGGCAGAGGTCTTTTTCTTCCCCTCAGTGGTTCCATACTGGCTCTTTAACTCATTCTTTCGATTTTTTTTTTTTTTTAACTTACTCCCTGTAACTACAGCTCTTTCCATGTTTTCAAGGATGATGTCGCAGAGAAGATGTGGCTACCCATCCCTGGAAGTGTTTAAGGCCTGGCTTGGCAGGGCTTGGAACAACCTGATCTAATAGAAAGTGTCCCTGCCAATGGCAGAGGGATGGAATGAGATGGTCTTTCAGGTCATTTCCAACCTAAACCAACCCATGATATTTGAACATGGAAGTGGGAGATGCATTACTGGGGTGGAAGCAGGTGGGGAGCTGCTGTGTTTGTCTCCTTTGCTTATTCCACTGTTGAGGACAAGAGGCAACAATCTGTGGCTCTGAACTCTCCAATTGCTGCTTCACTGTGCTTTTGAAGGGGAGGGTTAGAGACATCAGGGAGAAGTCCCTTTGAAATCTGGGAATTTTCAGGTCCTTGGGGTTTTTTTCCGCTTTAAGGGATCTTGCTGTGACCCTCACCCAGTCCTGCTGTACTGCACACATGTCCTTGGATCTCCTCTTTGTCGTGGCTGAACCTATGGTTTGGTTTCAAACAGGTAAAAATCTTGGGCCTCTGTGTTCCTGCAGCCTCACAAAAAAGGCAGCCAGGAAGGAGCTGCTCCAGTGATGGGAAAACTGAGGAATAACTGCAGCCTTGTGCTTGGTAGACCTTGGAGGGCTTTTTTGGGTGATAACCCCTAATACATGCCCTAGTTGGAGCAGGGGGGCTCCAGTTAGTGCTCACAGGCTCTCTGGAATAAATATCAGGGTTTAGTCTGTCCATTGCTTCTTAGCAATTAGTGTATTCCTTTGGAGTTCGCTCCTGTTGATGTCTTTGATATGTGTCAACCCAGACAAACCAAGATTTCTGCCTGGGAATTTCCCTGAAGGATTGTCAGCTGGGAGCCTGTAGGTTGAGTTTAAACCCAAGAGTCTGAGGCACACATGTCTTTTCAGCTCCCAAGGAGCTGTCCTGTGAGCAATGGGTGCATCATCCACGGGAGATGGTCCGTGCATGCTCCACTCCCACCGTGGAAGCATCTGGGAGTCCGGCTGTTCTGAGAGACAAGCCCTGCATCATTGCCTGGTCTAATGAAAGACATCCCTAGACCCTCATGGGGCTCAGATGGGCTGCGTGCTGTAGGATGATCTCAGCTGTGAGGAAATGGTGAGCCTCTCTGAGGAAGAGATGGCCATGATTCACTCGGATAGAAATAGAAAAGCCAAACACGCAAATGGAGACTCCCTATTGACCACGTTCCCAATTGAAATGGGTTTTTACTACCTATTCCAGTATTCATTTGAAAATCATATGCATTTACTCATACACACTACAATCAGATTGTTTTTAAGCCATTAAGGCCCACTGGGTCAATAACCAGCATTTTCAAAAATCTATTAAATTCCCATTTCCTTGGAAATAGAGCTTTTACAATTGATCATGGCTACTGACTCCCATTAAAATAAACCCTAAACGCTATCAACTCCCCCAAGATGCAGAGCACTAAAAGACAGTTTGCCAGGCCAAATTTATCCCAGGGGAAAGTTGATGGCCCATTATGCTTAAGCAACATGAGAATTGTCATATAAGTCAGGAAGTTTATGGGACTTGCATGGATTTGTCTTCCCTGAGGGGTGAAAAGGAAGGTTCATGGGTTGAATCTAGTGCTAACACAAGCTCAAAGCCAGACTCCTGCAGGAGCTTTTTGGGAATATTTAGCTTATTTTGAATTAAATTTCATGTGTGTAGAGTTTGGTTGTTTGGCAGAAACAAATGATGCTTTAGGGCTGAAGTGCTGTAAGAAATGCTGAATTTGTGGACCAGTTCTTGGTGGCACAGTGTTTCCTATGTTGCCTAGGTCTGCACAGCAAAGGTGCTCCAGCCCTCCGATCACCTCTGTGGCCTCCTCTGGGCACACCCTGACAGGTCTGTTTTCCTTATGCTGGCAGCTCCAAATGCTGCAATTCTGGGACCCCCAGCTCGGGCCCACTGCTCTCACAAGAGCAGAGTAGGAGGGAAGAATCCCCTCCCTTGTGGTCCTGCTGGCCACACTTGTCTCCATGCATGGGAGGCAAGACCTGTGCCAATCCTAAAACTGGAGTGGAGCAAGCTGGTGTGTCCCAGCTGAGCACTGGGGATGGAGGGTTACAGCTCTGTAGGCCCATCCCCAGAGGTGACCCAAAGGCCTGGGACCCATCAATGTGCCCGTTGTCCCCCCTGGGAATGGGCAGTGGTTTCCAGGACATGCACCAAGGATGTGGGAAGAGCAATACAGAAGGAAGAGGTCCCACATCTTGGTGTGGCAGAGAAGCATGGGCAGTTTGTGACCCAGCTGTCCCTTCAGATTAGGGCTTTGCTGCTTGCCATCTCTGGCAGACAGCTCTCAGGACACAGGCTCGCTGCCGGCGTCAGCCCAAAGCTGCCGTGCCCCTTGGAGGAGAGGTCAGGTAGTCCCTGCCGAGCCAGAGGGCAGGCTTCCCTTGTTTGTCTCCCTTCATGCCTCCTTCAATCAGCTTCACTGCAGCCCTCTGCTCCCTCCCTCAGCCCTGGATTTCTCTGCTGTGTGTGCCTGATCCAGCACTCCTCTTCTTCCTGTTGTCGTCTTCTCAAGACCTTTCTTGCTGGGGATGATGTCTGTGGGGCTATGGGGCCATGTCTAGATACTTCCATGAGGCCACTCATGGAAAAGACACCCCTTACCCTCCAACAATGGGGTGATGTTGGATGGTATTTGTGATGGGAGTGCAGGAGGCAATGTAGTGAATCAGTCCTTTCCTCCCGAAGAGTTTGAGGCAGGTGGATAGAGCATGTGGGTTCCTGTTCCTGGATGGAGTGTAGGCAGCTATCCCTAGAACAAGTGTTGTGGGACTTTCTCTTATGATGGGTTCTGTGTCAGGCAGCAGGACCACTGGGGGCTATTGGTGGTTGGCCTTGGTGCTTTTTGCAGTGCAGGACTGACTCCTCCAGGAGCTCAGGAGAGAATGACTACAGGTCTATCAAATAGCTGGTGTCTGAGTCCCATTGAGTATGTCTCAAAAACCTTATTTCCTCCAAAGGTATGCTAGGGCTGGTGGTAACTCGGTACTGTCTGGGAAGCCTACACAGGCACATGGAGATGTGCTGGGATTCCCAGCACAGTCATCCCCAGAGGCCCTTGGACAGGCTGTGGTGCCCATTATGTGCATGGCAGTGAGGCAGCCCTGCCCTCAGGGTGCAAATATCACAGACCTAGTGTTTTTCTGTGACCCAAACATTTGATGCACATGTGCATCCTGCTGGCACTGGTGTGCTGAGGGTGCCCACCATGGTGTGAGAGCACAGCTGCAGGTTAACCTCTCCTGAGGCTTATTCTCATGTATTCAGCACAAGTGGAAGACCATCCTTGGTTCAGACCCTAAAACATGAGCACCAACATGCAACCAGCCTTAAAATTGATCTCTGCCCTCTTGCCCTGCATGTAAGCTGTCAACAGCTGTAACAAGATCCAGAGAGGAAAGCAGCATGTGGCATAAAAGCCAACAGTCTCTGGGCAGGTCGATAGGGAGGAATTAACACAGCTTTCCTCTAAAGTCAGGTGTCCTGTTGTGATGCCAGAGGCAAAGACAGCTCCTTGATGCCTGACTGTGGCTTTGCTCTATGTTAAGGAGAACTTTGAATGTATGGAAGTCAACTGCGATGACTGTGGAAGTACTGTCAAATGTCCCTCTGATCTTGACTCAGAGGCACATTACAGTAGGGATCTGCTATTGACCTCCAAACCAAGATGATAAGGCCAGCAAAGCAATATTTGAGTAATTTAAGCTCTGAGTCATCAGAACTTTGTTCTTCTGGGTGACTTCAGTTACCCAGATATCTGCTGGAAGAATGATACAGCAGCTCAGAGATCATCCATAAAGTTCCTGGAATGTGTGGAGGACTGCTCCTCACGCAAGTGTTGGATGTGCCAGCCAAGAATGAGGCACTGCTGGACTTGCTGCTCGCAAACCAATAATACCTGGCTTGTAATAACTTGGCTAGTGGTAGTCTTGCCTGCAGTGATCACAATATTGTGGATTTTGGATTCTGCTGCAGTGCTGGTGGTTAGTGCTAAGACAAAGGTTTTAGATTTTTGAAGAGTAAATTGCAGCTGGCTCAAAGTTCACTTGGGAGGGATGCACTTCCATGCAGGCTAAAGGAGTGAGTGCTGGGAGTTTTCAAGAGCATTCTCCTAGAACCACAAAAACAGTTCACCCCCGTTAAAGGTAAGAGAACCAGGTGGGAACAGGTTTCTAGAGAGAGGACAACCCGATCAGCATGTCTCATTGTGATCCTTGTCCACCCTCTCAGACATCTCTGCATGTACCATATCAGCTGTTCTCCGGTCATGTGTCCTGTGGTCAGTCCTTCTGGATCCAAGGTGGCATTTCCCCTGCAAATGTGTTACATCCACAGAGTTTTAGCTATGAATGATTGTATTTCTGCACTTTCATTTTGCTTTTTGCCCCCTGCTCTATATTCCTACATCCCACACTTTTGGAGTTGGGACTTGCCACCTCCCCAGTGGTCTGTCATCCACCCAATCCCACTGACACTTCAGCCCCCATCCAACTGCTGCCACCATTTTTTTTTTTTTTTTTTGTCTTTATCTTGAGCTCTGTTTCATTACCATGTGGTTAAACTTGGAATAAAGGTGGGGACCATACTGTAATTTTGTCCAGGGATCCATCTCAATTACACTGAGCTTCAGCTCCTCAGCAGATCTGCTTCTTCCTTCTTTTGCCCTTATTTCTAAAAGGATCTTTAACTCTTTGTTTTCACCGGAGTCAGCTTAATTTCAGGGAATTCCATTTTCCTGACAGCTGTGATGCAGCAGTGTCTGCTGGTCAGTCCTGGTTTTCAGTTCTTCATCCAAGACCTGTGTTCATCCCTCCATTTAAGTTGATCTGAATCCACTCATTACAAGTTAAGGCCAAGTTTTCTTTCTCTCATCTGCTCTTTCATAATTTCTGCACTGCTTAGCAAAACCAGGTCTAAAATAGCATTGCCTTTGGCTGATTCAGTGATGATTTAGTGAACAACTTTTTTAGCCAACATTTCCAGGAATATCTGGGCCATGCCATTGTTAGCAGCACTTATTTTTCAGCCTATCTCAGGGCAAAATGCCCTGCAGGCTTTCTGGTCTAACACTAATACTAATGTATTTCTTTCCCAAATCTGACTGACCTCAAGAAGTTGCATACTACCCTCTGATGTAACAGAGCTGCGTGCTAGCAATCTGCAGCCTTCTAGCTCCCTTTCCCCTGTAAATCTATGTGGAAGGGTCACAGCCTTGAACTACAACGTGTCTTTTTGATCCCATCTGCAGCTTTTGCCAGTACAGCTCTCTGACCCTTCAACATCTGCTACTGCTGCAGTCCCATGCTCACACATGGAGATTGAGAGTCATCTCTGAATCCAACAGGAATTGCTCATACATAAAGGAACCTCCTGATCCTGTTTTGCCCTCTCACCCTCTTTGGCATCTTGATACTCAGCCACCCATGCAAAAATTAAACTGTTCTGCCAGCGATCGCTGCTCTTCTACTTGTGCTGTCAGTGCCTCAGAGGTGGATTTTTCCAGGCATGTCCAAGAACTGTGTGATGTCCTCATTCCTTGTGGACTCAAATGCTCTTTGGCTGGAGTCCAGCACCCAGTGAAGTTGATGAAAGGCTCCTGAGCACTACAGAGGGTATTATTCCAGTGGTGTTGTGCTTCCCGTGATCCCAGGGGAATGTCTGGCTCTTTCTCAGCCTTCCCTTCCCATCTTGCATGTGTTTTGTATCTGGCTGTGTTACCAAAGCCTGTCCAGATGAGAGTCATTTGGATGTTACTGCCTTGTCAAGTTGTCATGATGCTGGCAGAGAATGTTTGTGGCGTACCAGCAGAGTGCTGGACTGGAGTCAGAGCTCCCAGACATGGTCATGGGGATGCAAATAGTCTTAGTAAGTACAGAAGGACTTAAAAACACAGCATCCCCCTAGCTGCATTAATGCCAGAACTTTTGGGGCAGGTAAACCCAGAGTGTGAGGCAGCTGCAGTTATAAGAATGACCATCAGCCTCGTCTGGAAGCAGAGCAAGTAACTCATCGGGGCTCATCTTCTGTGCCAGGTCACACCATGTTTATGCTGTGTGGTGGGCTTTGTCTGCCTGTGGCAGGGAGGAAGAGAGGCAAAGCTGAGGTGTGGTGAGAACAACGATGAGGCTTCCCAAATTCTAGCAAGGAAGATTCATTTATGCAAGCAGAGAGCCCAGGTGTGGAGGCACCTACTTAGACCCCCTGCTGAAGATTCACCATGAAGAGGAGTCCTTTGGTGGGCCAAAATGGAAGATACCACTTTGGCTTACTATCTGGAGGAGCATCTCCCTTCATGGATGAATTTAGAGAGTCTGCTCTCCCAAAATGTTCACGCCATTTGGATCAGCACCTGTCCTCATGGACTGAGCTGTGACTCGGAGACAAGGTTGCTCTGTTTGTCATTAACCCTTTACAGCTTTGGAGAAATGAGTTACACACACACTAAAAATGTTATTGGCAGACTGGTGCTCATTTCTGGGAAGTCTGAGGGATTCCTCATTTGTCAAGCAGAGGTTTGGGGGAAAAGGGAGCCTCTCTGCTTGCAGGAAGTAGGAAGAGGAATTTCCTTGCAGTGGTTGAAAGACATGAAAGTGGAGCCAGGAATCCTCTGTGACTTCTTTAGGCTGTATGGTTAGCTGGAGCTGGCTGGGTCTCAAGTATTTTCCAGTTGTCCATGGAGGGCACTTGGACAGCTTCCACGCAACCCCACTCCCACATCCCCTCTGAAAGGTCTACAGGGAAAAGACTCCTATTTTTGAATTGCAGTGGAATTCCTGTGGCATTACATGCTGCACCCTTTGTGGTACCCAGAGAATTCAGTTTGATTTATGGTACTGCAGGGGGTATGTGCTGGCCTTGCTTTTCATTTGGAGGTGCCATCTTTTGTGTCTTGCTGGTCATGGCCACTGTGGCCCCAAGGCTTCCTGTTATGATGTAGTTGTCACTAAAAAGTGCCACTCTTGCCCCTCTTCTACCATGTCAGGCTTGTTTTACAGCTTGATTGTGTTTTCTGCTGCCCCATGGATTAGCAGATCCTCTCCTCTCTTCCTCCTGCCCACCACCAATGGTCCTGTTGTTGCTCCCAGAAATTTGTGCTGGAAAAGCTGCAACAGCTCTGTCTCTCCTGGGTATATCAAGTCTTCTCCTTTGACCAAGCCAGCTCAGAGCCTGACTTACAACCCTGGTTAGGAAGGTGTTGTCTCCCCCATGGTCAGGACAAAAGTTTCCAAGGAAAAGCATGAGAAAAGAATGTGAGCTCCCCAGGGAGATCTGGGATCACGGGTGGAGTTTGATTTTTCAACTGCTCAGGAAGGAAGCTTTGGTTCTTTAGACTTTAATAAGGTAAGGTCTAGTGCAGTAAGAGTTTACCATGCAAATCTACTGTCATTTGATGACTTTCCTCCTTGATATGATGGGGTGACACAGGGAAATTGGAGCAGGACTCCAAGAAGACCATTGTCAGGAAGCAGTGGACACAATTGGGAATGTGAGAAATTTGGATTAGACATTGGGAATTATTTTTAACTTGAGGATGCTTGAACACTAGAATAAGCTGCCCAGAAAGTTTGGGAAACCTCTGTCCTTGTGGCTGTTCAGGCCCCAGATGACCTTGAACAATGTGATCTAGTTGTACCTGGTTTTGAAGAAGGAGGTCAGAATGGCCTGTGGAGATCCTCTCCATCTGCACTGGAGTCTCTGATTCCATTGTTCTGTGGTGGCAGCCACTAAAGCTGTTCCTTTTTCAGCAGCAAGAAGCACCACCACAGGGTGAAGCACCCTCGTTATGTCCCATACAAGTAAAACAGGATGCAGTGTGGTGCCTTAGTGTCACATCAAACAGTGTCATTCAGCAGAACTTTGAGCCAATATCACCTGTTGTACAGGAATCCATCATTTCTGGGCTCATCCCTTCAAATACCATCATTTTGGATGGTGTTTGTTCCCATAGTCATGTCTAATAATGTCATTCCGTAGCCCTCCCATCCCTAATCTCTCCCTACTCTTGCAAGCTCCACTCTTCCAGGGCTGCAAGTGCTCCTCAGCTCCAGGTGGTATCACCACACAACTGGCTGCTCCTGGATGCCCTTGGAAAAACATTAACTTTAAATCTGGCAAACCTGATGTCCCGTCTCTATCTCTTCTGTCCTCTACCCTATTCTTTGGGGTCAGTTTGTGTTTTGCTTCTCAGCTGGCAGCTGTGCCTTCACATATCCTTCTGTCCTTCCTTTGTGCTTCCACGTTGGGCTGCAGTGCCCATCCTGCTGTAATTACCATCTAGTCTGGAATACTCTAGTCTTGTAGGAGTTGGAAAACTATTTGGGAAGCAGAGGAGAGTGCTGTCATTTAGGCTGTTTGTGGAGACAAAAGGTTGCTCTGCCTTTGCCTCAGTGAAAATCACAGAAGCACTGAAGGAGAGGGAGAGCCTAACCTTGGCAGGAAGCAAAAGGCTCAGATGCCAGTTGGATGCTCCTTGTCTAACCTAAGGATGCCAGCAGGAAATGTAGTTTGAGGGGAATTGGAGTTGCCCATTCTAGAATTGTTCTGCTCACATCTTTGGGGATGTTAGCAGGATATTTGTTCTTTCTATACCGTAGCGGGTAAAATTAGGGTCTTTTCTTCTCCTTGCCTATCCAACCCATCTGAGCAGCTCTCCGTGCTGGAACTGCTCCCTCTAACCCTTACACATCCCTGAACCATCCAGATCTCTCAATGGAGGAAATTACAGTTATTTATAATTAAGCCTTGACAAAAAATGTTGCTAATGTCAAGGGAATGGCAGGCGACAGCCAGAAAAACATCATGTCTCCAGAAGAGGGACTGCAGGAATATCCCTCTGAATAGGGCTGACGTCGGCTCTTGGAATTTGGACAGCCTGGAAGGCTTTGGGGCTATTTTTCCGAGATATCATAGGTCAGGAATTGATGCTATTTTTAAGACTGTGTCCCCCGAGCAGCTTTGATGAGTGAAGGAGACTTTCTCTCCCCCCTCCCCCTCCTTATGCTCTATTTCTATGAAATTTTTGCTTCTATTCCTTCCGAGTCATGCCTCAAGTATGTCCTTCAGGTTTGTTTATTCTTCTCACTATCTATTCCTCCCGGCCTGCTCCCGTCTTGGTTGGGTTGAAGGGGTGGCGTCAGCGTGGCGCGTGTCTGGGATGCTCAGGCGAGACATCACAGAGAAGGGATCAAGTTCTCCTAATTTGTCCTTTCCGGTTGGGAGAGTTTTCTCTCCACAAGCTGATGTGGCTGGGGAAAGTGTTCTGGGAATGCTGCTTTGTGGTGGGAGATCTCAGGGCCTGGTGAAGACAAGCTGGTCATCTCATCTCGCCACACAGTCCAGCCAACATTTGTCTGAAGTAACTGAATCTTCAGAGCTCCTGGGAAGATGGGTGAGATGCCTCCAGCCTGGGATGGTCTTTTGGAGCTGACTGGTAGGAGAGAGGCAGTCAGAAGACCCTGGTTATCTGGCACCTCCCAAGTCAGCAGTGGCTTCTGAAAGCCTCTGCTATTTCAGGTCCAGGGAAATAGCCCTTGGGTTTACCCGGCTTTGTTCCACATGCCACCCTCCTCCAGTTTATTTCCGGAATCCTTTATTTTTTTTCTTTTTTCTTCTCATTCTCTTCAATTTGCTGTAGCAACCTCTCTCTTCCTAAACAAGCCTGTTGGTGTAACAGCTTGACTAGGGATCTGGTCATTTCAAAGAAAGGAAACCAGTTTCCTTTCTCACTTCACATCTCAGATGAGAACGTGCCTTTTTCCCCTTAACCCATCCTCATCTCCCTCCTTCTGTCCATCACCCCATGTAGCAAGGAATGCACTAGTGGGCATCACTGCACTAGTGGGCACCACCAGAAGCAGCTTGTTCAAACAGAGCTGGTGTTCCTTCATGGTGAGCCCAGTGTAAAGATATGATTGTGCTCCCTTCATAATCCATCCACACAGCTCAAAGATGCCAGTTGCTCCTGGAAGCATGGGAGTAAGTGAAATGCTTTCTGCCACCTTAATGTTGCTGTTGGCCTCATGCTGCAGGTTTAGTCATTCTTATGACATATTTCCACAATGGTGTGTTTCCATCATCATTCCACAGTGATGTATTTAAAGCCTTTCCATGAGTTGTTTTTTTTTTTTTTCTTGCTCAGAATCTCTTAAATGAATGGCTTCACAAACTGTGGGTCAGAGTCTTCAAGTTTTGAAGACTTAGAGACAAGTCACAGAAATGTAGAGACAATGTCTGCTACCTGTCCTAATCCTGTCTCAGCCCATGAGGTTAATGGCACAGATGGTGGAAATGGTAGTACTTAATTTATAGAATCATAGAATATCCTAAGATGTAAGGGACCCACAAGGATCATTGAAGTCCATTTAAAAGGGTACCTGGCATTTGCAGCACAGTCCAAGACCTTATAATTCCATTGCTATTATTATTGGAATTATTTTTGCTGATAATAGGTTAGACCTTGATTGTTTTGCATAGCTGAGGACATGAACTCCCTAAAGACCAATGCTGGCACTGTTGTTGTTCTGGTGAATGTGATACAGTCTTTTGACCTGTGCAGAGACACTCACACAGAGGGAGGAGTGAAACCTAAATTTCCTGACTGCTGGACTTTTTTTTTTTTGTCTCCAAGGGCTGAGATATGCCACGTGGTGAGGATCACTTCAGAGACACTCAGACATACCTACAGGTGTTACTGCTCTGCTGCAATGCCCAGTGCCTACCCACCTCTCCTAGCCCATTACCTTTCTGTGGCCTTTAGAAATGGATGTCTTGGATATTCCAGTGTTTTTTCTGTTCCTGCAACTCTTTATTCCCAGCTCTGAAGATGGAAGGAGAGACAGCCAGCAGTGTTGTCAGGAGACTTTCCCTACTAAACTTGCCCTTTGATGAATCTGGCTCCAGAGATTACCCTCTCCTCATTAAGCTTATTTTGGGAGATATTGTTTTTTCCCCTGCTGGCTCCTGCAGACATCCCAGACCTTGTCTGAAAGATCCAGATCATGAGTCGCAGGGCAGAGTCTTCTCCAAGGTCTGTTTTGAGCAGAGCTGCTAGAAATTGCAAGACATTTTTTTTTAATTTTTTTTGAGTACTATCCAAGATACCTTTTGCTCATGCTCTTCCTTGTGCAATTCCCTGGGGTGTGTCTTGATGTGCCTGTGCACTGCTGGGACACCCTTGTTTTTATCACATACTGCCATCTCTGGCATACTGGTTTTCCTGGGGAAAAGGTTGGAATGGAAGTCCAGATGGACTAGAGAAGCTGGAGAAGAGACTCCTCAGTCCCAGCTGACAAACACTCTCTGCTACCAACAATAAGGTTTGATATTCCATTCCTGTCCTGCCCCATATCAGGAGCAACCCCTGAAAAACCCTTGTTAGAAGCCATTGGAGTTCTTGATTCATTCTTCTCTCCTTTCACCTCAAATTCCACTTTTCTGCTGCCAAACCCCCTCTCTTTTCCCTCGCAGGACCAACCTCTGCATTTCCTTCCTTCTCTCTTATTTTCTCCTCCTGTTTTGTTCCCTATTATTCCATTCTGTGGGGCTTCTTTTGTCCCCATGGTTGGAAAACCTTTTCTGGGAGGAGAACTTACCAACAAAGCTACTGTAATCAGCAAAACTTCTTCAGGCTTGCATGAGAGCCTTCCACCCCCACCCAAACCCCTCACTAGCTGAACTTGCACCTTACAGAGCAGAGTTTGCAGTGTCACGGGACGTCCTGTTGAAATGCTGAATTTTTCTGTGCTTTAAGACACAGGCTCTTGGTTTCAGAGTTGAGGATGACTCCAGGTCTGCTGCACCCTTTGTAGGATGTCTCTGGATGGCCCCTGCTTTTCCTCCTCACTCTGGAATGTGTGCTGACTATCCCCTCTCTCCTGTCCTTGCAGGGCGTACATGAGCGTGAAGGAGCTGAAGGAGGCTCTGCAGCTGAACAGCACCCATTTCCTCAATGTTTACTTTGCCAGTTCAGTGAGGGAAGAGTTGGCTGGTGCTGCCACTTGGCCATGGGACAAAGAGGCCCTTAGTCACCTGGGTAAGTAATTTATCCCATTCCCGGGGTCTCAGAATTACTGGTTTTCTTCTCTCTTTCTCGACTTGGCAAAAAGAGGCGCATGTGCTGTGCCTCAGCATTGTGGATGTCTGATAGGGTCATGATAACAGGGTTTGGGTGTTCCAACAGCTGCTGCTGTAAGGAAACGAGCTGCCTGTTCCCCAAATCCATGCGTCAGGTGGTGAGGTTACACACTGACAAGGGGCTTCAACATTGTTATGAGAAACTTGTGATGGTGAAGGCAGTGGGACTACAGGTTTACCACAAGTGCAGACTGTGGAGAGAGTTCTAGACTCACATTTGGTTTCTCCTGGACCTTCCAGGTCTATGTTTTAGGATTCTGGAGACAGTGAACTTCACTCTGCAGCACATAATAGCAAACCAGACACAAACCAGGAGTGTCAGTGTTTTCAGAGCTGAGATGGCAGATTTCAGCAACTCCAGGCAGCAGCCAGAACTGGCCACTTCCGAATCCAGCTGCAAGTGTGAGGATAACTATCAAATTTTACCATGTTTTTATAACTTGGCCTACTAACTGCTGGAGGCAATGTTCTCTTTGCCCTCAGAGGATTCAGAGTGGACCCTTAAGGTCATCCATCAGTCCTCATAGGCTGCAAAACAGCCAAAATGGCTACTGGTTCCCTAGAATGTGGTTGTTTTGTGCATTTTCTGCTATTTCTGTTTTTTCTCTTTTTTCTGCCTCTCCTACCACCTCTTCAGTTGTTGGAGTTTTCTGGCAAAGCCCTTTACACTTTGCAGTCAAAATATCTAAAGTGTTTCTCAATAAGTAAATGGAAATAATTACTCCTGACACCTGCACAGCAGACTTAGACCTTCTGCTTTTACAAATGCGTGATGTTCAACCCTTAAAAGTTTCACACTGCTGTTAAAGACCTGTTTCAAAGTTCATTTGTGCCAGTTTCCCTCCCTCAATGAGTTTCAGGGCTGTTTTTTCAATAGCATATTGCTACAGCTGCTTGTTGAGGAAGGCAAATCTCCATGAAATTTATTCTTTCGGCTTCCAGAAATCACTTCCAAGGCTCAGCTTGACAATCATCTGACTGCAGCAAGTGCTTCAGCCACACGCATTCCCCTCAGACCTCTCCCAATGGCCTGCAAGCCGTTGTACAGAGGGGTGACTGGTCTCATCAAAAGCTTGCATTTAGCTCCAGTCTCTGCACTTGTGTCCAGCCAGGGACATGAGAAATGGCACCATCTGGAAATGTTGGATCAGGGCTTTAGCGTGGAGGTTCAGGGGAAAAGGGGTGTTGTCTTGACTGTGGTGCCAGAGCTGTGAAGTATGAAGCTGGATCCGAACTTCTTTGAGTCTCTGGCACGAACTGAAGACTTTGGTTCAAGACTGTTCTTGGTTTTAGGTTTAATGAGCTCAAGAGGGCGAGAGGTGGACTCTGTTCCCCATAAACAGTGAGCTTCACCACATCATCACTTGCTTTGTACCATGCACAATGTATATTATTGTCCCACACAGAAGAAACTTAGGACTGAGGAGGCCATGAATATGTGGCTTTTGACAAAAGCTCTCACAAGAGGCTAATGGAGAATCTGGGTAGATGTGAAAGTAAAGCCATGAGTAAAGAGAAGGGAAAGCCTTGCGAGGAGTTAATGGCAGTTTGAGAAAAATTCCTGAGCTTAAAGACCTACCTATGGCCAGAGGTGGAGACGGGTCTATACAAAAGAGAGGGGTCTGTCTCCAAAAAGACAGACTCCTTTCCTTGTGCTAAATCTTGCTAATCTCCTGTCTTTTGTAGACACCTGTCTATCCTGACCTTAAAATATTAGGGTCAGCACACAAGTCCTGCACCCCTCACGCCACCATCTGCTCCCTTGGAGCAGAAATGCCATGCTGATTTTTCCCTACATCCATACAGACTCTCCATGATTTAGTTCTCTGCATGCATCAGATTGGCTCTCTGAGAAGCCAAACGGCCTCTTGTCTGCAGAGAGTCTTGGTCAGACTTTGCTCTGTTTGTTTCTCTGAACTGGACTTTCTTAGATGTTTTCAGGAGAAGCATCATGAGACTTTTTCTTCTCCAGCTGCCTTCCTTTCTGCTATTCTAATACTTTGCCACAGCCCAAAGATCACTAGATTTATTGTTCTCCATCAATTCTTCTCTAGAACAGAAGAACTGTTTAATCTGCCATTTGGATTTTGAGCTCCTTATAAACTGATCTTTGAGTGTGTTTTCATGATCTTTGAGTGTGTTTTTCAAGAGGGTCCTACTCACTTTCCTGTTGATGTCATCACCTTCTGGAAGTCTTCAGTGAACTTTGTTTTTCATCTCCTTCTCTTCACAATGCTTCTTTGGGGCTACCAGAAATTACCATTGACCATTTATATTCTGGTTACCTACAGTTCTATTGCTCTCCTCCAGACTTTTTTCCTGAGGAAATTTAATCTTCAGGCAGCCTTTCTGAAGGCTTGGGGATAGTTTACCAATAATACAGCCAACAGCAACTACTTTCATTGAAGCATAAAAGACAATTACTGGCTTGGAGAGGCTGAAGTGGTCTATGAAATTTCTATAGACCGTGTTTCAGCTGCTGTGGAGCTCCCAGAGAAAGAAAGCTTGCTGCCAGCCAGCAGCAGAGGTAGGTCTCAGGTCTGTTTGCACCACTCCCTGTGACTACACTGTCTGTCTCAGTCTTTCCACCGTAATCGCAGTGAGTTCCTTGCAAATTCAGATTTCTTGGAGTCTGGAATGAGTTTTCTGAGAACTTAGAAGTAAATCTTTTTAACTACAAAGCAGAAGGAGTCGAAGAACTTCCTTTCAAAAAAAAAAATCCTTAACTTTGTGGTGGAAAGCCTTGTTCAAAAAACCCAGTAATGTAATAAGGCAGATGCTTTGAACTTCATGTGTAGCTGCATGTGAACTGCATAAACGTGGTCGAAAGGCAAGGGAATGGTGAACATTTGATGTTATAAATACTTTCTGTAGTTATATAAGCTGAGGCCAGCTCATATATCTGGCAGAGGTCAGTGGATCCTGAAGGAGGGCCAGCCCTTCCATCCGAGGTACCTTAGGCAATGGCCATCTTCCTGTCTGACTAACTGTCATGCATTTGTTCCATTAATTGCTCTGACTCAGTGTTTGGGGAAGACTGGCCCTGCAATGCAGGTTCAGCTTTGTGCTTTACTGTTTAAAGGTCCTGTGGTTACTTGGGAATGTCGTCTCGGATAGCCCTGACCTAGGAACAGGTTGGCTTCTTTGGGACTGGCATGGGCAGGAGTCCTTCAGCACTGCCATAGATCCTGGCTAGTAGCAGAGAATATCCTGGGAGCAGGAGCTTCCAGGGCTGTGTGAGTAAAGGAGAAGCACAGTCTACACCAGCACAAATCTGGTGGGCTGGACATCTCTTGTTGCTTGATCAGAGCGGAGGCTTGGCCCTGGTAGGTCTGGCCTGGAGAGACAAGGTGTTGAGGCCAGACCTGAAACTTTCCAGCTGCCTGGACTTGGTTGGATGAGCAAATCCAAAGCAGTCTCTGGCTCACCTGCCTCGGAGTGCTGGACCCCCTTGATATCACAGGGATATGGAAGTTTTTAGCTTTTTTGTGTCAATACTGACCTTGTGGACCTCCTTGAGCTGATTCTCAGGCACTGAAAGCCCAGTTTAGCCCTTTGCCCAGGGCAGGAGGAAGCAGAGGTGAGAAGGGAATGCCTGATTTGCAGTGGAGAGAGAGGGGAGGGTGGTCCTGTTGGGATGTTACGAACACTTCCACATCTTGCCTTCACAGCCAGGATCCTGCAGAGGGGAAATAGAACTTCCTGGTCCAAAGCTGGGAGCGCTCCCAACTCATCAGGGAGCAGTGGGGACAGGGAGTGAAGGGATAGGGACGTTCTGGAAGGCAGAGTTCTCAGGCTGTTTCTAATTCTGCCATTTAATTAGTTGTTAAAATGAGTACTAAAAATATGATCGTCCTTGTGGAGTGTGGGGGAGGAATGGCATAGGGGAAGCCAGCAGAGAGCAGGGGAGGGGACAGGGTACCGTGGCCTTGGCATCCCTCTCTTGTGACAGTTTTCTGCCTCCCTGTACTGGAATCCCATTTATTCCACCACATGGGAAGAGCATTGGATTTCTGCAGGGAGGAGGGCTGGGCTGCTTGGTCCCAGGATGCCCTGTGCCCCTGGTGCTCAGCTCCTTTCCCTGTGGTTACTGCTGCAGGATGCATGCAGGGCTCTCACGTCTCGTTTACTTGTTTATGAACGCTCTTTTCTTTCTGTGTGTGCATTCCTCCTTTCAGACCTTTGGGCAGGCAGCCCCCCTGCCTTGCTCCAGCTTGGGTTTGGCTGTAGAGATGCCTTTTCTTTCTGTTCTCTCTTCTCTCATGCCCTGTTTTGATTGAAATGAGAAGCAGCTTTTCTTTTGTGTGCCCACTGGGTTTCCCATCAATGGGATGCCCTTTGCTATCTATAGCATTTACTAGGGTGGTAATTGAGAGGGTGATGGCTTCCAGAGACCTAACAGTTGACAGGACAGATCATGAAGGTCCCAAAAGGGCTTTTCAGCCTCTGTGCCTTCTTGTGACCTGTCTCCAGGCAACTAAAGGGTCAAGAGCTGATTGATGGGATGCAAAGTCCTTTGCTGTCTGGTCTCACAACTAGGAAGAAAGGGAATGCAGATACTTTGTGACCCATCCTTTGCCTCAAGCCCTGGGCAGAAGATCCACACTGTGGGAAGGAAGAGCAATAAACATGAATTTTGAGCTAAGAAATGGTGCCACTTGACAGGTCAGTGGTGCCTCTCAGCCCTTGCAGGGGCCACACACGCAGGATGTTCCACAGAAGATACCACCCTCATTTCTTCACCCCTTGTTGGAAGGGCTTGGGAGAATTGCTCAGGGAGTCTCTGAAGGTCCCTTCCCAGCCCCCAGCTCAGTGTTCACCCAGCATGGCTCCCCCATGGGAGTCACAGACCTGCTGGTGTCTTGCCAGGGACACTGTGATCTGAAGAAAACCCTCTCTTGGAAGGAATGCCCTGTACTCGAGGACACGAGGTAGTCGGTAGTGCACGGAGCTGATCCAGGAGCAGATTTCAGGCAGTCTGTGTGGCTGGAGACAGGATCACACTGTGGCCACCTGCCAGCTCTAACTTTGCTGGCAGGGCAGTGATCATCAGCAGAGATGCAGTAGCAGAGGCTCTGCCGTGAGGTAGCTGGCACAGTAAATCCTCCAGGGCCCTGCAAAGGAGGGAGCAAGCTGTGCTGGAGCCAACTATTCACCACACTGCCATCCAAGCTGTCTGGGTTAAAAGTAGTTGTGTAAAAACAGCCTCCTGAGACATGGAGGGGTTGCCTGGAGTCAGCCTGGGCGCATGCTGGGGTCTGCTTTTTAGCACCCCTGTCTTGTTGATACTTCCCAGCCCTTGCTTCTCCTCTGTAAGGCAGAATGGAAAAGTGGATGGAGTGTGAAATTGAGAAGAGAAAAAGGGGGAAATGGCCAGTGAAAAACCTCAAAACAGGGAGAAAAATAAAGAGATTCCAAAGAAATTTTAATGTGGACAAAATAAAGGAGGCGAATAAAAGGAGGCCAGTGAAGCAATTTTTTTTGTTCTTGAGCACCTTCTGTGGACAGTTTCCTAGCAGATGTGGTACAGAGCCATCAGCACAGGGTGTGCATCCCAGGTCAGGGGCTGGAGATGCTGGCAGTGAGCAAAGGGAAGGCTGTGCTCCACCTGGCTTTTGTCGGTATCCTTGATCCTTGTTCTTCCCATCACAGATGGGCTCACAGGAAAGGAAAAACCACTTGCCCTACAGCCACAGTTCAGTTTAGGGCAGGATGATCAAGGGTCCTGTCCAGCTCTGTGCTGTTGCTCTCAGTATGAGGTGGCAGCTCTGGGTCAGTTTCTGGGGGACTTATCTGTGCCTTGCTCCAACATTTTTGACAGCTGAATCTACACCAAACTGTCTTGGAGACAAACTACCACTCTTGTGTCTCCTTGAGGCAGGGGCTGGGGTACCCCAGTGAAGAGGAGTAGGTTTGTGACGGTTTGTGAGGATCTTGTTGGGTTCATTTGCCCCTTGCTCACATGCAGACCCCTCTGAAGGGGAGGAAGGGGTCTTCAGAAGTTATGTCTTGGGAAATCCCACTCTAAAATACACTGAATTTAGGTCAGGTTTGTGGTTGAAGCTTAGTGGCTATCAACAATACCTCATAAGACTTTCAGTTTACCCCACAGAATCTGGTTTGGAGGTTGAAGCAATAGGTCATGGGTGATTTCTCAGCAGGGGCTGGAGGTAGTGCACTTGAATCTCCACATGGATTTGTGCTGAAGCTGGCTTCTAGTTGGCACAGCTGAGCGTGTCTGGACATTGCTCAGCACCTCGTTGTCCTCACCTGCCATGGGAGCTGGCCTGCCTTAGATGCCTATCTAGGCCAGGGAAGGACTTCTGTCCTCTGGTTCAAAAGATGATCCCTGTAAAGTCACAGCATGGCTCGATTTGGTGCTCTGGTTCCAAACCTCCTTTGGAGTTGTGTGATCCAAAGCAGACACTGAATTACAGCTGTGCCAAAAGATGCAGAGGGCAACAGTAGCTGAAATGATTGCAGATGTTGAGGGGGGAATAAAGTGGTAGGAGGGGAAGAAAAACCACCCACCCTGTTCCAATCCAAGAGGGCAAAGGAGCCTCTTCCTATCCTGTAAGAGGCTGAATATGTCCACCTTTGGGTCTCCCTCTGGCCCCTTGTCTGTGGCCTGGGAGCACAATGAGAGGAGTTTTGCTTCTCACAGGTGAGTAATGACAGATGTCTACTGTCCCTTTCTTGGAATGATGCTCTCTGTACTTGCAATTCCAGGTGGAGTTGTCCTCAACCCTGCTTACTACGGCATGCACGGCCACACCAACACCATGATCCACGAAGTGGGGCATGTCCTGGGGCTGTACCACGTTTTTAAGGGAGTGAGCGAGCGGGAATCTTGTGACGATCCCTGCAGGGAGACCACTCCATCCATGGAGACAGGAGACCTCTGTGCTGACACTGCCCCCACCCCAAAGAGTAAACTCTGTCGGGATCCAGACCCTACCAATGACACCTGTGGCCAGACACATTTCACAGGGACGCCCTTCAACAACTACATGAGTTACACAGGTAACGAGCAATCCTTGTTGGGAGTCACAAGGGGTCACCTTCCTTAAAACTTGGGTTTCCTTCTCTTCTACCTCCATCAGTAGTGCCTTACCTCACTCCCTAACCAACAGGGACCCTCCTGGTGTATTGGGATGTGCCCGGCAGCGCTCGCAGTAGCTACTTAACCACTTTGTTCCCCCAGGCTATTTCTATCCGTCCCTCTCTTCCCGCCAGTGGGTCGCTGGGCATGCACCAAGGCTGCTCCTGTCTGTGTGTGCCTTTGTTCTTCGCTCCTGAAGCTATTTTTATTATCATTGCTAATTATTAACCTCCTGAACGCTTTTGGCTTGGTTCCCAAAGGCATGCCGCGGGGGGCCGGTGTTTCTCCGGCCGTGCCGGGAGGGCCGAAGCCGGAGGAGCAATGCCATGCCGCCGGCTGACCCGCCCGCGGTGCCGTGCGGGCGGTGGCACTGCCCAGGTGCCGGTGCCGGGCAGGTGCCGGGACGTGGAGCTGCTGAGGCAGTGCCATCTTGTGGCTTCGGGGACACACGGCACCAGAGAGCCCCGGCGGCAGAGCCACCGCACGCTGGTGCCTCCCAGCCCTCCCTAGAAGTCCCCCAAAAAGCTTAGCCAGGAGCAAAGGGTGCGTGTTGCCGTGCCCTGACCCTCGGCCCGGCCTCTCCTCTCCTCTCCTCTCCCCCAGATGATGACTGCACCAACAGCTTCACCCCCAACCAGGTGGCCCGGATGCATTGCTACCTGGACCTGGTCTACCAGCGCTGGGGCCACAGCAAGAAGCCGGCGCCCATCCCGATCCCCGCCATGGTCACCGGGCAGACGCGGGACTCCCTCAGCATCTACTGGCTGCCTCCCATCAGCGGTGTCATCCACGAGAGGTGAGGCAGCTGTGCTCCCCGTGGCCCTGGGCTTGCACAGGAGCCTGCTGGAAAGGACGAGGGATCTCCGTGGCGTGGACCCCCCCAGTCCCACTCCCACCCTCGTCGTCCCCAGCAGAGCCCTCAGACACAAGAGGCAGGCTGCTGCCACGGCCCCCTGGCAGACGGGCTCTCCTGCAAGCTTCCCGCTCTCGGGGTGCCGGGAGGGGAAGCCAAAGAGCATCAGGAGGCAAAGCCAGCTCGAAAACCCCAGAGTGCAATCAGGGAATGAAAAATGGGCTTCATTTAGCACTTATTGTATAAAAGTAGCTATTTACCAGGAGGAAATGCAGCCCTGTGGTTAAGGCAGGGAGCTCGAACCACAGGAGCTGGGTTTCGTTCCCAGCGCTGTCGTGGTCTCGCAGAGCAGCTAACTGGGGGTAAGTCAGGAAACTTTTCAAGCCAGGGAAATGATGCCGAGGAGCCAGAGTTGTTTGGCTGGTGAGCAGTGCATAGCCGTGAGTGTTGGGTGGATGTCTGTCTTCTCCCCACTAAGGGAGCCACCAAGTCCTGGACACACCACCAATGTCTCTGTTCAGCAGCCCCTCTTACTAAAATATTTCCATTTCCACCCGGTTTTAGGTGGTGAGACTTTATTTTTAGGTTTTTTTGGGAGTTTTTTTTTTGGTTGTTGTTTTTTCTTTTTGTTTTTTTTTTGGTTTTTTTTTTTTTGCTTATGTGATCATAAGCCCATACATAAAGAGCTTTTGAACTTGTTTTGAAACTGCTTCATAAAGATGTCTTTTATAATTAAAAGGAAAATGCTTTTTGATGGTAGCTGGGGCACTCTTGGGTCAGTGCTTTCTGACTTTTCAAAGAACGGGTTCTCTCTACAACGGGCTTTTTGCTCAGGAGTAACAAGAACACGTGCATGTCACCCCACAGACAGGAGAGGCTCTGAGTGCTGGGTAGCCTTGAGTCATCCAAATTAACTGCTTTGTTGGGGAATGAAGTGATTTGGGAGCAGGAAAACATAGGTCTAGAAGGGAGGCACTTTGGAACCATCCCAAGTTGTCACTCATAACTGTCTCAGGAGCTGATCCATTGTGGCAGTCCTGCATCCCCTGAGAAGAACTGGTCAAGGAAGGTGGCTGAGGCTGGCCCTTATAATAAAGAAGTGCCTTTATCTTTTCTGGAGAGCATGGCAATTGACATTATTGAGATTGGTTTGTATTACAGTAATGCTGAAATCCAAAACCTGTCTCTGGATTTAGCAGAGAGGTCCTTATTTGCACCCACTCTAGTCCAGAGGCATTGCCCTGGGATGTGTGGGGTCTGTTAGCTCTGACTAGCGGTGATGGAACAGATTATTCATCCAAGACTACCCAGACAGCATGGAGAAGAGGAGAGATTAAATCCAGCCTGTGCCATGGGCGCTCATATTTCCCTGCCTTTGAAGAAGCTGATTCCAAGCAGGATGATATACCCAGGGAGATTGTGAGACCCTAGCTCTGCTTTTCCAACTTCCTGTCTGGTGCCACCTGGACAAGTGTGGCTGGGGAGTTGACTGGTCCTCCTTAGACATGCCAGGGTGTGTGCTCTGTCAGCAGGGAGCAGGACACGCTCTGTGACAGCTGTGCTGAGGATGGCACCTTCCGTCAGTACGTGCACGAGGCCTCTTCCCCTCGGGTCTGCGATTCCTCTGGCTATTGGACCCCAGAAGAAGCAGAAGGTAAATGTCTACTCTCTTCTCCTGTCTGTGAGTCCCCAGACAGAATCTTTCTGGTACAAGAATTTTTTTTTTTCCCTTTCAGAGAATCTGTTATCTTCCCTTTGCAAGGGTTCTGTAGTGCAGGAAGGACTTCTTGGTGCCCAGGAAAAACCTGGTAATGGCCTGATGGCTTCGGACAAACTGACTGGCACCCCAATATTAACCCAAATCATTGTTCAGACAGGTGTTGAGAGATGCTGACCAAAGGGAGATGCATTTAACTGAAATCAGTCTCAAAATACAGATCTTGGGACCTCATTCAAAACCCCAGGGGCATTCACAGACTTCAATGTAGTCTTGTCCGCAAAGAGCAAGAGGAGCTCTGTGCTGAGTCCCACTGAGTCTATGCCAAGCCCTGGGCAGTCCATTCCTCCCTAGCCATGCCAACAGCAGCTGGGATTTACAACTTCTCTTGTGCCGAGACCCAGATGTTGGTTTAGAGACCCACCTTGTGGGCACAATGGTGACTTTCAGGGTCACACAGTTGCCATAGGAGCTGCTGGGCTTTTCTGGCTGCCTCAGCTCCTCCAAGAGCAGAGTAGAGGAGGCAGGAGACCAGGGGAGCTGATCCTGGGAGCTGTGTGAGGTGCATGTGCTGCTGCTGAACCATGCAGAGCCAGAGGACATGGTTGTGTGTGTCTGTAGTTATCACAAGTGCTTGTTTGCTCTGATAAAAAGATAGAGTTTCTGGGTTTTAGAAACTTTTGGACTTGTCTTATATGGGTGAAGGCTTTAAATTGGTGCTGGGCCCTCAGAAATGCTTCCAGTGGCCAATGAAGACAAGGGTATTTCTACTACAGAATGATAAATTCCAGTGATCCTTTTTGGGTCTGAAAAGCCAGCACTCCATTTCTCTTGCTGAGTGCTAATCCACCATCAGGGGAGGCAGACTGGGGCTCTGAGGTACTGTCCTGGAAGATGTTCTGGAAAAACAGCCTTCCAGACCTGCTTCCCTGCTTTGGACCTGGCCCCTTCCTGACTGTGACCTGTCCCAGCCTGTGCTTGTGCAAGGCTTCAGTCTCTGCTCTGCTTGGCGCATTCAGGTGTCCTTGGCAATGTTTCTGCACCTGTGAGGCTACAGAGCAAGCTTCACGTTCCTCAGCTGTGTCTAGGCTGTCCCTAGATCCCTGCACTGTGTCCAGCTGCAGTGTGGATCCCACTGCTCCCATTTGAGAGGGCTGTGAGTCACCAGGTCTGCTGAGCCTTGTGCATATGTGCAAGTACCCAGGAGCTGGGAGACCAGCGGGGATTATTGCTTTCCAGGACGTTAGGGCAGGTGCCACTGGGTCTAGGACATGTGGGTGCAAACCCACATGCGTGTGCAGTTATGGCCTGGAGATGCTTAAGCACCTACAGGGAAGATCACCCCTGTGGGTCTCCTGTGAAGCCAGCTGTCCCCTGGTTTTCACCAGCTTCCTCCTTGTCCCAGGTCCCCCAGATGTGGATCAGCCCTGTGAGCCCAGTCTGCAGGCATGGAGTCCGGAGCTCCACTTGTACGACATGAACATGACTGTGCCGTGCCCCCAACCGGACGGCTGCATCCTGGAGCTGCGCTTCCTGCACCCCGTCTACCCCGATTCTCTCACCCTCTGGACCACCTACCTCTCCACAGGCTCTCCCAAGGCACTGTCTGACATTGAAATCCTGACAGAGCAAGGGGAGTCCATCCACCTGGGCCCCCTGGACACTTTCTGCGATGTCCCCTTTACTGTGAAGCTCAATATCCCTAAAAAGATGTCTGGAGTTAAAATCTACACCTTTGACGAGAGGATGGAGATAGACACAGCCCTGCTGACCTCCAGGCCTCACAGCTCCCTGTGCTCTGCCTGCAGACTGATCCAGTACCGGGTGCTCCGTGACCCCCCATTTGCAGACGGGTCCCCTGCCACCCCGCTGCAGTCACATCGCCAGTTCATCGACACGTGAGTCACAGAGCTGCTCTGTCTTGGCCTGAAGGGGTGGCTGAGTCGGGTTTGATTACCTCCTTATGTCTTCTCCCTTTGAATCCCTGGATGGTTTTGCTTCTGTTTTGTTTTTCCTCCTGTCCCCCTGCTCTGGAAATTACTGTGTCCACTGCCATTGAGCAAGGGTGTGGCAGACCCACCATGATAGCAGGACTCTTGTGATAAGTAGAAGGAGCTTATTAAACCCAGAAACATTTCCCCCATCAATCCCATGAGTAAAATGATTACTCAAGCTAATTCCACTTCTCCCCAGCTCAGACCCTTGGGAAATAAGCAGCATGACCTAGAAGAGACTCTCTTCCCACAGGCTCTGCCTCTGGGAGAGTATGAAAATGCATCAGATACTGCATGGATGTATACACTTGGTGTCTGTAGTTGTGATGAGCAAATCTCAGTGCTGCAGATGTTGCTGTTCCCTCAAGTTCTCTCTGTCCCTGCAGGGAAGTCACTCCTGGGCAGGTGTACCGCTACCAGGTACAGGTGGTCTCTGGGGCAACCTCAGGAGAAGCCTCCCCACCGCTCGTCCATGTGCACGGAGCACCCTACTGTGGCGACGGGAAGGTGACCACGTAAGTTGAAAACCTCCTCAAGGTCTCAGCTGAGGTTCTTCAAGCTGTCAGGTCACCCTGCCCCAAAGGGTAGCAGCAGGTGGGTCCTCCATGCACGGGTACATGGCTGAAGCTGCTGCACAGAATCCCTCCAGCAGACTGAGCTGTAGAGCTTGTGTTTTGTAAAATGCCATGTGCATAGGAGATGGAGATGGTCTTTTTGAGAGGCATGGTCTGTATGAGGGGTCCAACCTGAACATCCTCTGTTCTTGACTTCAGAACTTGGATTCTGGCCCATATCAGCGAACTGTGGCAGAGTCCAGCCCAAAGGACTGCCTTTAGAAGTGGGCAGTATAACTTTTTGCTCAGGGCCCTGCAGGAGTAGGTTCTACAACAAGCACAGTCCCACACTGTGTAATGTCTTCAGAGAGCTGTCCAGTCTCTGCTCAGAGATCCCAAATAATGAGGGATGCACCACCTCTACACTGAGAGAGCCCAAAGCTTCACCTGCTGTGCCTGGGAGATAATTATTCCAGATTTCCATATTTGAGCTTTTTAAGACTTCAACTTCCAGGATACTCAGGATCACTTTCATTTGAAACCAGTTTTCTTAGCAGGGTAAAGAAAGGGAAAGGAACCTTCTGTCTCTCCCCTTCTTCTGCCTCCTTTTCCAGCTCCCACTGAAACCCCAGCCCCATTTCAGAATCTCCTGCCTTCTCCAACACTTGCTTTCTCCAGCAACAGGTCTTCCTGATGCTTAGTTCTATACTTTTTCCATTCTTCCAGAGTTCTTGCCTCAAGTTTTACAGCAAAGTCACAGTACAATCGTCTGCTCCCAAATGCTGTGACTTTAACCTCTTTTTATCCTCTGGCAAGGTGTTTTCTCTATCTAATTCCATGTGTGGTTCTTCCTTTTGAACTGCTTCTGTGGAAACAGAACCAAGATAAGGGGTCCTCACTTATGACTGGGCAGGAGCACAGGGGTGTTGAGTCAAAGGTGGTAATAATACATCTGGCTGTTGCTCTCTTAGGAGCCTGGAAGAGGAATGTGATGATGGGGACTTGCTGGATGGAGATGGTTGTTCCAGGAAGTGTAAAAAGGAAAAAGGCTTCAACTGTGTTGGTGAGTCCAACTGGATTGAGACAGGTCCAAATGGATTGACTCCTTTTGAGGCAGGAGTCAAAACTGTACATTATTCACACTGCTCCTTAGAGCAGAGGGCCATGCACCTCATTGCAACAGAACCTGGATTTGCAGCTGGAGTGGTCCATGGATCTTGTTAGGCCCTTGTGCTGGGAAAACCCCAGGCTAGTGAGACAGCAAATCTCTTACAACGAGAGGAGGTGTGTGTGCCTGGAGCCTGGTTTGTAAGCAGCTCATCCCTGTTCTCCCTGCAGGGGAACCAAGCCTGTGCTATGTTCACGATGGGGATGGTGTGTGTGAGCCCTTTGAGGAGACAAGCAGCATGCTGGACTGTGGTCCCCACACTCCTGAGGGGTATGTGGATCTGTGGGCAGTGAAAGCCTACGCCTCCCAACAGGATGCAAAGTCCTGCCCTGCTTCCATAGTCACTGGAGAGCCTGTTGTGAAGGTGAGTGAAGGCATGGACAAAAAAAAGAAAAAAAAAAAAAAAAAAAGACAAAGTCTGTGCTGGGGAAGGCACAAACAAAATCAGCTCTGGAAGCATTCATTGATTATTATCTTTCCAAGCAGGGACTGAGTGCAAGACCTGGGCATTTCTCACACTCCTCTTGCATCAGTCCCTGAGTTCAGGAGCTACAGTTCATGGAGAGGTGCTTCATCCTGCCAAGGAGCACTTCCCCCAGCCATGCATTTCACTGAACAGTGACCACCCCATCCCACCAGCCTAATGCTCAACTTGGAGCATGTGACTTGTCCCACTGTTGGCTTAAAAAAATCCTGTCAGTCTAATACCTTTTAAGGTCAGGGCCTGAAAGGATGAAATCACACACACATCAGCATCTGTACTGCTCCCAAGCCCTCTGATCTGAAGCCAAGGAAAAATCAATGGGAGAATTCCCATCTTTCATACGGGCTTTGGAGCAGAGCCTGGAGGGGATTTTGCCTGATTGGTGTTAACGTGGTGTGTATGTTCTTTCCTAGCAAGCTGAAGAAAGGCAAGAAATATGTAAAGAGATCATATTTAGCCCTTTACACATGTGTTTCAACTGACTTGATATGAGGAACTATCTTCTTGAGACCTGCAGCATGATTAAACTGCCCAGATATACATGTCTAATGAGGTGCCTTCGGCTCAGGTGTCTGTTCCTTTACAGTGACACCTGTATCTCCCAGGTTTTGTCTGCCAGGCCTGTGGGAATGTCTGGGATGCCACAGGGCATTGAATGGAAGAGAAGAGTGTTATTCAGGCAAATGAATCACACCTTTGTATCTCGTGAGCCCAGCCAAAATCAAGATGCCATGGTCTCACCTACCAGCTCACAGCTTGGCTTGTTTGTTGCTCAGCCCCACAGACACCGTAAGATGCTTAAACAACACATTTACAGCACTCCAAAATGGCAAAGGTCTTCTGTGTGGGCAGTGAGATGTCACTTAGGAAGCCACATCCTAACTGTCTTCATGCTAAGAGCCACCTTGGGGTACTTCTCAACACTTGTTCAATCTTCCCTGAAGTTTTGTAGGTGCTGTTTTTCTCCTTTCATTGCAACCTTCTGTGTTGAAATAAATCTCTCCTTTCAGGTATGTAAATCCCACCTTCATGAGGTGCCAAAGGACCTTTTGCAGGCTGCTTGGTTTCCCTGTGCTCCCAGCCAAGAGAATGCTCAGGACCCAAATGAGAAGATGCTTTTGGGCGATGAGGGAGTTTGGCTCAAGGTAAGTGAGGGTGTGTGGTCAGGCACAAAGGATTTGTTTGTCTTTACTCATCTCTGGTGACAAAGCCCATCCTTTTCTGTCCTGTAGGAGCTACAGCAACCTTTAAAACTACTCAGGTAGTACTCCATATGCTACTGCACTCTTTGTAAATCCCAAAATTCCTGTGTCTGGATCTTAGGTAGTTGCCGCATTCCCACTGTGAACAGCAAACCCATCCTGGGGCAGATTGCCAGGAGAGGGACTGTGCATGAAACCAAAATACCACAGAAATGCCTCAAGGCTGAGAAGCAACTTGCTCCTGACTCTCCCCTGCAGTCAAGCTGTGCTTTAACACCCCCAGAGGGTAGGCACAGGCTGTGTTTAAAGTCCTAGCTGCCTTTGTTCCAGCAGCAGAGGGCAGCTGGATATCCTCTGCCATCCTGAGGGATCCTCAGCACCCCAAGCCCACAGCAACCAGCTGTGGTACAGAGGTCCTTCTAATGACTCCAGACCAGAGGTGGCACCTCTGTGCCACGGGATGTTGGTCCTGCAGCCCAACAGGGGCTCGGGGGCTGTGCCTGGGAGGGTCCAACCCCTCTGTCCCAGCAGGTAGAGGAGAGGGACAGAGGAGGGCTGAGGATTAGGCCACTGGGATTTTTACAGCATTGGGTTTCTGACCACAGGCACAGTTTAGAGGTTTTGTGGCTGCTGCCTGGTGTTGCTGGAAAGCCAGGCTCTGGTGTGCTCCTCCCTCTGCTCTCTGAGGGGCAGCTCGCCCTGTTTTGCTCGAGGTTCTCTAGAGAAGGCCTCTTTCCCCACATGCCCAGACAACTCGGTGAATCATCAAACCTCAGTCAACAAACGTGGGTACTGCTCTGAGGTCCTCTGTCTCTCCAAAACAACTTCCTTTAACCTTCTAATTTTCCCTCTCTTCCTTGTCTGTGTGCTCACAACCCAGTTTGTGGCTTCAGTCTCTGGCCATGACAAACGTGCCTCCTTTCCTAAGGAGAAAGCAGTAATCCTCCCCCTTGGCCTTACCTAGATGAAAGCTTGATTTCCACTTCTCAGCAGGGGTTAAAACATGTTACAGTTTTATTGGAGCTTGTGGTCAGTCCTCTTCCTCTATGGATGTTTATACTAAAGACTTTCATTACTGGTTCTCTGTGCTCTCTCTAGGAGTGCTATTATTTTCCGCCCATAAAATTATTTATGGACTAGTAATAAATATGCCCTTTTATTCTTTTTTTTTTGTTTGTTTGTTTGTTAAGAGTTGGCCTGATTGGTAACATATTGGGTTAGGAAAGATGGCTTTTTGTTGACAATTTGCCTAGCACAGCTGCCTGCCCAGACAGGAATGGTGCTGTTGATGCACATGTATACCCATGTGCACGGGGTGTTTGGTGTCCACCAGCTCCCAGGGCCATTTTAAAGCTGCTGCACCTGTGTCTCCCAGGTTAGAGCTGCACCACAAAACTCATCAGATGGTAGGAATCACTTCCTACAGCATTTCTGAAGAGGTGGCACCTATGAACAAGAGGAACGGCTGGGTCAAAGGATCATGGAATGGTTAGGGTTGGAAAGGAGCTTAAATGCCCTCTAGTTCAAGCCCCCTGCCATAAGCAGAGACACCTTCCACTAGACCATGTGGCTCAGAGCCCCATCAGATCTTGAATGTTTCCAGAGATCCACAAGTGCTCTGGAAAGCCAGTGGCAGTGTCTCACCATGCTCGCTGTCGTGCTGTAATTAGGCTGGAGGCAGGAGGTATGTGTGTCTGTGCCACTGCACACAGCATCTGCCATGCCCCCTGGGTCTGTCTGCACATGAGAATCGTTACAATTTGCAGATCTCCAGCCATGCTTTGTTCTCAGTTTTTAATACACCTGACGAGGAAAGACATCAAAATCACTTGTAAGCAAGTCAGGATGTGTAATGCAGGAAATTAAATGAGAAGTGGGGAGAGGGAGGGAGAAAAATTAAGAAGATGGCCTGCTGTGGCCAAGCACATATTATGTATTGAAAAGGATTGGGATGTTAATCAAGGCAGCTGCTATTGGCCGAACTTGGGGCCAGCACCTTTCACTCTCATGCAGATGCACTGTAGGAAGGGAAAGACTGAACTCTTCACCTCAAGATGTGTAGTCCAGGGAAAGCCTCACCTGAGTTCTCCAACTACCTCTCCTCCCCTGAGGAACCACACTTGGAGGCTGGGTTAAAATCCTCCAGGTCCTTGGGACTTCACAGCTGTAGCTCTGTCTTGGGGGGACTCCTTGTCTGTGAGCACTGCTGGCTCTTCTCTCTTTTCCTCCCTTCTTGTTTTCCTGTTTCTTTTATTTCTTCCCCCACTTATCTCACCAGGGGAGACAGTGGGGACACACCAAATAAAACCATTTGAGCCCTCTGGTCCACTCCTTGCAGCCAGGCAGCCCTGTAAGCGAGCAAGCCCTGGCTAAGGGAGCAAGGAGACACCAGTGGGGCCTCGCTCATGGGGCTTTTGCTGATGAGCACCTCCCTGCAGGGTGGGACCCCGGGCTGAAGCCCAAGGTTTTCTCCTGTTGCCGTGTGTGAACAATGCCTGACGTGGCATGAACCACCCTGAGGCTAGGCTGCCATCACAGATTGCGTGGCTGTCCCCTCCATTCCCACAGTCTGCTCCTTGGGCTGTGCCTGGCCAGCCAGGACTTGTCTTCTTTCCAAATACACCTTTGCCTCGAATTTCTGAGCTTCCTCCACGCCAGCATTCCACAAGAACACTGTATCCGGGAGGATCTTGATCAAAACACATCTCAGCACTGGGGGGAAGGGGGGGTACTGGGGTGGGGGAGAAAAACATTTCTGTCTTCTTACTTCCAAAGAACATCTGCTCTGCCATGATTGATGCCATGAGTTTCCCAGCTACTTCCAGCTGCCTTCAGGGTTGTAGACAAGTAGCAAGTTGCTGGCTCTCCTAGCAGGCAGGGCTTCTTCCCACGAATCTTTCCATGTGTTGGCTGGTGGACAGTTTGCTGTTGCAGTGGCTACTGGCGGCATTCTTTGGGCTTGTTTTGTTTTTTGTCTTTTTTGAGGGCTTTTTTATTGGAAATATTTGGGTGGCAAGGCTGGTAGCTGTTTTCCCTGGGTGTCTCACCTTGCCTGGCCAGCTCTGTGTGGGATGGGAGTCTGAGTCTGGTGAAGGGGGAGGAGGAAAGAGGTTATCCAGGTCTTGCTCAATTTAAAGAGTAGCAAATGTGGATGTCATGAAGATGCTGTAAATTTAGGTCAAGGTGGGACTGAACGTGTGAGAAGGCTAGTAAAAGGAAGAAGGGAAATTCAGAGGGAAAGGACTGTTTTGCCTCTCTTCCTTCCTCCTCCCCACCTTTGCACCCATTTGCAGACCTGCAAGGTCTCTGACCCCTTATCCCTGCTCCTGTTGTCCTACTGCTCCCTCTTTCTCTCTCTTGCCTGTATGGGCTCTGAGAAGCTGTATTTGGTGTGCCTGCTCTCAGAGTGTCTCCTGCCCTCTTTCCCAGGTTTGCTTTGAGAGACCTGCAGTGCCCACCTCTCTCCTGCTCTTCCTGGCCTCCTCTGGCACTGTCCCAAGCCAGCAGCCCAAGCCGGTGGTTGCCGTCCAGTTGACTGACACAGATGGACAGAACCGCTCTTTGGGTGAGAACCTCTGGGCTGTGGCACCAGCGGGGACACCTGGAGCCACCACCACAGCTGTGACCTCTCACTGCTGTCCCCTGCCCCTCCTTGCAGGATCTTCTGCCTTCCAAGGTGGTCTGTTGGTGTAGGGGGGGAGCAGATGTAAACCAAAAGCAAATCCCTGGAGCTGGACTAGTCACTTCTTTCTTTGCCTTGTCTCGCAGGGACGTACGAGCTGTCATGTCAGCACAACCCCCTCACCATCAATGTGACCCACAGCCAGGAGGACCCACTCCCCCAGGTTGCCTCAGTGCTTTTCAACTTCTCCTCTCCACTTGTGGGCATTGCAGCCGTGGCCATGCGGACCTTGGCTCAGCCTGGCTCCTCTGACCTCACCTCCTGCCTCCTGCAGCACCAGCAGGGATGTGGCCATCAGTGCTACAGGTAGGGATGGTCTCCTCAGGGCACGTCCCAGTGGCCACCCGGGGTTACTGCTCTCCTCTGGGAATTTGTGTTTGAATTCTGGAGTTTCTGTCTTCTCATTGAGTGCTTTGTGACTATCCTCAGAGGGCTTTTGAAGTATTGCTGGAAGATTTGCTGTGTTGAGTCTTGATTTGCTTGTCTTGCTGGAGGGAATGAGAAGGCAGAAACCAGATTTTGTGCATGGCCTCTGCATCTAGAAAACTGTGCTAAAGGTCTGATTCCTGGTGGGAAAACCAAGAGAAGTTTGAAAATGGCTGAGAAGTTATCACTGGGAGTTTTTGCTAAAGCTGAAACATTGGCTTCTTCAGCACTTTTCTTTACAAGCTCCACCTCCATCTATTCCAGTCTTCCCTGTGCTGTGCAAGGTGGGGATGGAGCTCTCCTCATCCTCTCTGTTCTCCCAGTCCATCCAGGCCCCTCACAGAGTCTCACACTGCCCTGTTGAACGTGGTGATAATGCCAACAGCGGCCTCAGCACTTTAAATCTGCCGAGTCCGGCTTTTCTTTCAGATCCCAGGCTCCC
This sequence comes from Anomalospiza imberbis, assembly GCF_031753505.1. Lineage (NCBI taxonomy): Eukaryota > Metazoa > Chordata > Aves > Passeriformes > Viduidae > Anomalospiza > Anomalospiza imberbis. The sequence goes on along the minus strand of NC_089689.1, from coordinate 4,506,013 downwards.
TGAAGCTACACACGTGCTGATCCAGGGCTCCAGTTCAGCCAGTTACTCAAACCACAGCACTGAGAATACTGATTTTTGAGTTGAGCTTTGCTGGAGCTTTGGGGTTCTTAAACACAGAAGGGCTTTGTCTAGGGTCATCTCATTGCTGTTCTTGTCATGTTCCTTCTGTTGATGGCCTGGATGGGTGAATATCCCTGATAACAAATGAGAGTATGTGTGTGTGTTTGTCTTAAAGCCTGTGGGAATGTGGTACAATTGATCTATGTTGAATTCTGGAAGCCATGAATATCCTGAAGTTACTTTTTACTTTTTTTTTTTTTTTTTAATGCATGTGTGATTTATACAGAAACATAAATCTTAGTGAGTCAGTATATAAATATTATTCTCAACTTTACATTAAAAGATCAGTGTTCACCTGAAATGCAGCGTGTTTCCTCCTGGTAGCTGTTACAGCAATGTACCCACATGCTTCTAAGACCCTGGCCAACTGATGTGGTTTTTCAATTACATTTTCTCATCCCTTAAAATAATCTTGCATTCTCGTTGTTTGAGAGCTTCCCTCTTCCTCTGAGAAGTGACTGCAAGGAAGAAAAGACTCACTGGACACAGCTGAGCATTGACTGGGGATGAGGAGATGCCCATATAGGGGCAAATAGAGAGGAAAATAGATGTTTTCCTCATAAAAGTCACATTATAGCTGAAGGACAAGCCAGTTCCCATATTGCCAAGGCACACCCAGCTGTGTCCCTCTTCCAGGGGCACAGCAGGGTCCTCGTGTCTCCTCTTCCTCTTGTTGCCCTCCTCTAGGCTCCCCATGGCCTTGACTTCACAGCAATATGCCGAATTGCAGGATATGTGTGTGCCCTTAGCAAATACTCAAAGCAAATCAGATTCACAGGGTTTTCAGAGTAGAAAATTCTATTTAGAGTATTGATCTTCAGAATTAAAGTCTTGAATATTCAGGGTGGGGAGGTTAGGCTTACAGCCTTGAGTACTCACACTAATAATCAAGGATCTTCCTCTGTTAAGTCAGGAAACATTCAAGGATGCCCCCTGTATTATATTTTAAAATTTATTATATCTTTAAATCTTTTTAAATTGCCAAAAGTAGTGCATTGCATTATTTTTAAAGGTTAGCAATCCATTTCCTATAAGGTAGGTGGATTCTGGCAGTGGGCAGGGGGGGAAATTCCCTATAAAAATCCAGAAATAGAAAATATTCAGAGGCTGAGAGACATTTGACTGTAAAAGACCACAGAACATCCATGTTCTTCCTGCAGAGAGTAGAGCTGACCGTTTGCACAGCCAGCCTCATGTACACAGTACGTGCTTGTGAGGGCTTTCCTAAAATAACCTGAGAAAGGACAGCAACAAAAGCAACAAAGAAATGAGATTTCCTGCCTTCAGCCTAGAAATGCTAGTTGCCAAAATAATAAATATATGACAGGTTGGTATTTCTGTAGCATCTTTCATCTTGAAGGATCTTGCAGTGCTTTGCAGGCTGGGGAAAACATAGAGACCGTGTTTATGCTGGTGAAATGCAGCCTTCTCCAGGCCGGGACGCAACAGGTGTTTGCCTCTAGAAAAGTACATATTTGTTTTGAAGAAAGTATCTCCTTTTGCTTTTGGACCCACTCAAGGTGCTGAGGGTTGGCAGAGCATTTGCAGACCAAAACAGTGCAATGTCCTCACTGCCATCACCAGGAACCCCTCTCTGCTGTCTCTGCCACCAGACCAGGGTTTGTCTGTGCATTCTGCTCCCAATCACAACCTTATGAGGTCAAGCAGAAATCAGACTTAACACATTTCCACCCAGGAGACCCACAGCTTTTGCCTTTCATCCTTTTCTTTGCATTTTAAACTGAGCCACAGTCCCTCCTGTTTAACTTGGTACAGGCTATACACTGAACCAGGGGAACATTTTTCATTTCCTCTGTTATGTGTATTTTTAGCTTGCTTTTATTTTTAGTGTGTTTTATTTTACGTTCACATATGCTGGGAAATGCCTGGGTGGGTTCACAGGAAAGGTGCTACCAAAGGCAATCTGCTTTGTGTTTGTATTTCCTGTGTGAAAGCTCTCCTCTGCTTCCTCAAAGTGGGTGTCAGGCATCAGGGGGAGTCTGGTTTGGATTCCTTTCGTATGGAAAATGGATGTGAGGGAGAGAAAATTAGATGAAGGAGGGAGTTGTTTACGCATTTTCCATTGATACACTTCATTCAGCGATGAGGGCTGTTTCCCAAACAGGTTTTGTTTGGTTTGTTTTCTTTCTTCCAGGCACCAAATTTATGCAGGGTCAATTTATGAGCTGCATGTGTGATGGCATGAAGATTTATGGGCACCCTGGTAGACATGCTGGTGTCTCATTTCACAGAAATGTAAAATAGTTTGGGTTGGAAGGAACCATAAAATCCTGATTCCTGCCTCTGGCTTAGGATGCCTCCGTGGATGATCCCTATCTCTGGAGGGATTTAAAACACATGTAAACGTGGCACCTGGGGACATGGGTTAGTGGTGGCCTTGGCACTGATGGATTAATGGCTGGACTTAATTTTACAGGGCTTCTCCAGCCTAAACATTTGTGTTTCCAGGGTCCTGATGACCACCTTTCCTGGGGAATGGGCTCATCTCTACCTTTGAGACCTCCAGAGATGCTTCTCCTCCATCATCAAAACCTGTTGACCTGTGGCATGTCTCTTGTGGGTCCCTGACTGGCTGATGGGCAATGGTGGCCAAGACTGTGCTGTAGAATATGTTATTAATTTTAATTTAAACTAACATTTAAATTAATGCCCAGCTGGAAGGTGTCGCAGGTAACCCTTGGAGGGCCAGACACCATTTCATGGACTGCCCTATCCCATTTGCTCTCTGCAGTCTAACAAGCTTCTTGAGATTAGTGCTCTATATATGGGCTTTTTTGGGAATGCTCAAGATGTCTTCTGCCTTTCCCTGAGAATATCCATGGGGAAAAATATCTCCCAGCATAGGTTTTTCACCAATTTGATCTTGAGTCAAACACAGTAACTGAACAGCTTTCAAACAGGGTGCTTGGTGTCACCTTGTAGAAAGGGTCTGATGCATTGTTCCCAGCAGAGCTGGCCCCAGATACATCGAGGGAATGTGAGTTACAGCACGTGTGAGTTCCCATGTCCAGTGAAGAAGGGAGCAACCACTAGGAGACCCCAGGTTTTCCAGCAGAGCCCCTTGGTTTTCTGCTACAGCCAGTCTCTCCCATTCTGCCCTGCCCTTCCTGATGGCATACACGGGCCCAGGGATTTTTCACAGGGGCTGGATTAAATGCATCCTTCAGAAGGTTCTCTTATCTCCTTTCACAAGCTGCAGGAGGTGATGAGTACACCATCACCCCTGCTGAGCTATTCTCATACCCACTGCTGAGCCTCTCTGCTGAGAAGGTGCCTCTGATTTCATGATGAAAGTTGTTGCTTTTGCTCCATCCTTGTCAGAAAGGTTTGAATGCCTCCTGCCAGCAGACAACTTTTCTGTGTCTATGTGTCTGTACAGAGCCATCAGATCGTTTCACTATCTCCTCTCTGTCATGATAAATATCTTTTCCTCCTTAAATCTTACAGCATAAGTCTTGCAGCCCAGCTATGGCTTCTGCTTGCAGCTCCCCTTTGAAATCCCTCTGCTATTTTTATGTCTTTCATGGTGATGGATGTGGCTCAGAAATTAATTCCTCTGGACAAGATGAGAAAATGAGGTGGAGTGTGGTCCTGTGGAGATCAGATATGGACAAAGATGTTCTTTGGGTACAGTCTGTCCTGGCTGAGGTTGGGAAGGTGACTAGACCAAACCTGACATCCCATTCAACCTCCTTTTCTGTGCCTCTATGCAACTATTTTGGTGTAGTGAACAACAACAAAAAAACATGGAAAGGAGCTGTCTGGAAATACATTATGTGCTCTTGCTTCTTTTTTTCCCTTTTCTACTGTGGCTATGGAGGGGCCAGCAGGTCATTTGATGTCTTGCTGGTGCCTTTTCTCTGTCTCTGAGGCGGATGACAGCAGATGACTCACAGGGATGTTACTTTTTGCCAAGTTTCTTTTGGAGTCACGTACAGAGGCAAACACCTTTTCTTGAGATGGCAACCTCAGTGCAGATTGTAATCAAGAAGCATCACCACCGTTGGGTCTGTACACGCAGCCTGCTGCCACAAGGATGGTTGCCATCAGATTTACTGGAAAAGTGAGACCTTTCACCTTCACGGGAAACATGCCTGAAGGGAGACATTCCCAAGTATTTCCAAAACACCTTTTCTCATTTCCTAGCTATTCTCTTCTGCTAGACCGCATTGGGGTAAACACCTTTTATCTCACTGATGTTGAGTGTTACAATCCAGACTCCACCAGAGTATGTGCAGTGATGACTTTTAACTTCAGGAGATTTGGCCAAAGCCTTTACTTTTCTGTCAACATCTCCTATAACCCCCTCTCCCAAAAATTCACACCATGAGAAGAACTTAGAAGTTTCCGCTGTTAAGAGCTGGAGCTTGATGATAAGGGATGTTTCAGCAGCAATCTTGGGGTTGAAAGCCTGACTAGACACTACAGCAATGTATAGATGATTTATTATACTCAGACAGCTGCACTGCCTTTGACTTGGCTTAGTTTGATGTGGGTAAATCCATCAGTATTTTCTGTGTTGCATTAAGTAGTTGCTGTAAAACATGAAATTTCAGCTTTTCAGAATTTGGGATTTGTCACAACAAAGTAGTGTTACCATACTAGCTTTGCCACCACTGGCTTAACATGCTCTATTGCTGGCAGTGGCTGCCTGCTTTTATTCTAGAAGGATGAGGGATCTCAAAGGAGAAGTTTTGCTCTAGTTTATAGAATTTTTCCCATTTCAGAACAAAACTTTTACTGTTCTGGAGCAGTTAGTGCCATCACTAGGCAGAATTTCACAGATTTCCAGACCTGAAACTTTCTTTGATGTATAAGTTATGGGACTTGGTGAGCCCAGAGCATCGTGCAGGCTTGTGCTGACATGAAATAAGTTAGGAGAAAAACCTTGGTATTTTGTAAAATGTTGTTGACAAATCATTAGTTTGAGCTTCAAAAGATGCTGGGATGGAAGTGAATTTTTTTTTTTAATGTCTCAGGCAGAAAAAAAGTAAAAAAAAATATTGGCTTGTCCCACATCTTATATGGCCTGATCAGAAATGGGCAGAAGTCAGGAGTTTGCAGCTGTGATACAGGAATTTCATTTATCATCAAAAGCAGAAAGAGCTCCTTCATGCTGAGATCAGAACTGGGCTAACTGCACCATTTCCTTGTCCAGCCTTTGTTAGGGTGTTCCAGGGCCTGGGAGCTGTGATTCATTCCATCACTTTACCCCAGCCCCAGCATGTGGATCATGTGCCAGGTCACAGGGCATTTTTCTCTTTTGACCTGCACTTGTTCACCATCAGGCTCAAAAGTGTCCAGGCCCCAAGTACAGCAGTGATAGCAGTGGTGATGCTGGTAAAGGAAGCAATCAAGGCAATGTTTGTTGGTAGGGTTGGTATATATTTTTTAAGATTATTGATATATTTGAGAAAATCAGACAGCTTTCAGTGATGTGAGCTCCTTTTCAGGTCTGGAATAGCAGCACCAGACTTCAAAGCAAGGTGTAGGATGAGCACAGCTTCTCAGAACTTGAGCTGATCAGGCTCAGATAATTTCCAAAATAAAATCTGGTGGGTGTTTGTAGGTTTAGGTGTGTTGTTAAACACAGAGAAAACAGTGCTAAGTTAGTCATCTTTGGGGGCACAGAGGAAGGTAATTATTCTAATCCAAACTTTTCTGTTATTTCTAGAATATATCTTCATGCACATACAGAACATGTGTTCATTTATGTGATGTACATAAAAACATTTTGTTGTTATGACCTGTAATTATCAATCTCTTATGCATAACTACCCTCTATAACATTCTGTATTAATAATCCTTAAGAAACTTGCTGATATCTTGATCTACTTTCTACCACATTGCTGGTTACATTTCTGAACTGGTGGAAAACCAAAACGTCCCTGGTAGCGCTCAAAAGGATTAGCGCTTCATTTAATTTTTATTTAATAACAGCATTGTCCCAACTGCCAAGGCTGCTCCAGACAACATGCTGTCTTTCCATCAGCACCAGCAGAGCTGCTCCAGCCAAACACTTGGCCTGGATGCATCTGGAAGGTGCCAGGGCACACCCTCGAACCAGTGCTGTGACGGGCACATGCTCCAAAACTCAACGCCCTGACCATCAGCTGTGAGGGTGGGGAGGCCCTGGCACTGGCTGCCCAGAGAAGCTGTGGCTACCCCCTTCCTTGAAGTGTTCCAGGCCAACTTGGAGGGGGCTTGGAGCAACCTGGTCTAGTGGAAAGGTGCATCTCCATGTTGCACCCATGACCGGTGAGCAAGGAGATGGAATGGAGAAGTAAGGCTGGAAAAGAGGACATGTGTGTCCAGAGGCAAACACACAAGGAAGTTTAGGACAGTGGCTCCATCGCTGGGCAGTGGAACTGGGGACGGGAGCAAGTATGAGCCAGGGGCACAGGCAGGGAGCAGAGCAACTGCCCAGAGAAGGTGACTGCGGGAGGGGAGGGGAGAGGGCTACAATTGGTAACAGATGCCCTCAGAAGCTAATGACCTGACAAATGCTGCACTCATAAAACAAATTCTTTAAAAAGGAAGCAAATGGAAATATAAGCTAGTGAAAGAATTTGCAGCAGCTGCCCTGAAACCATTTCTCACTTCATAAACAGGTCTGCATTGAAAAAACAGCCCCTTTCTTCTTGTTCTCCTTTGTGGTCCCCTCTGTGCCCACCGGCTCTTTCAGGGCTGTGGCCTGCAGGTTTCCACCGTGTCTTTGGCTCGGTGGACTTGTCCAGAGTCAACAGCACATTGCATTCCCTTAACGTCTGTGTCGGCACCGATTTGGGTTTTTTTGGGGTTTGTTGTTTTTGTTTTTTGTTGGGTTTTTTGTGTGCATGTCTTTTGTGGTATTTCTAGCTCTGTGCATCTTTGGCTGGAAATGTTGAGTAAAGGCTGGAGGCAGAGGCCTCTGCCTCGCTGGGAGAAAGGCAGTGCCTGAAAACGGCCGGCAGCCCTGTGCCAAGCAGGGAGCAGAGGAGAGCGAGGCGTTCAGGTACAGCTCCCTCCCTTCTCTCCCCACTTATTGCCTGAAGCTGCAGCACCTCTGTCCCTGGCTGAGGAGGGCTGACTGAGCTCAGGTGTGGCACCTATATCGCTTGGTAACAGATAAAGCCAGACTGATGGATAACCAGGGTGTGGGAGCTGTTGTATTGCCCTGTGTCTTTTCCCAGTCCTATCCCAGGTAATTAATTGACTGGCTGCATTTCACTGATGGAGATCATAACCCTTTGACCAACACTGGTTCTCATTATGGAATTGTGATGCTTAAATAATCAGTACCTAATGACTGCTCCTCAGAGGGAAGCTACTGAAGTGAGGAGGCAGCGTAGGTGATGCATTGCAAACCAAGGAATGGGTGATGCATTTCAAACTTTCCTGGGACCTCTTGTAACTTGCAGCAGTGCCGAGGGGAAGGTTATTCCTCCCTTTAGCTACATCTCACCTTGGTGGCCACAGTTGAGGCTGTAGAGCTGGACAGGTGTATGTTGAGGTGATCTTGATCCCCCAGAGCCTGGCACCCCTGGCTTGGGATGCTGTGTTGGCCTGTGGGGAGAGCAGAGGTGCTGAAAACCATCAGAGCAGAGGGGGAAGGTGACAGGAGTGGGGTTGAGGAGCCAGTTGTATATCCAGCTTCTCCCTTCCACCACAGGCTGTGGAGTAGCTGTGTGGGTGTGAATGGGGGACTGCACAGGATCTGAAGAACATCTTATGGATGATTCCCTAATATTTGCAGAGGCTTCCTCTTAGCTTTCCTTGCAAATGGAGAATCATCTGTGGATTCTCCAGTGCCCTATACAGAGTTTGACATACCTGATTCTAAAGTTATACAGAGGCATTCCTTCTGACTCCCCTCTCCTTGCCACCTCCCTGCTTTTGCTCTCTTGGTCTACCTGAAATGAGCCCCTTTGGTGTCAGGGCTGTGTGCACACTCTGTGCCTGTGTACAGGCAGCAAAATTTTGGAATATTGTTGAGCTGTGCCTCCTTTCATCAGCTTGAAAGAACATGGTAATCGTTGGTGGGAAGGTGTGGGCTGGGGTTGGGATGAAGTCCAGCTAAGACAGAGCTGGGATAAAGTACTCTCCTGGCATCATTGTCAGGAGACTTCAAGCCTGGAAGAAGCTGGAGCTGCGAGGGATAGGTGTGCATCTCTAGGCATCTGTGGCCTGCTGAGCATTCACTCCACACAAGTGCCACCTGGAGAGAGCCCTTGCTTGTTGAAGTAGTCCTGGGACCCACTGGTTGATCCCTTCTCTGTTCTCCTCCACAGCTGTGCCCACGGTGCCTGTGTGGGATTGGGAATCTGCAAGCAGCCGCTGCTTGCTCACGCCGCCACCCTCAACTGTAGCTCGGATGGCCCAAGGCATATGACGTGTGCTGTCTCCTGTGAACAGGGCTTCGTCCTCCACTCCAGTGGTGGGAAGAGGCTGGGCTTCTCGCAGGTGAGTGGGCCTCAGGATGGCCCATGGGACCAAGACCTAGATGAAAAAGATTTAACCGCCCTGAGGTGGTTGGAGAGAGCACAGACCACTTCGTTCCTCCAGCCCCAAGAGATTTGCTGCTTTCCCAACACATCCCAGCTCAATGAAACTCCAGTGCTGGACCCCTGTGCTCATGGCTGGTGTTTCTGCTCTGGAGATCCCTCTCTTTCCCTTGCTCCAGTCCTAGTTCTCCCAGTCCAGTGTTGTCTGCAGAGCACAGCTCTGCCAGGCTGAAAGCTGCTGCAGGGCATGTCCCAAGTCAAGGTGATGCACTCCAACAGAAGGAGAAGTAGATATTTCTGCTCTCCAGATGGGAATTGCTTGGAGGGTTAAACATCCCTGGGATGTTTTCTCTCTTAAAGCTGAAGTTAGTGGCTCAGGAAAAAATGAAGTCATTGCAGAGCAACTATATTTAGAGGCAGCTGAGAGCATGGAGAGCTTTTCTTCCTTTGTGTTGTGTTGCAATAATGGCACAGAGGTCACCGTGAAAGAGTTTGTCCCACTTTCCAGAGGGTTGGGGGTTACCTCATAAAAGCCAGGAGCCAGCACAGCTCTTAGCTGTTGACTGAGGAGACCTGGGATGATGTGTCCTTGGGAGCTGAACTGCCTTGGTCCAGGCAGTCACCTTGGCAGGGGTGTAGGCACACACTGTCCTGTCCTTAGGCTGTTTCTGGAGGGGGGAACAGGAGTCTCTGGGGCTGAGCTGCTCTACATGCCAGACTGAGTGAGGGTGTGAACTTGCTTGGGGCACACAAAGTTGGGCCGTGTCAGGAGGGTGACATTTCCTCTCCTTGGAGATCTGCTTGTGACACCTGGCAGGCAGGTTTCCTGTGCTGCAGTGTTGGCCAAAGGAGAGGTGGACACTGTGGAAGTGCAATAGGGCAGCTGGAGATGCACTGCTCACCACTGGGAGGTTATTAATTACATGGCCACTGAGTCTGTGGGCCAAGGCCTGCCCAGGGAAAACAAAATGTTCCCATTCTCCGAAATGAAACCGCACAAAATGAATCTGCCTGGGGTGACAGTTTTCCTGTGTTTGGCAGTGAGATGGGAAACTTCTGAACAGAGTTTTACCAAGTGGCTGTCACAGCAGAGGGCAGCTTGCAAGTGCCTTGCCCTGAGCCCTCCAGTGGTATTACAGTGATGTCTGGCTTGTAATCCTGTTTAGGAAAATGCACACAGCTCTTCTCCTGAGCATCCTCTCCAGCTAGTTCAGTTACACTATGATCCTGCTGCACGCTCAGGAGTGCCAGACTCAAATTTAGTGATGTCCTTCAGAGCCACGACATCCAGGTTCAATCAAAACCTGCTGGTTGAGATGATAGGCCATGTGTTCAGCAGTACCTGCAGTGTCCCTTCAGCCAGTGAAGGGACATCAGGCATATTGGTCTGCAGCCCCTGGCTGAGGGCTGCTGGGCTGGGGTTAGCAGTTTGGGAATGGAAAACATAGAACAATTGGGGTTGGAAGGGACTATTAAAAGATCACTTAGTTCAACCCTCCCCCCCCCCCCCCCCCACCCATTGTGGCTAGGAGCACCTTCCACTACACCAGGTTGTTCATAGCAAACCATCATCCACCACTCAATTTTGATGAAGTCTGTAGCACATGTTGACCATATTTAGTGGTGGGAACATGGTGGTTTTTGATCTTGGGCAGATCCCCAGCTGAGTAAGAAGGGCTGTATAATTAGGATTTGTAAATGAGGTTATATGATTTCAATGGGGTCTGTGGACTGAGGCATGAGGAAATTGGTACATTTAGAGAAAAACAATCAACAGAAGAGCTCTCTGACAACAGTTGAAGTAAGACTTGATCTTTTAGGGGAGGAAATTGCAGCACATACTGCTGGAAATAGCTTAGCTCAAGAGGTTTCAGTGAATTTTGAAGGGACTCTCCTTTTTTCCCTAATGGGGACTGGTACTGCCCAGACAATGTAACATGCACAGTGGCTGGATTGTTACTCCAAGGCACATTTGCTGCTCTCACACCCCACACATCTCCCTGTGAACAGATCAGGGCTTTGTGATTCATTGTCCAGAGTGGGAAGAAGGAGCACAGTGGGGGAGGAAAAATGTTGGAGACCTCTCCTCATCCTGAAACCTGGGTTGGACCTTTCTGCTGTGGTGGCACAGCTGTAGATCAAAGCTCTTTTCATGAGTCTGATGGAGCTTTGCTTTTTCTGCAGCAGGAGGTGGTGCTGATGTGCAGTTCGGGACAGTGGGACAGATCTGTGACTTGTGACCCTGTTGACTGCCGTGTCCCTGACCAGTCCCTCGTGTACTATGCCGAGTTCTCCTGCCCTGTGGGGACCACCTACCTGCAGAGATGCTCCTTCTCCTGCATCCCCCCCGCCAAACTTCAAGGTATGGTCTAGAGTGTGAAGACATTTAGCCACCCTTTTTGATGCCACCTTTCTGTGCCTGTCCCAAGCAGTTCAAACAGAATTTGGAATTTCTCACTTATGCTGGATTTGCCAGCTGAATGAACTCTTGAGATACCTTCTGAAATGATGAGTATCCTTCCCCCTGGAGGGGAGACATCCTAGTGTGGGGATAATTCCCTCTGACTCCCATCCCCTGACAGGCAGCCCTTATCCTCAGGGTGTAGTGATGTCCTCTCTTGATAACTGGTCCAGCCTCCAGTATTACAGTGATGGAGACAAGAAACATGCAGGCAGACAGAGGGGACTTCAAAGAGCCAGAAGTGGCTCTGTGCCTGGTGGCTGTGGGAAAGCCTGTGGTTCAGGGGGCTGGGGCTGTATGAAGCCATAGAGACTGATGCCCACAGCTGTAGAGCAGTCTGGGAGATGTTCACCACCCAGACACACCATGGCCTGGCTTTCATTCTGCCAACTCCATCAGTAGCCACAGGAATTTTTAAGCCAAGTCAGAGAAAGAGAGCTACTGTTCTGTCTATGCAAGGGCTGAGCTGGATGGGATTTCAGGGGTAATTGCCTTGACAGCTTCGAGCATTGGGACTTTGCGAGTTTCCACCAGTGCCTTTGCTCTGAAAAAATCACATACAACAAATCATTTTAATGGGTGCCCTACTTTATGGGGACATTTATAGCTGAAATATATGAGAATTGTTTACTTATTGTAAAAAAAAAAAAAAAAAAAAAAAAAAAAAAACGTTAAATCTAAGGATCAAAAGCTGCAGAGAATTTAGGTCTCATTTCATGACAGGGAGGATGGTGGCAGATCCCCAGTGTGGGCTGATCAGTGGGTAGCATGCCAGTGTCATCTCAACAACACAAATTCTGCATGAACTAATGCCCATTGCCTTGGGTTGGTCAACTGAGGGCAGAGGTTTAATCTGGTCTTACACTCACAGCTGCTTCTTGGTCCTGCTGCAGTCCCTGGGAGGTTTGCCATGGGTTCCCTCCGTGGGAAGGTGTCCCCTCCGTGGGCCCCTGGGTGACTTCCAGCATGATGGCTGGAGGTGCTCAGCCAAGGTTGCCAAGCCATGTGGGTAAACTCTTACAGTCCAGCTGACACAAATGAGCCACTGAGACAGGGACATGCTCTATGCTTGTTCCCCCAAAGACTTGCATCCTCACAAGCAAGCTGTCAATGCTAACAAATGCTAAGAGTAGGCAAGGAAAGGATGACATGGCTGTGTGGCACTTGGAGGTGGGAGACAGCCTCAACCCATCAGGAACACAGGCACTGAGTAGAGATGTGATCATGTCTCTGGCCCAAAAGTGTTTCTGTAAAAAGAAAGGGATGTTTGAAGGAACTGTAGAGCAGCCTGGCTGCACCACAATCATGTTGATCCTAACCTCTCACTAGGAAGAGTCCCATTTGCTCCAGTCCAGCTTTTTTTCTTGCTCATCAGTTCCCAATGAACTATCCATCATCCACACCATGCAGGTGATGTAGTCCTGGGCACTTCCTGCCAGCATCCAGAGCTGTGCAGTTTTGGCCAGCCATTTAGCTGGGTCTGTCAGGGACAACAAAGAGCTGGGCTGTAATACTCAACCCAGATCTCTAGTGATGGGTGGTTTGAATTCCCAGTTACACCTAGTGAAGCCTCCCACATCAGTCCTTCTGGCATTTTTCATCCCTCTGACTCTCAGGTTGCCCAGAGAGGTGATGGATTCCCCATCCCTGGAAACATTGAAAGCCAGGTTGGGCAGGGCTCTGAGCTACCTGACCTGGTGGAAGATGTCCCTGTCCATGGCAGAGGGAGGTTGGACTAGATGGCCTTTAAAGGTCCTTTCCAGCCCAAACCATTCCACGATTCTATGATCGTGCACTGCATCTGTAGTAGGGTATGACAGCTTGATCAGCATAGCTAAGGACAAACTGTAAAAAGCCCTTGTGGAGAATGAAGGTGGGCTGAGCTGAATACGACAGAGAGCTGTCCTACAATAAGGCCCCTGGCTATCCTGAAGCACCACATAAGAGAGCAGGTTTAAAGGAAACACTTGGAGAGGTTTGCTGAATCAAGATCATTTCTGCAGCTCTAGAAAGCTGACCCTGTCATACTTTTGTCTGCATTCAAGTATTTCCTGCTACAGCCTGACCAAGCAGGCGATGGAGTCCATGGTCTTTGTGTTTGTTGCCCCTTTTGGTATCAGTGTACACTCTAACAAGAGGACTTCTGCTGGTTGCTCTGAGCTCCCCTCGGCAGGACTCCGTTCCTGGCTCAGATGTAACCCCACACGCTGCTTCTCTTTTGGGATCAGGAACAAACCAGTGGCTCACCTGCCTGGAGGATGGTCTCTGGTCCCTGCCCGAAGCCTACTGCAAGCTGGAGTGTGACGCGCCTCCCGCCGTGGCCAACGCCAGGCTCCTGGTGCCTCGGTGCCTGCAGGGGAACCACGACGTGGGCTCGGTCTGTCGCTACAAGTGCAAGCCTGGCTACCACGTGGCCGAGAACACAGCAGACAAGCCTAAGAAGTAAGTCTGTGGCAGGTCTGTTATCGCCATTTCTTTCCTCCTCCCAGTGTGCACAAGGAGCAGAGGTGATAGGACAATGGCAGTCTCGAAGACCTGGCTTGATAGGTAGAAGGCAGAGCAGCTTGCTCTGATCACACAGATTTCTTGAAATACAAGAGGCATTCCCAGGTCTAGGTGAACCTGGTGGGAACAAGGTGCTGTTGCACACAAGAGTGTGTTAAGTACTTTAACCTGAAACAAGCAGATCCTCCTGTGCACCTCAATGTATTTGTCTCTCTATGAAAGCTAAGCACCAAACTAAGTGTTTGCATACTCCCAGGTAATTAGACATTTACAAGATGTTTGCAGATTCCTGCAGCTTCTGTCTTCCCTAAAAGCGATAAAACATGGAACAGAGGCACTGCAAGAATGAATGGCTGCCTTCTGTCAGGGTTAACATCTCACCCGCTGTGCCTCTTGGCTAAATTTAATCTCTAGCATTGGCATTTCAGTGGGAGAAGATTTTTCCTGATACTTCGGGGGAAAATTCCTGGTGGTTCACTAGCTCTGCCCTCAGCCAATATCGCGATGCTGCGGGATAAAGCAGCATTTTGTCTGTGACGCCTCCAGCCAAAGTCCCCATCGGGTTTGGTCACTAAAGATTCCCTAGCACTGGCTGGGTCCTCCCCAGAGTCTTGAGTCTAGCCCAGATCAGGTAATTATGTGTTAATTGTTTAATGCCCCCTTCCAGTTTTAATTGGATGCAGATTTCATCTCTTCTTTGCTCTGGGGTAGAGTTGTTGTGCAGTGGGAAGCAGTTGCCAAATTTCTTGCCTAGTAATGAAGGAAGTGGTTTCTGTAAACAGTTTTTCACAGTGTTAGGAGCATTTCTTGGGCCAAAGGGAGCTGAGCAAATGATGATTATGGCAGCAATCACATGGACTGCTTTGCAAACTCTAGAACAGCTTTTGTGCCTATGGCGCTTCAGGCACTGGGCATTCAAACAGACCCACTCAGCTTGCAAAGCTAGGCCCCCTCTGTCCTGCTGCAGCAGCTGCTGGTGAAAATGATGACCCCTGGGAGATCTTGAGGCTCCTCTGATGTGTGAGTAACTTCCATATGGGTCTGAACAGCCTGTGAGACAAGTCAAGGAAAATCATGCAAAGCGGTTTACGTTTTCATAGCAATGCATGTTGACATTGCGTTTTCCCCTTTGCAATTGTCACTGCTGCTATTTCATCGGACCTCTCTGATGGTGGAATGCAAAACCCACATTAACAAATCCTCTCTTGCAGATTAACTCCTATCTGAGTGGCCCAGCCCAAGCAAAAACCTTTCCTCGGACTTGTAAATGTCATTGTACCGCCTCATCAGGAGCTCTTGGTGTACACTCAGCATGAGTACAAAGCCCTTGGCATTGTGTAGCAGCTCTTAGCCATCCAGTTCCTGGATTGCTGGAAATCCTTCTGGTATCTCAGCCCTGGCAAGGAGAGGGTAGGAGCTGCCAGAATGAGAGGTTGATCTCTTTGATCAAAGAGATTTGGGGCTCTCTTTGATCATGCCAGTTTTGGAGGAAGGGAGGTGCTGGGGAGTTCTAGAAGCAACCAGCTCTGGTGAGGTGCAGGTTCCTGATGTGCTAGTGTGAAAGTAGGGTCTGACCTGGTGATTTAGACATCAGGTTTTTAGGGTCTTCTGCTGTCTCTCTGGGTTCAGAAAATTGAGTTTTTCTATTGTCTCCCTGTTGTCCACCAACCCAGCAAGCATAAGCCTTGCTAAAGGATTTAGTGCCATACAGGTGTCTAGGTATAAAGAAGCAAGGCTCTCTATGTGTACTATATATTGGGCAAAAGTCAAGCATAATCTGTGACTGACACTGAAGATTCCTCATGCCCACTAACTAGCTCACCCTTGGAAGTACAATCAGGCTTCCTTTGAATTATTCTTCTAGCTCTAGCTTTGCTCCTCATGTGGAGTTGCCCACCTTATGCAGGCCTGAACTATGGTTGGGATCCAGCTATCTCCATTCAAGTGAAGATAATCCTGGACACAGATATTCATGCAATTACCTCACTTCTGGTTTTTTATTTGAATTTTACTGCAGGAGCAGTAAGGATGCTTAGAAGGGGCTGAGGACATAGTTGAAATAAATTTCCCACAGTTTAAGTGGAAGAGAAAGGGAATGAAGAAATCAGTTGTCCTGGAGATGCTTTTGTCTATTAACCTGAGTGAGAAAAGGCCCTTGGGAAATCACTGCTTGTCAATAGGGATCCTTGAGGAAATACTGATTGTGTAATCAAGAGCCTGCCAGAAAGTTGTTGCCTTCCTGCTGGCAGGTTCATCTGACTGACAGTGCTGACAGGAAGGGTAAAGCTTCTTTGACTTTTCCTAAAGGAGATCTGTTATCAGCCTGGAGAGGCCACCTAACAGCCTGGCTTCCAGCTGCCAGTCCACTTCTAATTCCAATGTAAGAGTAACAAGGGGAACTTAACATATGCATTTGTGCTTTGTGATGGGAGCTTCCTGGATTTAGGCAGAACCTGTGCCATGGCAGTACCAACCCAACACCTGGATCACACAAAGATATGAACTGTCAAAGAGAAATGTTCAGCATCACCCAGAGCTTTAGCATTGAAAAGTGCTAGCCTGAAAGTCAGGGGTCAGATACTCTAGGGGAAAGGGCATCACCCCCACAGTGCTTCTTGCTGTTGCTTCCAGCATGAAGTGCTATCTGAAGCAGATTTATGACAGGAATAGACAAGATCAGGTTGGATGGGGCTTGGAGAAACTTCATCTAGTAGAAGGTGTCCCTGTCCATGGCAGGGTTGGAACAAGATGATCTTTAAGGTCCCTTCCAACCCAAAACAATTTCATGGTTATGTGATAATAGCTAGGAGATCCTTTAGAGGAACACTCTAATGTTGAGAGGATGCTCTCAGTTTGGGGACCTAAAAGGTCAGACCCTTCAGGGGACTTGTTTCACTTGCCAGATGAGGGATGATTCCTTGGAGAGAAGAGATTTGGGGATCTCAAAGCTGCCTTTGTGAAGGGTTGAGCTCCTTCTGCTAGCTTGAGGGAATGAAGCAAAGAACCACTTAGGTATTTTCAGGCAGATTTGAAAGTATCAGTCTGCATTTTGACCAGAGATCAAGGGAGCTCAGCAGAGTCCCTAGTCAGCTTCCATGGAGATGTTGGCCCCTCTTCCTTCTCTCCTGGTTCAAAAACAGCAGAGACCGTGGAAGAAGTAGAGGAAGTAGAAGAATGTGGAGGAGAAAATGGGGACTGGAAGGAGTTAGCAGACAGGGGACTGTAAACAAAACAAAGTTCACAGCAGGGTAAGCAGGACAGCCTAATCCAGGAGCACTTGTGGTGGGCACAAAGGTACTCGCTGCCTCTGCCTGTATCTGGCCCCTTCCAGATAAAGGGAAAACACACACAGCTGTGGGAGCCGAAGAGACAGGTAAAGAAAATCCAGGCTGTCAACCATGTTCCTGTCATTTCCACCTCTAAGATTTCTGAGCATTTACAGCCCAGGTTGTCCAGGCTGTTTGGAGGGAGCACAGCAGTGGAGGGTCCTACATGCTGGTGCAGCTTTCTTTCAATTTACTGACAAATCTCTCTCCTTTCCCCCATTCTTTATGAAGCCATCAGTCTCCTGCCACAGGAGAAGAGGCTTTTTAAGCTCATTTGTCACCATTCCTACACAGCAAACCCACTCCCCAACAAGCTGGCTGCCTCAGAAGATGGCTGGATCCCTGCATGTTCAGCTCCTGGAGCCAGGCATGTGCTTGTGCCTTCACCTCAGATACAGCCCTTGCTGGCCTCAAACATCTCCCTTGCCTCTTCTGTCCATTAGGCTGGCCTGGTTGGAGGGTTGACTCCAATTTTCCTGGCTTCCTTGTTAATCCTCAAGAAGTGCCACTAACCCAGATCAGAAGAAGTCGGGGGGTGGGTCCAGAAATTTCAAGCTCCTGTGAAGTTGTATGTATTTATGTATATACATTTTTTTTTTTTTTAAGCCTCTCCTTTCCCTTCTCCATGCTTCCACATGAACTGCTTATTTCACATATGTGGGAGTGGTCCATACTCCACCCTCTACCCCAGGGTCAGCCTGGGCTAACTGTGTTTGAAGTCCCTGGATGGATGCTGGCAGTGGGGCTGAGCCTCCAGAGCAAGGTGGTCTGAGGGGTGCGGGTCTAGGGGGGAGCTGTGAGAGGCCATGCACGGCCCTGGCTCTGACTTGGGTCACTGCAGCACCACATCAAAACAAGGAGCCCCTGTGAGGATGATGGGGCTGCAAACCACAGCCTGCACCTGAGCAAACTGCAGATGCCACAGCGTGTCCTCCCCGTGCTTGACCCATCTCCCCAGGCCTCCCTGGGCACAGGGCCTCTGCCATGATTTGGAGAGCAACAGGGCGGTGCAGTGCCCACTGAAAAGTCAAGTGTGGCTGGGATGCTCCTGGTCTTTAAAGGAGGTTGCTCAGTGCCTGAGGTATTGCTGTCTCAGTGACCTCACACCAGCAGTTTGTGTCTATCTCCAAAACCCCCAGTGCTTTACCCTTTCCAAGTCCTGCAGCTGGATCAGGAGCCAGGAAGTTCAAGAAGGGGAAAATGCTGCTTGTGGAGCTGGACATCCAACATGGATTAGTACCTCTTGACTTGTGTCTTTGCTTACCTTTAAACCTGGCCGGGGCAAAGCATTCAGTCATATTTGGGAGAAGGTGAAGTCTGATGGGGACATGTTTGCAAGGCAGTGCCTACCACCCTCATGGAAAGGGAAGGCAAACAAGAAAGTTAAATGAGGAATGGACTGAAACCACAGATGCCTACAACGGAATCCAGAGTCCCTCCTCCTCACCAGCTTTCTGAAATACTTCATAGCCGCAATTCCCTTAGTTAATTCAAGGCTGCTGCTGTAGGGGTGATATTGTGGCAATCCCCACTGCTCAGGTGCTCACACCACAGCCATCCTCACTTCTCAGGTGGGCTGGAGGGAAGATTTGTGCAGAGCTCTGTGCCAGTGGACTTGCTGCATCCCATTCCCTACCCTGTCTGCCTCAGTGTTACCTGCTGGAGCCTGCATTCACCTTGGGAGGAAGTCACTGTCCCTTTATACAGTCTTGAGAAAAAACAGATCCCTGATTTCTGAAGGCAGAAGGGGACTCTGCAAGAGCTGCAAATATTTTAAAATATGACAATGCTGCAAAAACCTCTAAAATGTCTCATCCAGGTGTTCCCAGCAGAAATTGACAGGTAACACCCCTGCTCTGGCAGCAGAGTGCAAATGGGGTCCCCTTGCTTCTCCAGGCTGTGTGACCCTGCACCATGTGTGGAGGCACAGCTGGGTGGCCCCACACTATGTCACGACCCTGCACCAGGTGGTTAGGGGCACATGGGTGGCCCCACACTCTGCCTGCTGCCTCTCAGAACAAGGGGCAATTTAGTGCCTTCCCCCAGGGGTTTCTCTAACCCCTGGCGGCCCCCTCCACATACCTGTGGCAGGCTATAAACTCCCTAACGTGGCGTCTGGAGCCCTGCCTGCTGGCACCCGTGGTGGGAGAGGGCAGGGGCAGGCAGCTGCACTGTGCTGTCTAGTAAAGGAGGGCAGGAGTGGGGGGAAAAGTCTCATTAAGGATGGAGCAATCAGCTTTGACTCAGGTAGAGCCCATCAGGGCAGTGACATGTCCTCTGCTGAGAGAGCTGTGCTTGGCCAGCCTGATGCCTCAGCAGTTTTGATGCCTCTGTGTAAAAGATGTGGTGTCTCTCTCACTGCCAGGGACAAGAGACTGAAAAGTGGGTGGGCTCCACTCCTGGGCTTTTTCTTTCTTTTTTTTCTTGGCAAGTAGCTCGTGTCTGGGCTGTTTTAGCAGCATAGGGTGGTACTGGTCTGCTGCAGCACAGCAGCCCCTTGGCAAGAGCAGGATTGACAGATCTGGCTGGAGTACAAAGAGGAGCCTCAGGAGTAGCTGGGCACAGGCCAGAGGATTTACTGGTGGAGGCAAACTCCATCCAGCAAAGTATGCAGCTACTGGCGGTGGGACAAAGCAGACCGGGACCTGCAGGGACTGTGGGATGAATGGTTTAGGGGGCACCACAAGAGGTGGGGAGCAGCAGGGTGGCGAGTGCAAGGGAAACGCATCCAGTGCTCCTATACCAGTGCAATCCCCCCAGGGAGGAGAAAAAAAGGTCCTGGTTAAGCATGGGCTGCCCCTTTGGAAGACGTGGCCATGGTGAGGGATTGTATGGTATGGGAAAGTCCTACACAGCAAGGGCATGATGGTGCTCCAGGAGAGATGTCTTCACTCTGTTCCTGACATCTGTGGGATGCCTGGTGCAGCCAAGGTGCAGTGTTTGGGGTTCTGCAGGCCAGTCTGGTGTCTGTGTTTCCCCAGGAAGTTCCTGAAGGTCCAGTGCCTGGAGAGCGGGCAGTGGGAAGAGGGACACTGTGTCCCTGTGGTTTGCAAGCCCCCGCCCCCCGTCTTTGAGGGCATGTACAACTGCACCCAGGGCTTCGAGCTGAACAGCCAGTGTGTCCTCAACTGCGAGCAGCAGGGACAGCAGGTGAGTGTCTGAGAGAGGGGGAAGAAGGACCACACCTCGTGTTTCAGAGCATCTACAAAGTGCAGGGCTCCCTGTGCCCTGCTGTGCAGAGGGGCCCTGCAACAGTTCGACCTATCCCCAAGGCCAAATACCCTTTAACCACCAAGGAGCAGCCCCTCTACAAGCTCATAGCTGGTCTTGCTGGGCCCCATACATGGTACAAGGTGCACTACTGCCTGGGGATGCTCACCTGCAGTGGTCCTAAACAAGCTGGCTTATCTTGTGTGAAAAGGGTCAGAAAGCATAAGTAGGGGGTTTCCAGTAGCTTTTGGGAGCGGCTGTGAAAGCATTCACTTGGGATGATGGGCAAGTTTGCTGTAGCAGTTGTGCTCACCAAGGGGCTTCCCTGGGCATGGAGGCTGCTGCCTGCCAGCTCTCTCACCCAGGTATCTTATCGATGCTTGGAAAGGAAACACTTCTTGTCAAAACAATTGTAGCTGATTCCCTCTGGTGGGATCCAGCAGCAGCTGGGAAGCAATTGTCTTTGTGGACAGTGCACATAGGCTGGACCAGATGGCTGCAGCCCAGCTGCCTTGGGGATCTTTTCTCTGGACGTGGCTGGTGGGAGGGGTGTCCTTGCACGGTGCTGCCCCAGAGATGGGCAGTGGCCAGGCAGGGCGAGTAACACCAGCTGCTCTCCCTCTGCCTTGCAGGTTCCCATCGTCTGCACTAAGGAGGGCTTGTGGACAGAGGAGTTCAAACTGTGTGAGAGCTTGCAGGGCACCTGCCCACCACCACCGGAGCTGAATTTCGTGGAGTACAAGTGTGAGCAGGGGCATGGCATAGGTGAGGGCACATGAAAACCAAACAGAAAACCAAACTTTGTGTTGACTCAGTCTTCCCAGAGAGTTGATAGTCACAACAGACTATAGATAGACTCTTCCTGTACCACTCCCCACTAAACAGAAAAAAAGTTCTGTTTAATCTTCCATGATCTTTATAAACACAGAGCCAGGGGTGGTTTTAGCCTTGTGCTCACCCTGCCTGTACTCTTGGGCAAGACCCAAATCTAAAGCTGTCTCCAGAATTAAGCATCTCTCTTTTCAGAAGCAGCAGGGACTGTCTTTAGGGCAAACCCAGCTCTTTGCACATTTTCCTGATCCATAGCCCTCCAGCTTTACTGAGGTCTCTCTACTTCCTACTACTGCTGCTGTTTGCTGGGTTAATGTGACAAGTCCTAGATAAAAGCCATAAAAGCTGCAGTGACAATTGAGTGTAACAGGGCACTTTCACCAGAGGAGGGACCGCATCATCCATTTCTGTCTGCAGGACCTAGTTGCTTTGTGCTTTCAGGAAAGCCTGCAACACTCAGCCATGGTTGTTGCATCTGGTCTAGCATCCCTCTGGGCACGATGATTGAGCTCAGCCCATATTACTCTGAAGCAAACGCACCAGTCATCCCAGTCGGGTCAACCCAGGCTGAGGACAATCTAATGACAGGGACTACTGAGGCTTAGCTCAGGACAGACCTGATGCGAGGCTAGGATTAAGACTGGGATCCCACTTGTTTTTCCAAGGTGGTTTTTGCAGCTTTTTTTCTTTCTGGGTCATGAGAAGGCAGTGGGGATTCTCTGTGGTAGAAAAATTAGAGACACACTTCTTAACAGGTCAGCAAATATAACATCCAGGCCAGACTTATTTTCATGCTGGGTTCCATGTCCTGCCATCAAGGTTGGAATCTTTCTCTTAGGTTGTGTTCAGTTTTCCTTTCATCTGGGAGAAGAGAATTGGGCACAGCTCCTGTAGGCGCTTGGATAATTCAGGATTTGGGGAAGGAATTACTATCCCAGGCTGGGAGGAAAAGGGTCCCCTCTACATCTGTCTCTACCATTAATGGTGGCCTCCTACAGAACATTGATGCCTGGCTCCAGGTAAGGTCCTCAAGGCTCTCCCTCCTCCCACAGGTGCTGTGTGCATTCCTTCCTGTATCATTCCTCCCAGTGACCCTGTCATACTGCCCAAAAATGTCACTGCTGAGACAATGGATCACCGGCTGCAGCCCACCAGAGTCCAGGTAAAAGGGGAGATGAATTCTTCTAGCAGAGGGGGGTTGCTGGCAGCATAGAGAAGGAACATCCTTCTCTCCCTCTCTATCTCCAAGGTGTTTTAACCCAAAATCTCTGCCTCAGGTGAAGAAGGGTAAGACTTGTAAAGACAAGCAGTGGATGCTACTACGCATCCTCCTGCTCTCCTATACCAAAGTTCAGCATAGTAATCAGCTCCCAAGCCAGCTTTCAAGGAATTGCATGATACCACAATATATGAAGTTAAATGCAAGAATCCCACTGTTTTTTCAGGATGTGCTGTGTGCCTAAACCCATTAAGCTACTGTTTATTGTCAGCCAGTGTGCTGGGAGAGCAAAAGCCGGCTCTGGCACAGTGTAAGCCTGGGTCCCCAGTTACCTGGCAGCAGAGATGCAATCCTAGGCAGGCATTTCCCTGCCAAGGAAGAGGCAGGGCACTGTCAGCTGAAAGGTGTCTCCAGCTGCCAGGACCCGCTGGCCGGCTGGGTGCCTCTGCTGCTGGAACAGGGGGGCCTTTCCCTCCCCACCTCTTACTCATTTTGTAGGCAAAACAGCTCAAATAGCTCGAATAGTTTGGATCCTCATGGCACGACTTTACCAAAAAGCAGCTCTACCGGGGTAATATTTCTTAAAATAAAAACGAGATGTGTTAGGAAGGAGGTGGAACAAAGAAAAGCAAACAGTCTTCCCAGGAGCCAGTGCTCCCATCCAAATGCTTTCCCCTCCTCCCGGGAAGCCACAGGAGGCCCAGCATCATGCCTGTGGATACTACTGTGCATTGCCTTGAATCAGACCCACTGCGGGCGGCTGCCGGGGGGGGCGAGGATGCCTGGGGCATGTGGGATGGTTAAGCACGAGCCTTGGAAGGAGTCCTTGCCTTTGAGGGATGGATGGCTTGGCCCGTTGAGGCAGCGGTGTTCGGCTTCCCTTTCACCACCACTGCAGGCTTTCGTGCAAGGGAGGCATTTTGCAGAGAGGAGGAGAAGGAAGAAGAGATGCTATTTTAAGAAGGAGCTCTGTCCTTTGCCAGGAGCTCTCTCCCTAGACCATCTTGTTTTCCTCTCTGTCCTGGCTTCTGTCTCCGCTCCCCACTTGGCTCCCCCAAGCCTCCAACAGTTTGCTGATCCCAGGAGTTGCCATGCTCCATGAGATGGAGAGGATGGGGCAAACAACATCAGGAACTGCAGAGGCCACTCAGAGAAGGCAGAGTCCTGTTTTGCTTTCAGCTCTGATTCATTGCATCCCACAGCTGAGCAGGTTTGTCTCTCTGCCCCTTATTTCCCAGCCTGGAACATGAGTATACTAATCTGAGTATGCTAAAATGGCATCTAAGTTGCACAACAACCTCATATGAAGCAACTCCATCAGGTTGATGCACACATCCTCTTGGCTGAGCAGGAATTGGTGGGCTCTGGAATTTCCCAGTCTTTGCCCCATTAGGCTGGCTCTCTCTGGGACTGCCCTCCCTGCGCTGGCTGAGGAGAGCCAGGACCTCATCCCGCTCCAGCCTCATCACAGTCTTGACCAAAGATGCTGCAGAAGGACCTGCAGCTGGTCTGTGTGGGCAGAGCTGTCCCATCCCTAGCTGCCATGCCACCTGGGAATGCTGGAGCCATTCTTCCTGCCACTGAATATATGAAAAGAGGCTGGGAGAAAACACACCTATCCCTCTGTGAAATTCCCGTGCTGTGAAGGGCATCCTAGGACACTTTCACAGGCCAGATGCTGTTTTATGGGGCCTCAGATTTCAAAGGCTGCCTGAGCTTTACAAGGCGGAAATTGCATGTGCGGCGGGGCTTTTCTTCCCCCTGTGTAATCATGAGTGTTCCCCACAAACCCCAGCTAAATGAGCAGGGCGGTGTGTTCCAGGGCCAGGAAACCGAGCCCTTCACATCTCGCTCTTGTGTCCATCTGGCTGCAACAGCTGAGTTTGTAAATACCAGTGAGAACTTCAGAGTGACCGTGAGTCTGGGGTATCTACTTCAAGTCAGGTTTGGGGAGATGAGTCCTCCCAGGATGCAGTTTTCGGAGCCTGAGCAGGGATCACTGAGCCAATTCTAGGCATTGAGTGGTGACCAGCTGGTGAATTCAGCATCACACAGAGATATGATGGTAGATTCCAGCCTCTTGTGACTTACCCCCAGCAGCAGCTCCTGGCCAAGTCAGACATTATGGTGGCACTGCCAGCCAAACCCACTTCTCAGGCAGTCCCTGTCCTTTCCCTTTGTCCTCTACCAGTTTTGTATCAATATAGAAACATAGAATCACTAAGGCTGGAAAAGACTTCCAAGATCAGCAGCTCCAACCAATATACATCTCCATATACACACACACATCTGTGTGTGTGTATATCTGGCCTCTGCCTTGAACAGTGTGCCCTGGTCTGTGGGCTCCTGGCTGCAGCTACCCTGGGTTTGCAGGGCCTCAACGGGTGCCAAGAGGGTCCTGGGGATGTCACTGCTCTTCTGCCCCACAGTGAGTAAGGCAGTGCTGCAGGAGATCCTCTAGCTCCAGAGAGCACTGCTGGCTGTTTCCCTGCCTCATCCACCTCACCTAACTGCTGTTTTTTTCCTTCTCTCCCAGAACATTGTGTGCACGGGCAGGCTGCGGTGGTATCCTGACCCCTCTGTCATTCACTGCATCCAGTCGTGTGAGGTAAGCCCTCCCTGTCCCCAGCACAAGCTGCCTGCTCCTTTCAGGAGAGCTCCTGGCAGTGAAGACCTGCTCCAGCACAAACCAGACAGCTTTGACCTTATGTTTGCTTTAAGCTGGGCCAGGGCTTGCTGGATGAGTGGAGATAGCAGAGGAAGCATCATTGGGTAGAGTCCCCACAGCCAGGATGGTGCTGGGAGCAAGAGCTTCACAATAACCCATTTCCTTCCTTGCCTGCTTCTCTTTGGCCAGCCTGGGCAGAATATTCTAGCAAAAGGATTTCACTGGCAAGGGGTATCCCCCAAAAGCCTGAGCTGACTCCAAGTTGGAATATTTCCCTAACCAGAACCACAGTTCTAGAGTAACATGGGTCCAGAAAAGCCCTGTGTGACTCACCTGTCCAAATCAAACAATCAGGATTTCCAGCCTTGTATATGCAAAACAAACTGCTTCTGAAGAATCTGCAGACAAAGAATTCCTTGCAGAAATTGGTTAGCCACTCATTTAGCTTTGAATAATGACCAGGCAGGAGAAAATCATAGGCAGCCTGGAGTCAGTTCACAAAGGAAATTAAAAATAGGCAGTCTTTGTCAAGCACTAGTTGTTATTATGATTGAGGATAAAAGGAAAAAGGGGGGAGATCTTGGAATGTTGTATGCTGAAAATTTGGGATTTTTACCAAAAAGGAAAATGTAAATGGAGTTTGCACACCAAAAATAGCTTTGGGGTTTGCTGATTGTATTTTTTTTTTCTTGTGCTCATTTCAATGCGAATGATTGCTTTTCCTCGCTTGTTCTGCTGAGCTCAGCTCTTTGTTGACTGGAGTGTGGGGGAAAGGGCAATGCTGCAGGGGGCACGTCCCCAGGAAGGAAACCTCATGGTCTACAGAAGGTGCAGCAATTATTTCCCAATTTTTATGCTGTGTTGTGCATGTCTACTGCAAGACACAGGCAGAAAGAGTAGGAGAATGAGGTGCTGTGTGCCTGAGAGGTGTTTGGTGATTGAGTACCAGAAGTTAGTGATCCTCTGACATTTTGGGAGCTCTGTGTCTTCTAAACCACATCTTTTAGCACAAATCTGGGGTAATGTGTTTGAAATGGGATGGCTTAAGTGGAAGAGCAGACCAGATGGTTGAGTGATTGTCTCTGTGGTGGTTCTGCTAGCAAGGGAGAATTTCTTCTGTTCTCTGGGAGTAGGTCCTTTCAAAAAAGAAGCCAATGGAGTATGAGGTGTTTCTTCTTCCCTTCCTGTGCAGCTCAGGTAACATAAATCTGCCACAACTGTGATGCCTCTCCCTTAGGCTCAGGTACACCAGACCGACCCCTCTGTGCTTCACCTTGTGTCTGTGTGTTCAGTGAGAAATCCCATAGGGAATGATGAAAAATGCCAGTTTGTGTGTGTGTAAGAGAAACACGCTGAGTACCTGAAGCCCCAGTGTAAGTCACTGTGCTCTCATCAACCACCCAAACGTACCCACAGCCAACATGAGCTCTTTGTGTTCCTATGTGCTTGTCACCCTCTTTTACTCTTAGAAAGCAGTCCCAGGCAGGACTCTTGGCACACAGGAGGTTAACCAAGCGAAAATCTTGCAGTGTCCCACCAGAAGATGGAGAGATTCCATGTTCTTCATCACCCTTGTAGACTTTTAAGTGCTTTTTCTGCTTTCAATTATTGTTTCATCAGGAATGACCAAGCAGTCAGTACATATTCTTCCATCCGAGGTCTCACCAAAGCCCGGCATAAAGCTTCCTTGTGCTGGAAATATCTCTTTTGATGGGACACAGGACTATATCTGTTGTTTCTGCAGTTGCATCAGTCTGGCAGTTCAGATATCCTGAGGTCAGCAAGTACACCCAGATCTTTCTCTTCCTCCTTTGTTTCCAGCTGATGAGCACCAAGCTAACAGCAGATGTTTTGCTATCAGTATAAGAGCTTGCCTTCAATTTTTTACAAGAGAATGTCATCTTGTTTCTCTCTCTAGTCCTTCAGGACATCTAACTGTTTGTTAGATATCCTGATCCTCCTCTGTGGAACACTGCCTTCTTCCTTGTTAGCAGTTTCATCAGGGCAGACCTATTCTTAAGGTCACAGTTACTCACTGTAGCACTAATGAAGATTCATCCTCAGATAGTTTCTTTCACCCTTATGCTCTCCTTTTTGATACAGCTTCCAGGCTCCTCCTCATCCCTGTTTTCCTTCTCCTCACTTCTCATACATGTCTTGGTTTATTCTTTTCCACATGTTTCCTCCTATAGTGCTGCAAGCTGTTAAGGTTGGACCAATAATCCAAATTTTCCTAGATTAACTTTTTTTCCCCCACATGAGTTTCATGGTAGTCATTGTCTTCCTGTAAAAAGTAAGATCACTTATTGAAAGTTCCTCAAAGTATTGCTCTGGGAGCTGCTGCTTGGCACTGGCAAGAAGGGAGATGTCATCAGTCTCCCCATTTGACCACAGAATACTCTGAATGTTGTTTCTGCCTCAGCTGTGCTGACTTCCATCCTCATTCCTATTCCTCTCTGCCTTCCTCCTTGTGAAGGAAAATTCTGCAGTTGTCAGAGGCTGTTTCACTTCCCCCAGTCCCTTGTAGATATGGAGGCATCACAGCAGGAGCAGGGTAGAGAAAGAATATAACCTGTATTCGGTCCTCACTGCATGGTAGCCCCCCTCACACAAATGGTTCAGCTTCATTTGCCATGTCCATGGGTCTTATTAGTCCCAGGTTCCCTCTCATTTCATAGGAGACCTTCAGTGGAGAAACCTCCTTTAAGAGCCCAGACTCTGCCATCATTGGGCACTGAAATGCTGTTCCAGTGGACTGTCCATGTCACCTCAGGTCTGAGTCACCCCTTGGAGATTCCATTGTCTCTCCACTGACTGCCAAGTGTGTGTTGGATCTGGAAGTTTTCTCTTCTGGATGCCACAGTGAGGGGAGCAACCCTACATAACAGAAATCCAGGCCACCTGGCAGCTCGTACCGTCTCTCTCTGGTGGAGTCACTTCAGGCCGGGGCATGGGAGCAGTAGCCAAGGCTCAACCTTCCCAACTCCATCTGGAGCTCTGCCTCATATTGGAAAGTCCCAGTCACCATGCAATGGCATTAGAGGGACTCTCACTCCCTCCCTAAAGAGGGACCGCATCTTTATCCTATGCTGGCAGTGGATCAGCCTGCCTGCTCATCCCTCTCACTCCTCTCCCCACCTCCCTTCTCTTTCCGTTAATCTGGTCATCCATCTGCCTCCCGCTCTCTTGCTGTGCCTTGCCAAGTTCCCCAGTGCCGGAGCAGTGAAGCACGTACGTCAGGGAGGGAGGGAGGGATGCAAACCCTTCCAGGAGCCCATCAGGAATTCAAGTTAGCTCTGAGCGCACTTTGCCTTTCGAGGGCCAGCGGAACATCTCGTCCCCTGCCATCAGTAGAAAAACAGATGGCGGCACCAAGGGAGGGGGCTTGGGGCTGTCAGGAGAGGCGAGTGGGGGAGGAGAGAAACCCCTCCTCTCCACTATGGGTCGGGAGGAGGTGGTTTTGGTCCTGGTGGTGCATTTGACTGCTGTGAGGGAGGTGTTTGCAGCATCTGGGTCACGTACTACAAAGCCATCCCAAGGTGATCACCTCTGATGTATCATCCTCCTGTGCTCAAAAGCAAGTGAGACTGTTGACTTCAGAGGAAGAGACAGCATGTACAGAGATCCAGGTTGCTCCCTTGGACTGTTCCTGCCATGGTCCAAAGCAGTCTGTGCATGAGCATAGCTGCTATAGAGCACCTCCTAGTCTGTGCAGTGCCCTACACCTGCACCCCTCTGTCTCCCACCACAGGCACTCCTGTGCTTCGTATTGTAGATGTGGTTTAGGTGCAAAAGTTCACTTATTTCATCATCATTGTGTTTACCCAATGTTATTCACAGGACAGGGTAACCACCACTGTCCTGCTCAAATGCACTCAGGGAAAGAGAGGCTGCTCTTGCAGTGACCAGAATGAATTTGGGCAGGGTTTTTTGGGCAGCCAACACGTTGTGCAACATGCTGACCTCATTCTCACCTCCAGCTTCATGTCATTATATGCAGGTAGCAAAGAGTTAATTGGAATGGACTTTGACTTGAGGTCTCTGCCTCATGCTCTGGATGAGAATGGGCAGAGAACAGAACACTGTTGTGAGCATGAGCTGCTGGGAATTTCTCAGGTCTCCCCTGCATGAGGACAAGGTCTCACTGCCCTCTCGTGTTGCTGGTCATGTTATCACAATCGTAAAACATTAATCTGTTCTCTGTTTTGTGGTTTTCCTGAGGTATTACAATGGAAATTATAAAATAGGGACAGAAGTGTGTTTGTGGTTGCAAGTTGTTCCTGAGTCTCTTGATCCAACAGGTAGTGAAGGACCCTGAAGGATCCTTAGCTCTCCCACCAGCATGCACAAAACCCTCACTTGGCACATCTGTGGCTTATGTTCAGCATTTCTCAGTCAGAATTAACCCTTTGGAAGGCATATGCAATAAGGATGGTGGGAAGTGTCACCTAAAATCTGCTGTTCTTTCACATGATGGGAGACAGGGCAGGACTTGTTTCCTGGGACAGCACTGCAACTGGGCTCCAGCTGCCTCTGCTCCTCAGTATCACTGGGGCTAGAGACCCTTCGTTCTCACTCATCCCAGACTTGTGGGTCTCGGATTTTGTACCATGGCAAAACTCAACACAGGAAACTGGTAAGAAATGTGAATGTTCTGCTCCAGTAAAGATTGTCTTCTGTACTTCTGAGGCTTAAGGCAATGAGGACTACAGGCACCTCAGCTGCACCAAGGAGACCCTCTAGAGCAACTACAGCAGCATAGCCAGAATTTAGTCACCCTCTCATGATTCACACATCTTTCTTCTCTCCTTTCACCCTGTTTAATGCAGCTTGTACAGATGGTGGGGGAGCATGAGGAGCAAGGACTGCAGGTAGTGGTCACTTCTACATCAGACCTGACTCTGACTGGTGAAGGCAAAGCCCTCCATGCTGCAGAAGTGGAAGGATGGGGAGCTCTTTACATACCTGCTGGGTATATTTTCATGCTGCTTTTGGCATGGGCAATGTCGACTGTGCAGCATGGGATATAGCCTTCTAGGGGATGATCCCGAAGAAATCTATTTCTTTTCCAAAAATCTCAGCTGAGGTGTGCTTTTCCTAAACAGTGAGAAGATCTCTTTCCTCTGCACACACATAGAGTGTGATTGTAGCAGCATCATTTTATTAAAAGACAAAGCAGAGGGAAATAAAATTATCACAGCAGCAGGGTGCAAGGACAAGGGACAGGTGCCTCTCCCCTACCTGCAGGGTCAGGCTTAGAGGACCCCAAAAGATGGAGGGTCTTTTGGCATGGGTAGGGCTCCAGCACCCAGACACACCACCAGTAGTGGTGGAACCCCAAAGAGATGTGAGCAGCCTCAGCTTCCCCAACCACACTGTGCCAGCAGCCCTGCACTTGGGATGTGCTGACCTAAGGCTGCTTCTCTGCCCTCTCCAGTTCAGGTGCCTTCCCCTCATCCCTATCCATGTCCGACTTTTCCCCCTCCCAGCAGTCACAGTCGTGCAGCCAGTGGTATAGACGGAGTGGAAAACCACTGAAAGCACCCGCTGAAATAAAAATCAATGAGTCGTTTCTGATAATAAACATCCCCAAGCATAGCCTAGCCAACTGCTCTTCCAACACGAATATTCATTCCCCTTCAGCTCCTTCATCCCTCGTACATTGTTTTTCTTTCTGTTTAAGATCTGTAACAAGAACTTGGCAGAAATCAGATACAAGTGGGTCAGGAGGCCCTTGTGGTTTTCAAGGCTTGTTTTCCATAACCCGTTCTATCCTGTAACATATTTTGCACAAATGGCTTGGCAGGAGACCCACTGAGGGCTCTAATCCATGCAGCAGGCGAGCCACTGAGGGCAGGATGGCAGGCTGGTGCTCACGGCACGGGAAGTCCTGTCTTCTCTTGTGTGTCCCAGCAGTATCCCTGTGAACTGGTGAGCCACCATGCTTGCCAGGAGCACTATTGACATACAGCAACTTCCTCTGCTTCTCTCTCTCTGTTCTTCCCTGCTTCTGTTTCTCTTCTGTTAGCACTGAGATCAGGGTGTAAAAAGGACAAGGCTGAGGAACTCACCATAAATAGATCATAGACATGGATGTTTAGATGGAAGCAAAGATCTGCTCTGATGTGGTGATCTACACCAGCATTTCATCCCTTTCTTCCCTCTTGTCCTTGGACTGTGCAAAGACCTTTCCAGATGGCTCTCTGCTGAGCCATGAGGCCTCATTGCAGCACAGTGCAGAGGGATAATGAAACACATCCTCATCCAGGGGTCCAAAGTGCCACATGTTCACTTCTGCAGCAGAAGTGTGTCCAAGCCAAATCCTGGCCTGGGACACAGAAGCGCTTTCAGGCACCGTGAAGGCAAGGACCTGCTCTCCCGGGATGGCCATTGGCAGCAGCCTTTGGAGACTCTGTGCACTGCATCCCCCTTACAGACACCAATCCTGCACAACCTCAGCACAGACTGGTTCAAATGGGCCCAGCTGTTTGCAGGAAATCTGTGTCCAAGGGACCCCAGTGTCCTGAAGAACAGCTAGAGCTCCACACCAAGACTGCTGGGAGGTGGTATGGCAGTACCAGTGATGGTCCATGAGCTGAAATGAGACAGCAGGATGTCACAACCCTCTCCCCTGAGGTGAGAGCCCACCACCTCTTCCCTGAAGTGTTCATTCAGGGACATAGAGAACGTTCTCAAGCAGCAAGCCTTTGTTTCTGTAGTGAGACTTGGGGAGAAGACATTGGAGCTGGAAGAGATATTTCTGGAGACCTGAGATGTGGTATAAACGATCTGCATGCTTAGCTGACGAGTGGCTCAGGTTCACCAGCAGGCTCAGAAGCAGTTGGATTTTCTCTATTTTGCTTTCTGTCTGTGTCTGAGGTGATGGGGCAGGTCCATGATGTGTTCAACAAGCCATGCAACAGACATTTACCTCCAAGGGACAGCTGCCACAGTTCAAAAGGGGCAGAGGGATAGCTCAGGGAACAGAAACTGGAAGACATAAAAATGGACAATGAAGCATTAAGTCTGTAGGATATTTTTTCTCTTCTTCAGGCCACTTGATCCCAGGTTCCTGTTTACAAATTTCTAGAGGTCTCTTCCTCTGGGTAGTGCTCACCCTGCTTCCCTCTTTACAATGGGCCAGGTAGACCTTGCTCACTGCTTGGGGTGGCTCAGGGCACAAAAGCATCCCAAAAACTTTCTGAGCGTAAGCCAGACCTGTTCCCTCTCTGTCCCTCTCTGTTTTTCAGAGCTGATTTCCTCCTTGTGCCAAAGAGCCTCCAAAAAGAGAGAAGGAAAGTGAATGTGCTTGGGGTGTCAAGGGGGGGAGGAAAAATAAAATAAAAGACACTGCAACAGAGAGAGGGCCAAGAAAAATATTTAATCCAAACAATGAACATTGTCATTTCCTCCCACAGTCTGCATTCCCAGTCAACTTCCCTGGGCAAGCAGGGAGAGCCAAGAATGACCGGGCTTTCTGCCTCACCAGCATGAATGTGTGTAAGGAGAGGGATGCATCCTGGGGACACGGTGCTGTAGCATCACTTTAGCCAGCTCCTGCCACATCTCTAGCTTTAAGGACTGACAGTTTTCTGCAGGGGAACAGTGGTTTGGAAGGACATAGGAGGGATTGGGACAGGGATGGGAGGGGGAGTTTTCAGGGACCCAAGCTGGGGTGGTGGATTTATTGGGGCTTTAAGTGAACCAGATGTTTAACAAGGCTTTGGGCACTCTTCAAGTCCTCACAGGGACCTCCCAGAGCTTTTGGATAGATCTTGCTAGTGACTGAGGTGGGGAGGAAGGGGAGACATCCGGCAGGTAGAAGCTGCCCTGTGCCTCTCCAAGGGCTACTGCAGCCTGCCCATACTTTCCTTTCCCCACACATCCTGCCTGTTCCTCCCTGCCACAGGCAGCACCTTCACCTGGGACACAGCTTCTCTTGCATGCCTAAGACCCCTGTAGCTGTAGCACTCTCCAGCCCTGGGGCAAGTCAGGTTCATGTCCCGTGGTTCTGTGAAGCCTGGTTTGGGCTGACATCCCCCTGCCACCAAAGGGATGGGGTTTCCAACTCATCTTCCCAACACTGACTCATCTGTCCCAGGAGCAGAATTACTGGTGGTGAAGCTGATGCACAAGGCATCTTTCAAAGTGACAGCTGAGGAGGGCAAAAGCACATGCATCTTCTCAGCCACGTGGCTGAATTAGCATGCAAATGGTCTGAGCTTGATGCCTAGAATACCAATTCCCAAAGGGAAAAATGAAAGGACAGCAATATTCATGCTGACTTAGAAGCTTCATGAAAGCAAATTATGCACCCTCCTTGGATGGATCAGCAGAGTCACAAAGCCCAGGACCAGTCTGGGAGAAAGTATTTTGCTTCTTAAGGCTGGACTTGTCTCCCTGAGTCTGGAATCCAGCTTTTCAATGGCTGTGTACAGATAGAGATGACAAGCACTTTCCATCTCAGTGGCAGATCAGGGGAGTCTATCAGCTCCTCAGTTACACAGGTGGCCAGGTGAATGCTGATTTTTTTTCTTTTTTCCACCTTCCTCCAAACCACCTGGAATGGGGCATGGCCAACAGCAAGGTGCTGGGTCTTCAGGAATGCTCAACCAGAGCAAAACCTGCATTCCTGGAAAATAATGTGTATCAAGCACCAGCAATGCAGCGCTGAAATATGTCCAGCACTGATGTGATCTGTGATTGAGTCTTCATGATCCACCCTTCCCTCACCTGTTGCACCCTTTCGTGGTCTTTCGCATTGAATTAAACTGTGTAAGGTGGATCTGAAGAAAAATGCCTGGACCCTGCCCGCCTCACTGATGGCACTGGGGACTCCCTGCCTGGCAGGACAACAGCCCCAGGGATGGAGCCAGCCTGGGGACTCTTCAAGGGCTGTGGAAAAATACTGTGCACAGGCACTGCTCCCTGCGTGATATCTCCCAGCTTTCTTGAGAGAAACTCCACCACTGAACACTTGGAGATGCTTCTGGCTGGGATGCACTGGGATCTAACCAGTCCTTTCTCGCATCCTTCCTTTGCCTGCAATATTTTTCCCTCTTTCATTCTTTTTCCCCTTCAATTTTTTTTTCTCTTTTCATCTGTGCCTGCTCCCAGCTTTGAGAGCCCGTATTTTTTTAGCCTATTTAAATTGCCAAGCACTTGATTTGCCGTTACTATTTTTGTGCCGGCAGCGCAGGGCTCCGGCCCGGCAGTGCCAGATGCTGCACCTCCACGTGCTGACACATGCCCCACTGAAGCTCCTGTCTGAACAAACAAGGAAGATGGATGGCCGAGCGGGAGATCTGCTGACACAGCCCGTCTCCCTGGCTGCCTCGGTGGCACGCCGCCTGGCCCAGCAGCTCCCCACCACTCAACACAGCGTAGAGCGGCTGCTGCAATTACCTTATTCATTTTTTCCCTGTTTATAAGAGACATTTCAACCAGCCCACCACCCCCCTCCCCTCACTGGAGGATGCGTATTCTGGCAGCTGAGACCCAGCTGACCATTTCCCTGGATCACATCCATCACCTTCATGTGGCACAGCTGGGCATTGGTGTTTTCCTTTTTCTTGACAGTATCTTAAAACATCATCAGGTGTTTCTGCAAGTTGCAGACATGAGCAAACTGCCTTTTCCCACCACTGGCATTGCTTTCTGTGGAGCCACACGTCTCAAGCACAGGCTCAACAGACTCTGTATGGGGTCTGCTCTCTCACATCGCCTGCCCTTAGTAGATTGCATTGCCTGTGTCCTCCCTTGCCATGACTCCTGCAAGGCCAAAATGAGACTGATGCAGGTACAAGGTCTCCTGTGCCCTCGAGGGTAACCAGCACCTTACTTTGTTCTTTCTGCTTGCAAAGACAAAGCCATGTGGAGGTTCTCAGTAAGGCAAAGGCACTGGAGTCACCGTCTTCTCCAAGCACTAGGCAAGGAGCAGGGACAGAAATCCCCAAAACCCTGTGTCTGGCTCTCCTGAGCCTCGAGTCCAATTAGTCATTTTTTATTTTCCCTTCATGTGTTTTTCCAATGTAATTTGGAGCATGAGTTGTTAAGTTTCCCCAACAAGTGTTGCCATAGGAGCCTGTATTTGTTTAGGGTGGGGTACGGGCTCCGGCTGGGTGAGAGGAGGGGGCAGCTAGCCCTGATAGGTGTAGTGAGAGACTGGGAGCCTCTCCTTCCCCATGCTGTCCCTGCCTCTGTCCTCCCCCCACCTTGCACGCAAGCTCTGGAAATCGTTTCAGACCTGTGCAGCCGGGATGGGCAAACCTCCCCATAATTGTATGGAAACTACCAAAGCGACGGGTGTTGTTTTGCCAGTGAGTCATGACACATGGAGCAAAGCTCAAGGAAAAACTCCACCACATGGAAGGCTGCAAAAGCAAATCACACCCAGAAGAGCCTTCCCCTGCCAGCAGCCCTGGCCAGTCCCAACTGCATCCTGGCACCTGCCAGCCCTAACATCCCTGCCCTGGCCCTCCTGGTGCTCAAAGCTGCTTTGAGTATAAGAAACTTTCTTTGATCACAATCATTTAAGACCCACCTGATCCTTTTAGTAGAAGAGGAGTGTTAACACTGTTGCCTTGAAGAAATTGCATCCTGGTCTCCTCTGGATGTGGTTCGTGACAGCAATGATTGGAGTCAAATCCATTCTTGTTTCTGAGTGAGCTTCCTAACTCAGCTGTGCCTCAATTTCCCAGCTGTAGGAAGGTGTGCTCTTTCTTCTGCTCTTCCAAAATCTTCCAGGCTAATTTGATTCCTCTGTGGCTGCCTGAATTTGGCCTGTGGCCTGTGCTACTGATAGCAGAGACCAGACTTGGTGGTTTGCCATAATCCCTGCTGCTACTTCCTAAAGTGCTATTAGCCTGTGTTGAGCCCATTTCTGTTCCTTTTGAGTCACAAGGACAAAAAGCCACATGGGTTCTCTGGTTTTGGCATGGTTTTTTCATGTGAATTACTGGTATTATCACCAGGCCCACATGTTGGCTTTGGCACAGTGGGTGCAGGACTATTGTGGTGCAGTGACATTTTTCAGCCGGCTCTCATTCAGTTTAAGGGTGCTACATATGAGTGTCCATCATCAAAGGCTGAGTCTAGGCATTTCTGGGATTTTGGTTATTGTTTGGGGCCAACCAGATCCAATGAAATGGGTCAGCTGCTTCCATGAGCAACAGGATAGCCAGGTTTCCACCAAGAGTCTTGTTCAGTCTAGAGAAGAGAAGACTCTGTGGTGACCTTAAACCACCTTCCAGGACTAAAAGGGGCTACACAAGGGTCAGGGAGGGACTTTTGGCAAGGGCACGGAGTGATAGGATAAGGGGTAGTGGCTTTAAACTGAAAGGGTGGGTTTAGACTAGATATTAGTGGAAAATTTTTGACTCTGAAGGTGGTGGGACACAGGCACAGGTTGTCCAGAGCAATTGTGGCTGCCCCATCCCTGGAAATGTCCAAGACCAGATTGGACAGGATTTGGACACCTGGTCTAGTGGAAGATGTCCCTGCCCATGGCAGGGGTGTTGGAATGAGATGGTCTTTAAGGCTCCTTCCAATCAAAACTATTCAATGATTCCAAGATTCTGATGGAAAACCTCCTGGAGGTCATCCATGGTTCCTGGGCCAGTAAGTACAATCACAGAGCCCGAAGTGAAAGAAGCATTTCATTACTAATCACTCTATGAAGAAATGGCTTCTCCATCCTGTAGCTAGTTCAGTGGCTGCTTGGCAGTGCTGGTGTGGATCTGTGATAAATAAACCTTGGCTGCTGACCACTCCTGACGCCTCCTTGCGAGTGCTTCCCGTGCGTGGCGCTGGTCGCAGCCACTGCACGGGATAGTCCTTTAGCCATGCTGGCTGCTTCTCAGCCCCAGTTGCTTCTTCTCTGATCAGATGACTCATGTAACTAAACATCAATAAACTGGTTTTCTGAATGGCTGCTCATGCCATTTAACACTTCTGACATAATTCCACAATCCTCTAGCTGCTGCCCTTGGAACACCGGCTGCCCCATCCACACCAGCTGGATATCTGGTGCCCTTTGGCTTTGAAGAGGGGGTTGTGTACGGTGGAAGTGGGCCTTGCTGAGGACCTGGGACCTCTACTTTTGGGGGCAGCCTTATGCTTTTGAACAACGTTTCACAAAGCCTTCTTCCTCTGCCTTAGCCCTTCCAAGCAGACGGCTGGTGTGACACCATCAACAACCGGGCATACTGCCAGTATGACGGCGGGGACTGCTGCTCCTCCACGCTGTCCTCCAGGAAGGTAAGAGAGCACCTCCCGTGGCCTTGTCCAGGGTCTATGGATTCAGGGGTGACTGCTATCTATGTTCTTTGGCTCTGCTGGCTGTGGAACCGAGCCTGCAATGTAATTCTCCCATGAACGGAGAACAAACGCACGATTTTAAACCAAAGCCAGCTGAAGCTGATGGACATCATCGCACTGATTAAGAGCGGGGTTTGGACTCGGGCCAGTGTGATTGAAACCTCAGCCCAGCTCCCACTGAAGTTCATGGGATTTCTTCTCATTTTGGGAAATGTGTCCCAAAGAAATGACTTCCATAGGACATTGTGCTAGACATGGTGAGTCAGAAGTCACCTTGTGTAATTGAGCTGCCTCAGGGGATTTTTGGTATGCTCCACTGGCATCTGCTACAAGTGATGTTTTCCTCCCCCTCTGAGGAGGAAAGGAGGGAAGAATAGTATAGAGGGAGCAACTTGGCATTGGGGTTGCACAGACCCTTCTTTGTGTCCCATTACAATCTCCCCTCCCACCTAACTTGCTATCCAGCACTCACAGCCCATTCTTCCTAATCATATCCAACAGCAAAACAAATCACAGGGCATGAAATAATTTCTCACTGCGAAAATATGTGAATTTGGATCTTCTCATCTTTGTTGTGGAGCTTGAATCATTTCTCCTTTCATCACGCATACATACACAGAGAAAAGGAAAAATAAAATCCTGGGAAGATCCACTTGAGATAGGAAAGAAGAGGCTTTACACCCAAGTGATGAGTGAAATCCCCACAACAATATCATGACATCTCGGAGCAAGGCATGGCCAAAATAAAGGATGGGTTCACAGTAGAAAGTGTGTGTGGGGGGGTTCAGTCCCATGGCTGTCAGGAGACCCAGACCCAGCTTACATCCCCCACAGGTCCCAGATCTTCCGCTCAACAAGCCTCCAGCACATCCCTGTTAAGGCAGATGGAGAAATCCAGGGTTTAAACATCAAAAAATCCTCAAAGCACTCCAGCCCTTCCTTTGCTGATCCAGTCTGTGAAAAATCAAATGTTTTCACAGTAAGAAAAACTCCTGGCTCTGAGCCTGGTGTGTATAAAACCTCTGAAGAAAACTGTTTTCTCGGCTCCCATGGCTCATTACCAGGCCACTGTAGACCAGGAGTCAGATGCCCAGTGTACGCCCTCCCTCCTTTCTCTGCTATCACCAGCTAAGGGGACACAGGCTTGCTCGGTCACATGCAGTTGTTGTAGAGACAGTAATGTGAAATGAGCCTCCCAACCTGCACGGGGTGTCTCAAAGCTGCACAGCTTGTGAGTGGCCCTAGATGAACCCGCTGCCTGCCCCATGGAGGCTGTTCCTGCTCACAGAGCCTCCATCCGGCCTGCCTTTCCTTAATCCACAATGCACAAGGACACTGCACCTACCTTGGCTTCTATGTTGGGCAATGTGGAGGTCAGCTTTGCAGTTGAGAGCTTGGTTGAGTTCCTCTAAGAGCTGCAGAAGACAAGGCTATGTTATCTTCATGTTTTGCTGGAAGAGTCAGGAGTACTTGACAGGTCCACAGCTTCACACACGGATGAAGAGGGCTTTCTAATAGTAAAAAGTAAAACTTTAAAACGAATAGACCAAAGTAAAATGTTAATCTGGAGGTGCCTCACTGCTGCCAGGCCTAGTCTGACTGTCTTACACCCATCAGGGATGGGGGGACACATCTTCCCAGGGTTTGACATTTGGGGCACAACATTCAACCCGACTATTGGCTGCAAAATTTGAAACACATTAACAAAAAGGAAAAGGCTAAGAACAAAACTCAGCTGGGGGCAGGTTGTATCAGAGCCCGTTCCTCAGTGGGCGCAGAGCCTGGCAGTGCCAACATAAGAGCACGGCCCGAAACGTCTGTCCATGGCAGGGTGGAGAGGCCTGGCGGGGCACAGGGGTGTCCCAGGGCAGAGGCTGAGCTGTCCCTTTGTTCCCCCAGGTGATCCCGTTTGCTGCTGACTGCGACCAGGACGAGTGCACGTGCCGCGACCCGGCGGCCGAGGAGAACCAGTAGCGGCGCCATGAGGGGCCTCTCTGGGTCAGGCAGCGCCGGGGGAGCCAAGGGGCAGCAGCGGGGCCACGGGAATGGCGGGGGCAAGGGGGCAGGAGCGTGAGGGACAGCCGGGCAGGGGCACGGCGACTGCGCGCAGAGCGGTGGGGTCCAGGCCACCGAGGAGCCCAGGAGGGCGGGCGTGTGGCCCCCTCCCCATCGCTGCTCCCTCCAGAACCCCGCGAGGCGCTGGGCCGGGGGTCTGGTGCCGCCTCAGCCACACGCTGGGCTAGGGTCCATCCACGCCGAGAGCCCAGGTGCTGCCATGGATGTCTGTCCTGGTCCGGCTCCTGGGTGTCTGTCTTTGTCACTATTCACCCCTCTCTGCTGTACAGACTTCTTTTAGCAAGGTCGAGGTAGTTGTGATCTCTCTGCAAATATTTAAACTTAATTATATCTATATACATATATATAATATATATATAAATATATATTATATTTTCTTTGCTCTTGATGAAGCTGAGAAAGGATATCCTTTTATCACACACCCATGCTGCTGTGAAGTACAAACCGTTGGGAAAAGCACAGGTCAGGGCAGGAGGAGCAGGGATTTTCCCCTTCCTTGCTGAGCTGGAAGGAGGACAGAGAGAGAAGTCAAAGATCCAGGCCATGCCAGGAGAGAGCTCCCCAGGCAGGGAGGCTCCCACCTCAAGGTGATTTGGGCATCTGGCAGGGACCAAGTTTTGCCCTTGGTATTTGCCAGTGCTTTGCCTTGTTCTTCTTAGGGTGTGGATCTGGATCAGGATTCTGGGGTTGAGAAAAAATGTTATTGTGCCCTTGAATCATCCCAGTGAGCACAACAGATTCCAAGGGTACCACAGGCATCCATCACAGATTCTTTTAGAGCCCTCTGGGCAGGGTTATGTGTCCATGGGAATCACTGCATGGTCAACAGGGGCAAAGACTCAGCACGCTGCCTCTCTGTCTCACTCCCCCAACCACTGCACACCCAGCTGGACGTAGAGGTCAAACCAGTGTAGCTGTGTGATGGTTGAATGAAGGATGCTGTGGTGGTCCTTCTTCTCTTCCCCCATGTCTGAGCTCCAACTGAGTTGTGTTGTCAGCAGCTCTCAGAGGAGACTAGACCCTGTAATGCCAAAAGGACCAAAAAAATCCTGTCAGGAGAGTTTGAGAATTATCTTTTCTCATTGAGATTTTCCTTAATATTAGTATTCCTTATTATTATCTCTGTCCCAGCCCCTCATTCTGGACATACATTTGCTGACTTCCAAGAGGCTCTTGCTCCTGTAGGCACTCAGTGAAAATCTGCAGATTCAATTCTGGCCTCAAAGAAGCCCAGCAAGAAACTCTTCTCCCCATAATTGATTCCCAGAAGCTCAGCTTGGACCCAGCCACATAAAGGTAGCAATAGGGAAGGTGCCTGGCTCCAGCTGGGATTATCACTGATGGTTTTGTGCTGTAGAGAGGCAGAGATAAGGGATAGAAAGAGGAGAGGAGAGCAGAGAAGGGACCACAGAGTAGGAACTCGTGGCAGGCTGGGACCAAAGGACTCCAGGCTGTGTCCTGCCTGCATGGCCTGTGCTGTTGGATACAGGCTTCAAGCCAGTTTGTCTGGTGAAGGAGTGGTGGAGAGAGGGTGACACGGTGTGGAGAGACCAGGAATTTTCAAGGCATCGTTAAAAATGATGCATCATTGAAAACAGAGCTTCCACTAGCTCTACCCCTTCCTATTTTGTCAGGAATTTCCTGTGGTTGTGTTTTACTGGAGGACCCAAATAGGGGTAGAGGTGCTCGGACATCCTACCAGCATCCAGGCAGGAGATGCCTTGTCCTTCTCCAAGCCCTTTCATGACCCCAAGTGTCCCCATCCACCTGGCTTAGGCAGAGATTTGGAGAGAGGTGGGGGACAATAAGCCTCATCTCCTCTTGGGACACTGACATTTCTGTTCTCATCATGCACAAGTGACACCACCCCAGAATTCACTGTGAGTTGGGCAGATAGCAGCAATATCTTGTCAGATATCCACTTTTCAATTAAAAACAACCCTCAAGCAACCCAAGGAAATTCAAATAATAGTTGCCCCCGAGGATGTGCAGCTTGGGCAGCCTGTCCTGCTCCACCAGTGCAGGAAAGGGGAGATCCAGGGGTTCCAACACAGAAGTGGGGTTCTGGCAGCCCCCACAGGTGGGGACATGGGATAAGCATGACACACAGAAGCAGAATTTCAAGTCCCAGCATCATGACATGACAAACAATTCCCTGCCTGGTGACAGCATTACCTGGATTCCTATGTGTTTATATATCAAATTTGTATCCTTTTGGCATGAAAATCCTGGTTTTTTCTTCTGCTCACCTGTGTGTGCAGGGAAGGGACTGTGCCCCATGGACAGGGGAACTGGGGGGTTGGGACAGGAAATGCTAGCTTGGCTGGTAGACATTTGTGCTTCTTATGACCAGACACAGCTTCTACGTACCGAAATATTGTTCTTCTATAACGACACTGAGCGGTTTTTGTCCCCTTTAGGGTTTTATTCACAATGGAGGCTGCTGCTATTTTTATTTTTTTGTATTTGATAATTATTTTTTATAAAAATCTATGAAAAATAAATAATCTTCTCATCCTCCATCTCTCTTGCCTCCTTGATTCACCCAAAAGGGCCAGGGAGGTGGTTTGACCCGACATATTCTCTTTCCAAACCACAGACTCTCCCAGAACAGTCACAGCCCAGTTGGAGATTTCCTTTGGGTTTTGGAGTGTGAGGGGACACTCACCTCCAATGCCACTCCCTGATTCAAGGCTGCCACCCAGGCAGCTTTTGCTGTGCCACCAGCTGCAAGAACACTTTTGCAGAAGGTCTTCTCCTGGTTATGCTACAAACTGGTCACTTTCTGTAATTAAGTCACTTAAAATGTAGGGAAATGTGTGTGTGTGTTTGTGTGTGTGTTCACATCCCTGGGGATGGGGAGCAGAAGATGGCCCACACTAGAGCCAGAGCATGTGGTATCCTGGCAAGAAAGTTAAAACCCAAGACAATTAAGTTGCTTTAATATTTGGGGATTTTTAGATTTTTTTTTTAAGTGACTAAGTAAATTTTGTACCTGTGGTCTGAGAAACACCAAAAAGCCCTTGCCCTGTGTTTAAACCCCACTCTTCTTCCTCCAGCCATCTCTGATGCATCATGTCTGGTCATTGCACAGGGACTCGGTCCCAGAGGAGGAACAGCATCTCCTGGTGACATCAAATGTCCTCTCCAGGGCAAAGCTCCCCCCATCAGGCACTCTGGAGACGAGCCAACAGCAACCCTTCCAACACACACACACATTACCAAACCCTTCCTAAAAACCTACCAATGTGCTGGTGGCGCACCCCTTGGTCCACTTCACCCTTTTTTAGGGTGGCTTTCTCCAAACCCCCATGGACTGCAAGCCAGATGACCCCTGAGAAGATGTTGTGATGAGCCAGCTGTGCTGAGATATTGACACAGCAGTTTAGGCTCGCAGCTGCACACCCTGCTGCCACACAGACCCTCTCCTCCTCCTCCTTCTCCTCCATCTCACTCTATAGCCACAGCTTATTTTGCCATGAGATGGTGGTTAACTGCATGGAAAACAGCAGAAGGAAAGTATTGTGTGTATTTTTAGCTTATTTTCCTGCAATTTAGCACTGGGAAAAGAAAAAAAAATCAAGTTGTTCCATGAGACTTGATGAAGTCTGGTTTCCTATGGATTCATGTGCTATAGCCCCTAAATCCCCCCTGTGTCCTCCCAAGTGTCCTGCCTGTCTGCCTGTCTGTCTGCCCAGGCTCTCCCTGGGTCTTCCACTCATCTGGCAGGGCAGGTGGCAATACACACTGGGCTTACAGGGACCTGCCCTTGTAAGTCCTGATGGCCTGACCATTAGACACAACACAGCACTGTAAGTGGCTTTTGGCATCTTTTGCAGATCTCACCTCTGTTTAGGCACTGGCTTTCACATTCTTTGTGGGACATTAATACTCATGTTGCTTCTGTCAAAAGTCTGCCAGATGGACCAGGACATTCTCCAGGGGTGGCTGACCACCAGACAGCACCAGCACCATCCCATCCACCTTATATACTAAAAGAATGGCTAAAAGGTGGGTAAAATCCACCTTATATACCAAAAAAAAAAGGCTTTTTTGGAC
Organism: Anomalospiza imberbis; assembly: GCF_031753505.1. NCBI lineage: Eukaryota > Metazoa > Chordata > Aves > Passeriformes > Viduidae > Anomalospiza > Anomalospiza imberbis. The sequence continues at coordinate 4,462,716 of NC_089689.1, read as the reverse complement.
TCTGCTTCCAAGTTCCCAGCCTCTGTGGAGGTTTGCAAATCAAGGGCTGAGAGACCCTTGCCGAGGATGTGTAAATGCAGTTTTTCCCCCAAAAAAGGGATGACTGGAGACATCTTTACCTTCCCTCGTCTGGCAGAGCAGGTGGGCAGGACGAGGCACAGGACACAGCTCCATCTGTGTGTGCTGAGTGGTTTGGGACTTGGCTAACCCAGTGGGCAGACAGGCTAATGCTAAACTTGTGTGACGACTCACCCGAGTTCAAAGGCTGGGAGTGTTTCATCTGCAACCAAAGATGACATCAACTGGACCAAAACTATAAACAAACACTCCAGTTTGCCAGAGCCAGGGATTACTAACAGCTCCGTTTAATAGTCAGTTAAATTATCATCTGGAGTTTTACATAGTGGTACAATGATTTTTGTTGCTGTTGTTTAAAACCTTTTTTATTCTTTTTTTTTAAGTAATCCAGAAGGGCTTTGTATTTCTTGCCACATGGCTATCTCACCCTAAAGCACCCTACTTTCAATCTACAGTAGTAAAACGTCACATTAGAGTTTTAATAGAACATCAAGGAACATGAATTGTAGCCATCTTTGTAAAGAAAAGGACCAAACTGTCTTTATATGTTAAATAACTCCACGACAAGGAAAAGTAGTAATGCTATTACAGGGGTACGGACGCAGCAAAGAAAAGTTAACGACCCAGAGGTTCATCTCAGGTGATTGATTGCTCATTAATTCAGAAATAAAACAAAAAGAAAGGGCAGGGGTGTGGTGAAGGAGGTTGCAGAAATGGTCGGAAAGCAGTTCCCCTGTTTCTGGCAGCTTGGGAAGAATCAGGAGTCCAAGAGAGAAAATATTGTGCCGGCCCAAGAGTAGGACCCTGCAGCAGATGTGGATGGTGTCAGCTCGGCAGGGAAATATAGAGACATAGAATGGTTTAGGTTGCAAGGGACCTTAATGATCATTTGGTACCAACCCTGCTGCCGTGGACAGGGACACCTTCCACTGGACCTGGGCACTTATTTTGGGTGAGCAAGCCCCACACAACACATCTCACCAAGGTCAGATCTACAGCCAAGGGGCAGCCCCCATGCTGGATTGGTCTGGTGCCCCATGGTGGCTGCTGGCATTTGTCTGTGATGGACTCGTGTGGTAGCTGAGAGACTTGGGCAAGAAAATCCAAGCTTGGGCAAAGTTCTGACTTGCAAAGCTAGAGTGAGGAAACCAAGAAGGAAGCCCTCACAAAGCCAGGGTCACTGTGAAAATGGCCCCACAGATGTGCCAGGCTGCCAGGCCCTGCCAGCCCAGCAGCTGCAGGGGCACCAAGGCAGGCAAATCAGCAGAGCACAGCCCTGCCAGCAGCCTGCACAGTCTGTTACAGGGTGAGGATGCTGAGCCCCATCCAGCTGTGCAAGGGTGCTGCCAAAGGACTGTGGAGGGGTGGCTTTCCCCTCACTCTCCAAAGCCCAGCCCATGGAGAAGCCGTGGAGCAGAGCCTAGCCCAGCTGGCTGATGATGCTGCAGGCCTTTGGTTGCCCATGCAAGAGCTTTGAAGTGTCAGCACAGAAGCTGAACAGAAATATCTGCAGAGCCTCAGCGTAAATCTCGGGGCCAGATGAAAAAGTAACCTAGGCAGGTGTGAATGCATGGGGTGTCCAGGGTTTTCCTGGCAGTGTCACAGCCAGTGGCTGGCAGACAGCACCGCTCCTGTCCTTGCTGCTGCACCTAGTAAGCAATAAAAGAGAGGAGTCTGCTACCCAAAGGAAACAGTCTGCATTTCACATAAAGGCCATGTACACGGTATTACTTGGCGAGAAACCAATTGGTGTCTGGGCCAGAGCAACCTTCGTCCCTTTGAGGCATTGAGCAGAGGTGCCCTTTGCCCATGGCTGGATGGCTGCCTGGCTGGAAGTTAAAAGTTGCCTCAGCATCTGCTGGGATAAGCAAAAGGATAAACAGAATTGTCTTGGCCAAGAGTCTCGCTAAAAGGAAAAGGAGTGATGACTCAGTACAGATCACCTGCCCATCTGTACCTGTGCATGGAGGTGGCACTGGTCTCGCTCTGAGCCCTAAGCCCTTGGCAGCATCAGGCACATCAAAATATAAGGACAAACACATAAGAAAAAGCCAAAAGGACCCAGGAGACTTCCTTCTTGCACAGAGCAAATGTTTGTTTGATGACCCCTGCTAGACACACATTACAGCAATGACACAGGGATGTCCAGGTCATACTGACTGATGGTGGCTGCTCCCAGCAGCTCCCCAGTCCAGGCCAGCTGCCCCTGGAGAGATGTCTGCCCATAAGAAGGGAAGAGCAAAGCACTGTGTGGTCCTGCAGGAAGATACTGAACTGTTGTTGAGAAAATACGGTGATGCAGCGCTGTCGGACGTGACAGGGTGCAGAGCACAGCTGACCCCCTCTCAGCACCACACAAATATTCAAGCCATGTCCTTGGCAGGTAGGAGGAGGAATGAGGCAGAAAATCATATGAGACAGGCTGAAGACTGTTCCTGCCAAGACTGAAAAAAAAAAATGAAAAGGAAATTTCTCTCTGGAGGCATCATAAAAATCCCACTGTAGGGCTCTGGTCTTGTCTAGATCAAAGGTGCACAGCTGGCAAGTCCAGAGGTGCCTCCTCTGCAAACCAGGCAGGAAGCTGAAGCTAAAATGAACCTGTTTTCTGCCTCCAACATCATCAGCAGTGACAGGGATTTGGAGAACTTTTTGCTCCGAACCAAATCCAGTGTCCCAGTACAACCCCAGCTCTCCGGCTTTAAAAAAAAAAAAAAAAAAAAATTACCAGAGGAAGAGGCAGATGTGAGCCTGAATATGGGCAAGCAACACCCCCAGAAGCCTGTCCTCCATGGGCTCTCTGGGACCAGAACCTTCAGCACCATCCTGCACCACGGCATTGGGGTACCTTGCATCCCTCTCCCCTCACCACACAGAGCCTGGGCTATAGCACCGCTGCAAGTGTCTGGTGCAGAGTATCTTGTCTGGGTCATCTGGCTGCTGCTCTCCCAGCTGAGTTCTCAGCAGCAGCTTGATGTTGCTTTTAATTTTTATTATGGTGGGTAAAAAAAAAAAAAAAAGATAATAGAAAGGATTTCAGCATTGACTTCCTAGGAATGTGGTCCCTCAAGAAGAAAGCTCACGATGTCCAGCTGACTACTGGCCCTGAGGCCAAGCTGCTTTTTTTCTGGAGGACTCTGCATCTTGGAGCACATGTGGGTTTTGCCCATGGCAGAAGAACCTGAGGACATGGGGTCACAATGCCCCTGCCTCTTCGCCCCAGCTGATGACACCACGCCAGCTCTGCCCATCAACAGCACCACTGCTCTCTCAGGTCCCACCCAGACCTCATTACAGTTGCAAAAAACCCCATCCCAACCCTGCTGGCCTCCCAGTGGCTGATTAGTTCAGCCATAACCATAAGTATCTCAACCTGACCTGCATGCTCTGCCTCCATTTTTGCCTGCATCACCTGCTCTCCCATCCTGGCTGTGTCACCATGTTTCTCCCACAACTGGTGTCACCCACCTTGAGACAGTTCCCACAGCCAGGGCAGGGATGGGGCAGGAGAAGAGGGCTGTGCCCTCCTAACCTGCCTCCTCTACTAATGCTGAGGAACCTCTTGTCAAAATGAATAAAACAAAACCAAGAAAACTGGGTCCCACAAGACTTCTAACTAGAAAGGCTTTTGGCCAAGTTGAAGAAGAAACTAACACTGAGTCAGTCCTGCACAGAGCAGCCAGTTTTGCTCCCCAGTCCAAATTCTTGCCTCCAGAAACATCAGTGACACCCTCCCCCTCCATGGTTCCATGTGTAAAACCCTCAGAAATGCCCATGGGAAGGCCAGCCTGAGAGCAGGTGCCCAGAACCCTCAGTAGTCCTTGTCACCATAGTCATTGTAAAGGACACTCAGCGTCTGCTCCTCGCACGTCTTCCTGAGGTCCCGGCTGAGCTCCGACCAGTCGAGCCCATAGGGCTTGATCTCGCTGTAGCGGCAGGCGAGGTACTTGAGGGATGAGCGCTGCAGGCTGATCTTGGGCTCCTGCAGGAGGCCATTGCACCAGCTGCTGAGGTCCCCCAGCTGCGAGAGGATGAGGCCAGCCTTCCTGCAGCGAGGGCGGGCAAGGGGAGATGCCAGGGGGGCGACGGACAGCGAGGGGTGGCAGGAGTGATGGAGACACCACGGAGAGGATGGCGGGAAGGGCGGGAGGAATGTATGAGGAGAGAAAAGTAAAGACAGTTAAAGACACCACGGGAGCTCCTTGAGGGAGAAGAGATAATGCAAGAGCAGCTGTGAGGAGCTGCCAGGACAAGGATGAATGGTGGGGCTGTAGGGACACACCATTCCCAAGGCAGCACTGCAAGCTAAATCCATGTGAGAACAGTCCCTACCTGGGACAGAGATGCCCATGTCAGCATGGCACTGCTGGACCCGCTGTACTGGTCTTGGGACTCACACTTCCCTGTCCTGTTCCCTCTTCTTCCACCCTGTACCACTCACACATCAAGGCCAGGTTTGCTGAGAGTTTATTAAGGAGACAGTCACAGGTGTAGCTGTGAAACCCCCAGCACCCCCTGGGGTGGATAGCACCAAGGACTCACGTGGCACCACCAGTCACTGTTGCGGCTACTGGATCCCAAATATAACAGGATGGGAAACAGAGCCAATAGCACTGTAGGCACTGGGGATAGAAGGTAAGAAGTGTCAGGCATGACATACATGGCCAGCCCAGAACAGTGTCACCATGTGTGTCCTCTCCATTAAGTGTATGTGCTGCATATTCAGGACCTATGCTGGTCACTCATGGCTTGGTGTAGGAATCACAGAATCATGGAATGGTTTGGTTGGAAGGGACCTTAAAGATCATTTTGTTCCACTCCCCTGTCCCATGGCAGGGACATCTTCCACTTGACCAGGTTGCTCCAAGTCCCAACCTGACCTTGAACTTTTCCAGGAATGGGGCATCCTCAACTTCTCCAGTGCCAGAAATGCACAGTATTGGGAGCAGCATGCCAGGATACCACTGAGGAGGAGGAAGATTTAAGAAAAAAAAAATCCAAACCAGAATGTCATGTCTGGCTTGTGAAGGTCTGTATGGAAGGTTGAAGGTGAGATAAAAATTATGATCTGCACAGGATGCAGTGTCACAAGACATAAGTACACTAAATGACACTCCTGCTACATGACTCGCAATATTTACTAACAGCTTAAGTAATGTGTCCTGCAGGACACCGTGCAAACCAGAAGGGATACACTGGGGCATACACCACATGCATCCAAAAAGCTCTGAGAGAGCAGGGGATGTGGCAGAGCTCCCTGGTTCTTTGCAAGTGCATTTTGCATCTTCCAGTTGTGAACAAGATGAGGGAAGGCAAGTCGCTGCAGCAGCAGCTTGTAAAGAGCCACAAAACAGCCAAGGAAGCCTTGAGAGAAGGTCAGGTGACAGAGGCAGAGGAGGTCCAGGATGAATCCATCTCCTGCAACAGACATCCAGCACACACAGGGCATCACAGCCTCAGTGCAGGCTTGTCCTGGTAGTGAGGAAGTGCTAAATCACCAGCCTCTTTTATTGGATGAGATATTGGAAGAGCACAGAGGATCATGGCCAAACATGATCTAAGTTGTGTTTTCTTCTTTTCAAATTTGTCCTCTTAAAATTGTGCTTCTAATGTTTTTTATCAGGAAAATCTGTTTGTACAGATAAAACACATTGTGTTTGTTTTAAATTTGTCTCACACTTTGGGCGATCTCCAGGGAATGTGGCCACTGTGGAGGATTCAAATGAAGCATCTTGAAGGTATCTCGTGTGCCTGGAAACCCAGACCAAAGTTTAAGTGTTTGATGAGCTGAGAGAAGTTTCCTACCCAGCTACAAGGTCAGTTGGTGGGTTAGAATAGTCAGGGAAAAGAAGATATATCCCCTCACTAGCATTAACTCAGCAACTGCCCAGCCCACAACAGGCAGCAACAAATCATGATTCTGAAGGAAAAAATCCCATTCTTACTGGACATTCTTACTTAGGATAAGCAGGGTGGGCTGGTGTGACAGCTCCAGGATATGTGTACCAACCATGAAGGAACATCCACTGCCTCTCCACACCTCCCTCCAGGCCAGGCACACCATGGGAGAGCTGCTTGAAGAGGAATTAATTTACCCCAAGTCCAGTCAGAGCCAGCCTTGGCTTTCCTAGAGAGAAAACCTTGGATGTGACTGCAGCTCCAAGGGCCCAATCTGGAGGCACTGAAAGGTTGTCCAGCTCTGCAGCCACATAACAAGTGCCACCCCAGAGCTCACGTCTAGGGCATGCCAGAGAGGCAAAGGTGGTTAGCATAGTGTTGGCTCTGGAGACAGCCACCCAAGCTGGCCAGCCATGAGAAAACAGCCAAGCTCTCACTTGTCTCAGCCTCTGCTTCTGACACCTAAGCAAGGTGCCACGAGTGCCTCTCTTCCTCCAGCATTACAGGCACCCTCACAGGAATGCCTGATACGATCCCACGGATTTTGGCTCAAAGCATGTAGGCACCACCAGACTTCACTGGGCTTTGCATCAAATCCAACTTCCACTTATTATTTGCTTTTTTCTCAATTTGCTTTCCTTATGCAAATACCAGAACTCTCTGCATCCCTTCTTGGACCGTGAGGGAGCGACTTGCTTTCATAGCCTCAGACAAGTTATCTGTGCACTCACAACAAGTTATGCTTCTTCAGTCCAGCAGCCAGCACTGCCAAGAAAGGAGCTGAGTGTGCCACAAATGAGCAGAGTAGGAGGTGCCCTGGATATGTGGAGGAGGAGGGACATGGTAGAGTCAGTCGCGTGGGTCCGCATCCACGACTTCAAAGGAGCATCAGTAACAGTCAAACAAACACTGTCTGCTGGCTAAATAATGTCATCTGCAAGTGATTTGTCCTGTCACCACCAGTCTGGGTGCTTCACCCTCGCAGACGATCAAACAGGAGGTCTGCTTTCCAAGATTTGTCATCACCAGAGCCCGCTGCAGCTGCCTAAATGCCTCTTTCCAAGCAGTGCGAGCTGCAAACACTTCATCAGCAACTTGCGTCATCCTATCCTGAGCGCTCCAGCATTTCCAGAGGGTGCAATTAACCCTCTGGCTCATAGATTCACACAGAAAATGGTATCATTTGGGTAATTCAGTGGCATTTCTGGCTGCTCCATGGCAATGCCTCTGCTTCGTGGGGCTCGAGGAGGCAGCTTCCACCCCCTGTTCTGGCTGGCCCTGGGTCTCCTCACTGGAGCAGGGAGCAGCAGTGGCAACACTCAGCCTCAGTGATGGCAGCGGCTCTGTGATGACTCCAGTCTGTCACGTAAGGAATTTTATGAGCTCCTCATGCAAATCACCACAACAGATGTCAGATGGTCTGTGCAAACTGGGGCTGGATTTCACATCTGGAAGTGGAGACAGAGCAGCATCACCACGGCTGGGATCAAGACAAAGGTGAGACTAAAGTCCAAGCCTGCTGATCCCACTCGGTGTTGGGGAATGAGGCAACCCTGGGCAGAGGAGCTGCTGGGAGCCTCTGCCCTAAAAAGACTCCATGTGCTGCAATGTTGCTACTGAGCTTTGAGGTTGTGCCTCAAAGAGCTCACATTTCTTAGGACATAAATGGGAAAAGGGAAAAGAGAAGAGACCCCTCTGAGGAGACCCCTCCAGGGCATGGAGGGCCTTCTCAGAGTTTCCCACCAAAGCTGTACCAGGAGACAAGTCCAATGCACGAAGTGCAAGTTAGGCACAAGCTACTTGCTGAGTCTCTCTGACTGCCTAGCAGAGGTTTGGAGGACAAAGGATGTACATGGAGAATCTCCTATCCTCAGCTGGAAGTAGCCAAGTGATCACCTGGAGAAGCAGGGCTGGAAGACAGACAGTTGTGAGACCAGCAAGAGGAGGTGTAGGGCACGGTGTAAGGCAGAGGCCATGAATTTCATACATAGGAGCTCTTGTTGATGTGCATTTGAAAGTAACCCTGATTTCCAGATGAGGATACAGCTCTGGTTGTTTGGAGGCCACATGCTATGAAACACCACTGCAGCACACGCAATCTCTCAGCCCAGCTTGCTGAACTGACTGGAAATATCTACATTACTGGGAAACCACGCAGACTAAAGCAGACGTTGAAGGACATGGGGAGAAGGGAACATCTGGCTATCCCACGAGCCTGAGACATTCTCAGGCAGCTGGAGGGGCTTCAGTGACTTGGAGAAGCCTAAAGAGAAGACATGGTGCTTACTTAGGCACGAGACAGGAAGCGCTCAGGACAACCTCCTCCAAAACCTGCTGTAGCAGCTCAGCTGTACCTGTAGCAGCTGCTCACCTGCTGTAGCTGGTGCCTGCCTGGGCACCAAAACCACTCATATCATGCCACCCCCACACAACCACAGATGTGGATCAAAAGTGAGGAAATGCACAGTTCAGACCTAAAGTCAGTCCTGCTGGGGACCACAAGTTGACAGAGTTCAGTACAGAGAGATGCATTCAGCTCAAGCCAAAGCCCAGGAAAAGGCAGAAAGCAGAATCGGATCTCCATCCCTCAAAGGTGTGTCATTTTTCCAAGACCTTCTGACTTTTTGCCTGTGGCATCAGCTATGAAGGAAAAGAGAAAATCCCATCCCTTTGCCACTCTGCATAGCATGAACATGTTAGGCCAAACTCTAGAGACAGGATAGGGCTGATGGGAATGGACAGCAGTGTTGGGTTGACAACTGTCAACCACTTTCCACCTTGTCCCATGTTAAGGTCCTTGCACATGTACAGCATCCAGCAAAATAGAAACCTCACTGTGACACTCTAAGGTCTATCATCCATCATCATATCATGAGATTTGGTGTATAGATGCCTTCCTGGTGACGACTACCCATGAGGGACAAGCCTGCTGGTGGGCAGGCCTGCCTGCTTAGCCAGCTCAGCTCCCGAGCCTACCTGGGCCCCAGCTCATCCTCACAGCGCCAGGTGAACTCCCCAAAGCTCTCGTAGTGCTGGTTGTAGTGGTAGAGGACTCGGTGGAGGCTGGGGGAGCCCAGGTCCAGCAGGGTGTTGTAGGCTGTCTGCTGCTCCTTGCCGCTCGTGTAGCCGTTGAAGAGGTTGTAGATCTTGTCTGCTATTTCTGGGCAGAAGGACAGGGAGTGTTCAGTGGCATGCAAGGAAAGGCATGAATAAAGCCTGTCAGGGCTAAAGCTCAGTTCTAGGGAAACCAGGACCAGAACCAAGATTTGTACACTGAGTTATGATTTACATCACATCAGGACAAGGTCCCAACAGACTAGATGGCATTCCCTGGACTCAGTCCAGGTTAGCTTCCCAGAGTTTGGTCTAATTAAGAAAAGAAATGGTGAAGCCATCAGGTAGCATTAGTGAAGCACCATTTATTCACTTTTGTTTTCAGAGAGAACTGTGCCTCCTGCAGCCCCCCATCTCAGCCCTCCTCACCATGTGGCAGCTCCTGGGCCACTATGGGTGAAGGAGATGTTACAGCCAGGACACGAGACATGTACGGGAACATGCTGGAAGGGGGAACTCCCTCTGGTCCCAAGCATCACAGTCCAGCAGCTCCCTCCATCTCACCTTGAGCTTTCACATCATCTACCACAGGGCAGGGCGTCTTGACTGTCACATCACTCGACCTGGAACGTCTTCCTGTGTTGTCAACTCCCCAGAGAGTGAACCTGGATGAGAAGGGGAAAAAACAAAGCTCTGGGCTCCCAAGGCCACATGGAAATACAGGCAGCATCAAACAGCATCAGGATGCCAGCACTGCCACAGGCACGGCACAGGGCACTCACATGTAGGTGGTGTCGGGCTCCAAGCAGCGGATGATGAGGGAGATGGTGGAGGAGAGTCTGTCAGGCACTTGGGCTGGCATGGCACAGGGGGACTTGGCACCAGAGATGATGTCATCCACGAAGCTCAGCACCGTCTCTAGGGAGAGAGGGGAGGATGTGCCACTGGTGATGGCACAGCTGTCCCTGGGGCTGCGGAGAGCCTGTGCCTGCTGCCACGCTGCCTGGTGCCAAGGGGGACCAAGGCTAACGCATGAAGTTTGTATAAAGGCGGACCCACTGCTTTTCCAGAAAAGCTCATCCCTATGGAATGGAGCTGCCCCTTTCTCCAGCATGGTGGGCAGGAGAAGGGCTGCTCTCTCTTCCACAGGGTATTTGATTTCTTGCAGTATCCCCTTGCAAAGACAAAGGCAGAGGCTCTCTTCTAACATCTCCATCCCACTCTCCCTAGAGAACCAGTGGAGTCCCCACTCACCTGTCTCCACCTTGGAGTGGTCCATTCTGTCGGTGACTTTCTCTTGACGGAGGAGGTAGTCCACAATCTGCACCCCAATGGGGGGCTCCGAGTGGCCCCACTCCAGTACCACCAGTGTGCTGCTGGGCTCATGTACAGTGGAGAGACGCAGGCTGGGGGACAGTTTTTGCATTACTCTCTCACAACAAAATGGATTCAAAGCCATTAACTCACAGGAGACAGCAACCTCAGGAGAGAAATTACTCCCCCTCCCTTTCCCCTCCTGGCTCTGGGCATGTTAGTCCAAAGAACTCATTCCCTAGGGTTGCTTTACCAGTCCTCAGCTCCTCAGTCCTCAGCTGAACTCAGAAAAGACACTGCAACTCTGTACTCTCAATTCCCAGGTCACCCATCAGTTTGCAAACCTGTCCCATAAAGGCACACAGCCCCACCACCTCCTGCCACCACACTGTTGGCCACCGCCACCTCTTCACAGCCCCATCACAGCAAAAAGCCAGGCTGGGCACCTACATTGGGTGTGGGAGAGGTGCACAGGTGGGCAGCCCGTCAGCCCCAAAGGCACTCGAGTCACAGCGGCACCAGTCCTCGATGACATCCCCACTGCCCGAGCACCACAGCAAGCTCATGGTGGCCTCCTGCAGGAGCTGGGAGAGAGGAAAAGGGGTTGAGCATCGGGCAGATAAGCTCCCATCCCACCACCCCTTGTACCAGTGTTCATCCATTCCCTGGTGGGTCCAGCACAGTCCATCCAGCCTGGAGAGCAGGGCTGGCTGACGGACAAGGGCTGCCACGGCTGGACATGATGCTATCTGGGCAAGCTGCCTTCAAAGACAGCCACAATGCAGTCCTGCCACCCCTCCTGCCCACTCCATCACCCCAGCACGTGGCTCCTCACCCGCTGGGTCTGGTTGTTGGTGACCAGCTCGTAGAGGGGGGCTGCTTTGGTGACCTCCAGCAGGATGGGCTCAGCTGGCACGTCGGGGCTGGAGGCGACGTGGCAGAGCGGGCAGGAGGAGGGGCAGCGCCCGCGGCTCTGGCACTCCATCCGGACGCCGGCGGCCACGCGCTTGGTGCCAGACTCGGAGAGGCTGGCGATGTACTCGGGGAATGTCAGCACCTTGGGGTCCCGCTCCCGCTCCTCTGACTCATCTGAGGGGGAGTTGCCTGGAGAAGGGGGAAAAATGTCACACCAGCGTGGGCTCCAAGCCATTGGTAGTGGCTGTGTGAGGGGGCTAGAGCTCTGCCTTCCACCCAGGAGAGAGGCAGCGCTTCCAAAGAGCCCCCTGTATCCTTTTGCTCTGTAGGGATTAAATACTTACCGGTCTTCATAGGAATCAGGACTAAAGAGCCCACCCTGGCCTCTGTGATTGCAGGTCCTCTGGTCTCCCCGTGCCTCAGTTTCCCCAGCCCCATCCCTACAACTGGACTGGGACAGTGCACCCTTACAGCAGGTCCCCACGAGAGGGAGCCTCCTTCATGTGGCTGGAGATTCCTGGAGGACCTGCCTGGGCACCTTCACGTCACACTGACTCCCCAACAGAGACCCCTGCCAAACCACTCTCCTGCAAAATCCTTCCTGGCCCTACATAGCAGGAAATATTTTGGCACAAGAGGAACAGTCCTTGCACAGAAGTCAAAAAGGTAAAATCTGCCCATCACTGCTGTGCCCTGAGTAGCATCACCCTGCCATGGCGAGCCTTGCCACGAAGGGGAACAGTGCTTTTCACACAAAATCCCTGCCAAAGGATGCCCCTGGATTTATACAGAAGAAAGAGGGGCCTAGAGGGACCACTGAAGATGGTTGGTGGGGCTGGAGGAAGCTGAAGGATGACCAGGCAAAGCCTCACCCCCAGGGCAGGCTCAGGCCATCATTAGTGGTGACTTGGTACGGGCTGGCTGCTGTGGGGAGCCACCATGGAACACATCCATGACTCAATAGGAAAATCTCCCTATAGCAAGGGTTTGTGGAGAAATGATGGGCCAGCACTAGCCCATCCTTGAGACTCCTGCAAAGAAAACAGGGCTGTTAACACAAAACCTGGGACACAAAAGTGTTGCTCTGCTCCCCCAGGAAGCTGGAGATGGATCACTTTAGACCGGCTGAGAATTGCAGCTTAGCAGGCACTGAGGAAAAGCAGAGGAGCCAGGGAATGATTTGTCTCTTGCAATTTCTCAATCGATATCCAGCCCCTGACGTTTGCAAACAAAATCAAAGGAAGGAAAGTGGCAGGTGCCAGAGTGAAACCTAAATGTGATACTCCGGGTGGAAAAAGCCTGCCAGACCTGAAAAGCCTCCAAGCACGAAAATCAAAGAGGAGGAAATTGCAGGAGAAAAAAAGAAGTACTTGCAATCACGGGGTGCTACATCTGGAGACAGCCTACAGCCAAACAGCAGCGGGTCTGTACTTTCCCAGGTGGGCTTGTGAAGAAGTCCAGGCTCCACGAGACCTGAGCCCACAGGATTCAGACTCAGGCTTTGAAAGAAGCCCTTCCCACACAAGAGCCCTGGGGATATAATAAATATCTCTGTGGCTAGGACATAGCAAGAGCAGCATCACAGGCTGGTGCCAATACTGAGAAATATGAAGCTTCATGATGGAAATGTTGTGTCCGTTGTGGCGCCTGTGAGCTCCAAGCTCACACTGCTTGCACCTGGGAATTCTTGGGCAGGAGCAGCAAACCAAAGTCATCTAAAAAGCAGCAGCTCTGCTCAGCATTCCCCATGCCCAGGCCTGGGAGCTGCCTCTTGTTTGCTGCCCAAGCCTGGATGCTGCAACCCACCATCCCCAGCACAGGCAGGAAAATGCCTACAGGCAGCTTTGCTGAAGCCAGCACAAGAGATCCCAGAACCATAGAATCTGAGAATAGTTTGGAATGGGAGGGACAATAAAGACCATCTCGTTCCAGTCTCCTGCATGGGCAGGGACACCCTCCACTAGACCAAGCTGCCACAGTCCTGAGGACAGATGGCAGCAGGCAGGAGTTAGGCTGCCTCAGCTTTTGTAGCTGCCATTCAAAGTGGGCATGACCTCTTCCACTGGGGATCCATCACAGCTCACTGCAGCCAGGGCACTGCAGGGGATGCAGCAGTGCCAGATGCCCTGTGCACCATGATGAACCTCCCAGCTCCTAACTGGTTCCCAGGCATTAAAAGCATTCTCCCCAGGAGAAGGAAACACATTGGAGAGAGAAAAGTCTGGCTGTGGGATGCAAGTGGAAGAGAGTAGATATGGCAGAGACAAAAGGAAGGAAAGAATAAGATTAAAGACAACAGTTAAGTCCAGAATGTGGCAGGATGGCTCGGTGGGATGGGTGCACTTGTCTTTCCCTGGGGCTGTGGGTATTGATCTTTCTTTTCGGCCTGGACCAGTGCCTGCTGCAATCCATGGGAATCCTCTGGCTGGCTTCAAAGGGTGTGAGAGCAGGGTGTGAGATGATGACGTGGGGCGCAGTCCTGACACAGGCTGGGCACCCTCCAAAATGCCAAAAGCAAACCTGCTTCCCACTCCCATGGGGTGGAGTTCCCTTCCCAAGGATAAGCTCCTACCTTTGCTGATGTCCTCATACTCCAGCCAGAGCTGCCGCTGGACCTGCCTGTTGGGATACCAGATGGAGCAGGACTCCTCAAAGCCGTACACTGCCTCTTGGATGTAGTGGTTGCCAAACTGGTCCAGCAGCGCCACAAAATCTCCACGGGAGGTGGCTCCATCCAGAGAGTGGAGTGCATTGCTGAAGGCTGGGAAAGAGATGGTGAGATGATGGCAAACCCTTGCTACCTCCCTACACACTCACAATGGGCAACCAGCCTTTGAGCCCAACACCTGCCAGCAGAAGGCTATGTCACCTCTTGCTGTCCTTTCTCCCCTTATTCCCCGTGTCCCTGCACACTTACACTGGGAGATGGTCATCTGGTTGAGCCGGACATGGTACATGACAGACTGTACCTTCCAGTGCTGCAGGAGGGGGTACCCGGACACCTCGCTGAAGTTCACCATCCCTGCCAGAGAAAGGACACAGGGACTCAATGCCACTGCTGAGCAATACCTCACCATGGGGATGGTTGTAGCCCTTCGTGCCTTGGGCAACACAGACAGCAAGGTAGGAAGAAATCAGGGAAAAGGGTTCTGTACACACCACATGCCCCCAGGGAGGCATTCAGAGCTGAGGGTCAGGTGGTCCCCAGCAATTACAATGATGGCTTTGAAGGAAAACACGTAGGCTTGTTTAATTTTGCCATCCGGGGCTCTGCGCTGGAAGATAATGAGCCTCCTCCTGCACTCCCTCCTGCTCCCTTCCCAGTGCCCACTCCCAAGGCATGCCCAGGTGTGCTAATTATGTCACTAATGAGAGCTGTGCTTTTTAATGAGCTGCTAGCAGGCCTGGGAACGGTCACCGTCATGCCACGTGTGCCCAAGTGGGACCAGCCGAGAGGCCCTGGGTCCCCTTCGGCTGGGACTGAGCTGAGTGGGCAGCAGATGGACAGATGGACGGGGAAATCACTCGCCTATTCATGCTAATGTTCCCTCAGGACATCATGGCAATGCTGGGGCTGAAGAGGACCCAGGGTTTGTCCTTCTCCTTCAAAGATATCCCATCCTTCAGCCATTTAGCTGTGAGTTACAGAAGCCACAAATTCATGGAAACCTGTGCTAGGCGGCCATGTACTCCTGCCTAAGGCACAAGGCAGCTCAGCTTCTATGAGCAGAGGGACAGAGAGGCCACTGAGCTTCAGACAAAGCCCCATCAAGGGAACTGAAGGGTGCTCATGGCTCTGAATTTGGTGGCCAGAGCATCCCTAGAGTGCCACAGCAGGATGCTGGAACAGGCCACCTCCCCCCTGGCAGCTCCAGTGCTGCACAGCCAGCGCGTGACGCCTCCGCTCGGCAGCGGAGTGGCAAACTCTGCTGCTAACAGGCGCCCAGCAGGAGTTCAGGAGGATAACAGTGGGCATCCCCCCCTCTGTAACAAGACCTGAAGACAGAGTATAAGCAGGATAAGATCCTTTGCCTTCCAGCGCCTCTGTCTTCTGTGCTGGCTGCTGCCGACAGCTTCAAAGCCTTGCTCTTCCCTGCAAAGTGTTTATGCAAAAACAGCCCTTCCTTACTCAGCAGCTCTGCCTCTTGTGTATTCACAGCGATATCCAAGCTTCTGACAAGCAGAGAATATTTTACTTCTTTTCCTTTTTTTCCCCTAAATCAGCCACAAAGCCAGCAGAGAGTGGGAAATGAATAGGATCATTTACTGGTTTTTACCTCCCCAGCATAATTGCCAGTGAAATCCCAGTCCCACTGACACTGCTGTGATGCTGAGGCTGTGGTGGCAGTGCCTTCCTTACATCCATGTGACCATGTCACAGGCAGGAGAGCCCCATTGGGAGGCAGGTGTCCTCCAGCACCTCCAGGCAGGGTTGAGTGGCCCCAGGGAAGCAAGAGTGACCCACGCATCCAGCGCTCTTGGGGAAGCTCAGCCCCTCAAGACCCATCAGCACCCTCCTCCCTGCTGAATCTGACTCCACCTTCATTGCAATGCACCCTGTCAGGGCAACCAGAATCCACCAGACCCTGGATACAGTCCATGGGGGCTCCCCAAAATCCTCCTGGAAGCTCTGCCAGACAAAGGGAATGCACAGGGTCTCCTATGAGACAAAAACACATTACTAGCCACATCCTGTGCATAGTAACTCCTGGATGTCAGGGCCATTTCAGCCAAGAGTATTGCAGTAAGGTAGAAAAATCATAGAGAAAGGCTTCATAAAATCAGGCCTGCTCTCCTGGAATCAGTGGCTGGCCTTGTCAAGCTAGTACTTTGCAAGTTCCCATGGGAAAGCATAACAAACTATTCCTGGGTTAAAAAATTACTTGCACCTGCATAAACTGTTTCTGCACCATTAGATAGAAAAATGAAAACTATCTTTAACAAACAACTGTCCCTGCAAATAGGCACCAAGAGTTTGAGTGACCGATCAATACAGGATAAAAACTTGTTACTAACCAATAAAGTAATTGGCAAGAAAGCTACTGACCAATTGGAGTCACACACGAGGTCTGTAAAACTGTACAAAACATTTACTTTTAAAAAGGACTTACATGAATAAAGAATGGCTTTTTTCCACCATGAAGAAAATGGAGTCCCGAGTGATTTATTCCCATAAACAGCAACAAACACCAAGGAAATAAAGGCTATTTATGAATACTGGAAACTTGGAAAAAAGGCAAATCTTTGAAGGCTGTCTAGGAACCCATGATTACCTATCACTCATGGCCCATGATGCTCTGGCACAGCAAACCAAAACATTTTGGTTCGGTGGCACTTGGTTTTGAATGCTTCACTATATCAGCAAAGAAATCAAAGGTAGTTGGAAAACCACTTTTGCCTTCAAAAAAAAAAAAAAAAAAAAGAAAAATCCTTTTGCAAATGCTCCAAATATTTGACAGATGCTTGAGCTTTTACACTCCACAATTAATTTACAGCCTTTGCATTTCCTTTATTTTTAATGCCTTCCTCTTACTGGAAAAAGGAACCAACCCTCGGCTGCTGGCTCCTTTATGTGCAGCTGAGCACAGGGTGCTAAAGCCAGACTAGATATAGCCTGTGGTAGATAAATCCTGTGGGAGGTTAAGGTGCTGAAGCTGGACATGCTGGCAGCTGCCTCACTGGGAGAGACATGGATCCAGCTGGACTCACTCACCAGTGAGGAACTCGGGGTCAGGAGTGGGGTCAGAGAGCTCCTCTTGGCACTGGTTCTCCAAGGGGACCGTGGCCACCACCAGCCCATCCGGCAGCTGCTGCTCCAGGCCCCGGGCAAAGTTGTTCTGCCTGGAAGTTAATTGCAGAGAGAAGAGCAAGGTTGGAGGACAGAAGAAATGACTGCCAGCAAGTGACCCATCCCAAAAAAACACCTGGCACTTCTCCTTTCCTTCAGGAGCAGATAAAAAGATGTCTACTCTTGATGGAAAGTGTCAGACCTGCTCTCCTCACCAGCCCCTCCAGCTTCTGCAAAGCGAAGCCAGACATGGATGGACCAGGCAGTCTGCTACAGTCCAGCCCCAGGCTCCTTCCCACACCTTCCTCTTGGAGAGGATGGTGAGGTCTGACCCTGCTGGGGTCCCCTCCCCACGTCTGCAACTCACCTGAAGGTCCCTTTGAGCACCTGCCCTGGTGCCACCTCCTTGGAGTGGTTGTTGTAGCCGTAGAAGATCTCCCCGAAGAGCGTCTGGTTCATGGGCAGCTCGCGCGGCTCGCCGCAGTCGCCCGCCTCGGGGCACGACTCCGAGATCAGCTGGCACGAGCGCCCATCCGCGCCCAGCTTGTAGTCCTCAATGCACCTGGGAAGCCAGCACGGGGTCCAGTGTCAGCTGCAGCCCCCCCAGCACTGAGGACACACACAAGGACAGAGGAGACCCCCTCCATCCCAACCCTACAAGCTCAGGGTGGCAGCAGCAATGGACAGCAGCACTTTGGGGGTGTCCCCGTGGCCAGGGTCACTCACCCACAGAACATGAGGATGTTGTAGAGCAGGGGGTCTTCGGGCAGGGGGACCATCTGCTGCAGGCACAGCTGCTCACAGCCCCCATTGAAACCGTCGGAGCAGTCCACGCCGACGTGACGGTCGTAGCAGCCCGTGCCATCCTTCATGGGGCTCAGTCCTGTCGGGCACTGGTGGGGTGGGGGAAGTAGGAGGTGAAAATCCATGGGTAAGTATCTGACTCTGGGGCTGAGGTGGAGGGCAGGGCTCCAGCACTGCTCTCCACCAGAAACTGCAGCCTGGGCAGTGCTTAGGGGCTACAGGAAGGACAGCAGCACCATCCACAGCTGCAGATATTCCTCCTGCACCAAAGCCCCCTTGCAGCCCCCAGGAGTGTATCCCCTGAGGTGGGAGCCCTCCAAACCATCCTCTACCAAGACAATGTGCTGGTATCAACCCCACTCTCCAGCAACCCAGCTCCAGTGACTGACAAAGCCGTGCTGCCCTTTCCACACCCACTTTCTGCCCCACACTCACAGCCTCTTCACCCCATTGCCCAGCTCTGGTGACACTGCAGCAGTGCACCCCAGCCCCACAGAGCCCCTGTTTTGGGGCCGAGCAGCTGTGGTGGTGACAGGGCACACACGTGAGGGATCTGGAGCCTCCCACGGAGCCAACAAACAGATGGACTCTTACTGCCTCGTGTGTGTGTGTGTGTGTGTGTGTGCGCGCGCGCACGCACCCAGCAACAGAGGAGATGCCAGCCCGAAAACATCTTCCTGCTACAAAATCAACCTCAAAATATCCACCCTGAAGGGACAGTAAGGGAGGTGGGATTCCCTTTGCAGCCTCCCCTTCCTTGCTCACACCAAGGGAGATTCCAGGTCCCGGGGGTCACGCACCACACAGCCCGTGGAGTCCAGCTTGCGGTCCGAGATGCAGCGGAAATTCTTGCTGCAGCCCCCGTTGTCCCGGGAGCAGTCACGAACGGGGCCGAAGGAGTCAAGAAGGACCTCCAGGCTGTCGAAGGAGGACGAGGTCATCAGCTCTTCCCTGCGAGGAGGAGGAAGAGGAGATGTGTCACTGCTTCCATGAGATGTTGTGGACGCATGCGTGGCTGCTGCGTGGGTTTTTCCAGAGCTCAGGCTTTCCTCGGGCTGACAGTGAACTGGATGGCAGCCAAGTTTTTAGAAGGATGCAGGAGCTACTGAGATGAGGAGGAATATTGCCAATGGCAGGACTAAAGAGGGGCATGTTAATGGTTGTACTAATCTCCACCTGCAAAACGTGGGATGGGGATCCCAGCTCTGTTTGCTGAAGCACCTCCTGAGCTCCCTCACCCTGCCATGGCACCTACCTGACCTCCACTGCATCCTCCATCACTGTCATGTCAGTCTTGCACTTGGCTGAGGGGTTGATGGCCAGCTCAGCTGGTGGGATGACGAAGCTCTTGCTCAGGGGCAGCCACATGCCCTCCCCCAAGGTGTAGGTGAACCTGCCAGGGAGAGCAGCACAGGCTGGCACAGAGGGAAAAGCTGACCCTGGAAGGATGTCTCCACCCAAATCCAAGCCCTTCAGCCTCCCTGCTCATCCTCCAAGGATGCCAGCCCAAAGTAAGGTGTGTGGGCAGGGTAAAGTGGGGTAGCTCCTCCAAATACAGCCAATGATTCCCAAAAATTGCATGTAACTTAAGTAATTTTAAAAAAGGGCACTTTCATTTCCAAACACTCCTTCAGAGCCTAAAACTCACTCTCACCACGGGCAGGGAGGAGGAACTGACTGCTGGGTACCCAGCATCCACATGACAGCTGCAGGGGGATCTTCCCAGCCATGCTCGCATGTCCCCAGGAGGTGGCACAGGACAGCTGTGCTCAGCCCTGCCAGCTGGGCTACCTGCATGCCTGCATGCCCTGAGTCGTATTTAAGCCCCAAAATGTGCTGAGCAGGTTGCCTTCACCGCTTACCGAAAAATCTTGTCAGAAGGCTGCTCGCCCAGCACCAAGTCAAAGCCACGCTGGAAGATGGTGTATGGCCAAGGCCTGGAAAAGAAACCCCGGAGCATCACACCAGTGTCGTGTCCCCACTGCTGCTCACAGCCCAAAATGCATCCCCTACTCAGCCCCCAGCTCCCATGCAGAGGGGTCCTAGGGTAGGATGACTCCTAGGGCAGCCAGGACAACACAATAAAATAGCCTCAGATCTGAGATCTTAATTCTGGGGTCCCTACATCAGATTCTCATCCCACCTCCAACCTGCCAATAGGCCAGTGGTGTGTTGCATCTGTTCTTTTGGGGCAGGATGCACTCCAGCCATCCTCACATCCCTTCATGCTCAGTACCACCTGCCGGGTCCTGTTTTAGGGATTTGCATCACAGCTACTGAATTGCAAAAAGAAAACCAAACCACAGCTGGACCCTTTCTCTGTGAGGCTTTTGCCAAGCAGCACATCAAGTCTGGGACCCCAGTTTCACCACCTGCCTTATTAACACCTTTTCGCTGTTCCAGGAGGGGGAGCTTTGCAAAGTGGGCTGGAAGACAAGGTGGAAGCGTGGAGCCAAGCAGGAGGCTGGAGAGCTGGTCCATCCCTGCTGTCGTAGATAGCACAGGGTGATGAGTGATGAGCCACTAAGATTTGGAGGCTGGTGCCTTTCAGTGGGACACCCATGGCCATGGCACCTTTAGGACACAAACCCCAGCAGCACAGCCCTGCTGGCAGACCACCACTTGCAGAGTGAGACAGACAAGAGACCCAGCCATGGTGGGCTTTGAATCAGGCAACATGAACCCCACTCCCAAACCCTAAAACTCCAAATCCCCTTTGCAAGAGCTCAGAGCTGAGGAGAGGAGATTTTCCATCCCATCACATCACTGCTGCTAAGATTCAGAGTCAAGAGTGTCAGGTGCCAGCGACAAGCCCAGGGATTTTCTCTCAAGGCAATTACAGCTCTCCTGCACAAGCAGTTTAATTTTGAATCTGAAGTTATTTCAGCAAGGACAATAATAATAATAATACAAAAATCCTGACTGCAGGATTACAGCATTCCTTCGCTGGGATACAATGCCGTTTTCCTGTCCGGTCAGCTGGGAGCCGAGGATTACATTCAGCCCACAATCGGATTGCCTTGAATGAGGTCAGCTGCATCCAGAAAGAGATGTGCTCCTTGTGTCTCACCAGCACCTTGAATGCTTCACTCCCCCACCTTCCAGTGTTCCCGCAGATGGGTTTTATTCTTGCTTCTGAGGAGCACGTCAGGCCGGGAACAAAGGCAGAGCCTGTATAGAAGCGAGGCATTGTTCCCCATCAACTCAAGTGGAAAAGTGGTTGTGGAGAGCTGCTCTTGGCTTGCAGCAGAGCTCAGTGCTGGGGCAGGTGCTGTAGAAGCCAGACCTCTGCCTGGTGGCACATGTGTGAGCCCATGGATGCCAACATACCCAGGACATGAAGCCAGTGTATTTGGACCCACCTGGGAGATTAAAATCAGCACCCAAGCCATGTTGCGTCCACCTCGGATGCAATTTCCAAATATGGCTAAAATTCCTGCAATCACAGAGTCCCAGAATGGCCAGGGTTGAAAGGGACTTTAAAGATCATCTCATTCTACCCCTCTTCCACTAGACCAGTTTGCTCCAAGCTCCATCCAACTTGGCCTTGAACACTTCAAGGGATGGGGCAGCTATAGTTTCTCTGGGCAACCTGTGCCAGGGCCTCACCACCCTGATAGTGTAGAATGTCATCCTAATATCTAATTAAACCTGCCCTCTGTCAGTTTGAACCCATTACCCCATGTCCTAATGCTACATGCCCTTGTAAAAAGTTATGGTGGCTTTGATCCAGGGAAGAGGTTTCTGTGCTCCAGGAAGGGAGATGTGTGGCATCTCCTCAGCCTGCTACACTTTTCCCTTACTGGGGGTCAAAAAAAAAAACCCTTAAATGCAATGTTCAGCCTTTAGCTATATCCCTACACAGCAAGGGAGAGTCAGGGTTGCATGGCTTTCAGAGCTCACAAAGAGAAGTGGGAATGATCAGCAGCTCTGCAGTGGATCAGGTTGGATTAAATGGGCCAGAAATGACAGCTCTCAGCTTCTTGCAAGCCTTGGCACTCGGGTAAGCATCTGAAACAACAAAATGGGGAATTACCAGGGCACCTGAGAACCAGTGAATTCCTCACATTCAGTCAGGAAGCTCCCAAGGCCAAAGTCCAGCCAGTGGATCCCCAGGACAATCTTAAGCCTCTCAGCTTTTCTAGATGGACCATTATCTGGATGCTTTGCTCCACATCTGGGCTTGAGTGGAAGCTCACAAAACACCTGCTAAGCCCTCCAAACCTGGCACTGCTGGCAATGCTTTGAACCAGCTCAACAGGGCCCTGGCCGTGCTTAAATTGCAGCCCCTAGGGGATGAGGCCAGACTGACTTGTAGCATCAAGAACTGTGCTCCAGCTTGTCCCCACTGCCTGCAAAACTCTTCCGGACAAGATGGGTGGGGTGAGGAGCAAGACCAGAGCTGGCAGGATGTGACCACCACGAGCTAACCTGGAGCAGCTGGTTTGAGGAGAGCTGGCAAGAGGCTGGAGGGGCTGCAGGAGAGGGTCTCTGCAGAAGGCATAAGAAGTTGCTGCAGGGGAGTGTGACTGAAATGTCACTGGAGGAGAAAGTGGTTAAACGCTGGAATAGGTGACTTCACATCTGGCTCCCTGAGCTCCTGTGCTTTTCAGGGTTTCCAACCAGTGCACAGCACAAGGATGGCCATGCCAGGGTGAACAGACCAGAGCATCCCCACAGCACCTGCTGCACCCCAGGAGTCCCCCAGAGGGGGGACCCATGAAGGTCCAGAACCACCCCGATGGCAGAAGAGCAGAGAGCAGACGCCACCGGAGCATCGAGTGACATCGCCGATCGGCGATGCCCACGGCAGCTCCTCCCCAACTTCACTTTGCTTTGCAGCAGATCTGCTCGTGTTTCAGCTGCTGATGCCTCTCCCCTTCCCAGCCCGCCCCCCTCCCGCCCCTCCCAGCCTGCCATCCCTTGCAAGCAGCTCTTTATTAAAAATGCTAATGCTGGCACTTTCTCCCTGGGCTGCCCGTAAATCTAGCAGGAGAATGAGGCGGGAGGAGGAGGCGGATGGGTGGTTTGGTGAAAGGATCTGAAAGAACCAGGAGCTTTTTATCAGGCTGTCCTTCAGCTTGCAAGGCAGAGGCACACAGCAGGGGATGGAGAGAGGCAAGGGAAAAAAATAGAAAAAAGGGTGCAGGGAGAAAAAGAGAGAGAAAAATAAAGACTTTAAGCAGGAAAAGTGCTGTACTTGTCACTTCAGTGTGTCCCTCGCTCTTCTGTGGGATGGGGATGGGATAAGAGGAGCAGGTGCACTGCCAGGATGGGGATATCGTGTGTGGAAGAGGCGGGATGGGAAGGGGAGGGAGCTGGGTGAGCAGGACACAGGCTGATGCACTAATTCGGGTCCTGTGCTGGAAAGAAACATCTGCAAGGCTGCGGGTGGGGAGCAAGACTGGGGTGGGACAGTTTCCCAACAGTTACAGCAGGATGAGAGCACCCAGCCTGACATGTTCACCATATCACCTTAAACTGCCTTAAAACCTCCCCAGGCCAGGGTGAAGCCCATTACAAGTTGAAAGAGCACGTTGATAAAGACTCCTTAAATGCAGAGCACCTCAAATCTCAGCGGGGGAGGCTGAAAAGTGCACCGTGGGGAGGGGAAAGCCACGTTCAGGATGGATCTAAGGGCTGGGATGAAAAAGTACAAATGCAAGCAGGTAACAGTTTATTAACTGAAGACAGAATGTGCTGATTTGATTTTTGGCCAAGTTATACCACAAAAAGAATCGCAGAAATTTGGTCTGATGAGCAAAGATGAAGTGTGGCTGGTAGGATTGCTAGAAACTGCATCCTACTCAGGGAACATTAGAGTAAGATTCGAAAAGCAGCTAATTAACAATGCATATCAAAGCAGGGAGACAGACTGTGAGCACACTAACAGCACCAGACAGATTTGTTTAAAACAGGCGAAGAGCAGCACACACACACCAAAAAAAAAAAAAGAGTAGCTGATCAAATGTATCTGCTATCCATGATCAAAAAGATCTGAGTTTTTGAGATTTAGGGTCCGGACATGTTGGGTAAAAGATGCAGTGTGGAGGCGTGGATCTCAGTCTGGTACCCAAAATACACACAACACAAAAAGCTTCTCACTGCCATCACCAATAAAGTACAAAGATGAGCTCGCCTTCATGAGCAAAATTAGATGCTACTGAGTGAACAGACACCCAGTCAACTTGTCATCACCATAAATAAAAACAAACCAACGGCAAAACGATCTAAACCAAAGGGTTGAAATGAGTTTTCAGATAAAAAGGTCACCTGGGGAAAACAGAGGAGGTCATATCCAGAACACATCACTCCCAAGTTTGCCAAGGGATTTGGCAAATCCTGCTTTGTTGACCAAGCGCCAGTATGGTTTCTCTGGGGACTGACCTGTGGCAGCAGCACATCACTCCAGTATTGGAGGGTTCAGAGCATATTAGACAAACAGTAGTCAGAAATGTTTCAGGCACAGCTGATCTCACCTTGAGATGTGGGGAGAGAGCAGAAGATGTGCAGACATCTCTTTCAGGTGAGCCTGCAGACCACCTGCTTGGGCTGGAACTGGGAGTGAGCTGATGGGCCCAACAAAAGACAGCACAGCAGCTCAACCTCTACCCCAAAAAACATAAATAAAAGCTTACAGCTACAAGTTATTCAGTTAAACAGGCTCTGACAAGATGGTTCTCCTAGGCTAAAGAGACTTCATCAGCCATGACCTTGTGGAGGCCAAAAGTTCATGCAAAACCACCACAAGCCCTTCCAGGCAGAGCTGCACTAAGAAGCACCTGGACATCAGGAACAAATAGCAGAAAAGGAAAAAAAAAAAAAAAAACAACAAAAAAACCCACACTCATTAAACACCAAGCTGCCCTCAGCATCACAATGCTTAGTGTGAACATGCTTTCAAGAGCCCCTAAAAATAGTGGAAGCTGCAGGTAGGGATGGTGAAGGGTGGTTTCAGCTGCTACCACTTTATGAAACAAAAATCTGAGAAGTTCAATGAAAAAACATAAAATGACCCCAGTTTCAAGAGTCTTGAGAGAATTTTCTAAGGATGATGACACTGCAGCTTTGGAGCCTTCTCAAGAGCCCAGAGAAGGGCAGAAGGACTTTGACAACCCACCATGGTCTAGAGCTGTGTTGCACCTTGGGGAAAAAGAGAACTGCCAGGTTTCTCTGCCCCAAACAGAAAAATATTTTGGAAATGCTGCACATAATTTGTCTTAGCCAGCTATGGTATAGAAGAAGAAACACAAGACAAGATGTACCCTGGCCAGGTATGACTCCTGTTGCAGGAGAAAAGGCAGAGAAAAGGCTCCTGTGGGAGCATCAGGCTGAAGATAGGTCTAAAAAAGCAGTCCCAAATCCCCCAGAAGAACAGGGGAGGTCCTGAGCACCTTTCAGGTGGGCATTGCTGACACCAAAGCTGGGTCAGGAGATGCAAACAGGTCCAGGGCCTTTAGGAATGCATTGATCCTTCTTGCCCTTGGCTTCTCTCCTGCTTGTTACAGCTATATTTTTTTCCCAATTTACCTGAAAGAAGCATCTTTTTCTCCACTTTGCCTTAAGACAGTGAAGCAACTAAATCAGGAAAAAAAGCTGGAGAAGAGCAGTGTGCATGGAAGAAAAGTATGAAGCTGCAGACCCACACTCAGGAGCAAAGGAAAAGCAGAGGGTCAGGAAGCAAACGTTTCTTCACAGTGCGTATCCATTTTTATTACTAGCCTCGATGGACAAAGTTATTTGCCAATTTGCTTTTTGCAAGGTGGTGGGCCCAACACACTGCTCTGATGGAGGCAGAGGCTGGCACCAAAACCATACGTGGCCATGGGTGGCTGTGGGCTCTTTCCAGCCCACTGTGAGACACTCCTAAACCCAACCAACACCTCCCAAAACAGGCAAACCCCTGGCAGGGGAATAACCCCCCCCACACCCCAGCTGAGCACTCACTGCCTCTTATGAGATTGCACAGAGGAGCTGGGCACATTCCTCTCAGACACTGGCCCCTGGGTACAAACAGGACAAGGAGCTGTATTTCTGCCTGTATTTTCCCACCCCTCTGGAGGTTTGGGGACCATCACCACACCCCATAGCACATCCCCAGCGTGGGGCCACCTGTGCCACAAGCATCACCCAAGCTCCGGGCACCCAGAGCAACAACTTGTCTGGTGCACCACGCTGCATTTAGTTGCTAAATGGCCTTTAAAATGATAAAAAACAGAGAGGGGGCTGGGGATGGAGCAGCAGTGCTTTACCCAGGGCCTCAGCTCAAAGGGACACAGCGGGGCTGCGCCGGCACCGACAGCCCCCCACCGCTGCCAGCTCCCGGCGCAGCGACACGGCAGGGGGGACGCCAAGCCCAGCCTTTGATGATTTTTCTCTTCCCACTGTGAAGACTAATAACTTCAGAGAGGGCATCCTGACACGTGCAGGGCCACCACTGATCCACCTGCGGCGTAATGAGAAAAGATGGCAAAACAAGGGTTTGGAGGTGCCGATGCACGTGGGACCTCTGAATTTGGGGATGTCTTGGCTTTCTGCACACCGCCTCCAGCCATTCCTGGGAGGCCCCAGCTGCACGTCACAGACCCACGAGTGTTGAGGGACAGATGGAGCACCCCCTTGAGGGTCACAGAGAGATGGGAACTTTTGGAATCCACCACCAAATTGCTGCTGAAACATCAGAAAAATTTCCTTTACCACCTCCAGGTGTGTAAAGCTTGGAGGAGACGGTGACTCCTCTGTTCCCTCAGCCACAGTATCAAAGCATTTCATTTTCCCAGTTTTCAGTGGGGACCTCAGCCCTCCTCTGATGCCTCACACACCCAAAACAAAAGCCCCACAAAGCGCAGGATGCCCAAGAGAGTGCACACAAGGGCGGGAGGAACAACCTCGATCTTCTCCAGGGGGTGTTTACTCTGAAATGTGACTATGGCCTCCTGTACATCGTTCCTGATTATTTCAAAGAACAGAAATCCTCGCCTCCCACAGACCTGCTGCAGAGCCCAGCCATGCACTGACCTTACAATTCACCGAGGTGCCTCTAACTCTGCCATCCCAGAAGTTACCACAGCTGTGGTAACGAGCTCTGGAAGCCCAGCAGCTCGTGTGAGGACACTCCAAGCCTGGGCACTCACCCCTGGTTCGTTCCCCACTCGTTCCGGATGCAGAGGTGCTTGTGCACAGGGTCCTTCATATAACCTTCATAGCAGAGACATTCCCCTGTGGAGACAGGGACATCAGGGACATGGGAGAACACACGTGGGAAGGCTTTCCATGTGCTTCCCTGCCGAGTGCAGCCTGCAGCCACACCAGGACACCCAGCAGCTCCCTATTGTACATGAAGAAGGTGAGGAAGCACCTTCCCACCACAGCTGGGTTGGGGAGGCAGAGGTGAGCTCACAAACCCGCCCCAGTCACTGCAGGCCCCCAGATGGGTAATAATTAGCATTGACTCCCTGATTGCAGAAGGCTGATCAATTGCTTTATTATATTATCCTATACTATATTATGCTATACTTATTAAGAAACCCAGTAGCCATTCCAGCCAGTCCAATACAGCTTTGACCTAACTGGTCAATCCCTCCAAACACCATCCAGTGTCCAATTAAGAAATCACCCTTTGGTAAACAAATCTCCGTGACACATTGCACATGCACACAACAGCAGGTGCAACAAGTGGAGATAAGAATTGTTTTTCATTCTTTCTCTGATCTTCTCACAGCCTTCCCCAGGAAACGCCTGGGAAAGCTGTGCCTGCTCTCTGTGGCCAGAGAGCTGCTGCCACACACCCCAGCCTCAGGAACACTCACCAGTCTCAGGGTCACACTGGTGCTCACAGGGGTCAAGGAGGCGTCGGGCACAGAGGTCCAGGGCCCAGGGCCCACTGGAGTTTTGCTGGGAGAAGAGGACGACCTGTGCTGGGTTCAGCCAGTCACTGGCATCCAGCTGGCTCCCCTCCAGCAGGATGAACCGGCTTCCTGCCAGCGAGACAAGGGGAGTCAGTGACAGCAACCTGCTCCTGTACCCTCCATCCCATGATGGTGCCCTGCATCCCATCCATCCTGTGATGTTTGCCCCCCATCCTGTGATGGATCCCTCCATCCCCCTGCCCATTCACTCCATCCTGAGACAGTACCCTCTGTCCCACAATAGTCCCCCTGTGCCACAAGGAATCCTCTGTCCTGTGCCCATCCTGTCTGCCATATGGCAGCCCCCACCCCACTCCATACCTCTCTTCTCTATCCCATGACAGCTCTTTCCATCCTGTGCCTTTCCCCTCTGTCCCACAGCAGCCATCACCATCCCACACCCCTCTCCTTGGTCCCACACTGAGGTCTGATCCCTCTGTCCCACCATGTCCTTCATCCTGTCATGGTCCATTTAATCCCATATCCGTTCCCCTCCAACCCACAATAATCTCCTTGGCCCTATGCCCATCCCTCCATCCTGCAGCAAGCCCTGTGTCCCACAACAGCCATCACCACCCTGTGTCTGTCTCTTCTGTCCTGTGCCTATCACCTCCATCCTCTACCACTCCATCCCTTGCTCCCTACATGGTACCCTCCATCTCACACCAGTCCCTTCTGTCATCCTCTGCATCCCCCTCTTTCCCCCATCCCCACCCCCCATCCCATGCCCATTCCCTCTGTCCCACACTGGTGCCCTCCATCCACACCTGTCCCTCCTGTCTTGCACCCATCCTGTCCATCATTCCCCCTCTCCTCCATCAAACCCCACAGAGCAGGGCAGGAAGGGATGGGTCGGACCACGGGGTGCTCACCGTCGGCGATCAGGTGCTCAGGGACATGGAGGGTGATCTTGACGACAAGGGGGCAGTTCATGTGGGAAGAGCACACCAGGCTGATGACACAGCTCGTCACACTGATGAGGGTCAGCGTGGTCTTGTTCACAGGGCTTCGGGGGGACCCCACTGCAAAACAGAGCAGCACAGTCAAACCTGACACTTGCAGCACCCAGGAAGATCTTCGAGTGCAGCCAGGGGACTTTAGGATGCAGAGACCCTGCCCAGACCCCTGGCAATCCAGCATCAATCGAATCAAATGGAATCACTTTGGACTTTGAAGAACATGAAGCAGCCTTTGCCATGGGACTCTCCATCCCTCTCTCCCGCTGTGACCAAAACCTTCCTGATCCCCCAGAGCCCTGGCTCTCCCACACCCTGCAGTGCAGCATGCTGAGAACTTTGCAGCAGCAGAGCTTTAAAGCAGAGCAGTGGTATTAGGAAAAAAGGTAAATGCAGTATCTTGATTTTCCTCACTCCTTCTTGGCACTTCACTCGGGTTAATTTTGTCATGACAACAGGCTCATTGATGCTCTAGAAAAAGCAATAGAGAGCCCTAACTGCTCAGGGCATGCAGGTCTTTGACTTAATTTTTCAGCTGAAGGAGCTGAGTGGAAAACAAACTGTCTGGAGACAAAGCCCGAATGTGCCTTCAGCATCAGCTGAAGGAGATGGCTCCCAGTCTTGCCATTCCCAAAAAAACAAGGCATCATCCAGCAAACGAGGCTCAATGAGGGAAAACAGACACTAACTTTCCTCTTGGGAAGAGGAAACCTCCCAAAGGGACAGAGCAGGGCAGTGGGGCAAGCCTCCTGCCTGGGGAGGGGGCTGTCCCCTTCCTCTGGTGCACGTACAGCTGGTATGTGCACGGTGCTGAGCAGCAGCACGGGAACACACGGGCCAGCCTTTGAAGCGTGTTACTCATTAATATACACCAGTGCCCGGCAGGAGCCTCCAGCAAAACATCAGAATGTATTTCATCCTCTGCTGAGAAACTCCACCGGAGAGCAGCAGCAGCCTGTTGCGAAGCAGGGACTGGTGCCTGCCTGCGGCAGCTGGGATTGCACTTGGGTTTCCATCTTTTTGCCAATGCAAGGTCTCCAAACCAGAGAAGCAACAGCAAATAAGGCAAGAGGGATGGCTTGTCACCCACCTCGGCTGCGCCTCCGGCTCCGTGAGGGGTCCGTGTAGAAGGTCAGCTGGGGATCGGTGTCTGCCTCTGTCCCTGAGTCCCCCTCGGGGTTGAGAAATGCTGAGCCAGCTGCAGGGGACACTGAGTGTAGTCATGGAGGGGTTGGCACCGTGCCACCCCAAACCTTGGCATCCTACACCACCCTTCAGGGAAAGCCTTGCACTACAGACCAGAAGCTCCATCTGCCAGGTGCAGCAGGGACAGCATCTGCTCCCCTTCCCAGCACACACAGCCGGACCCCCCCACCACGAGTTGCCTTGCAACTTCCCCCCATGGCTGTGCCAGTATCCTGTAGCATTTACTGGGGCAAACACCATCTGCATCTTTGTAACCAGCCAGCCCAACATCACTTGCATCCTTGCAGGCATCACATTTTCTGTTTCCCCCCACCCAAACCCTCCTTCCCATGCTGTCTCCACGCTCTGGTCCTATTTCTCCTTCCCAGGAGAGGGTGGGTGGCTGGAATGTGGGTGGGTGGAAGCCCAAGGCACCCCATCCACCCCAAGGACCGCCCTACCTCGCGCTTTGTTGTTGATGCGCTTGCGCTGGCTGCTGGAGGTGTGGGACAGCAGCGTGGCCTGCTGGTGGTTCGAGTCCACGGGGCTGGTGGCAATGATGTTGTCCTTGTACTTGTTCATCAGGGACAGCTTGGCGTTATCGCTCCCTGAGCAGGAAGAATTGAAGGCAAAATATTTCAGGGATGAAGACTTTTAAAAGGGAGGGAGGTGAGAGAAAGGTTTCCTTGGATCCATCTCCAGATCATTCTGAGGTGATCAAGGTGCTGAAGCCAATGAGGTGAGCTGCCCCCAAGGCACACTCATGAGCAGTTCAAATCCTGAACAGGACTGGCACCTCCACCAAACTAGCCAAAAGCTGAGATTTACCACACAGCCTCTCAGGACACTTCTTCATATTCAGGAGAGCTTCAGGCACCACACCATGATCCTCCCAAATTATGTCTCAGTTGGGAAGGCTCTAGTTGGATAGCTCAATTAGTGATATGACCAAAGAACAGGTTTGTTATAAGCCTCAAAGAACCCCTGCTGGTGATCAGAAGGCAGTCTTAACTCCCAATCATACTGATGGCAAGTAAAAAAATTGCTACTAAAAACCTCACCTGAAGAAGACAGCAGAAATCTGGGGATACAGAAGGGAAGTTTGAGGGTCACAATGGGATAGCATGGAAGGAAGCCCATTCTGGTTCTCTGCCAGGCCACGGAAACCACAAAGCTGCATTGTCCCACCCATGTCCCTCTCAGCAGGAACTGCCCTCCACTGGCTGCAAGGTCTCCCAGCAATGGACGTGCCTTCAGGGGACCACCAACATCTCACACCCAACGAAAACCCAGAGAAACTGGGAAAACGCTGCAGGGAAAACACATGCATGGAACTGTGGAGAGAAGACAAGCCGGAAAGGACCCAGCCAGCCCAAGCCCACCTGGTGTGAGGTCCATGCTGGCCTTCTCATTGCAGCCCTGCAGCGAGTCCAGCGTGCGGGTGACCTGGCTGGCGAAGTCCTCACCACCGTTCATGCACTCGCGCTGGAGGTGGTGCCGCAGGTCGGTGATGTCGTACTCGTAGCCGTCCAGGATGGGCGTCTCGCGGATGCTGAGCGTGCCGCTGGAGTTGTGGCCCTGCACGCGGGCGTTGCGCAGGCTCTCCCGCCCGTGGCCCCCGATCAGCACCGAGGGGATGTAGTGGATCTCGTTGGCCGCCTCGGCGCTGGCGCTCTTCTGGGGCTGCGGCACCCGGCGCCGCTTGCACCACCGCCGGCGGGTGTAGAGGATCATCACCAGGCAGAGGATGGAGAGCAGCAGGGCGATCATCCCTCCCTGCGGGCACAGGCGTGAGCCGGGATCAGCCAGGGACCGGCATCAGCCATCCCCTGGGACGCAAATGCCCCAGGGATGCTCCAGGGTGGCCAAAGCAAAGGCGTTGGAGAGGGGAGCCCGATCACCAAGAGTCTGCTGGCACCAGGAGCACCCAGTGCTGGCCAAGAGCACCCAGCTGGAGCCTGCCTTGGGCTGGACCAGTTTTGAAGTCGCCACCGAGGCATGAAAAAGCAGCATTTAAAGCAAAGCATGTTTTGTTTCACTCTCCTGCCTTTGAAAACAGAGATCAGCTTTATTCCAGGCAAATGCTCCTACGGGCAACTTTTTCTGACCCATTTCCAACCGGTTTCAGAGCTGTCACTCTCAATCTTGGAAGATTTTCCCAGGGTATCCGGCAGAAATTGCAGCACAGATTAAAATAGATCAAGGCTTGAGACAGGCAGATGACTGAAGTGTTGTTTGGGGAACATGTTTGGGGAAAGAGGCTGAAAAAGCTCCTGTCTCACAGGAATGGACCCCAGAACTGCACCTGGCCCTGCCATCCTGCCACTGTCCCCAGGATCACCCTCCTGCAAGACATCACTGTACACAGATAGTGGGCGGTGAGATGAAAGCCCCAAACTGTCCCTTTATGCACAATCTGCCAAGAATAATAACAATAATAACAAGAAAAAGCATGTGGAGCCAGTTAAGAGCTCAGAGTCCATCCACAGCTCTGGTCCTCCTCCTCTTTTCTATGCAACAGGTGATCATGAGAAAATAAAATAATAGTAATCATCTGCTCCATTAGGATAAAACATTAAGGGAACTATTGAATAAGAAGCAGGAGAGGCAGCTGGAAAAGGAAGTTTAATGG
This sequence comes from Anomalospiza imberbis, assembly GCF_031753505.1. Taxonomy (NCBI): domain Eukaryota; kingdom Metazoa; phylum Chordata; class Aves; order Passeriformes; family Viduidae; genus Anomalospiza; species Anomalospiza imberbis. Next base: position 4,430,187 of record NC_089689.1, on the reverse strand, counting down.
CCATTACAGTTTAACCCACTTTCATTTCCAGAATAATGGAGCTGTGATGCACACTCCCAGCCTCCTTCCCAACTTTCTTTAAAAACAAAAGAACCCAAAAAAAAACCAAAATCAAATGAAGAAAAAAAAACCAAAATAAAATTAAAAAAAAAAAAAGAAAGAGGACACAAACTTGGTGACTCAGGAAACCAGCAGTCCTGCAGCCAGGGATTCAGAAAATCTTGCTGGGCCTGAAAACTGGCCCTGAATCATAGAAACCATAGAATCCTACAATGGTTTTGGTTGGTAGGGACCTTAAAGTTCACCTCATTTCAACACCCTTGCCAAAAGCAGGGACAAGCCCTGTCCAACCTGGCCTTGAACACTTTCAGAGATGGGGAAGCCACAGCTTCTCCAGGCCACCTGTGCCAGGGCCTCAGGGAAGAATTTCTTCCCAATATCTAATCTCTGTATCAGTCTACTGATTCCATCACTACATGCCTTTGTATAAAGTGCCTGGCATAGTCGTGCAGAATTTTTATTAGCAAAGTGGAAGCCTAATTCTGTATCATGCTCCAATCCCTATGAGTTCCTGTGATCCATAAATAAGTGGGAATTATCTCCATCCCCACCAGAGGTGACCTCCTCTGTCATGGCTCTCCATCACCGTAGAGAAAGTCCACCTGCAGGCGGCATGACAAGCAGGTAGGACCTTTCCTTCACCCTCTATATGCACATTAAATCCCCCAAACACCAGCAAGCTCTGCCACACGCCTGTGCTGGTGAACAGGAGAGACCAAGCTGGAGCTCAAATCTGGTGGATGCTCATTTTTTTCAGGCAGTGGCTGTGGGATCACAAAAGAGACTTGTTATTTCACTGAAAATTAGTTTCTTCTGCCCCAGTCATCTGAGAGTACAAATTATCCCTGGGAAAAGCAGCCTGTGGACTCCTGAGATTTCAAGAGGCTCTGAGAGGAGAATGAAATCCAGAACTGAAGTCTCCCCTACCTACTGCCTATTGGAGAAGGTCAGACCACCACCTCATACCCCCATTTTCCCTCCACAGGAGCACAGAAATCCCATTCTGTCTTATTCCCCCCAGTGCAGCATCCATGTGATGGCTGGGAGAGGAGCCCTGCACGGGATGGGTGTGGGAGTGCTCCTCCCTGGTCCACGAGCAGACCTTGGTCACTGTGGATAAATCCCTGGCTCACACTTCTTCCCTTGGCAACCACACAGCAAAGAAAGAAAGTCAGCCTTGAAAACGCCACGTGATCCTGACTCCTGGCACAAAAGCCAAGCTCTATTTGTCAGGAAGTAAGGATGCTGTCGGAGCAGAGCTGAGAGTGATAGGGAAAAAAGGGCAGAGGAGGACTCAATCTGCATTTGCACATTTTGGTATGACAGCAGTGAGCTGCAGACATCCTTTTCATCAGCTTGATAACAAACCTTCATCCAGGCACTTCTGCCTTGATCTTGGGATATAGCAGTGCCCAAGAAGATCAAGACCAGTGGGGCCAGCCTCTCCAGAGGAGAGGCACCCTCTTAGGAGCAGCTGGGAACAGACAGTAAAATTGAGATAATGGTACAAGATGTTTTTGGGAGTGGCTTTGCAAACAATTTTTTTCCCTCAGACTAATCAAGCACAAATGATGGAGGAGAAACCTGGCCTGGGGCTGCAATCTGGAAGAGCAATTGAAGCTCTTATTAGGGTAGACACCACTGAACAGCCTGTTTGCAGCCTCGGCAACACATTGTCTCCAGCTAATTATCTTCCAGTGGCACAAAAATTGTAGGATTCTTCCAAGTTTCTTCCAACACAACAAAAAAATAAGGAAAAACAACACACCACAGATTTTCCCCCAACCTACAGATTTCTCCTTTCTCTGTCATTAAAACCTTCTCTCTGTGTAGCTGGGTGGAGTACTGCTGTGCGACCTCGACACATGAAACCATGGCCACGGGGCTGCCACGCTGATAAAAGTGGTGGTGACAGTGCCTGGTGGCACTGTGACACACACTGTGCATCAGGGCAGAGGGCAGCAGGCACCATGCACCGGGCAAAGGGCTCCTGAGGAGTCAATGGGAATTAACCCTGGGTTAACATGGTTGAGACCTTCAAAGCACAGAACCCCCGGGGATAAAGGCACCCCACAAACGTATTTGCAAAGTGATGCAAACTAAGGGAGAGCTTTAAAGCAGCCTGTGAAAGCACTTTAGCATTCACCACTCAGAGAGGTGCCCAGGGCATCCTAACCACACCAAAGGTGGGCACAGTTCCCCACCCTGGAGCCAGATTGGGAAATAAATGCCTTTTCAAAAGCCACTGTATTTTTTACAGGCTTCTGGACAACGAAACAGGGGCTGCCTTCCCATCACATACCATGACAGAGATGTGGAGGATCCTCAGCTCCTCCTCTGCCGACTCAGTCTGGGGTTCCTCTGTGGGGTCGAAGCCAGGCAGGTTGGGGGCCCCGTCTTGGTGGTGGATGTGGAAGAGCAACGTGCCGTTCTCCAGCCACTGCTGCCGCCAGCGCACCAGCGGGATGTCATCCGTGTTGCCTGAGATCTCTGCAAGAGCAAAGCTGGTCAAGGGGGACATGTGGAGCAGAGGGTTCATGGGAGATGTTCACCTCTTCCCAAAAAAATGGGTGGAGGGACCAAAGGATGAGCGCACTCCAGTCACCTCCTGCCAGCACCATGGCTGCCCCTACATAAATCACAGCCTGAAGGGCTAAAGGGGAGTAAAACCATATTTCTGGGTATAATCCAGGTGTGGGTCACTCCAAAAATCCAGTTAGGGTGCAGGGAGACAGCACTTATTAACAGCAGTAACCCAGCAGACTTGTTGCAGCTCTAATTTGGGCGGGTTTCACTCACACACTCGTGTTAAACACAGCTTCAGACATTGGGAACACAGGATACAGGACAAGCAGCATCATGGCATCACTGGGACCACATCACAAATTATTGCAGACAAAATATTTACCATCCTTTGTGAACAGTGAAACGTGAACCTGGCTGTGATTTCAGAGGTTTTCAGTTTTCAGCCATTTTCTACAGCTCTCCACCCAGGACTCAGCCCAGAGATCTGCAGAGGTACCTGCAGCTTCTGCCCAAGCAACCTTTTTTTCCCTGGGTACCTTTAATTCCAGAGTTTGGGGCAGTGAGACAGATGGACAAAGCTGGGCTGTCGTGGAAGTAGAGGACACCCCGGCAGGAAGAGCAGCTGAGGCAGAGACACAACACGTGCTCCAGAACACTAAATGCCAAATCAAACCTAATTCACCTGGCTGGCTCCAAAATTTCAGGGACATCCTAGAGCAGGGTCTCAGCCAAAGACAGGTTAACACCAGCACCTCTCCCTAGGAGAGATGGGCACTGTTTTAATCAGCGTGGCCCCCTCAGACCAGATCAGCTTGATCACCATCTCACACCACCTCAATCTCAGCCATCAGCTCAAGCCTGCCATTTGCCTGTTAGCTTTTTTTTTTTTTTTTTTTTTTTTTTTTTTTGTGAAAATAGCAGATTTTGTTGGGATGAGCAGAAAAAACACGACGAGCTTCCCACTGATGCACAGCTTTCCCTACTGCATCTGCCCCATTGATGGCAATGGGAAGGCACACTTTGCAAATTATCATCTTTATTTTGCTTGTTTCATGCTGCCTTCAAATGAAAACTGGAATTCAATTACAGCACTGAAAAACAACATTTTAAATTTGCTGTTAATTAATTTCATTAGGCTGCCTTAAGTGAGCTGGCTGCCAGGGGAGGTGAGGAGGGGGGCAAAATCTGCATTGGGAACCAGGTTCATCCTCCCAAACTGATTTGATTAATCAAAAGAAACATTAGCCACAGCAAGTGAACTGGCAGATTGTTTGTGCTTAGCACAGGGCGTGTTTCTGGCGGTGATCAGTGCACTTGGAGTGTCCCCAGCACAGGGATGCTGAGCACTCCACCACACTGATGGGAAGCAAAACCCTGAGTTAAGTCACCAGGAAGCCTGAAGCACTTTTGGAATCCCCTCTAACTGCTGAGCTGTGTGTTTGGGGACACAGATCCCCTTTGAAAAGCCGGTCCTGGGAGCCAGGAGGATTCGAAGCAGCAGATCTTCTCCTCTCCCACATGGTCTTTATTCATGGACTGAGAGGGGAAATCAAGCTTGCCCGCTTTCCCAACTCCCCACGGCTTCTCAACTTCATATGAACCAGCTCAAATGGAAGAAAACGCTCTTCCTGCACCTGCCTGCTAACGTGAAATTATGAGTAATTAAGGCAAGAACTTTCATGCACAGCAGGAACTCAACATACTGACATTTGGAAAAAATGTAAATACCAGCATTTGCTCCATTGTAAAGAGTGAAAATAATAGATACTAAGTATGTGACATTGTGACATTTAGAAAGCTAGCGGTAGAGATGTTTTCCCCCTGATCTGACATATCACTGTAAAAGCAGCACCCTTCAGCTCATTAATATTTGAGAAGAAATCCTTGATGGAAGTTATTTAAATGATTAATAGATTATAGTAAATTTAAGCCTTAAAATAGGTTGTCATAATTTCAAATTTATTTAAACAGGCTTATTTTTTAAAAGAAAAATATATTTCAATAAAAAATGGATTCTTGTTTTAGAAGAGCACAATCCAGCCACAGAGCCTGAGCACGCTATCCTCTTCACCAGCCATCAGGACATGTCCCTGCAGCTGCATTGCACACAGGTCAAAAGTGCAAGAGACAAAGGAAAACACCCCAGAAATCAATTGCCATCACCCCAAACTGGCTGACTATGAGCCCTCTATCACACTGCAGGACAAGGCTGCTCCACCATCTCTGCTCCTGCCCTGGCAGAGGCTCTTGAGGCAGTGCCCGGATGAGAGAGCTTCAGCCTTGGACCTTCTCCTCCTTTCCTCAAGTGTCTTAGCAACACGTCAGCTGCCTCTATCCTACTCCATTTCTACTTGAAAAATGTACACATATAAATGCTTTCCTGCACCGGTGAAGCTCTCTTGGAGTTTGCTTTAAGCAAGACCATGGCAAGATCAAGACCAAGCTTCCTCCCTAACATAGCAACTCTTTACTCTCTCTTCTCCCAGTCCAACAGATTTCACTTTTCCCTTTGTCTTGCTCCCCAAGCAGACATCTCCCCACCTGGTGGGAGATGCTACCGTGACCCATGTAGCCAACTGGGATGATTTATCTGGATGTTGTAGGGTGTCAGCTCTGCTACCGAGCTAGAGGTGTCAACCCCACTGACCAGTTTGTACACTGGGGCCAGGATGTCCCAGAGGAGGCAGAAAAGTGGGCAGAAAGGCAAAAACTAAAAAAAAAAGTGGCGGGGGGAGAGGATAATTTCAAGTTCAAAGTTTGAAAGATATTGATGAAAAGCCTGGTCCCAGCATAGCTTTCATTAAGGCCTTGGATAGGAAGCCATTAGCACTAGTATTAACTTCTTGCACCTCTGTTAAAAAATAGCCTGTCTGAGTCAGAGGTTAATAACAGCAGGAGGCCACTAATTAGGCTGTGCCACATTCACCTGGTATCAAACGTGGCCCAGGTCCTTCATATCTGCAGGAGCAGCAGCCTCCAAAGGCCCCAACTGGTGCTTTTAACATAATGGCTGTGGCTGCTCCCCTCCCAGACCATCTGCCAGGGGAGGGAGTGGGGACAGACAGGTTCTACAGGAGCAATTTGAGGAGAGGACAAAAAACCAGACTGAAGGTGCTGGAGGTGTGTGGACTTATACCTGTTTCGTTCCTGATTATCCCAAACAGCCTCATTTCCCTTGGGACACCTCTCCCACCCAAAGCAAACCCAGTCCTTCTGGAGGCAACACTTCTGCATGTCCTGATTTTGGGAGGCAACACCTCTGTCACAGCCCAGCTCTGCACATGAGCTGGTGAAACCAAAACCATGAGCCTGATGCTGGCCTGGACCTATTCCCGTGTCCTCATCACCCCACTGAGACCTACCATGGTGGCACACAAGGAGAACAGCTCTTCTTAAAAACTCACATCAGCATTTTGATGAAAAAAACACCCAGCAAATCAAATTTCCTCTCCATTTGGAAGCGTTTTGCACTAATAGATGCCTCCAATAAGTCAAATGAACTCTGCCATAATGCTGGTCTCCACACATTCATTTCATACAGCCCAGCACAGATTTTGACTTGGACTTGTATTTCCTCATTAACATTTAAACCTGCCTTATTTTCCATCTGGAACCTGACTGTGTTTTAATCTAAGTTCCCCATTTCCTAAGGCTTTTGCTCCATGCCTAAACCACACACATCACATGCTTTAAAGGGCTTGAACTCAGCTAAATCAAGCCTTGCACTCCTCCCAGGGTCTCCAGTGCCTGAAGTGACCCAGGAGACCTTCCCACCATGAGTCACTTGCTCTCTCTGTTGGGACCTCAGGCCTTGATTTCTACCAATTCAGATGTCAAAATGCTTATCTTGATACTTAACTCATTTATACTTCCAGGGTTTCAGTGACAGATAATTCATGGGATAATATCAATGTTTTTATGGACCTGCTTTAAAAATTCACATTCATCACTGACTACCCATATTTCATTTGCATTTTTTCCTGTCTCCAGTCTCAGGTAGGGAAACCAGCTCATTCTGCAGGTCATTCTGCCTTTTCAAGACAATCCAGCTTTTCCATACCGGCAAACATTAACCTCACTGTATATATTAGGAACCTGATTCATGGGAGAGGGCCCCTGGGGGAAAATCTCCAAAAGACTCAAAGAGATGGGAGAACATAAAGGTTTGAGGAAATGGCAGTGGTGAGGCAGTGGTGATCTCCCTGGAGCCTCTCTCAGGCTAGGTCAGAGAGATCACCCCACCACGATGCCTGCACGTGAGGCTGGTACACGTGAAGCCATGAGGTGCCACAGCATGGCTGACAGCCAGCCAGGTTTCTCCTTGGAATGCAGGGCGCCTTTGCTTTTGGGAAGGTCACCAGGGAGTTACATTTCAAAGCTGTAGCCACGCTTTAGCCTTGAACTGGGATTTCTGTCCCAAATATACCAGAGCCCTAACCCCTCCCTTTCTTCTAAACAAACCCTCCATCACTCTGGGAGTGACACTGAGCTGCACAACAGTTTTTGAGCAGAGGACACTGATCCATCATTGGTGAGGCTGAGCTGACCGGGTTTGCTCTGCAGCTGCTGACTTTACAACGTGACAGCCCCCCTGCCCTGCTCTTCCCCACAAGCCCAAGGGTATGTCCGACCGCACCTGTGCCACTTCCCCTCCAAGGTTATTTTTCCATCATGTTTCTCAATTTTGACCTAAAGCTGGGGGAAAAACAAGCAGATTGGGACGTTCAGTGGTGTTTGATTTTCACTCCTCTCTTGTTGCTTTGGTCCCATCTGCCGTAACTGTGAACTACAGAGGAAATATGGGAAGAGAGGCAAATCCACCTCCTGGTCCAACACTCGGGTGACACGGTCATGTTCAAAAGAACCCAAATGCCCAGCTACGACAGGGAGCGAAAGCAAAATAAAGAGAATGTGTGAACACACTTCCAAGATGCCGTGCTGATATAAAAACCTCGGAAAGGACCACATCTGTAGTTGATATCTCACCCTGCAATTCTGTCACATCACCTCTTCCAGAGGGAAAATCAGGTCTCCATGGAAAGGGTCTAAATGATGGAGAGGCTCCCAATCAGCCATGGAAAATTACTGCCCGGGCTAAATGCCTCCCAGCAAATCAGTGAGGAGGAGGGTACAAACACCTGAGCTCAGATGGTGCTCACCTACGAACTGCAGAACTCCATCAACACAACCACTATCACTCCGAAAGGGTGAGCAACTCGAGAAGAAAAACCTGCCAGAGGAAACCCCAATTTCTTATAAAAGCTGTTGTGCATCAAAGAAATTAAAGACCAGTAAATTCTGCTTGTGCCCTGGACACTTTGTTAGAGGAACCTGTAGGTGCATCAGTAAATACAGGTCACCCAGCACTGTAAGCCAGTAGATAAGGGGGATCCAATTTGACAGACTCGTTTCAAAGAGTTCTTGTCAAAATCCAGCCTCAAAGCTTCCCAAAGCACCAAAGTGGTGCTGGGATAAGAAGAAAAGTCGTCTTGAAGCCCACCAGGTGGGGGAGGAGTAAGGGTTTAGTTTTCAGGATGAAAGGAGGTTACCAAGAAGCCCCACGGAGATCTTTGTCAGGACCTTGGCTGCTCAGAAACACTCTGGAAGAGGAGGCGAATGACAAAGTTGGTCACCAAGGCTAAATTTATTCTTCTCAAAGCTAAAGCTGAGAAGTGCAGGAGGAAAGCGGGCAAGGAAGTGGGCAGGTGAAACTCAACCTTGGTGAAAGCAAGCTGATCTGGAATCCTGCGAGTGATATTCAGGTCAACCATCTCGAAACAGAGGAGGCAAACTTGGAAGGTTTGGAGGAGGGGTACAAGGAAGATGAGATGCTGCAAATGGCTTTGTGAAGAGGAGAAAGCTACTGTGTTAGGACTCCTCAGTAAAGGAACGAAACAACAGGGTGAGGACATGAGAGAAGCCTGTAAAACCATCAGGCCAGTGGAGCAGTGGGAAAGGCAATTCACTGTTTCTCACTTTGCAAGGATTTACAAGTGTAAAAACCAACAAAAGGTTCTTTCTCATCCACCACAAAGTATGAAAGCACTACGACAGGTACTGAATTCAGGGAAGACAGAGCCACCAGCAGCTATTGAGCCAGAGAGCCCAGAGGCACATCCTAGGTTGAGAAATCCCTGCAGCACAGACCTGGGCAGCAGGGAAAGGACCCTATATAGATATCCTGCAGTTTTAACTTTTTTTTTTTTCTCAATTATCAGTGCTGGCTGCAGATGCCCACTACCCCCACACTGCACAGTCTCTTGGGGTTCAAGAGTGACTGCAAAGCCAGCTTTGTGCTACCCAGGCTACCATTCTAGGATGCACCCCGCATCCATGTGTCCCTTTGGGAATGGTTGAGACCCTCTGCTCCCCCAGACACGGCCTCATGGGAGGAGGGGGTACCCCAGGGCAGCTCCCTCCTAGTGACAGAGGTGATCCTCTTAACACCCAGCCAGTAACTCCCCCTTTCCAAATCCCAGCCCTCTGTGCTGTCAGACCCTACAGCCTCAAGATACTTGCCAAAATTCCCTTCAGCTTTACAAGCCAGCCAGCAATTTTCACAGGGGGACAAAGGACTATTTATATCCATCACGGCCTGGCAGGGAAGGTAATGGCTGGCCACTCCAGCCCATCTGCCAGGCACTTAGCAAGGCAGCAGAGCACATCGTACAGGGGAGGTCAGGCAGTGGTGGTGGGACCAGCAGGGGATGTGGGGGGGATGCTCCACAGCGATGACATGGGCTGCACCTCGAGGGTGAACTTCAGCTCACTCCTACACTCATCTGTGTAAGTGCTCCGTGTGCCGAGGCTGAGAGGTCAGGGAAATTGGATGTCATTTTGGCATTTCTGTGCTCAGCACAGGGAACAAGTACAGCTACTTGTTCCTCATCTCCCTTGGGGCAAGAGCCACGACCTGTTTTTTTCTGAGACATGGGATGGCCCTCCCAGGGAGTGAGACGGGAGCAAAACAACCTTGTCTGCTCTCCTGTCCACAGCTAGGCCAAGAGCTTTTCCAAGAGGTGATCCTCCTCTTCCTCCCACCTGTCCTGGAGGGAACAGTGCTGGTCTCAGAGGAAGGGATGGAGAAGGCAGGCCTGGGCTGCTGCCAGCTGCAGCCTAACATCATAAACTCTTGGTGCGTAGGAACTCTTACATGATTTCAAGCTCCATTTTGTGGGGAGGCTTTGAAAGATGGGAAAGGCAGAATGAGAAAGAAAAAAAAAAGAAGAAGAAAGATGCAGAAGGGGAAAAAGTTTACCGTGCATCTCGAATTTATCACTCTTGAAAGAAGAGCTTGTCAAGATGGCCAGAGACCAGCCAGTGCACAGCAATCAATGGGAAGACTTTTGGGTCTAGTCAAGCTTCTTTGAGATTTACAGGAACTGAATAGAGGCATAAATCTGTCGCCACCTGATGAAAATGGAGGTAATTAAATTTGCAGGTGTATATAATTGTCATATTGATGATCTGTGTAAATCAGCAGAGCCAGCAGAGGCACAAAGCACACACTGGGCACAGAGGAGCTGTTTGCCCACCTGCCTGGCCAGGAGACAGAGCTCTGGGGCACCCACCTCACCCACAGGGCTCTGCCCATCACCACAGCCATCACCACAACCTCCTCCTCCACAAGAGACTTTCTCCAATTGCCCCCACAGGCAACGAAAGCAGCAGGACCCTCCACCCCTTCCAGCTCCCTGCAGCCTCATCCTGGCTACTACAAAATCTCCTGTGACTGCAGGAGGGTGAAGGCAGGACCACAGGCGTTGACAAGCCTGACCATGGACATCGTGGGGGGTTCTTTGCAGCTGCTTTGAAGCTCTGAGCCCAGGTGCAAGTGGGGCACTGACTTGATCTTCTGGCAACACTTTTTTTTTTTTTTTTTTTTTTTTTAACCTTTGTTATTTTGGGAACTTTGAAGCCTAGGCTGCTCCGAGGCAGCTGCCTTTGTAGGAAGGACAGATAGTGCAGAATGGAGATTTGAAAGAGGGAGAGAAACAGGGAGGGGAAGAAATGGTGCTTCACAGCAGAGGTCTGCAACAGCTCCTCCACAGTTTCTCCCACACCCCAACAAACCCACCCTGAGAGGCAGCTGGGGCTCTACGGGATGTAAAATGACCCTGGTGCCTTGTATTTCTCCAACACTGTGAACCAGAGAAGGCCTTTAGAGACCTGCACACAAACCTTCTCCCCCTGCCCCAATGTCCCAGCAGGACACCCCTGAGCCCCCAGGGTGGGACCTCCCCCGTGTGCACGGGCCGACTTCGCGTCCCGAGCTGAGCACCACGTACGTGCCGCAACTGGATAATTAAAAATTTAAGGAAGAGCTTCTGCATTGCAGTCCAAATTATGTAACACTGCTCTTGGGTTCCAGCACCCATCAGCTTTGGTGCCCTCACGGCAGCACAGCCCTGCCTGTATTTACCTGCCTGTCTTCGCATGCAGGGCTCGCACCCTTGGCAGGGAAGTGGGAATCCCAATGTCACAACCATAGGCAGAAAGTTCCCTTGCATCTACGTGGTGGGGAAGAAAGGAAGGAAAATCTATTTCATGCTTTTAGTCCAGTGCTGAAATTGGAGATGGCCAGAAAAAAGGGGATGGAGTCAGGGTGCTTCAGCCCAGCCAAGCACAGGAGTTGCCCTAGCCAGGACAGCACTCCCATGATCATGGCCAGGGCATTTCTAAGCAAGGGGCTGCTGTCTCTTGCTCCTGCACCAGAGAAGCAGGAGCTCATTTTAGCAAACAAGCAGCAAACAAAATCAAATCAAGATGAAGAGTCAGCTGCATTTTCAGTATCTCAAGAGCAAAAAGCCCTGCTGGACTCTGAGCACCCACCAGTAACTGCAAACTCCTGCATTTGCAGCCACATCTTTGCCTTAACCCTGCCAGTTCTGGCTGCTGCTGAGCCCAGGGCTCAACAGCACTGCCACTTCTCCTGCTGTTTCTTCCTGGCATCTCCTCCCTTTCTTGGCCAGCAACCCAGTGACTGCACAGCCATGTCTCTTGCAGTGCTATTCCCAGGACCTGGATGCTGCCACCTGGTGTGAAACCAGCCATTAATTCCTGCTGTGATTCACTCCAAAGGTCACTTCACCAGGCTCTGTGCGAGCTTCTAGAAGCCACCGAAGAGGCTGTGGCTCACAGCCACAGCGAGTGGCTCTGCCATCACTGCTCCTAATGCCCCTTGGCTTCTGTGTGGCTCCTTCCTGGCACTGTGCCTCTCCTCCCTCCTCACGGTCCTTCCTTTCCTGCCCTCCCTCCATTACCCTGCTACTTCCCTACTGCTGGCACAGTGGTTTCACATCCACACTGCCTTCCATCCCCAACATGTGAAAGCTGGGAAGACCCAGCCCTGAGCTTTAATTACAAGGAGGTCAGACCCATCCCAGCACCATCCCACGGGGAGATGAGCACCACTTCCCAGGAACCTCCACATGCCCCACTCAGCCACCAGCCCCAGCTCCTGCAGGACACCCTGTTCTCCCAGTTTGTGCCACAGCATGAATGGACTGTGGGGACAGGATGGGGCTGAGGCTGAGTCCTCCAGGGTTAACCAGAGATGTGTCTTACTCTGCTAGCACAAAAAGGCAGAAACATGACAATAAAAGCTGGGGAAGCCTGCCCAAGTCCAAGGCTGACTCCCCTCCCACCATCCATGGAGGGGGGTGAGCTATTTCTCCTGCCCCCCAGCTCTGAGCACACCACCACAGCAGACCCTGAAGAGAGCAGCTCCTGCTGAAAAACTAATAAAACTGGTTTCCTTTTTCCCTGGAAGGATGTTTCAGGCACTGCCTTGCTTGCAGATGCTTGGACACACATCTCAGGCCACTGAAGCTGCACCTTGGCACGAGCTGGGATGAGATCCTTGCAGACATTTATAACTCCCCCCAGATTGCCAGGCCATACATGTCATGTCTGCAAAGACAAACTCCTGGCTTGCCCCCTTGGCCAGCAGGAAAGCCAGCAACTCCACAGCAGCATGACAGCTCTCAGGTCCCCTCGCTGCTCCTCTCCAGAGCTGTCCCAAAGAGGCAAAAAAGACAGAGCCCAGCTGTTTCTGGCTCAGCAGTTCAGGAAAGGTTGGGAGGTGCAGCACTGGGATGGCAGAACAACTCTGCATGGCACAACCACCACTGGGAAAGCAGAGTCTGGGGGAGCTTGGGGCCAGCCCAGGGTGGTGGGAGGCACAGCAGCCTCTCCAGTCCAAACAGGAGATTTCCCAGAGGCTGCAGACACTGGGGACATCATTAGGGGAGCAAATGGGCCGAGAGCACAGCAGCAATTTGCCGACCCTGCGGCCACTGCTGCACAGTAGAGGCTGGCAGGAAAATTTGGGAGTGGGCTGTCTCTCCTGCCAGGCATCCCATCCCTACCAAAGCCACCCAGCTCAGCCCACCTGATCCACACAGGAGCCTCCCTGCCCTGCTATGCCCTTCTTGCACTGCCTCCTCCTGCCACCCTCGTCAGGACAAGCCCCCTGCAACCCATGCTGAGCCACCCATCCCCGTGCTGGAGCCACAGCATGCGGTGTTTTCTGTATCCTCACCCCTCCTGCAGTGCCCTGAGCCCTCCACTCACCCCATCCCCTCCCAAACACTCCATGCATGGACCTAGAAAGGGTCTTTTAATCTTTAAGCCACCTCTTCTAAACAACTACCCTGCTCCTTCCTCTGTGTTGGAGCACCCCCATGAGAGGAGGGTGTTTGGTGCCAGTGGCACGGGAAGTTCCGGGTGCCTGCCAGCCCAGAAACTGGTTCCCAGCACTGTGCCCTCGCTCTCTCACTCCCCTTGGGATGCCAAATTAATTGCCTTGTCTCCTGGAGCTTTTAGCTGGAACAAATAAAAGAAAAAGGGGGGTTGCCAAAACCCATAATAAGGTCTACAGTTCCTCTGAGCTACAAGGGCTGCTTTAAATTTCGGGTTTTTTTCTTTTTTCTTTTTTTTTTTTTTTTTATTTGAAGGAGGTTTCCATGGTAACTGTCTCCCATCACACAAGAGCCTGTCCTGGGGATATTTCGGGGTTGCTAATATCTGCCTTCCCAGGCATCCACTGTGTTGTGACGGTGACATCGCAGCTGGGTGTTTTTGGCAGCGGAGGAGGGCAGGGGTGCAAGAAGGAGGAAAAGGAGGTGCCTCTCCCCAAAAACAAGGTCAAGATCCTGCCTGTACATATCAGGCAGGCCTCCACCCCAAAGGGCTCTGGCAAACAGGCTGTGGTTTTCCTTGGACCACTGACCTGGTTTGGGAAGCACTCACAAGGCAGTACAGCCCTCACGGGGCCAAGCAGATGTGCCATGTCCAACTAAGAGCACTGGCACCTTCTGCCACCTTCTCCTGCCCTTCATCCAGCCCTTAAGAAGAAATTCTTCTCCATGAGGGTGGGCAGGCCCTGGCACAGGGTGCCCAGAGAAGCTGTGGCTGCCCCTGGATCCCTGGCAGCGTCCAAGGCCAGGCTGGATGAAGGTCCAAGCTCCAGGCTTGGAGCTGGGATAGTGGAAGGTGTCCCTGCCCATGGAACGAGATGAGCATTAAGGTCCCTTCCAACCCAAAGCATTCTAAGGTTCTAGGATTCTCCAATTTCTTTTCTCCACCAGATTAGTTTTCAGCTGGATCAGCTCCCTGCAGGAGCAGAGCCAGCTCTCTGCATCCCCCAAGCTGCTTGCTCTGCTATGCTCGTTAGTCATCCTAATTACTGAGATGCCTCAGAGCTGGCCAGAAAAGAGCCAGTGTCCCCTCTCACGTCGGGGCTGCAGACCCCAAACCTCTGTGACCCATGAGCCCCACCAGCTAGAGGGTCCCTTACTCAAGGATCCCTTACTTCCCTTGGATTCTAAATGTTCAAAGAAGTCCCTGCCCACCTCCCAGTGGATCTCAGGCTCTGCAGGCAGGAACCATGGAGGGAACGGGCTCAGACCCCTTCCTCAGCCCATCACCAGCAAACCAGACCCCACAGCAAAGCAAAGTGTGGGGTCAGCTTAACCACATCCCACACCAGGCTCCAAGGAGCCCAGCACCAGGTCAGCATCCGCCCCAGGACCCCCTGAGGCAGGGCAGGAAAGCAGGATCAGAAACACCAGCCAGGGCACGCTCTCCTCTGGGTGATTTCTCAGCAAAAAGCTGTAGTGGGACAGCCAGAACCTGGCAATCAAAAATCTTCCCTTATCTAGACAAATCCCCCAGCTGCTGTTTGGGGTGAGCCACCAGCCACAGCTGCAGAGATGCCAGAGCCCAGCAATTTGGAAGTAAAAGGACAACCAGTCTTAAATGACAGAGCTGTCATCATCCAGGCACTGCCTTAATCCCACCAGGCAAAAATTCCTTCATTTGGAGGACTGCTCTGCAGCAAGGCTCCAAGAGAGATGATTTCAGTCTCCGTTTAGCTGGCTAAGCGACCATGAAAAAAATAAAACATAATAGAACATAAAATTAAACAGAATGAAACAAAATAGAATAGCATAGAAGAGCATAAAGTAAAGTAAAATAAAGTAAAATAAAGCAAAATAAAGTAAAATAAAGTAAAACATAATAAAATAAAATAATAAAATAAAATAAAATAAAATAAAATAAAATAAAATAAAATAAAATAAAATAAAATAAAATATGTGATGCAGCCCAGGAGCAAATGCCACTGGCACATGGCGAGGAGGGCAGAAGTGAGACAGTGGCATCAGGGCATCAGTATGGCTGCCCAAGGGTACCCTCCAGCAGTGGAACCACAGCCAATTCCAGGGGTGTAAAACCTACCAGAAATCTTTGGGGGTCTTTGAGGAGTGCCCACATGGGCAGCCCAGCCCCCAAAACTGGGACAGCTCTCGGGGCAGGAACTGGACCAAGCCTGAGCATCCCTGCCTGGATGTGGGCTGAGACATTCAGGAAGGGAGACAAACCAGGGGGCCAGGAGCCCTGCAGCCCTCTTGGCGGAGTCCCTGCCCACCCTGCCAGACCCTGGCACCCCCCTGGAAAGGCCAAGCAGCCCCCCATCCCACTCCCCCCCTGCTTTCTGGGTCAGCGAGATCCCCTCCCAGCCCCGCTGCCGCTGCAGCCAGCTGGATGCGCGGTTGCTGTGGCAACGGGTTCCCAGAGACGAAATCCTTATTTCTTACTTTTTCTTCCCTTGGTTAAGGGAAAAAAAAAAAAAATAAACAAGAGGCCCTGTATATCCCCCGTGGCAGCAAAACGCCCGTGCCCAGCAAGAGAGCAGGTCTGCACTGGGCACGGCGCGGGGACAAGGTGCCCCGAGGTGACGTGTGTGATGTGTACACCACGCCTCCCTCCTGAGCCCCCATCGCCCCCAGTTTGGCCACAGGGGACTCCCTGCTCCTCCCTGGGATGCTGCCAGCTTTCCTGCAGCGTTTTCCACCCCGCCACGAGGTTTTAAGGGCTGCCCCTACTCATAGCTGAGGTTGGTGCTGGGCTCCATTGCCTGGAAGAGGGAATGTTACCAGGCATGGCGTGTCCACGGTGCTTCAGTGGCTCTGAGCAGGTCACCTCACTCCAGGCTCTGGACCCCCAGGAAAAGGGATGTGGTCATGCTGCATGGCCAAGAGGAGGGGCTGGAATGGGGTCCTACCTGCAGTTTTCACCCAATTATTAGATGAGCCATTAGATATTGCTATTAGACAAGCATGTCCTGCCCCACCAGGTGCTCCAGGGCAGGGCCAGGGTAGGATGTGTCGCCTTCATAGATCCCTCTCTGCTTTGCTGGAAACTCTGGAAGCCCCCAGGCCTTGGGGACAAACATCTCACACAGCAGACCAGACACCCAGGAGCCCTCTGGGTGCTACAACAATGTTCCACCACCAGCAGCAACCACTCCAGGAGGAGGCAGCAAAAACGTGGCCCTCCTGGATTTTCAGCAGGCACACACCCCAAGCATCCATCTCAAATTCATGGAAACAGGGGTTCAGGCCCCAGCCAGCCCAGCTGCAGGCAGCAGGAAGGAATTCAGTGAATCCCACTGCCAGGATGGGTGTGGCTAAGGGGCAGGAGGGCAGCTGAGGCGGGGTGTTTTGGGTTCCCTTCCCCACCACAGCTGCTGGGACCTCCTGAGGCGAATCCCCCGCTGCCCTCCAAGCCACCCAGCAGGAAGATGACAGCAGCTGTCCCCTCGCTGGGCCCGCCAGAGCACAGATCACACCCGCGGGTTTCAGAGCATGCGACAGTGTCCAGGATCAAAGCCAAGTCCAATTAATGGCTCACAATCTTATTAGAGAAATTATTGCAGGATCTTGAGCAAAAGTCCGATATAGCCACTCCATTCCATTAGTCAGGCTCATTTAGTAATTCAATCAATCTAAGCACGGCTATTGAGCTCCCCTGGTATCATTTAACTTGGTTATTCTCTAGGTACTTAAGAATTTCTTAATATTTGCTTCATTATTTCACCATAACACCTATTCCCAGGTGCAAGGTTCACGCTGTGGGCCCCATGGTGGAGTCAGCCCTGCTCTCTGCCAGGCTCTGCTCTCATGAGATGGTGACATATGATGGTGGGCATGGGGCCTCCGGTGGTGATGCCCCTGGGAATTAAGTCAAGCCAGGGAATGGCACCACAACACCCCAAGAACTGCTTCCCAGTGAGAACAGAGTGCTGGCACCAAAGAACTGCCCTGTGTGCCAACAGCTTTGGGACCCCCAGCCAGCATCCAGATGCGGGTGAGAGGAACAACACTCAATAGGATGCTCTTCTCACTTGACATGGAACTGGAAAAAAGTATGGGATAATGCAACCCTGCAGCCCCTTGGCTCCTGCTTCCCTCCTCCGGGGCCTTTTAGGAGCTGGGGGTAAAGGACAGAGCGGGAGGACACAATCTCCAGCAGTCCACAGCAGCAGGGAAATGTGTGGGACAAGGATGAGAGCTGACAGGTGTCACATCTGGCCAGAGCCGGGGCGGGCGGGTGCTCCGGTGGCCGTCACCCCGATTAGCAGCAGCCACATCCCTCCCTGATCTGTCTCACATCCCTACAACCCCCCCCACAAATCCTGTTATTAACCCAGGGAAGTAAGGGCCACAGCCTCCAGAAGTAGAGCCAAGAGCTTAGCTAGGATTTAACCAAAAAAAATTGATTAGATATTTCGGGGAGATATTCAAGAGCAGTTAAATATGCCCAGCTCATCGGTGCCTTTGAAAAATCTCACCCCTCTAAAAAATTAGAATTGATTTTGTATTTAAAAAGGAATCTATTTAATTTAAAAGTAAGATAATTTGAAATCATGACAGCTTGTATTAAGGCTGGAGTTTATGATAATCTATTAAAGTCATTGAAGTTAAGAACTGTCTCCCATCCTCTGCTGCTGAGGCTCCCGGGAGGGCAGTGGGGAGTGGGAAGTGGGGAGATGAGGGGCTGCACTGCCCTAATTCAGAGCACACCAACTGGGCTGGAAACCTGGAGAGCCAGAAGCAGCTCCTTCAGTTCCTCCACACTCAAGGGGGAAAAAAAAACCAGCATGCAAAAAACCATCCAGTATTTCAAGATCTTGAAATGCCTGGCACCCAGAAAGCACAAGTTCAGCTCGTCAGCTCTGCTTTCTCATTTCTCAAGTCGATTTTACACTCAGAAAGGTATTTCAAGACTTTACTTTTCAAACATTTATTGCATTACAGAGAAGGCAAAGGAGTCAAAGACTCAGTCTTTGGTGTGGTTTTTAATTGCATCACAAATCTCCCTCGACCCCAAGGGGCTGAGGGAAGCCAGGATGCTCATAAATACCCCTCTTGCCACTTTATAACCTGCAAATGATAGGGCCCAAAAAAATTAGCAGCCTGCAGGAGTGTGAATCCAGTTAATGATATCTCAAATGTGGCTGGATGCTGCCGAGCCAAGCAGTGAGGGAGAAGGGGGTGTGAAGGCGAGCGGACAGGGAATATTGAGCTGCAAATTAGCATTTCTTAATGGCCACCAACCAGCAAAATGCTTCCTCCCTGCAGGAAAAAATACAACTAATGCAACACACACAAAATGAGATGAAAGGCGACCATCCCAAATGAAGGTTTGCTTGATTTAAAGCAGGATGAAGGCAGGATGAAAGCAGGTGGTTTTAAACGTGGGCAGCCCGGTGCGCAGCAAGCAGCCCCATCCCGGCTCCCACACCCTCGGCACTTCCCAAAAATTCAGGAGCTGGGAGAAAACCCTATAGTAAAATGGGGAGATGGTGTTGGAGTCCCCTTGGGGATAAACATATAAACCAGTGTGGGGTTTATTGGTGAGAGCCCTGAGCTGCTCCCGAGCAAACACAGGCAGTGAGGCAGCACGTGCGCAGGAAGGCGGCCAGCGCAATTAAAACTCGCTCCACTCGTTAGCAAAAAGAGCTGCAAAGCAGGGGAAAGCCTTGTCCAAGCACCTCACCTCCTCCTAGAGCAGTAGTCATAACCCCACAGACAGCCCATCTGCTCTTGGAGGAACAGAGGAGCAGACAGCAGGTCCCCATGTTTGGGAGATCTGAGCACCAAAGCCCTCTCAGCTGTCTCTGGCAGCGGGATGGACACAGCAGGGAGGGTGAGACCCAAAAAGGTGCATGGAAAGCAGGCAGTGAGCACTGCCTCACCCTCCTGTGGAATGATAAATATAAAGCTCATCATTAATTTATGTTACCGGAGCTCCCCATCAGGGGTTATCAGGGGTCAGGAGTCACAGCCATTTTTGGCATGCCCAGTTCAACAACTCCCCCAGCACTTCAGCTGTACCAAGCACCACACGTAGCTCTCCAAAGATCCCAGCACATCTTTAGTTGGGAGAAAAATCCATGCATCCATCAGTGGGAGGCCTGGTTTGGCCACTGTGGCAGGGAGGTGTCACCAAGGCAGAGGAACCACACATGCCAGTGTCCATGAAAACTAGCCAAGCTCAAAAGCCCCTGAATTATTTAGGAGGAATTTGAGGGGGACACCAGGACCAGAGGCGGTTGATACCCCACTATCCTTGGGCTCCCTGATCCAGACCCTTTCTCAGCTGCTCCCCTCACTCATCCCCCTACTGCAGCCACCTACCTGCACGCTCAAACCCTCTTTGAGGGGAAACTGAGGCATGGAGAGACCCCCCCCCCCCGGCAAAGGGAGCTGATCCAGAGCCCACATGGCAGAGCCACTGCCATGAGCCTCTGTGAAGCACTTCATGGTGCTTCCAGCCCAAAACCAGGCCCTTTCTCACCAGGGCCAGCACCTGGGTCTGCTCCAAGCCTGTCAGCCAGGATGGCAGCTCACCTTCCCTTGGGAACCCCTTCCCTGTGCACAAGCCCTAGATCTGAAAACCACCAGAGCAGAAGCAGCAGCTGCCCAGCTCCCCCTGGTTCAGACACTGAACCAGACCAGGCTCAGGAGCATGTGGGGATTATCCCCCACTCCAAGACATTATTTATTACACATTCAAACTCTGCCAGGTGGGTGCAATTAACGGGTCTGGTTTTTGCCAGGGATGGTGCAAGAAGCACTGTGTGAAGCCACATTTCTGGGAAGATGCTCAAACACACCCTCCAGTCCCTGCACACGGGCTTGTGAAAACACAAACAGCCACTCACACCAGCTCCAACCTGACATAGCCACGTCCCCAGCAAGTGTGCAGCGACAGCACTGATGCTCTTGAGGTCTTTGGGCTGGGGAACCTCCAAATCCAGAGGCTGCAGCCTCTGAGCTGCCAAGCCTGGGTCTTGCAAGACTTCTGTGTATTTCAGAGCTTCTGCCATGCAAAAGCAGTGTCCAGGCTAATAGTGGTGGCAGCAGTAGTAATAACAATAATAATAACAATAAAAAAAATAATAATAAAAACAACAACCCCACACGGTAAAGCAGCACAAAACAGTAACACCCACAGATGGCAAAGTGGCCATGCCAGCTTCAAGGCAAGCCCTTGTCTCCCAGGAAGAGGGAACATGGCATTTCCCAGAAGTCACCAAGGCAAACCCCTGGCAAACTGGGGTCCCACAAGTTGCCTCATCTTGCCAGCCCAGCCCCAGCATTCCAGGCAGGAAGACTTGAACTGGGATCACCTCTGTCTCCCCAGAGCCCAAACCCCCTGCATGCTGGGGGTTGGCACAGCACCATGAACAATCATGTTTTTGGGGGATCAGTGTCCCAAGCAGCAATGCCCCAGAGAGCCTGGCCAGCACCAGGACACCAGGGTGCACTAGCGCAGGGCTTGTCATCCTTGTGTTTGCCTGGCAGCAAAGAGTAGAAGGAGGCAAAAGCAAACCCCTGCCGGGCATCATCAGGGCAGTGAGGGCTGCCATGGCAGGCAGCTTCTTTCCTGCACTGCCCAGTGTGTGGTACCTCACGGATTTGAAAAATCCCCGAGGAAAACCCTACAGTATGGGCTGGGCTCATGCCCAGGAACCTCCTCCTGATCCCCACCCAGGTGCTCCTCACTGGCAGCACCTGAGGTCCCAGGGCCCATCGGGGTCTGGCTCCACAGGATCGGGTCCGAGGGGGCCAGGGGACGAGCACTCAAGTGGCCTTTGGGGCATCAAGGTGGCGGGGGCTGGCAGCCACGGCTGCGTCCCCCCTGCATCCGCAGCGCTGCTGCCTTGTTGCCACAGCAACGCTCTCCGGCCTCGCTGCAGCATCCCGCAGCACAGGGCTTGGACCAGGAGACAGGGGCGCACCACAGCCCGCTGCCCCTGCCACACAGCCCCGGGACTCCAGCAAAACAGCCCTGGCTGTCCCCACACACCCTCCCCGTGGCCTCAGCAGCCCCACGCTGTCTCTGCCTTTCTCCCGGGAGAAGGGGGATACCTGCACAGCAGCCAGTGCTGCCCCAAGCCCACCCAGCAAGCACAGCTGGGGGGGTCTTACCACACGGAGGGGTCCATAGGCCGTGGAAGTGATGAATTGCTGGGGAAAAAAACCCAGTCTGGGGTCACCACTATACACAAGGGTGGTACAGCGGGGCAATGTCACATAAAGCAACACACCAGTACCACATTTTTGGTATTTTACCACATTTTAAAATGCCACCAAACAAGGGCATTAAAAACTTAATGGGACACCCAAGGTGCAGCCAGAGAAGCAACAGATGGACAAGGCTTGCAGGAGGTGACACAGCCACTGTGGGCTGCTAGGAAAGGGATGGTGGCAATTGCCAAGGCTAGGATGTTATGTGTGGGCAAGGAACTGACGTTCTGCACCAATGTCACCAAAAATGACATGTCTCAGGGACTTGCTCCAGGTGCTGAGGAGGGAATCAGGTCCCTGTACACAAGGGGTGGAGGCCTCGCTCTGCATAAACAAAGGAGCAAACTGTTTGCTTTTTTTTGGGCTTAAGTAGCCCAAAGAGGGAGATAAGCCTCACCCGGTGGATGAAGAGCAGGTGGGAACCATCCAGACCATGAATAGGCCAGAGCCTAAAACCTGGGGGCAGACGCACCAGGGGCAGCACACACGGGCAGGATGGGATATACTGAGCAGCGCAGTATTTTTCCATCAGGCTGCAGGAAAGGTGACTCTCTGCTCAGGGGCAGACAAAAGCAGAAACCCTCACCTCCAGCCGGGCACGCTGCGAGCAGACTGCGGGCCTCCTGCCAGCACAAGCCGCCGGTGGCCATTGACGGAGCCGGGGACGAGCCCCGTGGATGACAACCTGGGCATGCACCGAGCACCCCGGGCCTGCAGCATCTCCGGCCGTGATGCTGCAGCGGGTGAAGCCGCACCGGGGTGAGCCAGCCCCGGGGCCGAGAGGCTGCGGCGGGGGGTACCGGCCCCGGGGCCGAGCCGCCGCAGGGCGCCCGCCCGCCGGTGCGGCAGGGAGGAGCCGCGCCGCCGGGGATGCTCCCGGCCCCGCCGCGCTCCCGCAGGCTCACCCAGCACGAAGTAGGGCAGCTCCGTGTTCTCCAGGTCATCCACCACCACCATCTCGCCGGGGAAATCGTTGCGGACCGAGAAGAGCAGCTTGGGCTCTGCGGCCGAGGGGCCGTGCATGATGCTGAGGTCGTTCTCCCGCAGGAAGGGCAGCGCCGACACCGTGATGCTCTTCAGTTTGCACTCCAGCTCCTTGGCCGCCGCCTCCGCCGCCGCCTCGGCGGGGCCGCTGCCCGCGGCCAGGCAGCAGCCGGCCAGCAGCGAGCAGAGCCCGGCCAAAGCCATCTTGGAGCCCCGCGCCGCGCTCCCGGCGCCGGGCGGGAGGCGGCGGCGAGGGGCGGGGACCGCGGACCGGCGCCTCCCCGTGCGGCGCGGCTCGGCACGGCTCGGTTTCTCCGGCCCCCCGCCTCTCCTTTCCTTCTCTTCCCCCGTTTTCCTCCCCATCCCTGGCAAAGCGGGAGAACGGCGGAGCGATGCGGTGGCGGGAGGGATGCGGGACTGCCCGGCCTCCTTCTGCACGGAGAATAGCGGGCAGGTACCACCCCCGCTGCACAGGATAAATTGCAGACCTCCAAAACCCCAGGCTTCGGAAATCCCAGACTTCCAAAACCCCACGAGAGATCATGGAACCCAAAATCCCAGAAGAAGTCACTGACCCCCAAAATCCCAGAAGTCACTGACCCCCAAAATCCCAGAAGAAATCAGAGGCCTCCAAAATAAGTCCTAGGAGAAGTCATGGACCCCAAAGCCCCAGAAGAAGTCACAGACCTCCAAATCCCTCAAGCCCATATGAAATATATATCATTGTCTGTATGTGTGTATTCATGTATGTATGTATGTATGTGTATATACATATGGAGTGTAAGGACAACCCCAAACCTGCTGGATTTGGATCTTTTTCCCAGATCTGGATGCTTTTTATTTTCACCCTCTTCAGGTGAGCACAAAGCAGCGTGTCTGACAGCCACGCCTTCCTGCAGACACCTGTGGTTCCCCACTGCAGCCAAAATCTTCTGATGGAAAATGTTCTCTTCTTCCACTGTGGGGGCAATGCCCAGTCCTCATCCCAGCAGGAATACGTGGCTGTGTTCTGCTGGTGTGGTTTTCCCAACGGGACTCTCCTGGCAGCAGACAGCTCTGGAATAGGGTGTGGAGGCATCGCAGAGCTCCCACACCACAGCTCCTCACCATCTCCTCATGCGAGCATAGCCCCATCCCTCCTGGCACCTCCAAAGAAAACCACACACAGCAGATACTTGTGATTTTTTTTGTATTTTTCTTTCACAGAGCTCTCCACCTCCTCTTGTGAGGGTTTCCCTGAATTCCTCCTCCCTCATGTGTGCCAGCTGTGAAGCTTAACATGCCCCAGAGTGGGCATCGAGGGGGGACAGCACTGTGCCCCACACACCCCAAGCAGTGGGTGCTTTTCCCCAGAGTGATCTGTCTTTTTAACCCCCTGCATTTTTAACTTCCACGAGACTTTGGGCAGGAAGAACTATGCTGACCAGAAATTACCCATTTTCAACAACCAGAGAGAAGCACTGAACTAAACCAGTGGGGTTGTAGTGGTGTGTGTTACAGCAGTGCCGTGTCTCTCCAGCACCAACGGGCTCAGGATCGGGAGAAATCAGGAAAAATAGGGAAAAATGCAAACAAACAAAAAACCCCAAGCAAACAAAAAAACAAACGGGGAAAATTGGAGAAGGAAAATCAGGAAAAAATAAGGAAAACTGTTTTGTAGGATGTGGTCCTCCTTTTGTGTTCCTTTTGGGGAGGACAGGGAAATCCCACTGGATGACCTCCAAAAGCCCTTTCACTGCTCTTCTTTCCGCAGGGGACACAAACTCATTAAAAGGAGCTTTTCCATTCTGAAAAAATAAAAAGAGATTTGCATTATTTAGAGGGTGTCTCCAACAAGGTTCTTTCAAGGTTTGGAAAAGGGATGCACCCCCAGAAGCGGTGCCCCTGGGATGCCTAACGAGGCGTGAAGAGGAGCAAGGAAGGGGTTTGGTGGGAGGTGTGAAGAACGCAGACGGATAAATAGAACACATATAAAAAACCATCCGAGAACACTGAATCTGGTGTTACTGACGGCGTCCTCCTGCTGCTCACCGGGAATGAGCGGCACCTGAGGTTGCCCAGAGAACCTGGGAATGTGGATCCCTGCAAGTGTTCGACGCCAGGTTTGCGGGGCTTGGAGCAACCTGGTCTAGCAGAAGGTGTTCCTGCCCATGATGGGAACGGGACGATCTCCAGGGTCCCTCCCAGCCAGCCGCACCATCCCCCGATCCCGCACATCCCGGGATGATCTCCAGGGTCCCTCCCAGCCGCACCATTCCCCGATCCCGCACATCCCGGGATGATCTCCAGGGTCCCTCCCAGCCGCACCATTCCCCGATCCCGCACATCCCGGGATGATCTCCAGGGTCCCTCCCAGCCGCACCATTCCCCGATCCCGCACATCCCGGGATGATCTCCAGGGTCCCTCCCAGCCGCACCATCCCCGATCCCGCACATCCCGGGATGATCTCCAGGGTCCCTTCCAGCCAGCCGCACCATTCCCCGATCCCGCACATCCCGGGATGATCTCCAGGGTCCCTCCCAGCCGCACCATCCCCGATCCCGCACATCCCGGGATGATCTCCAGGGTCCCTCCCAGCCGCACCATTCCCCGATCCCGCACATCCCGGGATGATCTCCAGGGTCCCTCCCAGCCGCACCATTCCCCGATCCCGCACATCCCGGGATGATCTCCAGGGTCCCTCCCAGCCGCACCATTCCCCGATCCCGCACATCCCGGGATGATCTCCAGGGTCCCTCCCAGCCGCACCATTCCCCGATCCCGCACATCCCGGGATGATCTCCAGGGTCCCTCCCAGCCGCACCATTCCCCGATCCCGCACATCCCGGGATGATCTCCAGGGTCCCTCCCAGCCGCACCATTCCCCGATCCCGCACATCCCGGGATGATCTCCAGGGTCCCTCCCAGCCGCACCATTCCCCGATCCCGCACATCCCGGGATGATCTCCAGGGTCTCTCCCAGCCGCACCATTCCCCGATCCCGCACATCCCGGGATGATCTCCAGGGTCCCTCCCAGCCGCACCATTCCCGATCCCGCACATCTCGGGATGATCTCCAGGGTCCCTCCCAGCCGCACCATTCCCCGATCCCGCACATCCCGGGATGATCTCCAGGGTCCCTCCCAGCCGCACCATTCCCGATCCCGCACATCTCGGGATGATCTCCAGGGTCCCTCCCAGCCGCACCATTCCCCGATCCCGCACATCCCGGGATGATCTCCAGGGTCCCTCCCAGCCGCACCATTCCCGATCCCGCACATCTCGGGATGATCTCCAGGGTCCCTCCCAGCCGCACCATTCCCGATCCCGCACATCCCGGGATGATCTCCAGGGTCCCTCCCAGCCGCACCATTCCCGATCCCGCACATCTCGGGATGATCTCCAGGGTCCCTCCCAGCCGCACCATTCCCCGATCCCGCACATCCCGGGACTCGGGATGATCTCCAGGGTCCCTCCCAGCCGCACCATTCCCGATCCCGCACATCCCGGGGTGATCTCCAGGGTCCCTCCCAGCCGCACCATTCCCCGATCCCGCACATCCCGGGATGATCTCCAGGGTCCCTCCCAGCCGCACCATTCCCCGATCCCGCACATCCCGGGATGATCTCCAGGGTCCCTCCCAGCCGCACCATTCCCCGATCCCGCACATCCCGGGATGATCTCCAGGGTCTCTCCCAGCCGCACCATTCCCCGATCCCGCACATCCCGGGATGATCTCCAGGGTCCCTCCCAGCCGCACCATTCCCGATCCCGCACATCTCGGGATGATCTCCAGGGTCCCTCCCAGCCGCACCATTCCCCGATCCCGCACATCCCGGGATGATCTCCAGGGTCCCTCCCAGCCGCACCATTCCCGATCCCGCACATCTCGGGATGATCTCCAGGGTCCCTCCCAGCCGCACCATTCCCCGATCCCGCACATCCCGGGATGATCTCCAGGGTCCCTCCCAGCCGCACCATTCCCGATCCCGCACATCTCGGGATGATCTCCAGGGTCCCTCCCAGCCGCACCATTCCCGATCCCGCACATCCCGGGATGATCTCCAGGGTCCCTCCCAGCCGCACCATTCCCCGATCCCGCACATCCCGGGATGATCTCCAGGGTCCCTCCCAGCCGCACCATTCCCCGATCCCGCACATCCCGGGACTCGGGATGATCTCCAGGGTCCCTCCCAGCCGCACCATTCCCGATCCCGCACATCCCGGGGTGATCTCCAGGGTCCCTCCCAGCCGCACCATTCCCGATCCCGCACATCCCGGGGTGATCTCCAGGGTCCCTCCCAGCCGCACCATTCCCGATCCCGCACATCCCGGGATGATCTCCAGGGTCCCTCCCAGCCGCACCATCCCCGATCCCGCACATCCCGGGGTGATCTCCAGGGTCCCTCCCAGCCGCACCATTCCCGATCCCGCACATCTCGGGATGATCTCCAGGGTCCCTCCCAGCCGCACCATTCCCCGATCCCGCACATCCCGGGGTGATCTCCAGGGTCCCTCCCAGCCGCACCATTCCCCGATCCCGCACATCCCGGGGTGATCTCCAGGGTCCCTCCCAGCCGCACCATTCCCGATCCCGCACATCCCGGGATGATCTCCAGGGTCCCTCCCAGCCGCACCATCCCCGATCCCGCACATCCCGGGGTGATCTCCAGGGTCCCTCCCAGCCGCACCATTCCCGATCCCGCACATCCCGGGACTCGCTAACCCCGGGTCGGCAGGCGGGAGCGGGACCCCCGCGCCACGCCCCGCCCCTCCCGCCCCGTCCCACCAATGGGGGCACGCGGGGCCGCCGGCGGCGCCTCTGATTGGCCGCGGCCGCTGCATATATGATCGGCGCGGCGCGGCGGCCCCGCGGAGCGCGGCGGAGCCGGCGGCCGCGCTGAGGGCAGCGCTGAGGGCAGCGCTGAGGGCAGCGCTGAGGGCAGCGCTGAGGGCAGCGCTGAGGGCAGCGCGGGATGGCGGCGGCGCCGCCGGGGCCCGCCCGGCCGCCCGCACATGGCGCGGCCCGGGGGCGGCGGCGGGACAGCGCCCGGGGCCGCTGAGCCGGAGCGGGTCGGAGCGGGACGCCAAGGAGAGGCGGCCGGTGCCCCGCCGGCGCTGATTTGGAGCCTGGGGTGAGTCTGCGGGGTCGCGGGGTTTGAGCCGGCGTGGGGATCCCGCCGGTGCTGGCGTGGGGAAGGGGGGCTGCGGGGGAGCGGCGGCCCCGCAAGGGCGGGGATCGCGGGTACCGACGCCGGCTCGCTCGGTGACCTTGGTCAAGTTGTGTCTCCGCTCCGGGCTCGCTTCGCAGCCTCCCCGGCGAGCTCGGGTGTCGGGAAAGGGGCCGGGAGCCAGCCCGGCGCGGGGCCCGGCAGGTGACGGGCGGCTGCGAGCGGCCCGGTGGGACCGGGTGGCGGCGGGCTACCGGGATAAACGGGCTGCCCGGGGAGCTGGGACCTGCTGCTGTGCGCCGAGTGCGCTGCTCGGTGTGAGATGCCGGTGTGAGACACCCCGCGCCCGCGGGGACCGGGGGGATGCCCCCGCAAGTTAAAACGCCCATTTCTCCGATGGGCCCCCATCAATCAATAGCCCGTGGGGGAATCGCCCGTGCCCCGCACCGCAGGGCCCCGCACCGCCACCCGGAGCATCGGATCGAGCAGTGGGTGCGTGACCCGTCGGGAGATGTTTGCTCGCCTCGGGCGCCTACCCGGCACAGCTCCGGGAGCCCCGCGGTCCCCGCTGCCAGGCTCCCTTCCCTAAACACTCATCTTTCCAGTACGAAGCGAAACTCTGTGTCTTTACAGCGCTGGAGAGCATCAGCTCTCGGCGCAGCGATGCCCTGTCCCCTCCCCAGGGGACCCGCGAGTCGCTGCCCGGGAGCGGCGGTGGCGGGTCCCGGAGTGCCCCCGCCGTGCTCCCGGGGCCGGGCACTCTGAGCCTGGGCGCTGCGGGGCCGGGTGGGACCTGCCGGCAGATGTCAGTGTCCCCTCTCTGTCAGCCGCCAGGAGGGTCCCTGCCGGCCCCGGAGACGTTGCAATGAGGCCCCTGCACTTTTTCCGAAGCGGAGCTGTCTTTGGTGGCCGTTCGGTGACAGTTTGGAGACCCGGGGAGCTGGAAAGGGGAGTGGCCCCACTCTGACACCCCAGCGGAGGGCTCCCTCTCTGCCCAACACCAGCCACCCACCACCGTACTTATCCTGTGCTGCTAACGTTGAGCTACACTTGTGCATCGCTGTGCGTCCGTGACACTTGTCACTCGTGTGAAGGCAAGGCAGGGAAGGGAAGCAGTGTTCCTCACCTTGTACTGCCCCCAGCTCCTGCATGAGCATGGTACTGGGCTTGCAGGATCTGTCAGGAGGAAGGAGCCTTCTTCCCCAGCGAGGAGGCTGCAGGGCTGCTCTTTTTCCCTGGCCCCTTGTGCTCAGGGTTGCTCTTTTTCCCCATCCCCTCGTGTGCAGGTCTGCTCTTCTCTGGTCCCAAAGATCCATCTGCAGGGATATTTGGTCTGAGAGCTCAGTGCAAGGTGGGGAAGCCGCAGCTGCTGTTGCTATCACTGTGCTGGGGGAGGGAAATTGTGTTTTGCACGTTTATTTGCTTTATTTAAGAGGCTTTTTGCCTGTAGGTGTGAAAGTCTCGGGTGTGCAAAGCCAGAGGGCAGAACACATGGCACTGGTGCGACTCTGCACGCAGCTGCCATCTCCCCTGACAGCGGCCCAGGCTTCAACTCATTTGATGTCTTATGCAAATCCTCGGCTCCCTGAGTCCTGGGATTTTCTGCTATTTTCCTTTACTCTCATCTTCAAGTGTCTCGCTCTTGAGGATGTGAAGAAAAGCTAATAAAAGGAACCCAAGTCACTGAGTCCTACAGCTCTAACTGGTCTCATGAGCTGAGAGGAGGGCAGTGACTTAGAGTCCCTCGGCTATAGCGACTGAACGGGCTACAGAGGGTGGCTAGCGGGAGCCCAGCGAGAATCTGTTCACAGCCACGGCTGTGATCTTCAGCACCGAGGCTCCAATGTGGCTGTCCCCACGCTCGCCGCCTGGAGCCGTGTGGCCGAGGCCGGCTGCCAGGTGGCTGCCAGCACCCCGCCGTGCCCACTTTGCCAGTGATTACCGCGCTGCTGTCGCTCTGGCGGTGCCTGCTTCGCTCTCTTAATTACCCCGGCAGATCAATGAGGCCCTGGCGCTTCCTTGGGAGCGTGCGGATACGAGCCCGGCGCTGCAGCTCCTTGCAAGCCACAGTCGAGCCGGGGCAGGGGGCAGAGGAGACAGTGTAGGCAGGGCTGGCTGTAGGGAAGAGGTGTTCCACAAAGCCCTAGGCAAGACTGGCGGCTCCGGAGCAATGAGAGCATCCTGCTAAAATTGAGCCCTTTGGGATTGTCTGTCCTGAGGTGTGCAAGAGGTGGCCTGGGCGAATTCACAGATAGACATGGCTCAGCTGAGTCAATCCACTTCAGACGCTAAACTGCACTTAGCCTTTGCCCAGGCTCTTTTAAGTGGCCTTAATTTGATAAAGCTTTTCCATGTTTAATGAGAAGGTGACTCAGTTACTAGGTTTGATATTTGTTCCCACTAAAAGGCGTCCCCAGGGAGCTCGAGCCCCCTCCCCATCGCTCCTGCACAGGTGCACCTTTGCTCCCACTGCGCCCCAGGGACCAACCCCTGTGACTGGGCACATGCCACAGCTCTCCCACCAATGGTATCATGTACTACCATGGACACTGGGGTTTGCTTTGGCTCTGGGCTTCAGCTCAGCATGTACAGAGGAGGTTCCAGAGTCCATCTGGAATCTTCCTGTGCTTCCCAATGGCACCTGGCAAATACCACTGCCCCTCTCCCCAGTGCATGCTTCCCAGTTTCTGTATCTCGAGATCTGCTCCTGCAGCATGAAAGGGCACAAATCAATGTTAATGTCCCTAGCAATTAGCTAACATCTTAATTATCGAACTCAGCCTGATTAGCGGTGGAGCGCGTGGCTCTGGAGATGCCGTCGGCATGGAAGCGAGCGGGACCTCGGCGTAACTCTTGAGGTTATGCTCAGGGTGTTGCTGCTGTTGCTGTCTGCTCCAAGGGCAGCAGAGGGAGGCTTTTGCAGCTCACCTGAGCACCCCCATCCCCATCTCACGTCCCTCCTTCGGCCTCTCAAGCCATTTTGGATGAGGGCACCACTGCAGAAGTGACCCCACTGCCATCTCCAGGGTGGGGGAGTGCCTCTAGAAATTGCCACAAGCTCTTTGTAAGATGTAGCTCATGATGTGTGACAGTGTGGGCCATGCGTCAGCCATCACTGGAGGAGCACTGGGGTGTTCCTCCCTGGTTCCTGCCATGGGGACACAGTGGGCTGCAAGAAGCTCCAGAGGACTTGGCCCTGAAAGAGGTTGTGCAGGAAAATCTGCCAAAAATATTTGCTTTGGTACTCTTCTTCCATTGCTTTGTGGTTTTTATAGAAGGGGAAGAGGAGAAAAAAAAATTAGCAATCTGGAAGTTTTCCAACTTTTGTGATGCAAAACCCTAAATCAAAAGGAATAAGAAAAAAAGAGTTGTCAGATGCTTCTCATCAAATCTTCATTTTTTTGGATCAAGGAAAAGTGATTAGAAAGTTATTTCCAGCTCTAGTAGTAAGGTCAAGGGGGTTACTTGTTTTTAAGGAGCTTTACTCTCCCCAGCATCCCAGGAGGATCCCGGTGCGAGCGTGTGCAGGTGCACCCCAAAAAGCATTGCCCCAACCCCACAGAGCAGCAGTGCAGCCCTCCTTCCCCTCGGATCAGAGCCAGTTCCCCCCAGCTGTAGGGATAAGGACTATAGAGAGCTGTGGCAATATCTGCACATATTCATTTTCTGTAACTCCTGATCGATAGGAGGAAATAAATTATCCCAGCTGACAGTGGTGCAGGAAAGCTGCTCCGTGGGGATAAGCTGCTGCATAGCTCAGTGCAGCCCCCACACAGGCCTTCCTTGCCCGTTCCTGCCTGACTTGGGACTCCAGTTCCTGTTGGCAAGGATGATGGCGTGCGTCATCGCCCGTCCCCAAGCAGGAGCCTCCCTCGGAGGTGCCGGCACACGCGGTGTAAATAAGAGGGACGTGAGAATAAAAGCTCACTTAGCAAGGCTGGAAACTTTGCTTCATACCAGGAGGGAGTCTTCACTGATTTTGTACCAGTTTGCCCCGGCCAAGTGCTGGAAATATCAAATCCTATTTTTATTGCTCTGTAGTAAAACATGGAGTAGCCACAGGGAAACATGCCATGCTCAGCCTTGAATCTCAGAACGAGCTCCCCAGGGAAGGCGTCAGAGCAGGCTGAGATGGTTTCTAGCTGGTCTAGGGACCACAGCCTAAGACAAAAGGTGGCCAAAGTGGGCTTACCCATAATATCCATCCCCATGATGGTGAGCCAGAGGTTTGCTGCCTTAGCTGTGGTGGGAGAGGGGATTTGGAGGGGAAGGACAGTATGGGGAGCCCCTCCTGGTGAAGAGCACATGGAGATGCCCCCCAGAGTGGTAATGGCAAGGGGCTGCTTAGTGGTGATGGGAAGCATTTAACGTCTAGGATGGTTTGATGGAAAACACAGTGCTCTGCCTGGTGTGTCCCACCCCAAAAAAATCCCCTCTGTACTTTGAATCAAAGGAAGGATACTCCCGTGTCTTCCTGATTTACACCAGGAAAGCCACAGGGAGGGTGCTGCAAAACCATCCCTACCAGTCTGTGGTGGTGTGAAGCAGTGATGGATGAGGCCAATGTCCATGGCCCTTGTGGAAAGCATCTCCTTTAACCACTTAAAATCCCCTTGAACATTGCCTGTGAGACCCAGGCTGTTACAGACCTGTGTGGAGGGAGGGAAGAGAGGGACACAGCCAGGGAGCAGCCCCTGCCCAGCCCCACCTTAGCTAGAGGTGGGTCAGGAGCCACTTAAAACCCATGGATGGTGATGGGGGACGAGGAGATAGGGTGTGCCAAGCCTGTTTGTGAGGCAACAGGCAGAGTCCCAGTGCACCAGATATTTAAACAAGGTGTTTTGCTGTCACAGCCATATTTAATGCTACAAGCAGTGTGTTTCCATGGGCAGGGTTTAGAAAGATGCTGTTCAAGGATGCTTTACCCTCCCTCAGCTTCTCAGCTGAGATCCAGAGTGTTGCTTTCCTTCTTGCTGTGTGGGAAAGGGATCAAATCACTGAGGGTTTAGCCTATGGTCAGTACCTAAACCATCCATGAGGTTTACTGCCAGACCCTGGCTCCCACCATTCTCTCCTGGACACAGCAGCTGGTCCTGGGTCAGCACAGCAGCAGGACCCATGACTGCAGGCAGCATGGACCTGGGGGGCTTTAATCTTGAGCTCTGAGGATCCCTTTGGTCCCCAGGCCATATCAATTTTTAATTGTACCACAGATATTCCTGGGGAGGGGAGCAAAGTGCAGGTCTGCTTCAGGCTGAGACTGCATCCCATCTGCCTGCTTCCCCTCAGCCCAGCTTTGGTTGCAGGCAGGGAGGATTAGGGGGCAGCCAAATGCCTCGGCTGCTCAGCCACAACCCACACATGGCAGCACACAAGCAGCTCCGTGGGCCTCTGGCATCGAGTCCTGCCATGTTTTTGGGTGACAGATGCCCCCTCCAGCACTTGGGGCACAGAGTGAGGAAAGCAGCCTGGCAGTGCCTGCCCCCCACCCCAGCATGGGACAGGTTTGGGCCAGGATTTGGTCACATGGTGGCTTGTGGGGGACTCCATGTGCCAGGGGCAGGAGGCAGTCACTGGGCTGTCATGTGGCTGCCTGCCAGGCTGGGAAAAACCAGGGTGACACGTGAAAAAGAGTGTGGGGGAACAGAAACCCTGCCTGCTGCTCCTGCCCTGGCACCCCAACCTGGTGATGCGAAAGTCTCAGCTTTTGTTTGAAATTCACAGGGCCCCAGCCTCAAGGGCTGAGCAAGAAGCTGAGAAAGTGTAATCAAAGGGCACCCTTAAGGGTTTAAAAATAGAAGAGAGGGAGAAAAAAAATCGAAAAAAACATATTATTACATGTTAAAGCATGATGATTCATCCAGCAAAGCCCTGTTTGGGAGAATGCAGGGCTGGTGTGAGCTCAGCAGGGATGGGCATTTGGGCTCCAGCTGCCTTCCTGGAACAAAAACCATCTTCCCTGGCAGTACTGCAGCAATGGGGTCCCTGGTTTGAGGCAAACAGCTGTTGTTGCCTCACAGCATACCTGGCCTTGGCCAGACCTTGCAGATCCCCATCTCCCACTTTCACTGGCAAATTCAGGCTCTGGCCTTGTGCTTGCTGCTGCCAGAAAAGCTCCATCTTTGCACTCAAAACACTACTTCCATCAGCCTAGCCAACCTTGGAGTGGGCATCCATCCATCCATCCATCCATCCATCCATCCATCCATCCATCCATCCCTCCATCCATCCACTAGCAGGACACAAAGAATGAGTCTAACATCAACCACACATAATCCAGTCCATACTTGGAGAAGCTCATTTTCCCAGTTTCCCATGATTATAGCTTTTAGCCCCACCTGAAATGAGCTGACATGCATCCCCACAATGCAGGCTGCAGGGCAGCCCACAGCAGCAAGCTCGGCTTGACAGACTGATGTACAGCAGAGAAAAACATAAAGAAAAAGCCAGAAATTCCTCAAACAGCCATCAGCCAGGAATTCATTTAACTTCAGCAGCACCCAGCACCCCCAGCGCCATGAACTCTTCTGTCCTGTGGCGTGGCCGGTCCACGCCTGACGCGTGCTCTCCCTGGAGCGCAGCTTTCCCTCCGTCAGCATTCCAGAGCTTGCTCCTGGTTTCTGTCCATGCCGCCGTCCTCACGGCCTTCCCCGCTTGGCGTTGCAGGACGGGGCTGTCCCGGAGCATTGCGGCGGGGTGAGAGAATGAAGAAGCCGGCCGGGCGGCAGCAGGATGGGGCGGCAGGACCTCCCACGTGCTGACGGGCCCCTGCCCATGCTGCCGTGGCCGCTGGCCCTGCTGGCCCTGAGCGCCTGCTGCCGCTGGGGAGCGGCCGGCGGGGCGGGCAGCGCCGTGCCCCAGGGCCATGCAGCCCCCGCGACGCCCTCCTCTTCCTCCTCATCCTCCTCTCCCTCTGCCCGGGCGCCCCTCGACTGGCTCCTCACCGACCGGGGACCCTTCTACCGAGCTCAGGAGTACGTGGACTTCATGGAGCGCTACCGGCAGGGTTTCACCACCAGGTACAGGATCTACAGGTGAGAGGCTGTGAGGGGCTCTGGGGTGGGGGGCTGTGCGGGCATGGCAAAGTGGAGGCAGATCTTCTTCAATCCAGACCCCCGTGTGTGGCAGGAGGCTGTCCATTGGGACATTGGTGGGTGGATGTGAGATGCTGCTTTTCCAGGGAATGTAATAGCAGCCCCTCCCAGGATGCTCATGGTGTGGCCAGGCTGGGCTCCAGGCAGGATTTGCCCTAAGATGGGAAGGATTTGGTGCACAGGTTAAGATGGAATCAGCCCTAATGGCAGGAGGCACAGAGCGCACCGGGCTGGATGGGTCTCATGTGTACTCCAGTCCCTTTGGATATCCTCCACCTACCAATCTCCTGCCCTGAGATGGAAACTGGGGACAGCAGAAGGGGCGATGTGCACTTGGTGTCCACCTTCCAGGCCCTTTGGGCAAAGATGATCTTTTGTCCTTTTTCTGTGCACGAAGATGTCTCTGTGCCAAATGACTGAACCTGCCTAGACTGGTAGTCCTCTGGGGCTGGGATTCTGCTGGGGCTCAAGAAAAGCCACCCTGACTGACCCCGTGGCATGTCCCCAGTGCCATCAGCCCATGGACTACTATGGGATGCTATATACATGGGGGCCAAGGCTGGAGGGGGCTTCTTGCCAGCGGAGAACCAGGTTTGGCAGCAGTGGGGTCCATTCACCACAGCAAAGGACCACCCTGTGACAGCCTCTGTGGGAAACCCACTCTATTCCACCACCCCCTGGACCTAACTGGGGCTGTTACCTCTGGCTAATGAGCCCTTTTCCCTTCCACTCCCCACTGGTGCTGAGCCCTGGGGGCTTCCAGCAGCAAAGTAAAGCCTGACCACGGCCTCTTGGGAGTGCTGACGTGGGTGCCAGGATTGCAGCCCTGTTATGCAGCCCAGCACCCCAGGGAGCTCCTCTCCTCTTTCCTGTGTGCTGACGCTGCTGTGCCGAGGGACCTGCGTCCTCCAGGGATGCTGCTGGTGACGGTAGTGGGACAGGAAGGAGCAGCCAGAGGGACAGCAGCTGGCTCACACCTCCCCAGAGGCAGAGAACCTGCTATCAGCCTTCAGGCTTGTTTGCCTCTGGGATGGACGTGGGGATTGGCACCCCAGCCCCGAGGGAAAGTGTGTGTGCAAGGGGAGAGGCAGCATCGCCCCTGCCTCATCCTCAGCTCTGCTACTGGACCCTGCATCCCATCTTCTGGGCCCAAAAGTCGTGGTGGGAGGCAACCTGTCATCTGCCAAGCCCAGCAGCTGCTGCTTTGCACCCATCCACTGCTCCCTCCCTCTCCCTCTTTTCCCAGCCAGCCCTGGTAAATCTGTCTGAAAGGCACTGCCTGGTTTTAATTAGAGCAAAATGCCAAAGATTAGGCTGAAATTTGCTGCCGGTTGTTTATGAGGCTGTGGGGTTTTGGAGGCAGTGACAGGCTGGGTGGCACATTCACAGCATCTGGGGCTCTGAGGGGACCCACCACCTCCAGCTTGCCACAAAATGCTGCTGATATTTAAAACCATGATACCCCCAGATGCTGGATTTTCACTTGGACCCGTAGGCATAGGGCTGGAGGAGGGATGAGAGGCAACCAGCCCAAAGGGCTGGAAAAGGGTCTAGCCCTGCCCCGGGCTGTGATTAATGCCTTCCGGAGGTGCCGGCTTAGTCAATATCGGGCATCTCTGCTGCTTGTAGCTCTTTATCACCATCAATGGCTTAGGGAGGGATGGTGCTTTTGTCCTGGCTGGATCCATAGCTGGCAGGAGGTCCTTCACTTCCCGGGGGAGGTCAGGATGATTCTAACCAGAGTTTTCTACCTGTCCTGAGCTGGAAATTGGGGACATAAGGAAGGAGAGCATGCATGTGCCATGGCCAGACCCATTTCACACCCCCTCCCCACTGCTGCTGTCCTCCCACAGAGAGTTTGCCCGTTGGAAGGTGAATAATTTGGCCTTGGAGAGGAAAGATTTCTTCAGCCTTCCACTTCCCCTGGCCCCTGAATTCATCCGCAACATCCGACTGCTGGGGCGTCGGCCCAGCCCGCAGCAGATCACCGACAGCCTCATCAAAAAGTATGGGACACACTTCCTGCTGGCTGCCACGCTGGGAGGTGAGTGCTGGGGCGCTCAGTCCTGTTCACCCCCCTCGCACAAGGACTGTGCAAAGGAGGGAGAGTGGGGAAAGAAAGACTGTGCAAAGGAGGGAGTGTCACTGCAGGAGGAACACGGCCAAGAAGGGGGAATGGGGGGAGCCCAGCAGCCTTCCAAAAGTATTGTGTGTCCCCCCAGGAGAGGAGTCCCTGACCATTTTTGTGGACAAGCGCAAGCTGAGCCGGAGGGCAGAGCCCGCGGCGGGGGCTGGGAACAGCTCGGGGGTCTCGCTGGAGACCCTGCACCAGCTGGCAGCCTCCTACTTCATCGACCGGGAGAGCACCCTGCGCCGGCTGCACCACATCCAGATCGCCACGGCCGCCATCAAGGTAGGCGAGGGGCGAGGGGGGCCAGCGCCGGGACACAGCAGCCCCAGCCTCACCGCGGCCCCTCGCAGCTGGCCAGACCTAAAACAGCATCACCCAGCGAGGAGAGAGCAGGGAAAGTTAACACGTTCCCATTATTTATGGGAAATTGGGCACGCTAATAAAGGCATATTTTTCAGGGGGCTGCCGCCTGTCAAGGAGCTAATTAGCAGATAATTAGTTCTCCTCTCCGACCATCGCCCTGCTATGAGGAGTGGGGCTTGGCCAGCGGGTCAGGGATTATCTGCAGCATTCTCAGTGGGGTAGGGTACCCTGTGTCCCCTCCTGTATCCATGACCGCCTCCGTGTCCCCACCTTAGGTGACAGAAACGCGGACAGGGCCACTCGGCTGCAGCAACTATGACAACCTGGACTCAGTGAGCTCTGTCCTGGTGCAGAGCCCTGAGAACAAAGTGCAGCTCCAAGGTAGGACTGGGCTCGTGGGGATGTGGGGGCGGACAAGTGCTACCATGGGATGCTTGTGGGTGCACGGGGGGTTGCCGGGGAGGATGCTGGCATGAGATGCTGCTTCTAATTTCAGGGCTGGGGAGGAGAGAGGAGGAAAATAATGAAAGCTGGGCAGGATGAGGTTGTTGCTTGTCTGCCAAGAGGAGCCAAGATCGATGCAGAGCCCAGACAAGCGGCTCCACAGCAAATTGATATGATAATCATGTGAGGGAGGGAGCCCTGGAGGGGGGAGGCTCGTGCCCTCCTCGCCCAGGTGATGTTTGAGGGGCTCCGTGCGTGCCCTGATGCTCTCGGGGCTGCTCCTTCCGCAGGGCTGCAGACGGTGCTCCCCTCCTACCTGCGGGAGAGATTCGTGGCGGCCGCCCTCAGCTACATCGCCTGCGGCTCTGCCGGGGAGCTGGTGTGCCGCCGGAGCGACTGCCGCTGCCAGTGTCAGCCCGCCTTCCCCCGCTGCAACTGCCCCGAGGCCGACATCCAGGCGCTGGAGAGCAGCCTGGCCCAGCTCGGGCGAGCCTGGGAGAGCCACCACAGCCAGTTTGAGGAGTCAGGTGAGGCTGGGGAGACCCCACCAAGCATCTCCTTCCCCTTGCAAGCAGCCCAGGCTGGGTGCTGGCTCTCCAGGGCGGTCTTCTCACCACGAAGAGCTCAGAGCTCGGGTGGAGGGAGATTGCTTTCAGCGCCACCTTCACCGCCTGCTCTCCAGAGCCCACTGACGCCATCTCCTTCTCCCCACAGAGGAGTTTCAGGCCCTGGTGAAAAGACTCCCCACAGACCGTTTCCTGAACAGGACAGCCATCTCCCACTTCTGGACCATGGATCTGGATGTTCAGCATCGCTACCAACAGCTGGGCACCAGCCTGAAGCTGCTCTCCAGAAAAAGCTACCGACTCATCCGGCGGCTCTTCAACCTCAGCAAACGCTGCCACCGCCAACCTCGCTTCAAGCTGCCGAAGGAGAGGTAGGGTGCCATGGCAGCCCTTGCTGGGGACACTGCCCCATGCCCCAAGGGTGGCTCACAGCCAGGGGCTACCTCCCTGGGGCTGCAACTGGAGAAGTTCCTACCTAGGAGGGGGTGAGCAGGAGTGGCTGTGCCAGCTTGGAATGTGGCCCTGAGAGATCAGGTCCAAACTTGAAGGTGAAAAATGGGGCTTGGTTCATTGGGGGGCCACCAGCAGAGCAGAAAATAAACACGAGGTGGGCAGCTCTTCCATCCTTAGGGAAAGTCAGTCGCATCCCAAAAGGTGTCATCTAAGCCTCTGTTGTGTGTTTCCTGTGCACCAGGTCCCTCCCTTACTGGTGGAGCCGCGCACAGTCGCTCCTGTACTGCAGCGAGACCACCGTGCCTGGGACCTTCCTGGAAGAAAGCCACAGCTGTACCTGTCCCTCCGAGCAGCCCTCCTGCCAGGGGTCCATACCGTGTGCCTTGGGCGAGGGGCCAGCCTGTGCCAGCTGTGACCAGGACAACAGCACCCGCTGCGGGACCTGCAACCACGGCTACGTGCTCACCCAGGGCTTCTGCCGCCCCGAGGTGGCTGACTCACTGGAGCACTACCTGGGGCTGGAGACCGACCTGCAGGACTTGGAGCTCAAGTACCTCCTGCAGAAACGGGACAGCCGCATCGAGGTGCACTCCATCTTCATCAGCAACGACATGCGCCTGGGGAGCTGGTTCGACCCCTCCTGGAGGAAGCGCATGCTCTTGACCCTGAAGAGCAACAAGTACAAGCCCGGGCTGGTTCACGTCATGTTGGCCCTCTCTCTGCAGATCTGCCTCACCAAGAACAGCACCCTGGAGCCCGTCATGGCCATCTATGTTAACCCCTTTGGGGGAAGCCACTCAGAGAGCTGGTTCATGCCTGTCAATGAGGGCAGCTTCCCAGACTGGGAAAGGACTACTGTAGATGCCTCTGCCCAGTGCCAAAACTGGACGATCACCTTGGGCAACAAGTGGAAGACCTTCTTTGAAACGGTCCACGTCTACTTGCGGAGCCGCATCAAGTCTCTGGATGACAGCTCCAATGAGACAATCTACTATGAACCCTTGGAGATGTCAGATCCCTCCAAGAACCTGGGCTACATGAAAATCAACAGCTTGCAAGTCTTTGGCTACAGCCTGCCCTTTGAGCCGGACGCTATCCGTGACCTGATCCTCCAGCTGGACTACCCCTACACCCAGGGCTCCCAGGACTCAGCCATGCTCCAGCTGCTGGAGATCAGGGACCGGGTGAACAGGCTCTCACCCCCTGGCAAAATCCGCCTCGACCTCTTCACTTGCTTGCTCCGGCACCGGCTCAAGCTGGCCAACAACGAGGTGGCGAGGATCCAGTCCTCCTTGAGAGCCTTCAACGCCAAGCTGCCCAACGCGCTGGAGCAGGAGACGGGCAAGCTGTGCAGCTAACGGCCGGGAGCGCTCAGACCTCGGTGCCACGGGGCTGGGAGGAAAGACTTCCTGGGGAGGAGAGAGAAAGAACCACCCTAAAAATTTAAATCAAGGCCTTACCTTAGTGCCAACTGCGTGCTTCCATGGTACACCCAGCGACTGGCCAAAGAGACACAGGGCTCAAGCGGATGGAGGATGCCAGTGGGACTAAGGAGGAGGGATAGCTCATGCAGTGCAGACTGGCTCCGAGTGCGGGGACAATGCCACTGTGGCCAACACGGAGGTGGCTGGGGAGGTGTGCCAATGGCCCAGGGGGGTGTGGCTTGGCCAGAAGCTGCTGCTGGTCCCGCCAGAGCAGGTGCTTAACCCACCGTAAGGATCCCCCAGTGGCGGCCTCCTCGCCACCCCAACTTTTGTAGTCTTTTTAAGAGGTTTCTACTGGCAGCTTTGCCTTTGCATCCCCCATGATCCATCCTGCAGCCGTACCCTCGCACACGGTGCTGGTGGGGGTCCACAGCACAGGCCCTGGAGACCCAGCAGGTCTCCCTGGGGCCTCTCCACGAGCACCTCGTGTCTGCTGCGGTGCCGAGGCACCGTCTCACCCCTTGCCTGGGAAGGACCTGGCACCTGCGCCGGGGACACTGCCATCACCGACACCGGCGGAGACCTCTGGGCAATGGTTCCCTACAGAACAAAAAAAACCAACAAAAAAAAAAACCCTAATGCAAAAGAAAGAAAATGTTTTATTTATGTATTTATTTATTTGGTTTGTTTGGGGCAGGTTTTTTTAAGCCTATTCATTTGGGGAGTGTCATTTCTTGTCAGTGGCTCCAGCCAAGAGACATCTTAGTAAAATGTATCTGTTTAATATATTTTTTAAAAAATGCCTTTTTTGAGCAAAAGAGCAACCAAAACCAACTGAGATTAAAAAAAAAAAAAAAGAAAGAAAAGAACAGAACAGTTACTGTCATCCCTAGCCCTGGCTTTTCCCGTGCTGTGTGGCTCCCCTCCCTCCCTCCCTCCTTCCCGGTGCTGCTGCCGCTGCTGTACTGGGTGCCTGAGTGGAATATCAAGCAGTGGAGCTGCCCGGCTGTCAGATGGGAATGCCGGGTACCCAGACAAGCAGAGCTCACTGCTCCAATGCCTGCCCTCATTCCTTGGCCAAGGATGAGGCAGAGAGAGGAAGGAGCTGACTCTCTGACCGCAGGGATCCCCAAGGGAGGGCGTGCAGACAGAGGGGATGGTGCAGGGAAAGGAGAGGGGTGGGAAAAGTGTATCAGTGTGCAGATCTGAGGCTGCTTTCTAATCCTCCACAGCTGGCAAAACTTGTCTGCTTGGATGCTGCAAAGGCGGTGGAAACCCAAACTCATCCATCCTGCTTCTGTCACCCACCTCTCCTCCATCCTTGGGCTAGGCAGATAAAGAGATAAGCAGGAGGAAAATAACACCAGGAGAGATAAAGAGACAGACAAGAGGAAAATAAAACGGGGATAGATAAACCATACTTGCTATTTATATTCCCTGTCTAATCTATCAATCCATCAGGCTGGCTATTGTGGTTATAGCAGCCCTCAATCTGTCACCTAGACTTCTATTTTCCACACATCTGTCTTCCTTTGCCCACCTCTCCTCTCTTCCTCCCAGTCCTAAAGGGGAAAAAAAATCAGGCAATTAAACACACCAGGAGGAAATGAAAAATCAAAGCCATCTTCTGGGCTCCCCAAAAAGCTGGCAGACACCAGCCTGGGGATGGGGAGGGCATAGGCATGAAGTCCAGCAGTGCTCCTGAGCAGGCAGGGCTGCCAGGAGGATTCCCAGCTAGAGAAGTTATTTTGGCTTCTGCTGTACGTATTCCATCACTTCTTGGTTGTCCAGAGCAGCTGTGGCTGCCCCATCCCTGGAAGCGTCCAAGGCCGGGTTGGATGAGGCTTTGGTCTACTGGAAGATGTCCCTGCCTGTGGAAGGTTAGAACAAGATGAGCTTTAAGCTGTCTTCTAACCCAAACCATTCTAGGGTTCTCCCCATCATCATGTGGGCATGTGTCAGGCTACCGTTCCTCAACCCCATCCCGTCTCCTCTAGACAGAGCATTTCCTACCATGGTTTTTGGTGCCCTGAACCAGTTCCACATCCTAAACCCACCTGAACATGAATGCAAGAGTTGTTGGGATGACTGGCAGCACCTCAAGGTACCCATCAAGGGATGGACCCTGGACTTCTC
The DNA here is from genome assembly GCF_031753505.1 of Anomalospiza imberbis. NCBI lineage: Eukaryota > Metazoa > Chordata > Aves > Passeriformes > Viduidae > Anomalospiza > Anomalospiza imberbis. The sequence goes on along the minus strand of NC_089689.1, from coordinate 4,387,974 downwards.
TGGTTTTGTGTAGGCTCCATATGGAGCCAGTTGATGCCCTAACAGTCCCATGTGTGAGGAGGGAGGTGGATGAAGGCCATTTACTTTTAATTTGATGCAAAAAATAAAAAGCAAGGGAGTAGGGGGAGGCAGGCAGCTGGAAGGATGAGCCATCAGCTCTTTGCATCCTCAGCAGTTGCCCCTGGGGCTGCACTCTCCTCTCCTCACGGCCCCCAGCAATATCCATAATCTATTGCCCAAAAGCACCAAGTTTGGCCCAAATTGCCAATTCCCATTAGGAATGAGGCTGTGCATGGCATTCCAAGGCTGGCAGCTGGCAGAGCCCTGTCTCAGCACAAAGCACTTCCCATTGGGAAGCACAGGGACAGGCAGACAAGGCCTTGGTCACCCACCCCCAACACCATGGGGCTGCACCTCCTCTCTAATTCAGAGAAACAGAGTTAGTTCCTTAAATTTGGCTCCTAAATTGCTGTATTTTGGGAGAGAACCGCTTCCACCTTTTTTGGGGATGTGTGTGAGTTAAAGGAAGAGCAGCAGCAGCATGCCCAGGGAGGGGACTGCCAGGCTGCGTGGGAATCTCAGGTGGCAGCAGCCAGGTCCTCCCATCCCTGCTCAGCAATTAAGGCTCTCAGTGGAGGTGATTAAAAGGATGAGGTTAATAACTGGAGGTCAGCATTTGATTGCCTTGCAGTGCTTTCCCCTGCACAGAACAGTGCTGATGGCAGCAGGGTGGGCTGGAGAGATGCAGCTGCACAGCACCAGCAGGATCTGGCCTCAGGATGGAAATAGCCAGCGTGCCAGCCAGAACCAGGAATTCAGCATCAAACCCATTAGGTTTTAACAAGTGGTGTGTTTGGGGCTGTCTCTTTCTAGGCTCTGTGTTTATATGAGATTCTCTGCAGTATGAACGCCAGAAAATGGCCTTTAAATAACAAGCTGAGCTCTTCACTTGCTTGACTGCAGACACTCTGGCTCCCTCCAGACACGTTTGTTTAGCAGCTCTGCCAGGGGAAAGGAGGCCAGGGAAAGGCCAGGATGCTTCACCCCCAGCCCAGGCAGCAGGATGGGGTTACCTGCACAGCTCTCCCAGGGCAGGGAGAGCTCATGGCCCCCATCTCCATCTCCCACCCTGAGACAGCCAGTGACTGGCTGCACCCGAGCAAACAGCCCAGAGCTCCACCTCTGTAACCTGCACCCTTTTCCCTCTCCTGTCTTCACCCTTTTCCCGCAGCACTGGCTGAGCTCCAGCCCTGTGTGCCATGAGGTGGTGCCTTCGGTCCCCTGGCCCAAGGGCATCTCTGCATCAGGCTGGGCCCAAACAGCAAGGACAGCTTTGCCATGAAGAGAGCCAGCACGGAGAGAGGCTGTGAGGCTAAGTCTGCATTCTTGCTCCAGCCTGCCTCAGTTTACCCCTTGTGGCTCCCAGCCAGCGCTGTGTCAGCCTGGGAGAAGAACGTGGCTGCACAGGAATTAAAACATCCCAGGGGAGGAGGGAGGGCTGGGAGGGTTCCAGGTAACACGCTTCCCTGGCCGAAGCTCTTCTGCTTTGCATGCAAACAGCACGCTGGTGCAGATGTTGCTTTTAATCCATCCCCATGGTCTCTGGGTTTGGGCTGCAGGATGGGCAAGAGGAAATCAGACGTTTGGCTCGGCAGGAAGCTTCACACTGAGCATTTTGCCCAGGGCTCCTCCGGCTCTATTAGCCACACAGAACCACCAGGCAGCTGCCAGCAGATCTACTCTGTGTCTGACAGCGTTTCTGGGGGAGGCAGGAGATGCCAAGCTGCCCATGGCCCTCTCTGCCCCAGCACAGGGCTGCTCTGGCTCTTTCCTCATAACTCAGTTTCACTGCAGGTACCAGAGATGCTCCTGGGCACACATGGGATCACCTCTCACTCTCCCAACTAACCCTGCAGATGGTGGGATGTGATCCCTGGGAAGTTGGCACCCCTAAGCTGGGCAGCACCGTGGCCTAGAGCTGCTCTGCCAACACAAACCCATGGAAACTTGTCAACATTCTCTTCACACGCCAGGCTGGTGGGTTGGTGGGGTTTGCCACCAGCCCCCCCTGCTTCCCCTGCCTCTCTGAAGCCCAGCACATCTCCATAGCCAAGAGGCAACCCAAAACCTCGCAGGCTCTTTTTAGCCTCATCTTTTTGTTTTTCCTCCCCCTTCTCCTGACAAGCTCAGAAGTGCAGTCAAGGTGGCAAATTAGCACCAGAGCCTCGTTAATTGGCAGGCAGGAGCCTTCTCCTGCTGTTTGGGCTGTCATCAGCTGCTTCAGCACACTTCCAGCTTCTTTCTCTTTCAGTCTATTTCCCCCCTTCACCAATGCTGGGCTGTTTTTCCTCTCTGCCATCTTTTCAAAGCCATCGAGGGCTTTTATCCCCCCATGCCGTGCTCCCTGGTGTTTTCTCTCTGGAGAGGATTTACAGGGTCTGTGGTAAATGGCCACTTCTAAGGAGAATGAGGGGAAAATTAACAACCTCCTGAAATGGTGGTAACCTCAGCTTCTTTCTCCCTCTTCCTCCTCCTCAGCCTCCTGCCACAGTCTCTGAAGGAGGCAGGAGAATCAGCACAGAGCAGGCACGAGGGAGGTTTCTGCAAGCCCAGGCATGCGGGAGATGTCCCACCCACCCTCCTGTGTCCCCACTAGGAGCTCAGTGAGAACCTGGCATGACTCAAGCTGGTGGGGACCTCAGGAAGGCACAGTCCCAGTTCCTCAGCTCCCTTCTTCCCTTCCCACCAACTCCTCCTTAAGCAAAGATCAAAAAGCATAACCTCACCCACCCAATCCCACTGCCTGCACCAGTCCTTGGCCTCCTCGAGTGCCCTCAGCCACTCCCAGCTCTTAAGGAGAACCTGGAGACCTCTTCAGACACCATCAAATAAATTCTCTTCACCGCACCCCATTCTGCAAGTGGAAAAATTTGCAGAGGACCAGGGCTGACAATGGCAAATTGTTTTCTCCTCCCTGAGCTCTTGGCTGGGAGCTGCTGCTGCCAGCAGCAATATAAAATAAAATCCATTAAATCCGAGTGCCCTGCCCTGGGGTGTCGCCACAGCCCATGTAAATCAGCTGTGCTGGAGCCAGGGACACAGCTGACCCAAGCCAGGAGCCTGGCTGCAGATTTACCTCATCCACTGCACCCCGACCCTGCCTGGGATAGAGCTCCCCGGGGACCTCAGAGCTGTCCCCAGGACAGTGCTTCCACAGGACCTCTAGGCAGTGCTCCTGGACCGAGGCTTGAGATGGGCAAATGTGGTGGGACGATGGGATGAAATTTGGAGGCATTTTCCTGTAGGGCAGAATAGAATCCCAAAAAAATCTGCCAGACAGACCTTTTGCTCCTACTGCATATGCCAGGAGTGGAGACTGACTGGATGGGAAGAAAGAAGGAGAAAAATCAGTCAAACTATTTTTAAAAGTGCTCTCCCAGCCTACAGGCTCTTCTCTGTACACAAACCCTCCTGGGATATGCAAACCCTCCCGACCCATCTGCCTCAAAAATCAGCAGTGGCTGCTACACCAGATACCACCTTCCAGCTTTTCTCTTCAACTGATTCCCTGCAATGGTTCCTCAACCCTTTCCTTGCCCCTGGAGGTATTGATCCACTCAGGAAGATGGGAATTGAAGGAAATAAGGAGTTTCAAGGGCCTATCTCTCCACCTGTAGCCCATTTTATCGCTGGGAGAGCCCACGCCACGAGGATTTATCTCCCACCTTGTTTTCCCAAGCTAGTTTCTATGGTTATTTCACCAACATAACAGTAAAAAAATGTGGCACATAAACCACCCCAAATAGTGTCCAGGGATGTGAAATCCTATAAATCCCATGAGGCTGCTGGGAGAAGAGTGTTGTATAGATCAGGCTTGCTCCATTCAAGTCACCTCCTCACTGGCCATAGATCAGAGGGCTCTTCCAAAGCCCACAAAACTGCTGAAAAGAGATTCCTTCTCTCCTGAGACTTGGCAGTGGTCTTGGGAGCAACACTCTAAGAAAGGCTCCTGGGGGAACAGAATCAGTCATTACCCAAATTAGTTTCTAATAGCTTTTATCTCCTAATTTCTAATTTGTCAAGTGCTAAAATCAATTAATAATCAAGAGACCATGTGGAAAAACATTTAATATCCCAGCTGCCAAGAGCTCCCACCATGTCACACTCCAACACAGTCACAGAAGAGGAGGAAAAAATCAAGTGTGATTTTTTAAATCTTAAATCCAACTCTCCAGTTAAACTGTCTCCTGCTTTTGCTGATCAGCAGAATAATGCATGCATGGGGAAAAAAAAATCATGCATGGAGCAGTAGGTCCTGCAACTTCCATCTCGCTCCTCTCCTGCCCTTGCTGGACAAAGGTTCCCCACGTGCCTCATCCCTGTGTTGGTTCCTTTCTAGAGGGACCCAAAGGTTTGTAACACCCTTGATTTATCCTGTACCTGGTGCTTCCCATCCAAATGAAGGCAGGATGCTGCCTTCCATGGGATAGACATGTCCACATAGTCATCCATGGGCTGAGGTTGGGGTGGATCATTTCTACCATTTCCACCCCAGGGCTCTCTCCAATAGCTCTGCCAAAATACTGCAGTCCTTCATTCCACCCTCACCCCCTTCAAGTCTCTCAGCTTTATTCATTCCTTATCTTGGCCTTGCAGAACTGACCTCAGCCCTCCAGCCACAGCTCTCCCTGCTCAGGTGCAAATCCCCTTCCTTGCTCAGGTGGAAGTCCACCCCCACCTTGCTTCAATTAGCATCATCTCCCCTCTCCTAATCACCTGTTTGAACAGTTTAATGGGCTTCTAATAAAATATTGCATTTCTGAAGCTCCCTGTGATGGAATAATTCCCCCCAGCATGGCCAGAGGGATGCACACAACCACTGCACAGCATTGCCCGTGGCTTTTTGTGTCTGGGCTGCTTCCCCAGCAGCAGCACCCTGGAAAGAGAGGGAAATACAGCCCTGCATCCAACCCAGAGGTTGTTGCCTGAGCAACAGCAGAGGTGGGCACAGGGATCCAGTGGCACAGCCAGAGGTGAGCTTTGGGCATGATTGCCAGAGGGTTCCAGGCACACTGAGGGGCAAAAATTGGGAGCAAGGAAGGAATTGGAATGTTGCTGCATGAATAGATGGCTGTGGGACCTGCTGGGAGCAGGGAGGATAGGGGAGGCATGGGAAGGCTGAGCAGGGTCAGTGCCTGCAGCACCCCACATCCCAACAGTGTGGCTGTGGGGTGGTTTTGGGGGGCACAATCCCAGAACCAGGCTGGATGTGGGACAGCCTGGTTTAAAGAACACTGTTGTCTGACGTCCCCTGGCCTCACCACATTTCTCCTTCCTCTCTTGCCAAGAGGATGGTGACCTGATGAAGGAGATTGAGATTCTTTTCTTAGCAGCTTAACCATTGCTCAGAGGCAGACTCAAGAGTGATTGACCCAGTACAGCAAACCCAGTATCCCCACAGAACCAGTAAGTCCTCATTTCCACCTGACTGGACATCCATCGGCCTGCCCAAGGCCTGATGGGCTCATGCAGACCCTGTCCTGAGCCCTTATATCTCAAACAGCCCAGGTTCAAGTGCTGGCCTCACAGAGGTGAGCAGATTGCAGTGGCACCGTGACCGCCTTGGGGCTGGACCCCTGCCAGCCAGGACCTGGACTTTGTTAGGACATCAGTCCCTTAGTGACCCTCCTGGTAAAGGCTGGGACATCACTACCACCATGCACATTCATCCCCTGCTTCCTTCCCCAGCTCTCAGCACGGCTCAGCGTCTGGTTATGGATTTATTTGTGGTTTGCTGTTGGCTCACACATCATTAAAGAGATGCTGTGATGTTGGCTCAGGACCTGCAGGCTCTGGGCACTCCTGAGGCACCCATTGACAGCTGCTCAGTGGTCACACCCATACATGGACTTAATGGATATGGACTCCTCCATGGAAATCCCTCTGGGGCATCCCCAGGGATGTGAAACCTCACCCAGGAGCAAACCCTGTGCAGGCTTTCTTACAGAGTGGTGGAATCCACATCATCCCATCACATTTTGGTGATGGGTGATGGGATGCTGGGAAGGGATCCCAATGCTTTCCAGGGTTTTGCCCCAAATCAAGGGAGATTTAGTTGCTGGGGGTGGGGTGTAGTAAGGTCACAAACTGAAATATATCCAGACACATACAGTACATAAAACTACAGTCTGTTTCCCCTCTAATTGGTAATAAATGTAAATGTTTAGTTATGCCTGGCTTGGGAGCTATGAAAAACACATCTGGCTGGCTGGTTTTCCTGCCTGCCATCTGTAGCTGAAAGGAAAAGCAAGAGGTGCATGTGTGAGCACCTGAGGAAGGCAGCAGTGGTAGAGAGGGAGCAGGAGAGAGGAGGAGGAGGATGATTGCTGGAGCAGGTTGGTGTCAGAGGGTGGTTTCTGGCCAGAGACTTTCCCTGCTCACGGGGACCTCCAGGTTTTGCTCATGGAATCTCTGCTCAGTTCTTGCTCCTCTCCCAGGTAATGCAACCCACGAAGAAATGGCCCATGCCTTCCAGAGCTGCTGACACAGAATTCCCTGGCACTGAAGGGGGAAACAAAGCCAGAAAGCCCCAGGAGGTCTCCTCCTGGCCATTAATTACCATTAACCAGAAGCTCTGATCTGATCAAACCTTGAACAGTGCTTTATGCATCCCTTCATACAACACAAAGTCCTTACAGCTGAAATAGCTGGATCAAGCTGGCAAGGAAGGGATGCTCTGTCCCCGCTGCTCCTGTCCCAGAGCCATCCTTAGGCCCATAACACGCGACCTGCAGCACCATCCCCACCAGTTAACGACTGGGAGGAAACCACTGATCCAAAGAAGAAAATGCAGCCCCTTTTCAGCTCTAAAAACTTTCTCGGTGCCAGATCCCCAGGGCTGGGGAAGTTTGGAGAGCTGAAAAAGCTAATGAGCACAGAAAAACAGGTCTGGTACAGAATTAAGCACAGGGGGAAGCATAGATTCCCCCCCTTCACTGCAGCTGGCTTCCTGCCCCGTCCCAGAAGCTGCTCCAGCCTCACAGCAATGCCATCATCACCATTCCTTGCTGGACTCACACCTGCCCCATCCCAGCTGGAGTTCTGGCACCCAGCAGCCTTCCTCCTCCTCCTCCTCTGCCCGCCTGGTTCACTCTTATTCTGGCAGCACCGCCTCTTACTTTGAAGCAGGCTTTTCTTGGAGAAGCAGCTTCGCTCCCCAGACCGTCCCCAAAGAGCCCGCTAGTACTCGCTCTCTCTCGTTCCTCCTCCTGCCTTGATCAAGGCTGAAGGCTGAAATCCAAGCGCATTGATCAAAGCGGCTTCTCCGGGCGAGATTCGCTGGCAAGGAAAAGCAACAGTTGTTGAGGAGCTGCTCCAAGGGGCCAGCGGTTCCTTGCCAGGAGGAAGATAGCAGGGTGGGCAGCAGGTGAGAAGGACTTCACAGCACCCAGGGCAGAGTGGCAAAGGGGTTTTCACTGCCTGCTGAGATTGGAGACTGTCACAGGAGAGAGGGGTGCTGCCTGCTCTCAAGGTATTTGGGTGTGAGCAGCAGCCAGATATCCTAATTCTGAGCTCTCCTGGGGAAAGATGCAACTTTACATACGGCTGGGACAGAGATGAGTAATGCCTGGGCTTGGCGTTACTCATCTCTGAATAACACCCCCCATTCCTAGGGGCCAGCCTTAAAGCAGCTTAGACTCCACAAAGTGCCTTGGAGAGCAGGGGGCTGGCAGGCCCAGACAGCAGCCCCTGGTTCGGTGCCGAGCCGTGGGGCTGGATGCCAGGTGCTCGTGCCAAGGTGAAAGCGGAGAGATCAGGCAGCCAGATGGCATCCTCCCCCAAAAACAACCACGGGACACAAAACAGCTCATCTGCCATCGAGGGCTGCAGCCAGCCCCACACGGCGGGTGGCTGCCCTGAGGTGGGAGTCCCAGGAGGCGAAGGGGCAGCAGGAGCAGGGGCAAACCCTGTGTAACTCAACTAAATCCATCTGCAGTCTCCCAGCAAAACACACACCATTCAAAACATGGGGACAGGCCCCTCCTGAGACGTCACAGTGGCCCCCAGTTACTGGGGACACCCACCTTGGTCACTGCTGCCAAGCTGGCAGACAGCTGGGGCCACGCTACCTTATTCCCTGGTGGAGTCAAGCCCCACTAGCTCCAGCTCTCAGAGCTGGTGAATCCAGGTCTCCAAGATCAGGCCATCAGCAGGTGCAACTCCAGGAGATTTACACCAGCCATGAGGCCCATCCATCTGTGGGAAAGGGTCAGATGTGGCTGGTGCGGGAGGAAAGGCCAGCAGTGACATTGGCATGCTGCTCCTGGCAGCCTCCAAGCTGCTGCAGCAGCTGCCTTTGAGCACTTTTCATCTAATTCAATGAAAATGAGATGTTCAAGTGAATGAAGATAATTTAATAATGAATAGCTCCAACTTATCGGAGAAGCTCTCCATCCCTGCCTGACAGTCGCTGCCTCTAAGTGCAGTTTAATAAGGGAATCACCATCACTCAGCTCTGTGGTAGCAAATCAACATTTTGTTACTCAGGGAAAAGGCTCTGCATTTTCCTAAAGGGTGAAGCTATTTCTCAGGGTGCCAAAAGTCTGTTGGGCTTTAAAAGGAAAATGAGAAAAAAGAACAAGCAAAAAAAAAGGAAAAAAAAAAAAAAAGCAGAGGAAAATAATGAACCAGCAAAGCAGCCCATCTTCAGAGGCAAAATGTAATTAAAAATAAAAGCCAGCTTGAAGGAGGCCGTAAGTCATCACAAGCAGCAGCCAACACTGCAAGTGAAAGCGATGCTGGCAGAGCCTGTGCGCGGGGACACAGGGGGTCCTGAGGCTGCACTGAGCCAGAGCAGCATCTCAGGAAGACATTTTAATCCATCGGGGTGCTGCTTTTTCCAGCCAGGACTAAGATGTCTCTGCTCCTTGCCATCCTCCTCGGGTGCCTCCGTGGCTGGGACAGGGCACCATCATCCAGCTGTTGCAGCCCAGCCACCCTGTGCCAGCTCTGGGGTTATGTTCCCAGCCTCCAATACCGCAGAGAAGTGCTGCCAGTCATCTCCACCCAAAATCACTCTGTACTGCAAAACCAGAAAATGCCCACAGAATGTCTTAGGTGAAGATGGATGGCACTGGGAAGCATCCCTGCAATGATAACAGGATTACACACAGGTCTCACCAGCCGGGCAGGCGGCCTTGGGTCCTCATCCTGCTGCCCGACAGCAGGCAGCCCTCATCCATGCTGGGGAAATTCCACCAGCGAGTTATTTCCTCAAGGCAGAGCTCTGCCTCCTCCCCAGTATCGATCCAGGCAGCCGAGGGCTGCATCCCGCCTGGCGCTGCCTGCTCCCGCGCGGGCAGAGGGAGGCGTTGAGGCGGGGGATGCCAGGCCCCGCGGATTCCTGCTGACACCTGCCAGCACTGAGTGCTTAATTATTAATTGCATTTCCAGTAGCAATTGTTGCTCGTGCCGATGGAGTTGGACTAGACATCACAAGCAATTAGCAGACCCTCGGCTGGCGTTCGGCCGGTACCTGCTTAACGCTCCGCTCACGTCCTCTGTGGGCTGCGGCGCCGGGAAGGAGGAACCGTTTCCATCTCTGCTCGGAACTGCCACATGCCCAGTCTGTGCATGGTGGGCACGGGCAACAGTGCTGCCACCAGCCAGGGGCCAGCCCTGCCATGGCGCTGGCATTGTCCCCTCCTGCAGCCGTGTGGAGGAGGACACGTGGGACACTGGCTGCTGTGCATGCGTGTGCCACCGATGGCCATCCCTTGGAGGCACCGGGTCTCCTGGGCAAGCAAAGCCACGAGCAGGAGAGGTGGGAGCTGTGGCAGAGGAGCCAGCCCCAAACCCAGTCCCGAGCAGAGTGGTCTCAGGGCCAACCTCACCTCTGCCACAGCTCAGGTGTTCAATCAAATTAATTTTTATCATAACCAAAGTGACTGGTCAGTGGAGTCCAAACGGGCTTTTCCTACTCATTGAAACCGTTCCATAGCTCAATTTTGGGAGCTTATTTTCCACTTCATTGAGTGCCATGTTACTGCAAATGAATATATTCCTTGCTTGGTGTGATGGAAAATACAGCTGTAAATGCTTTCTGCTTCATTTGGGTAAAGAGCTCCAGATAGGACTAAGTATAAAGAGAATTTAAATGCTTGACTTCATTAAAAAAGTTGTTTCCCATTCTCTTTCTTCCTGAAAATACAAGGCTGCTAGTGGAGAGAGCACAAGAAGGCTTTAAATTTACATCAGTGTCATGCTAACCCAGATCACTCCCCACCCGTGACTGATGGCACACGTCTGCCAGGAGCTTCAGTTCTGGAGGTTCAGAGGAGGGTGAAGATGAAGGCAGAGGATGGGATGCCCAGTGCTGAAGCCCAGGGTCATGCCATGCCCATCTGTTTACCTCTATGACTACCTCTGTGGTTCCTTTCAGGCAGTTGTAGAGAGCAACATGGTGCCTCCTGAGCCTCCTTTTCTCCAGGAAAACCACACCCAGCTCCCTCAGCCACAAGGATTGTGCTCCAAGCCCTTGTCCAGCTCTGTTGTCCTCCACCAAACACATTCCAGCACTTCAAAATCTTTCTTCTAGCAAGGGACCCAAAATTGAACACAGGATATGAGGTGTCTCAGCAGTGCCAAGTACAGGAATGAAGTGCTACCTCTTCCCACAGTCATAAGCCCTCCTGGCCTGGCCTTCCTGGATCCCTCTCCAAGCTACCCAGCAGCCTAGCAGACTCCCTGGTATCTCCCCAGGCCAAAGAAGGGAGAGGGTCCTCCTGCTCCAGCTGGGACTGGCAAAGTTACCAAAAGCAATCCTATGTCATGCAAAATCTGAACTGATTTCTCTCCTGCAAGGGCCACTACATCCCAGGGAGACACCTCAACAGGTCTTGAGAATCTTGAGCCTTCCAAATCCCACTGGGCCAGGATGTCAGGTTGTGCTCTGCTCAACACTGGGAAAGTGAGGGGAGTCTTCCATCTCTGCTAAATCCAATTTCAACCCAGAAACAAATACATTCTGTTTCCCAGGGTTTACCCAGAATCAGGTCATCTCAGCAGGGCTGTGGCAGAGCGGGTGGGATGAGTGATAGGCAGCAGGATTACAGCTGACTGCAGGATAAACAGGGTTCACTTCAATCACAAAATAACCACCTATTGCACATTTGCTAAATTTCAAACTGCAACTTCTTATCCCCCAAATATTTATGTGGAATTGGTGGGAATGAGTTCCATGTAAGGTTCATAGAAATAACTGAAGTTAATCCAACCTTCCATGTGAGTGGAGAAGCCAGGAGCAAAGTCACATCTGTGGCTCTCTTACCTCTAACAAGCCACTTCTCACAGACTGGTCAAACCAAAGGGACCCAACAACACCATGAATAGTAAGAAGGAACCACAACAGCCTCATGTCAAAGACTTCCCTTCCATTTCTCCTCCTCTGATCATGAAGTTCATCACTCTGTTTTCCAGCCGAATTTCAGGCACTTTATGAAGGTATTAAATGGCATCATTTCAATCTCCAAGGCATGGGGACAAGTCTGGTGTGCAAGGGCTAGACAGGGAACCTCCCACCTATCATCCAAGCCCAGAGAGCAGCTCTCTCAGTCACCCCAAGACATTGGCATTGAATCCCATGTGGCCTGAAGGCTCTCTGACCAGCCTGGCACCCCTGCATTATCCAGCTGGAATCCCACCACCCACTATGCCACAACCTCCCCTTGCATCTACCACCACTTCAATAGCTGGCAGCAGGTGTGAATAATTACCACCCAGAATCTGGATGAAGTATAACGTGATATAATTATCACCTTAATGGCATTTCAAGACTATCACCACCGGCTGGAAGTAAAACTTCAGCTGAGTGAGTTTAATAAGCATATCTAATGTAATATTTGCAGGGAAGGGCAGGCTGGCTTTAGGAAGGATTACGGTAGCTTTGCAGCTTTGTGTAGCTTTACATGGGATATTTAACATGCAACAGATAAAGGAGGATGAGCCCGTGATAGCTGCAAAGCCCGATCGTGGCAGCAGCCTGTAATGCTCCCTCCCATCTCCTGGTAAGTAGGAGATTACATGCTCAGAGTCCGGGTGGCACTGGATCCTTGCTCTGCTTGCCTCCACGATGGTGGCAGCCAGCAGGGTCCCCATCCTCTTGGTCATGGCCAGACACTGTGTCATCTCCCAGGCAGACAGCTGAAACCTGCTGAAGGCATTGCATTGTTCTCCACCAGTCCACAGCAGGCTCCAGATCTGCAGATCCAGCCTCCTCCCTCATCTTTGCCCACTCTCTGGATGGAAAAGGATCCCAGAGGGACCTGGGATTGGCTTAACTGGGCTCACAGGAGCCCAGGTCCAGGTGCACCAGCTCCACACGGTGTGGTGAATCCATATGCCCTCTCCACTTGGTGCCTTCTCCAGCCCAGGAGCCTTCACCAGCTCTGACTCAATGGCCTGGACCCCCAGAAGCAGCCAGGCACCTCAAGTCCTGTGCTTCCCTGCAGTGTGAATTGGTGCCAAGGGAGCAGTGGGCAAAGATCACCGGGGATTTTCAGCCGGTCCTGCTGACTCACGCGCCCACAGGGACGGAAATCACAGGGAGGGCAGGCGACCGCACGACAGCTCAAGGGATCTGTTGCACATGTCCAAGCCCTGAAACACCCAGCCACAGCGAGCCAGAAAGTGATGGTTTTATTCAGGTTTAGAGACCTTCCTAAGTCTAACAGATATCCAAAATTAGTCATTATGAAGGATTAAAAAACAGAAAAGAGCTTTTTGCAAGTCTCAAATTCCACAGTGGTTATCCAAAGCAGAAGGTGCCTGTCAGCATCTGAGACTGCCCTGGGGCCAGCCAGGCCTTAGGTAATATCCTATATAAAGCTCCTGCCTCCACATGCTGTCCCTTGGAAATGCTGCCTTACTGCCTTGAGATGCATCAGGTTTTGCTCAGCTTTGAACCACCAGGTCACCTTGTTGTTAATTAATGCACCGCTAAAATTATGTTTGGGGGCTACTAAGGTTTATTGGGTAGAAAATTATTTCAAATACAGAGAGCAGGCAGTAAAGACTGGAAATATGTTTTCAAGTATAAAGCTAATTGCTACAGGGAATCCCTCTGGGATCCATTTGGAGCCCTTGCTTTTTTATCTCCTTCCTCCGTTAATGACCTGGCCAAGGTTTGTAGAACAGCAAATGCACAAGTGATTGCTGGTGGAATGGTGCCCTGCATGCTGGCAGCAGGCACAGGGGGGATCCACACATCTCCACAGTGGTCCTCAGCCACGTGCCCTGTCACAGCAGAGCAGGGCAGCCTGGCAACCAGAGAAACAAGGAATTGTTAATGTTGGGAAAGACCTTTAAGCACTGCCAAACCCACCAAGTGCCCATCCACCCATTTTCTGAACACTTCCAATACTCAACCATTCTTTCAGTGAAAAATTCTTTTCCAATATCCAATCTAAATCTTCCCTGGAGCAACTTAAAGACGTCTCCTTTTGTCCTGTCACTTGTTACCATGGTGGCAACCTTGCTAGATCCAGCTCTGCTCTCAGCTGTAGGGCTACTTGTCATCCTTCTGTTCTCTGGATGACTTCAGTGAGTCACAGGAGAAGCCTATCCCACCCTCCTGCTGACATGGGTCTTTCTGGAGAGGAACGCCAAGAAAGGGATCTGCTGCTCCCAGGAAAGCCTTGTGCAAGTCCCACAGACACACCAGTGTTGGCAACTACACTTGAAGTCATTATGAAGAAAAACTGTCCAGGTGCAGCCTTGAAAGTGAGACTGGCCTAAGGCCAGACTTGTGACCAAAGAGCTTTGCTTCAACGTCCCAGAGAGCCCAAAGTACCTGTTTGTCTGAGAAAAGATGTCCTGCCTGATATCCTGCAGGCCTCTAGCCATCCCAGTAGGAAGGAGTGAGTCCTCATTTCCAGGAAGGGGTCCACTCCTCACAGGTGTATGCAAAGTAAAATAAAAATGCAGTAAGTTCCCAGGCCGAGCTCGGCCACAACTGGATCGGGAAGGGCCAAGAGGAGTTACCTTGCTGAGCATCTCATGAGGGTGCTGAGAGGCAGGGGCTCCCTGGCTCCCAAACCCCAGGGTCAGGCCCTGCTGCCCTGGCCCAGGCAGGGACACTGCACACTGCTGCCTGGAGAAGCATTTGCACAAGCCTAAGTGCTTTTCTGGACCACAGCCCACGTGGATTGAGAGGGCTTGGTGGCACACATGGCACTTTTCTTCTTTTTTTTTTTTTTTTTGATTTTTCCCTGATGGTGCCCTCTGAGATATAAGTGCACAGTGGTGACCCAGACAGGTGCCTGACCTGGACACACCCAGAACAGTTTTATCCATAAAACCATCTCATTCCCCACTCAGTTTGCTGGTGGCGGAACACACTGAACTGCCCTACTTGCTACGTTCAGCCACTACTTTGCTCAACTTAATTTTGCTTCCTAAAAGAAGCATCTCTCCCTCTAACTGCCCCTTACTCCAGCACCTCTGAGGCTACACAAGGTTCCAACACAAGCCAAGCATCAGGATCCTGCTCCCAGTGTGAGCCTGGAGGGTCTGGACAGCAGCAGGGCCACCAAGGAATGTGGAGGTCTGCTCACCTGGAGACTTTGATGGTCCAAGTCTGTCACACCACAAGCCAGGCAGGGCAGGCTGGAATCACTCAGAAATTGGGATTTGCTGGTGCTCCCTCTTCCCCTAGGGAAGCAGATGCCCTGGGAGCATGACAGCAGCCAGCAGCGCCATGGAGGAGAAGCTCCATCTCCCATTGAGTTGGCCAGCACAGAGAAATTAAAATAGTCCTGTGCTGCCCAAAACCACCCACTCTCTAGAATTTCCCCTTCCAGAAAATACTAACAGAAAAAACCCAATTCACAGCAGAAAACACCCCCCTTTAAAAAACAAAACAAAAAAAACCCACCAAAACAAACAAAAAAAAACCCATTTGTGGTGAAGAAGGCTGTGTCCAGCAATCATGGCCAGGCTCTGGCTGTCATTCATGACTCAATCCCTGCTATAACTGGAATACAAAACCAAATAATTTCATCGCCACTGGATTTTATTTCACTTCCTGCTCCCATGGCTGTCTCTCCTGCCTGGACCAAAGGCTTGTGAGGCAGGGACTGGCTCTCCCTAAGAGAATCTCCTATTGCTGGTGTGGCCAGCCTCCCCTTGGGTTGTCCTGTGCAGGGCCAGGAGTTGGACTCAATGATCCTTATGGGTCCTTTCCAACTCAGCATATTCTGTGATTCTGTGACTCTGTGGCAGGGATGCTTCTGTCACAAGTAGCCAAGTGAGGCACAACACACACTTGAAAGCAAAGCACAGTTCCAAGACATGTTCCTCTGCTGCAGCCCACGTTAGGCAGCACCGTGCCCAGTCAGCATCACCTCACCGTGCAATTAGTGTGAGGTCAGAAACCTTTCCTTTAACTGTGCCCTGAGCATGGAGCTGGTGCTTACAGGCTGCCTGACCCTGCAGTTCAAACAGCCTGGTCTCTGCCTTGGCAGCAGGAACACGTCAGCTCCAGTGCTACAGAAACAACGCGCTTTGAAATGCAGATCCCGCCCCGCTTTGTTCCCGCAGCTTTGGAGGTGCCGGATTTACAGCGCTCTCGCATCTTGACCACTGGCCTTGCACCAAGGCCCCCTGCACCGTCCGCGTGTGATGAACTCTTGTTAGCGTTCAGGACCACACAAAGCCCAGGAGCCTTCTGCCTTCCCGGCTGCTCCGGACCGATGCTCAGGCAGGGAGATGTGGTGGTGCAAAGCCCGGGGTCAGCAGCGGACGGACGGATCAGAGGATGCTTTTCAAGTTCAATTCCTTGGTTCAGAAAGCTGCTCAGAGGAGAAGCAGTTCACGTGTCTGTCCTGGTGTCATCGCAGGGGAGACCACAAATGAGAGAAAATTGCTGCTCACGAACCAGCAGCTGGAGATATCAGCCCCAT
This sequence comes from Anomalospiza imberbis, assembly GCF_031753505.1. Taxonomy (NCBI): domain Eukaryota; kingdom Metazoa; phylum Chordata; class Aves; order Passeriformes; family Viduidae; genus Anomalospiza; species Anomalospiza imberbis. The sequence goes on along the minus strand of NC_089689.1, from coordinate 4,372,015 downwards.
TCCGGGCATGGGCAATCCTTTCACAACGGGGAGCCACATCCAGAGAGCTTCAGATGGAGATGGATTTGGGATCCCTGCGATGCTGATCACCTCCCCCTGACACAGGTGTCTGCCCCAGCCTGTCTCCCCTGTCCTCGACCAGCGAGCTCAAGCTGCCAAGGAGAATGTGGCTCAGAGTCTGCTGGCAGACGCCCCATCCTTTTCAATTACGTGCAGTCCAATTCCCATCATGAGGGAGGGAGCCAGGAGGAAATGCCACCGAAGTCAGTGGAGTCATGCTGCATGGTCTGGAGGGAGCAGGAGATGCTAAGCCTGGCCTACACACATCATCCGGGTCTCTTGTATCTGCCCCGTGCCGGCTCAATCCTCATTTAAATTTATGGCATCTGTTCCCAAACTAGCAGGATGTGTTTATAATTAATAAGAAAGACATGGGGAGATGTGTCCTTTTTTCTTCTTTAAAGCCAAACATCAGACATCAGCCTCTGCTCCCTGTGATAAAAAGCTTGCTCCAAAACCTGGTCCCCAGCTGCCAGCCTAAAGCCAAACCACAGGGCCTTGACCCCAGCAAACATTACAGAGCTCATTTGAACCTTTCCCAGGCTAAAGTCCTAATGGTTCCTGGGCTTGGAGCCCTCAGCCCAACTTAGCCCGCTCACAGAAGTGGGCACCAGCACTGCACGCTCTGGGGTGCAAGCAACACACCCCAAAACTTTGGCAGCCACCAGCCCAGGGAATAGATGCTACAGGCCAAAATCCTGCTGGCCCAATTCCCACATGAGAGGAATGAGCCCCTTTTCACTGCCTGTCCTCACCCCAGGATTAGGACAGCATGGAAGCGCAGATCAGGATATCCAGCAGCCACCCAGGATTTCCATCCCAGCACACCTGTTAGACCTGGAGACATGGCCATGCCCCAAGCTGTCAGACAAGCCCATAGGAAGTCCAAAAGCCACCACTGTAATGTGGCATGGGAAGCAATCAAGGAAGATAAAGAGCCCTGTGAATTTCCTAGGGTCCTGTAATAGCAGAGGAACTATTTCAGAAAACTGTAAGATCTGCGAAGCCTCCAGGCACCAGAAGGAAGCCAAACAAAGCCCTGTGCTCCCTGTCGGCTGACCAGGGAAATTGCTCCCTGCCCCAAGATGTGGTTCCAGCTGTGGCCACTCTCCACCACCTCAGAGAGAGACAGGACCACAACCCAACCCAGGAGTCAAATTAGGCACCAAGGGAGATGAGGATTCCTCCCTGGACTCTGCAGAGGACAGCAGACACCCTGAAGTGAGGGATTAGCATATGGCAAAGACAGCACAAACAAAGATCAATCCAGTCTCGCTTCAGCACACCAGATACCCAAGGACTCTCCCCTCTGGAAAGGCTCTGAATGAATAATCCTTCCCATGAATATTGAGAGCTATCTTGAAACAGTGGCTGTCTCTTCCCACCCACCAGCCCTTTTGAAGGCCACTCCAGAAGGATATCTTTCAAGCATCAAAAATTGCTTTTAAAATCCCATCTAAATTTATTTATGGCCAGTTTATCACACAGGGCTGCACCTTTCCTGAGCAGAGCCCTCACAAAAGCCAATGCATTACCAACTGGATGTTTTTTAAACCCTACTGGGGTTACACCTAATCCCACTTACTACAGAAAGTCTGGGATTCAGCCAAAGGATTTGCCCTGTCCTGAAGGGGGACCTTTGATAGGAACCCCATCCCCCTCCTTCCTCTTGGGAGGAGCAGGGAGGGAGAGCAACTCGATATCTTAAAGCCTACTTTAATGCCAAAAAAGAGGCATTTGTAGACGTTGTGGCTGAAACACCATCAATTTTTATTTCTCCTGCGCCAAGGCTATTTTGGGTTTGTCTGCCATGGAGACCAAGCCAGCAGAACCTGGTCCTTTCTATGTGCAGAGGCTGACGCCAAGCAAGGAGGAGCAAACCCAGACACCTGAGATGGGAGAAGGTCCCTGCTTCCTGCAGAATGGCACGGCTGCCCTTCTAGCCCATCCCACAGGGGTTATGGATGTTCTTTAAGCTCCCCTCTGCTTTCTAAGTGATTTCTAACTCCCACTTCATCTCAGCAAGGACCATTAAGCTTCTGAGATCTCTTGGAAACCTAAATAAAAAGTCAGAGAGTATCAAGAGATTTGCAGCCAGTGGTGGAAGGAAATGCTATCCATCCCCTGGACTAGGTGCTGAGGGGGTGGAAAACCAATGTCAAGCCTCTGGGACCTCCTGGATATACACAGTGTCAGGGTGGCTGGGGACCTGGCCTCCAGAAGGACACCACAGCCAAACAGCACACCTGGACCATCTTTTATAAGGACACAGGAATTCAGAGGGTCCTTCCACCCCAGTAAAAGTTTGGGATTTAGATGCTCAGCGATATGGTTGAAACAATTTCCTTGATCTTTTATTACCCTGGTAAATAATTTATTGGGACAGGCATTTTAAAAAATCCCATAAAAGACCTATAAAACATATTTATCACACAAAAAACCCTGTTCCTTGGCTCCAACCAACAAGCTGAAAACTTGTTTGTATACTTCACTGCACATAAACTAACCAATGCCTTGTGACAGCTTTAAGCTTTTTAACAGCTCTCTCCCTGCTGCTTTTTATTTCCATTTTTCTCTCTGTGAATTCACAAGGTAAAAAAAGAAGAACCCACCACAACAGGAGAGGCTTCTGCTGTCTTCCCAGTTTTCCTGACCCCTGGAAAATTTAACAAATGATGCTTCTTCTGGCTGAACAACACAACTCAAACTTGTGGTTATTCAGAGTGCGTTGGGCTGTAGGGGTTGGCAGATGTACACAGAGGGGAGGATGTGTGTGACTGAGGTGCCAATGGTAAAGGCTCTTTGAGCCTCAGTTTCCCTCCTGAGATCAGGAGCACTTAGTCATCTTCTGCTGGCAGAGGGCAGGGTCCATTTTTTGTCCAAGCCTTGAATAAATGGAGAATTCAACAAAAGGCTGAGGAATGAGCTCTCCCACCCAAAACATGCAGCAGCCACAGGCACCAAAGCTTTTTGGCACTCCTTTGGACAACAGAGGATTCAGCTGGATGAAGCCTGGCCAGCAGGATGAGAGCTCAGCCTGCTGCCAAAGTACAAAACTGGAACCCAAACCACATTCATTGCTGCAGGCAGGATTCCTGGTGCCAGGCAGTCGCACAGATCCGAAGGCAGACCTTCCACAGCCCTGCACGGTGTCCACAAAGCCAGACCTCAGCCAGGACAGCCCTGCCCAGCAAAATGCCAACAAACACAGGAGACCTAGCAAGGGGTGATCGACCTCACGATGGTCTGAGGTGGGTTTCTCCTCTTCCCAGGAGCAAGGGGAGCTGTGGGAGCAGCAGTGAGGCCAGACTGAGCCTGCAGCTACCCTGCTACCTCTTCCAGGTGCGCAGAGAGGCACTGGGAGGAGGGGGAGCACAGCCCTGTGGGTTAGCAGAGCTGGCCGTCAGGGCTGCCAGGGCACACAGACACCCAGGCATGCACAGAGCCCGCTCCAGATGGCATCGGGCAGAGGGAGCAGTCTGGGTCACAGTGCTCCCCATGCAGGACTTGGCTGTGTCCCATCACCAGGCATCTCATCCTGGTCCTGGTTCCAACACAGGAGCAATATAATCCAGTTAAAAGCCTTTTCAGGGCTCAACTGACATTCCAGCTGTGCTCCCCCCTTCACTGGGCTTCCCCTTCTGCCTTCCCACAGGACACACCATCCTGGGGGGAGGCCAGCAAGGACCTGTCACCCACAGCAACACAGCAGGGATGTCAGGCTTCCCTCCTTCCCCCTCACGGGACTTTCATCATTGCCAGCAGTGGAAGGAAGCAAAATGGGCACCATGGGCTGCAGCAGGAATAATCTCTCCAAGTTTGCTGGGATGGAGATACAGCTGTGGGCCTGAATGGGTCCTTTTGGCCAGGGAAGACTCTGGAACAGCCTTTCCCGGGACTCCAGGCTCAACTCTGGGGCCTCTCCCACCTTCCCTGAGTCCCACGGCTCCTTCAGCTGCCACTTCTGAACTGATGAGCACATTAGCAGTTAAGTCCATTTGCAGATTTAAAAGTCAAACCCTGCCACGGGAAATTAAAAGATAATGCAAAGAATTATTTTTAAAAATTAATCTTTATTACTCTCCACTCCCAAGCTGCTAATAAAAAAAATGTGTTCCTCATGCAGTCTCTATAAAAACAGGTTATAAAGCAGAGGAAGAGAGGGAGGCAGATGCTTTAAAAAGGCATCTTTCATCCCTCTGCCCTGCCTGCCGTAACCATCCATCTGCACCTGCATGTCAGCTCCCAGCAGTTCCCAACCCAGCCAGCCCCCTTCACCCTGCAAGGTAATTATTCCCCATTTCCATCTGGTCCCCCTTGTCCTCCCTGTTTTACATCTCCAGGAGATCAGCAATCCCAGGTCCAGATTGCAGCCTAGGAGGTAGTTTAATGGCACACCCTCCTTGCTCCAGGTATCCTTGAGCCCTGTATAAAGCAGGATGAATTACAGCTCATTACAGAAAGGGCAGGCACTTGGGAAGTAAACAATGCAGCTATTACAGATGCCAGCAACAGCTCCCCAACACCAGAGCAGGGCTGACACATGCAGGGAACCATGCCTGAGGAAGAGGTCAAGGATGCTCAGCAAAAACCAGTGAAGAGGCTGAGAGGGAGGTGGCAATTGCAAGAGTTTCTTCTGAAAATGCTTCTCTCTAAAGCTGTGCTCAAGAAAGCAGCTCGGTCCTTGATTTTCTAGCTGGAGTTTGAGCCCATGGAGTCAGATATGGGGCTGTAAACAGCTTCTATATCATGATACCAGGAACAAGTCAGCCAGGTTTTGGTAGGTCCAACAGCCACCACAACTGAGGAAGAGCACCCAGTTTAGCACATGATAGAGATAAAGAAGGCAGCAAACCCACCGGTTATGTCCGTGCTGCAGTAGAAGAAACAGCCACAGGAACAGATCTGTGTCCCACCAGCCCTCTGGCTACTCTAGGAGTGTGCCTGGCCAGAAGAACCACCACCACTGCTCCTCCAAAGCAGTGCCCCTGGGTCTGGTACAAACACAGCCAGGCCAGGAAGGAGCAGGGGGCTTCACAAAAAGAGAGATGAGGGACCAAGAGCTGCTACATTGCATGACAAGCACAGCATGAAAGCTGCTCCATGCCCAGAGTTGGGGCAAAGAAGCCAGTCCTGAGCATGCCCTGATGGCTCCATGAGACCTGCAAAGGCCAACCTCCCCATCCTCAGGTGAGCAGTACAAGGAGCAAGCCCACCCTCCGGCCTCCCCCAGGCAGCACACAGTGAGTTTATCCCAGGTAAGGCAGCCCCACACCTTCTCCTCATCGGGGATAAAGGCAGCATTTGGCCTTTTCCGACTCCAGGAGGGGAAGATGTATCTGGAAATGAGGTGCTGGCAAGGAGCAGGCACTGGGGGTGGAGGAAGGAGACAGGCAGAACCCCAAGCAGGCTCTAACACAACGAATGAGAACCCGCTGGGAGGGACAGTGCCTGCAGTGCTGCTGCCTGGGACACCTGTGGTCCCCAGCCCGGGCAGGAGCACAGGGGGACACCACAGCACAGCGAGGCAGGAGGTGGCTTTCTGAGGGGAGGTTGACTGTGATTGATGGTGCTGTGCTATGCTCTCAGTGATGTAGAAAATTAGAGAGACATCGCTTCAGATACGACCCATGTGAGACACTTGTTGTGTCCATCTCCTGCATGCAGGCGCCTCTCTTGGGAGCTCTCCCTCCAGCCTGCAGGCTCATTATTCAGAGTGCTGAACTGGGAAGAGCAATGCTATTTTATTCTTACTTCTTTCCTCCCCCCAAAACTACTGGATTGTATTATTCCTGGGAACACGTAAGGCACTGATTTCCTTGCTCAGCTACTTGAAGGAAAGTTTGATCCTCCTCAACTAGGAAAAAGTAGCCCTTCACTTTTTCTTTCCTCTCCTCAACCAAAGCTGGGAAAGGCCTTTATAAAATATAGGAGCCATTTTCTCTGATGGAAATAGTTTATTTAAAAACAGTGAGTCATGCTCCACACCGAGATGGATCTGATAGCTGGTATTCTACTGATGTAGCCTTTGCTATTGTCCTCCTGGCACGATGGTCCCTTCTTGGCTTTCAATCCCTTTGCCATTTAACCAGTTCCTGGTTTATTGTGGCTGCTATTGTCCTTGCCCTGCTTCTCTGCCAGAAGACAAAAGAGTTTTAAAACGGTCCTTAAGTGGGTTTTTAAAATATCCACATAGGCTTCCACAAGAAATGATGAAGCCAGTGGTCTAGGTCAGCACAGGCTGCTGTGTCTTCAGGAGGGGTGTCACACCACAGACAGGACACCACTGGGCCCTTGACTTCAAACAGTGCTGTCTCCCATTGGTAGGCAACCAGTTTCTTTCCAGAGAGGCATAGCAATCTGAGCTCACATTCCTTTAGTCCCAGCGTTTCCATGCTGGTCTAGAAATGGTAGAGGAACCTCTCTGACTGCTGCCCAAAAAATCCCAAACAGGCATTACAGTCCTGCAGCCAGTCATCTTTCTTCAAACCCCCCTGGAGCTCCAGGCACCTAAACCAGCCCAGGCTCTTCCACTTGGCAAGCATGGCCAGAGGAGACTGACCAAGAGGCTGGATGTGGGGACTGCCACCTCTGGAAAGGGCAGGGAAATGGTTGAGTTTCCTTCATGACTCCAAACTGAGCCCCTGGTTTCTCCTGCCAGCTCTCCACCTTGGGACAGCTGACCTTGTTGTCATGGCAAAAGGGCAGGTTATTTTTTTTAGCTCTTGGGTATCTCATGAACAGCTTCACATTTCCCTGCTTTGAGCCCATCACCCAACATAGATGTCCAGGCTCCTGCACTAAGGAGCCCCTCCCAAGATGACAGCAGCTAAACCCAACCCTGCTGGTCTTCTTTGTTGAAAGGACAACAATGCCACCAGCTGCAGCCCTGCCAGCGCTCTGAGCATCCCTTGGGTCACAGGGCACAGAGGGCTGGCCACAAGCAGCAAACACCAAATTCAAGTCAAAGTCTGAAGCAGTCAAGCAATCCCCATAGGAAGATGATTTGGAGCAAAGCATTGCTCTTCCTCCCTCCCACACATCCACCACAGACTGACCCCAGTGCCTCCTACCAATTTTCCCAGTGGTAGTTAGTCATCTGCCCTTTGGAAGTCCCTTCTGGGGGTGCAGAACAAATCCCCACACATCCCCCCTTTCTCCATCTGTTAATGGATTCCCTCCACCCAGACTGAGCCTCCCCCAGCCTGAGCTAATGGTAGGAAATTAGCATTAAAATGATGGTTTGCTATTAGCGGTGCCTCAGCGCCCCATCACGCTCCGGGAACACCAAATGACAGGCTGTGATTTCCCCACCGCGGTGCAGAGGGGAAGCAACAACGACAGCCAGAAGTGCTGAAGATACCCAAGGAAAGTTTTAGGCTCATCCCTCCCACCCCAGCAGCCCTTTTCGCTTCGCCATCCCCGCCGTGCTCATCCACCGCACAGGCAATCCTACAAACAGATGGCACCTGGGCAGGAAAGCAGACAAATTGGCTCTCACCTGCAGGAGCACTAAGAGCTTTCAAAGCAGACGAGCGCTCGCTCGCCAAGAGCCCCGCGGGGTGGAAATGCTGCAGGAATCTGCCACCGCTCGCCTTCCTCGTGGCTCAACAGCTCCTGCTCCCTCCTCGCCTGGTTGCAGGTGTGCAGCTGGCTCCTCATGGGAGCTGGTGGCAGGAGGAGGCTGTTGCTGTGTCCTGAATTGAATGGAAGAAGCAATTCAGGCTGAGCATCAATGGAGCGATGCTTTTTTCCATGTCAGCACAACACTTTGGTTTGGTGGGCTTGCAGCCTGGAGCGAGAGGGTTTTTGTGGGTCCCCACTGAACAGCCATCTGCTTGTTGAAAAATGAGCTCAGCTCAAGCTGCCTGCTCTCTCTTCCTGCCAAAGTGGGGCTCTGCCCTCCCAGAAACCTCCCCTCCTCGACCAGGTAACTGTGGCAAGAGCATGGATGGACAGAGTCATTTCATTTTTGCCTGCCTGCTCCTCTGAGCCCACCTGGCTGTAAGCTTCTCTGGACACAGGGGTGAGGGAAGCAGCTCACATACCAGCCAGGGGACACAGCGAGCCTGAAATGGGCAGGAGCATTTGGGTGCTTTCAGGGCATCTTATGTAGAGTTGTGCACCACTGCTGAAAAATTCCAAAGCTGCATTTTAAGCCTCTTAAGGGGCTTAGGTCAAACTGGTGACCAGCAACAGGACCCAAAGGAACAGCAAGAAGCTGTGTCAGGAGAGGTTTAGGGTGGGTATTAGGAAAATGTACTTCACTCAGAGGGTGATTGGGCACTGGAACAGGCTTCCCAGGGCAGTGGTCATAGACAGAAGCCTGCCAGAGCTCAAGGAGTGTTTGGAAAATGCTCTCAGACACATGGTGGGATTGTTGGGGTGTGCTGTGCAGGGACAGGAGTTAGACTCGATGATCCTTGTGGATTCCCAATCAGAATATTCTATGATTCTACAAAACAATGCCCTTCCCTCTACCTCATCCTTAACTCTCTTTAAAAGTACTTGGACCAGCAATTGTCCTCAAGCCCCAGTCTGCCAAATGCATTTTCATGGGCCTAAGAGGTGGAATGCAATCAGAATATTCTATGATTCTACAAAACAATGCCCTTCCCTCTACCTCATCCTTGACTCTCTTTAAAAGTACTTGGACCAACAATTGTCGTCAAGCCCCAGCCTGCCAAATGCATTTTCATGGGCCTAAGAGGTGGAATGCAAAAGGCAGAGGGAAAAGAATAGTAGTAAAAAGCAGGATAAAAAAGTTGTCCCTTTCCCCAGCATTCCCATCAGCAGCTGAGATGTGGGAGCAAGGAGGACTCATCTGATGATGGATGAGAGAGAACTGATCCTTGGTAAGGCAGAGCAGGAGCAGAAGGAAGCACTGCTCCCAAAGGCGATTCTCACACCTCCTTGGGATAAGAAAAACAAACATGAGAGGCAGCAGAAGCCCTTCTTCGTGCACATTTGGAATTCATCTCATGGCTCTGCCATGACCCAACCACACATTTGTATATTCACTGAGCCATACACCCAGCTCAGGCAGACTCCTGACATCTGCAGATGGGAAAGCCATTTTTCATAAAGTGAGGGTAAAAAGGGAACAAGAAAAAATAGCAAAACAAAAAAAGGCTCAGGCATAAGATGGAAAAGATACAACAGGATCAGGGCTGAGAGAGAAGCAGTCAGACTAAACCTTTGGATCTTTAAGCACACTAAGAGGTCAATCCCCTTCCTCTGTTTTCTACTGTGGCCTGGCAGCAGCAGGTACCTTCATCCTTTTTTCCATAATCAGCTGAAAAATGAAAACTGGACCCAGAACACCACCAAGGCTTTGTTGAACTGGCCCTTGGGGACAGATGCTGTAGAGGGGCTGCTGCAGCAGGTGGACATGGCACCTTTCTACAAGATCAGCTCCTGCTCAGAGGAGGTGAGAGGCAGCTTGCAGACAACACGAACCATTAACATATAAGTCTGCCCCTCAGACCCAGCTTAGGCCTGGCCCTAAAGGGGACAGGGGCCCCCAGGGCTCTGAAGGGACATCCCTGGCAGACCTCCTGCTGGTACAAGCCTGCCAGCATGGCAGAGGACCACTCTGTGCAGTGCTGCCATGATGACAAACATTGCAGCTTCCAATGGCCCCAGTTTGTTTCAGGCAGTGACAAGGGGTTTCCCTCTGTCCCGGGTCACCATGCAGCCAAGAGGCATCAGTGACAGGGAGCCACTGACCCAGACTGCAGGAACTGTGCTCAGCACAGTACGTGCTGTCCCCTGAGCACACGAATGCCTGCCCTGCTCCGCACCAGGAGCCAGCAGGGCCCAACGCAAGCCAAGGGGAAGGGGAAAGGGAAGGGAGAATTACCCTCATGGAGGGAAAGACTTCACCTCTGCCAGTGACATTCTGCTGTTGTCACCGCCAGCCATAACATCACCCTCTTGATGTGAAATCTGAGTTGACAGTGATACAGGAAAGGAGCTGAGAGGGCAGCAAACCCTGCCCAGCACTCTTTGTAACCCCAAACCTCCCGTGGCTTCCAGCCTCTGCACGGAGCACAGCCAGCACCTCATTACCAGGTTACTAAACAAGTGGATACTCCTTTTCCAGAGCCATGGAATAATGTTTTCTTGCAATTATCCATCCTTCTGGACAACTCCGAGGAGAATTTCATTTTGGTCTCTGCTGCATCCTCTTCATTTCTGAAATGAGAAACAGATGTAGGAGCCCACAACTCCTTTGCAAAACAGCACATGCAGCCATACGCTGAGGTCACAAAGCCTGAAGAGCTTCTGGTGAGAAAGTCCAAGTGCTTTCAGACTCACTGGAGGTGCATCGAGCCCCATTGATCCCTGCTGCCTGTGGCATTTCAAGCTGATACTCGTTCTCTTTGTCCCAGGAAAAGGCAAGCACAGGGCTGGGCAGCAAGGCTTGGTGAAGGTTACTGCTGAGACCTGGTAGAAATGTCATCCAGCAACACGTTTCAAGAAAGATTCATCCCCAAGCAGCCTGGCTCCATAATAAAAGTGTCAGAGCAGCTGACTTGCTTTCCCCCATTCTCACTGCATACAGATTTATCCTGTCTCAGGTCTCTCTCCCTCCATAAGCCAGCACGTGCCTTTCCTTTCAATAGGCTGGCAGTGAAACTCAGCCAGCTGAGATCGTAGGAGAAAAGGGAATACAAGAAAGGTGAAGGCATCACAGGGGGAAAAAAATGCTCAGGAGCCATGTTTTCCTCTCAGTTCTGAAATGGAGGAGGGCGACATGAGAGGTAACTTAACAAGAGAATGCTCCAAAATTACAGCAGCCATTTGTTCTGATGTTCCAAACCAATTCCTTAGCTGCCAGGCTGTGTCACCTCCCTCTCAGGGAGCTCAAATCCCATTCTTGACAAAAAACATCCCAAAAGGCATAAATATCTCCAAGCCTTCACCCTCCCAGCCAGGGAGCTCCTTCTCAGAGGCTGTGCATGTGGTGGGCACCCAGACAGAGTGAAGAAGAGAGATGGGGCTCCCTCTGAGTCTGTGTCTCAGGGAGCACTGAGAACTAGCTTACCTTCACCACAGAGATGTGATGTTAATGCAGCACCACAGGCAGCCCCTGAGAGAGATCAGTCTGCAGGGAATTAAAAAAAAAAAAAATACAGAGAAAGAGATATTAATGGTCCTTTGCAAACAAGTAAAAATACCCAGAATGGCCAGAGTTTCTTTTGGATTTTTTCTTTTCTTCCCCCAACTTACACCCAAAGGTATGTGCCACACAAATTAAAATGATTTCCCTCCAACCTGCAAGATAGGAGCAGGCAAGGCATCCTTCAGCTGTGAGTGAAAGAGATGGAGCCTGCCTTTGTCAGGAGCACGCCAGCCCCAGGGAGGTGAGGTGGTGGGGGATGGCAGACAGAGCTGCAGGGATCCTGCTGGTTAATTCCCATTAACTGGGACAGACAGGTCTGTGCCAGGCATCCAGCTGGGGTCCAGGGGGTGTTTCATCAACATCAATAGCAGAAGTGAATCCTGGGCACCTCAGCTGCTTGGGGGAGGCAGAGTAAGAGCAAAGAGCTGTGGAGCAGCTTTCCATGGAGCAGAGAAAGCCCCTACTACCACCAAGGCAGTCCTGTTAAATTTGCAAAACATGTTGCAGGAGGCAGAGGCTGTGATACCTCCTGGCCTCATGGACACTATCAGCCAAGGACATTGCTTTTCTGGCCCACACCCACTCAGCTATGTGCCCCAGCGCAGGTTTTCTCCTTTCAGTCGAGAGAGACAGTTTATTTCTAGCAGTGAGAGCTCATAGGCAGGAGGAAAACCAAGACCACCCCCACCAGACTATAAAAGCACTGCTTTGCTGTGTCACAGCTGTTCCTCACATCTGGATGCAGACAGCACTCAGAGCCCTGCAGCTGGCCCCAGCTCCTCAGTTAGCATTCCATGTCCTGTTAACGCCAGGCAGGGGAGAGGTCTGGCAGCCGAGGTGAAGGGCCACTTCATCTCCATCATGTTCTCCTCTGCTAATGAAAATGTTTCTCCAGCGTGTTCTTGGGAAGGTTTCCTACAGCTCCAGCCCTCGTGTGATTGAAGGCTAATCTCTGTTACTCTTGGCTGAATGGCAGTCCACGAGGAAGGTGATGTATTGTGTTTCCCTTCAACTTGACATCTAGTGGTGCTGGCAGAAGAAGAAAAGGCACCAGATGTTTCTGGACTGAAAGTGTACTCCTCCCAAAACTCTGAGAGGTCAGGGCAGGAACAGAGGCCTCACATGTACTGACATCCCCTAAAGTTCCAGCCTGCTTTGAAAGGCCACTTGGCTTGCCAATATCCTCCCTTCCAGAGTCAGTCCAGCTGATAGCAGTGGCCACAGGTGGCAACATGTCCTGCTGCCACCTCGTGGGACATGGCTGGCCTCCAGTGAACTCCCCATTATCAGTCTGGTCAGCACAGGGCTCTGGGAGAGAGGCCAAGGTCTAGAGTGCAGACTTTTTGGGAGGACAGCTTGTGACAAAGGCTCAACACTCACAGGTTCCTCTGCCTGGCTCCAAACAGTCACTGAAGCCTCAAGATGGGAAATTTTTCAATCTGTGATGTGAGCTTCCTTTTAAAATGCTTGGAGACCTCCTGATTAAAAAAAAAAAAAAAAAAAAAAAAAAAAAAAAAAAAAAACAGAGAAAAAAATCAGGCTTACAATCCTCTTCTGCTCACACTCAAGGAGATACCTGGCTCCATTATACACTTTATTCTCTGTTCCACAGCTCTGCAAACACATTCCAGGACATCTCCACCACCTGCTGCTCTCCTGCTGTTTCTCCCCTCACTGGAACCACCCAATTATCTATCATGGCACTTTACCCCCTCCATCTGCAAAGCTTTGCAGCTTTTCTCCTCCTTTTTTGCCCCTATAAAACCACTATCAACATTTGTTGAGGACACTCAAAAAACACTGTTTGCTTCCCTTTCTCCCACTAGCACTGGTTGTAGGGTGTTTACCATGGACCACACAAAATGCATTCCCCAACAGCTAAACCTGGAGGAGGAGAAGAAGGAGAATTTTAGAAAACAGACATAATGAAAAAGAAAAAAACTTCCAATGACTGGCAATTATTTCTATTTGATCACCCACTGTGCACTGTGCCCCAGACACAAATCACTCTTGGCAGGGTGGCACAGCTCGTACCTGCACGCACAGTGCTCAGGTGAGCACACAGGCTGTTTGGTGAAGGTGTTCCAACCTATTTGGGCACCTATTTGGGCTCAACTGGCTCCAGGCTTTCTGAGGGTCTCATATACACCAGTCAAATCAGAGGTGATGCTCTCCTCTGCTCCCACAAGCCATGGCCCATGTCCTGAAGCAGAGGCAAGGCACTTGCTCGAAGCTGAGGCCTGCCACGAGAGATTTCCCAAGAGATGTCCATCTGCATTCCCAGACTCACCTGTCCGTGTTCTCTGGCAGTTTTTCCTTCCAGGAGGCATGACAGCTACAGAGAGCAGTTGCAGGCAGCACAGCTCTGCCAGAGATGCCTTCCCCACCACAGGAGGACACGCTTTGCTCCCAGCCAGCGGGAAGGCGGAGGCACCCAGCACGCTGCCACGGTGGAGGAGGCACTCAGCCAGCCACTAATGCTTCCCAGTGTCTTGGAGCAAAGGGATGGATTAGCTTTTATTAGCTCTTATGAAGAGCACATCACTCCTGCCCTTTCCTCCTCTCACAAAGCTCACGCACAGCCTCAGCTGCGCTGCAAGTGAAGCAGAACCAACTTACCTATGTGCTGGCGGCCCCAAACTCCTCTTGGGTCTTGTATAAATCTTACAGATCTTAAATCTTAGGCAAACTGGGAGTTAGGATGAAGCAATCCTCCTAAGGGTGCTGCAGGTTCTGCCCAGAAGTACTTTTAAAAAAGATGGATGCTTGGCTTTTCCATCTGGATCTCTCAGGTGGCACCATGCACGGCCTGAAGGAGGGTATGGTCTCCAGGCCAGCCAAACCAAAGCCAAGGCACAGTCCCCAGAGCAGAGATCCAAGCCCGGGGCTGTTATTTGAGAGGTGGCCCGTGGTTTTCCCGCTGAGCCCCGCTGCCACACGCAGTATCCCTGACCCCCAGCGCCCAGCCAGCAGCACGGCTGAGGGATGCTGCTGCTCCAGAGAAGTCTCCCTAAAGTCGCTCTGGGGCTTGTTAGCAGGGTGATAAAGGGGATGAATGGCCTCAGAGAAACGCTCTGTCTCCTGCTGTGGCATTCATTATCCTTTAGCCAGGCAATTCTTCACACCAGCCAGGAGCTCTGGGCTGGCTCGTTTCTCGCTTCTGGTCCGCGGGGGCTGTTTCCCACAAGCGGCCACGCTCGGCTCTCGCCGGTCGCCCCAGGCAGCTCGAACGTGCCCGAGGAGCGGCAGGGGCGGAGCGCTCGGAGCTCATCACCTTCCTCCCACACAGCCCGACTGCTTTCCCCAACACGCTGCCCCGTGATCCGAGCCACAGCTGCCCCATCCCCGGATCTGCGCATTTTCAGCCTGATTTCCCAAGGAGCGCAAGGCATGTGCAATCCTGCTGCATCGGTGTGTCCTCTGCCCACTCCCCAGCAACTTCTGACACTGCAAACAGATTTCTAGCTGATGTGACAGAGCAACAGAGGTCTTGGAGACAGTCAGAGTCTATAAATTTCATGGGAACAGACTACCAAACAGAGGAGAGACATTATTAGCACCATCCAAACTGTCGTGTATCATCCCTTATTAGACATCAGACAATTTGTGTGGGAGAGATGCTATAAATATCCCAGGAAAGGGAGATGCTCCATTCAGCACAAATGACTTACTGGACACTAGACTCCAAACCCAAACTGTATATCCAGAGAAGATGAGATTTCATGGATCCCACTGCACACAGTACCAACAGGAGAAGGTTTCAGGCCTGTTTGATAGCTGATAGCCAGCCAGCTAAGATCGCATGTTAGCCTTTGGAAAGCCGATGGAAATGGAATGTGTGCCCTTCCCTAGTCCTTCTTTGAGAGACCAAACTGAAGTCCTTCTGCATTTCCAGCCTTAATTACCATCCCAGACTCGTGGATGAGTTCAGCTGCTGCCTAAAATGGAAGTGACATGCCCAGCTCCAAGGGGGAGAACTGATGGGCTGAGCAGCTCCCTCACCCCCACAACTCTCCCACTGCCTCTCCACTGCATGGACAGAGATTTCACCTTCCAGAAAGAGGTTTCATCCACAGACTGCTGCCAGGAAATGCCAGGAAGGCAGGCCAGAGTCAGAGCAGTGCCTGGTGAGCTCTCAGCGGGATCACTTACACATCAAGCTGCTCATTAGCTGTTGACTGATGGGTGGCACTTGAGAGAGAGCCCATTCTTCCACACACAGGTCCTTGCTGCCCACCAGCCCCAGTACAGATCTGCTGGTGCCAGCACGGGGCTGGCAGGCAGCAGCATGGGTGTCCTTCCTCCAGGAGGAAAGAATGAGCCCCAGAAACTCCTCTTCTTCCTTCTGAAGGGGATACAGCAGCCTCCTGGTTCTCCCTTAGTGTCAATTAATGTTCTCACATCCCCAGTGTGATACAGCCTTGCTAGGGCTGAGCCCAGCATTTCAGTGCTGCCTGACGCCTCTGTCAGAAAGGCTGCCCTGTATGCAGTTTGGGGATACAGCAGGGTGATCCCTGTGCTCATTTAGGATCTGCACTGGTAACCCAGTCCTTACCTGTTCCGAGTGTCATCTCCAGCTTCAGGCATTCCAGAGCCCTGGCAGAAACCAAGAAGTGAGAAATAACCTTTTTCACTCCAGCTCATTTGTGACACCATCCCAGCTGGCCAGACACATTTTGGGACTTCTCTGATTCACCTGGTAAAGGTCAAGTCCCAGGAGGCACTTTCAGCCTGGTGGATCACGTATCACTTGTACCTGTGGGGCTTCAGCTCCACAAAAAGACAATTTAAACATGTGCTACAGCACATCCTTTACTCAAAAAAAAAAAAAAAAAGGGATTTACACTCCAGGGGTGGTGACTCCTTGATCTGCCCAACAAAAGGAGGGATGGGGACTGAATTGAAGCTTATGCTCATTAAAATAGGAGAAAAAAAAAGAAAATCCAGAAATCTAGTCACTCTATCCTAATTGTTCTGATCCAACCTTGCACAGTGTTTCACTGAGCTGAAGGGCCGCACCTGAAAGTGTGCCAAGAGCGGCATGAAATGTTAATGTTGCAATTAAAACAATATGAATATTGCAGCACTGCTCTGCTGCTTCCCATCCACTGAACAATTCTCATTCAATAGAAGTCAAGTTACATTTCAGGAAATAATGAGGTCTGCTAATTAAGTCTGGCCTAGGAAGACAGCAGTCTTAAAAAGAGGAAAAAAATATTCAGATCTCCCCAAAATGTGTACATTTGCTGCTTATTACCTGCAAAGGGGAGTCATTAACGCTGCTCAATTCCAGGATCACAGGTCAGCACCACTGCTTATTGCACACATCTAGAGGAAAATCTCTTTGTAATGATAAAATGCATAAGTCATGACCTGCCTTGTCCCCAGGGCGGAGCAGGAAATGCCAGGCTGGTCCCACGCTCTGAATGCAGAGAGCAGGTCCCTGACAGTGAATGCCAGTCCCAGGCTGGGCTAGCGAGAGCCAGCCCAGGCTCTGAGGGGCTGAAGGCACCAAATCACATTCAGCTGACACAAGACAGATCCCAGATTATGCACAGGGAAGGGAATTTTCCTCCACAGCCATTCACACAACTGAGTGACAGTGACACTGGCTTGAGTTGGTGGAAGCCACAGGGAAAGTGGCCACAGGGACAGTCCTGGAAGGACAAAGACTTGTCAGGAACATCTTGTGTTTTAAATTTTTAAAAAGGCAACAGAGCCCCCTTCCTGCCCTGTCCCATGCATCCATCAGACACAGGCAAGTGTTGCAATAACATGAGGATACAGAGCAGCCTAGAGACGGGAAACACTGGGTTCCAGGGGTCCCAAAGGAAATTGATATCAACACACTGCTCCTATGGCTTCCTCACCCTCTTGTTTTTCATAATATTCCCAAATTTCTTTATCTGTTACAGGTGTTGGTGCTGCCATCATGTCTCCTGTGTTCCTCCCAGCCAGGTAACTGCAAGGACAGGTTGGGCAGGGAGGGTCCATCAGCATGAGTATTTCATGGGAAGAGCAGGATACTGGGAACCGGTCCACCACGTCATCCTGCTGATTTGATGACATGTCTTTTTTATGACACTGCATTTTGTCTTTCTCAGAGTTTCAGGAACACACAAGAACCACTCATCCTCCTGATGAGTGAACTCTGACTGAACTCTGCCATCAGTCCCAGCCTGACAGACCCACATGGAACTGTGTAGGGGACACAGAGGAGCTTGCTGTGCAAACCGGAGGCTACAGCAGTCCAAACCTCTCCAACCCCTAACCTACTTCCCCAAAGTCCAAACCTGTCCAGCCCCTCCCCTAAACTACTTCCCCAAACTCCAAAGGAAAACTCATCCAATGGCAGGGTGAGAGAGGCCAGTGGAGTCCTGGTTCATTCCTTGGCCTCTGCTGATGCTCCAAACTTAAGCCTGTCTTTAATAAAATCTTCCTGGTGAGATCCAGACAGAGACTGAGCCATGTTAATCAAACTTGGCAACACAATGATCCAAATCAAGGGCAGCTCAAAGCATCAGGAAGGAAACGCTTCATTTGAAAGAGGAGAAAAATCCAGATGAAAAGATCAGAAAGCACGTTCCAGGTCCTGGACTGTCCTAAGGGACTCGTGTACCATTTCTATACCCATCTGTGAGAAATAAAACCTATTTGGTCACCAAGGCACAGCCAGGAGGATTTTCCCACCTTGTTGCCACCAGCAGCAGCTCACTGTTTTGAGGATGAGTAGGTGGTCTGCTCCCATCAGACCACTTCTCACTCTATTTCCAGACGAGCCAGCACTTGCTGCTACCAAGTGTCTGTTCTGCAATAAAGAGCAATAAACATGCCAGAGTAATTAATGTCTTAACAACTTATTACAATCCTCAGATAATTAATCACAAAAGCTAAACATGCTGTCTCACCCTCCTAATGTGTTAATGCTCTAATTATTATGCCTCAATTAAGGGAAAGTCAGCGCTCCTTGCTTAGAAGTGCATGTTTAATAAGGGTGCCTGAACGCAGGCGAGTCGGAGTGGGAAGCGAGGGGGTGACAGGGCTGAAGGAAGAGGACATCATTTTTAATGAGGTTTCATGGGTGGCTCGAGGCAAAGTATTGACAGCTCCTCTCTGGGATCTCACACATAACTGCACGTGTAACTGGGGGCCATCTGTGGTGGCTCCGTGCTCCGCTTCCCACCGGACTATTTATAGGAAAAGCAGCACGTGTGGCACAGAGGACTGGAGATGAGCAGTCACACCATGGATCTGGCCTGCATTAGGCAGCAGAGGTGGCAGCTCTCACAGCAGTCATTAAAGGAGTGGTGGTCTCCTCTATCCAGCCCACTTCTTGCTCTTTTTCCAGATAGACTGGCACTTGCCACCACTCCTGACCCCTGCAAAGCCTCCCCACTGCCCAAGCCTCTCCACCCAGTCCTGTTTCCATGGTACTCCTTGCCTCCAATCAAACTAACTCTGGGACATCCATGGAGATATTAAGAACAGCCCCCACCATCTGGGATTACTCTTGGTGTGTGACATGTCAGCTCATCTGATTTCAGCCACTACCTGGAGGTTTTCCACAAGTCCCTGTTGTCTGAGGGAACAGAAAGCCATGTCTCAAAGAGCACACTGTTTAAAAATGCTTGGCTTATAGATGGGGAAACTGGAGGCCAAAAAGGTATTCTGCAGGGGACTTGTGGTAGTTACCAGCCATCAGTCTCCCTTCCTGGCGTCTGGCTGTGAACCTCGGTGGATGCTGAGAAGCTTCAGAAAGAGGTTCTTGGTGAGGAGGAGCTTGAGCAGCCCCTAAAGATGAATGTAGGGCCTAGACCCCTCACCATGTGATAGCAGGAGATGCCTGCTGCCCTCAAGACACAGCAGTGCATCCATATGATAATTGTGTTTGGGAAACACTTGTGAGACAAAGTATAGTCAAGGCAAAAAATGGCATTACATCCATCCCACCCTACAGAAGCAATGACCCTAAAGAACAAAGGAATTGTGGAACTGGCGCTGGAATCAGGGAACTCTGCAATGCAGTAGACATGGGAAGCAGGAACTGGGATAGCCAGGCCCCAGATCTTGGTATCATACAAAAAGCTGCAACAGAAGAATGTCTGGAGCCCAAGTCTCCCAGACAAAGCCTATAAAAATTTCTTTTCCAATAAAAAATAACTCCCCCACTGAAGTGGATCTTCACACACAAGAAAACGCTCCCTGAACCAGCCTGGTTTCTGTTCCATCCAAGACTTTTTACATTTCTAAGACAAATGAATCACCAGCAGCATTTCCAGCCTAGGTTTGACTGCAAAACTATTGCATTTCTCGAAGAAGTAACACACTGTGTAGGTTTGGATGGTTCCCTCTGAGGAATAAGGGAGAGGGAATAAGAAACAAAACAAAGTAAAGCAACCTGGAGGGGACATGAATTTTAAAACCCATGAACAGTTTTAGTTTTCAAATAATCCAAATTAAAAAAAATGGTTCATATAGTTACTTCTACACAAATAATTCTGTCACCCCAGTTCTCTGGTGATGTGTCATGAAAAACAAAAGAATGCTCTCCACCTCTGAGACACCAACCTGACAGCAGCTTGACTGGTGAAAAGGGGCTGATGCCTCCCCACAGAGGCAGCCTGTGGATTCCCACAGGGCTCCAAAAGAAGACTTGTGTGTTGAGCCTCTGTCCACACTGCTTTCTGTTCCAGCAAGAGGTGTGACCTGTCCAGACTCTCCTCCTTCTCTTCACAGAGAATAATTTCAGACATCCAGCTCTAGTTCCCTGCACTGGGCTGGAGGCATCACAGCTCCTTATCTCAGCAGCTTCACTTGGCTCTGTGAGTTGCTGCCTGGAGATTTCAGAACCCACCCAACCTGCAAAACCTGACTATCCAGGACAGGACCATCAAAACCATTGAACTCTGAGCAAACACAGCCTCATTAGAAAGATATACAAGGGATATGATACTTTTTGAGGAATTAAAGGATATTTCTGCTGTTGTTTTCACTGACTTGTGGAGAGGAAAGTTTTCTATGGATGTCAGCATCTGTGCTGAAGGTGCTCAGACTCTTGCCTTCTTTTTTCCAAACATACAATCCAGCTCCCTCAGACACTGCAAGAAAGTGGCTGACTGCTTTTGTACCTCTTCCCTCTCACCAGTACCATCACCACCGCCAGTTACCTGAAAATATGGGGCATTACTTCTATTCTGGGGTTAGAAATTTTGGATTGGTTGTACTAGATTTGACTTACTCCAAAGTGTGTCAAGTCAGCTGAACATCTAGTGCCAGGCATTCTGGAGAAGTTGCCTGGCTTGTGTTCACACGCTGTGGGGTTGGAAAAATCTGCTTACCTAGAAGAGAGTAGTAACACACAGCTGTGCCTCGTAACACCTTTCCCATCTGAACTTGGGATGTTTCTTGGAGCAAGTCACTGCCCCAACAGGCCAAGATCTGCTCCCAAACCAGCTCACACAAAACATCTGCATCCAGCAACCAAGTGGACACATTGC
Source organism: Anomalospiza imberbis (assembly GCF_031753505.1). Lineage (NCBI taxonomy): Eukaryota > Metazoa > Chordata > Aves > Passeriformes > Viduidae > Anomalospiza > Anomalospiza imberbis. The sequence continues at coordinate 4,351,330 of NC_089689.1, read as the reverse complement.
CAGAGCCCTAAAGCAGGGCATGAATGGGGAGGGAAGCCTCTGGAGAAGAGCAGATGAATAACAAGAATATATGAAACATGTAATGACCATTGGGAAAAAACAGCATCACTGCTTCCCAGAAAAAGACAGCCAGCCTGAGGGGATTAGAGGGCTGGACCATAAAGTTGGTGCCAAATGAGCCCAGATGCCCCAGCCCCCACAGCCCTCTCCAGCAAGACTTTTCTGAACTCAGCTTACTCCCTCCCTCTGCCCCCTGCCTTTAAGACAGCGTGCAGCACGACAGCTGGGAAACCCAATCTGGTCCAAATTTTGTTACAACCCTGCTGGTTTTTATTCTTGTTTACCAGCATTAATTTTAATGGCTTTCCCTACATTAACTTTGTCCTGAACCAGTTGGAGGAAAATTCCTACTCACTTGCCTTCTGGAGAACAGACTGGGTAATTTTCCCTTGTCATTTAACAGCCTGCCTGGGCTGCTCAGGAATGACAGCCACACTGTGCACTTCATGGAGGGCAATAAACTCCCCAAGGCTGGGGGAGGAGGATTTACATATCCCTGAATACACTGCCCATTCTTTGTTAAGTCTGGGTCTTGGCTTGTGCTGGCCCAACAAGTAGAAATTTCTTCCTCCTCTTCAGCATGGAAAGGAACTTCCTTAGCCTAATGGAAATTTCTTCCTCCTCCTTTTCAACGTGGAAGGGTACTACAGAGCCTGCACCAAGGATAAGCAATGCTTCCAGACAAAGTGGCAACCTCCCCAAGTCTGGGCAGCTTTGGGCTGGGTTTGCCAGTGGCCAGTTGAGTCTCATTTTCCCTTGGAATCATTAAAAGTGCCTGTAAAACAGGTCTGGGAAAAGATAATGGCACTAGAACATGCATGGAATGTTTCGGAGAAGTGGGGAGCAGGAAGATGCCTCTGCTCTGCAATGCCCAACTCTGCCCATGCTGGCAGAGCTGGGCTTCACCCAACAGGCAGTTTCCCTGTTCGTCTTGTCTTGTGTCCCACACACCCTTGTGTACAGCAGGGAACAGAAATGAGGATGAGGCAGTGCCTGACCTCTCTCTCTTTCTCTCCTTTCTGCTCTCTCTCATCTCTGTTCCTTCCAGCCACCATCCTGGCTTCCTGTAGGAGACATCACAGCTCCATCCAGGCTATCTCTGCCAGAAAGAAAAAGATTGTCCTTCCCCCTGCTCACCAGATGCTGAGTGTGGTCTCACTCCTCTCTCCAGCACAGAGAGGTGTGGTGGCTCAGGCCATGGGAAAGAAAAGAAACATTCAGGTCTTTTTGCACCTTTCTCTCCCCATTAAAAAATAAGGTAACAGCTCTTTCCACCAAAGAAATGCAAGGGTCTGATTCAGGCATGTTTCCAAAGTTTTCTGTCTCTGCCAGCATAAAAAAAGAGTATGGTTAGAGCAAGTGAAGTTATTTGTTGTATCACATGATGCCCATATTTTAAAAGTACAGATGTTCCCTCCATGCTCCAAGGGGTGATTTGGAAGACAGAGGACTCAGAAACTCCTACTCTATCCAACCACAAGCACCTGGGCTGCTGTAGAGGGAGGGTTGCCATGGAAAGATGAGGAAGGCAGCAGTGAGGTGGCTGGAGTATTCCCACCAATTATCATGAAGAATTTTGGCTGCTCTGCTGTGTTTCCTGCAACAGCCTAGCAACCACCTCTGAAATGCTTCTTACATGTCTGAGAAGCGTTAAGCAGGGTCACACACCAAGAAAGCTGTGGGAGCACAGAGGGCTGGGTCTCCAGACAAAGCCCTCTGGGCATGGACACCTCATTTCCTGCTCCAGGAAACTCCTGTGTGAGGTACAGGCAGTTGGATCACATGGACATCAGAGCAGCAAGAAGGAGAAGACCTGAAGAAGAAACCAGAAGTCCCACCTTCATGGGGCAGAACAGGGCAGCTTGTCATTGCTCAGTTCAGAGGTCCTAGGTGGAGAACCCACATCAATGGCAATCTCTTCTACATACAAGTGAACTTGTCCATAGATTCACTTCAGATGCCCTGCTTCCACCAGGACTCCTCCTACTCTGACCTAATAATACAGAAGAAACAAGAGCTGCAAGATACCTCGCACTGAGAGGTTGAGAGATCAAGAGGCCACAGCATCCTACCCTCCTCCAGTTCCTGAAATAATGAAAAGGCAGATATTCCACATGTGCCACTCTGGCCTCTTCCACAAGAAGGGCACTTCAAACTGACAAAGAACAGCTTCTGCCCATTCCTTAAGTTCTTGGCATTAACCGATTTCTCTCCAACCGAGCCATAAAACCCAAAGCTGCGTGCAAGGAGCATCCTAAAATATCCTTTTAAATCTCAGCCACCACACTCATTAATTACAACCCAGTGATAGTTCAGGCCATTAGTTCTGGCTGGTAACTTCATTTATTCCCACGTTAATGCTTGATGTCAGTGGTTATCTCATTACCACTCTATTACTTACCTACTTAATCCATCATTGCGACCCAGGCCAGACGGGAGGAGCGGAGTTTGCCCTGCATCTGTCGGGAGATGCATCAAGTGCAGAGCACCCAGGAGTCACAAACAAAGCACTTCTCATCTGCAGCTGAGGTTACAACTATTAAGAGGAGGAAATGACACAGATGAGTGTTGTCAGGAACACAGACACATTCCAACATTGAAAAATTGTGGATATTGAGGATTGAGCTACCTATTAAATCACAGCCAAAAGCTTTGGAAAGAATGGAAGCAATATTAGCAGTCATGTAGAAAAATGACATCAGCTCTGCCCTTCTCCTCCTTGGACTCTCATTCCTCCAGACCCCAGGTTAGATTCAAACAGTTCCTGCCTGTTGAGCAGTTTTAAATGGCAAGTCAAAGTATGGGCACTGGCAGCTGCTACCTGCTGAATGCTCCAGAAAACAGGCATCATTGCAGAGACCATGAGCTCTGAGTGCCAGTGAAAATACACCTTAAATGTGTACAGATACAATAGTTCTTGGCATTCCCACACGTACTCAGCTGGAGTTCCTCTTGAGTGGTGAGCAGGCACTTCCAAAAATGTGCTTTATTGCATCTACTACACTCCTGCCTGTCCAGCACTTACTCCACCTGCTGATCCCATGGGTGTTTCAGCCTAGTGAGACCCTCAGCCTTTCCCTGTCACATTCCCTCCTTCTTTCCCCAAATAGTCTTGCTGGAGACAGCATTTCAATCTTCCCCTGCTGGACACAGAAAAAGGGAAAAAGGGAAGCTGTTTGTATGTTAACAGGCTGTGAAACCAAGATGTGAGCTGGGGAAAGGGTTCAGAGAGACATCTCCCTTGCAGCAACACAGCTTCTCTTCAGAGCAAGCAAAGCACTTCTGCTCCACTGCAATATGATGCCCATAACAATAATAGGGCAGGTGATTGGTTTTCACTGCCCCCAAATGACATGATATAAGACTGGAATCCTCTAAAGCAGGAGAAGTTGATGCCACAAAAGCTAGGTAGAAAAAGAAGACACAGCTCCAAGATAATGTCAGTAGTAAAATATCAATGATTTCCTCTGTGATCAGTAACCCCCCTCCAGCTAATGTGCCCATGCTGGCAAAAGCAGGCTCTAAATGATGCTGTGCCAGAACAACTGACAGGGCAAGTCTGCAAGATGCCACAATCAGATGTAATTAAAACACCTTTGCTGCCCTGCTTTCCATTCTCTCAGCAATAAAATCCATTACAGAATTCAGTTAGAAAATGATTTAAAATGTCCCTGAAGCCAAGTTGTTGACACCAGAGTAGACAGATGGATTTTGATACACCCTTGATTAAACAGCTTTCTGCAAAAGGCAAAGAGGGCAGGAAGGGAGCTGGGTGATGAGCTGGAGGACCATCCTAGAAAGAGGGGCTATTCCCCAGGAAAAACAAGTGCTGCTGGAGGAGAAAGATGCCCCATCAACCAGCCAGAGGCTAAAACAGCCCCATCCCCCTGGGAAGCAGGCTGCAATCCTCTGCTCCAGTACCAGGCTCCTGTCCCTGTGCTTTCTGCTCAAAGTCGGGCTGGCAACACCACACACATCACTTCTTCTAGTCTCTGATGAAAGGATGCAGGGAAAACAATCAACAGAAAGCCTCAGACAGTGCTCAGCCCCTAGCAGGGCCAGCAATACTTCCATTTCCCATGGAGTTACATATCCCAGTGGGATTCTGCAGGATGCAGTAGGGTACTGTCTCCAAGAGCAGTTTTCCCCAGAGGCATTCATGACATTCTGTTCCTCATTCTCTCACACACAGATGCTCTTGCACTGATAAGGATTGAACTCCTTTCGCAGAGAGGGGCAAAGATAAAAGTCTTCTCCCTGGCCATCTATTTATATCAAGCTGGTAGAAACTCGTTATCTTTAAGGTCTCTGACATACAGAGCTGCAATCAGCCATCAGGGTGGAAAGTTCTTAGGGGGTGGCAAAAAGGAGCCAAAACCACATTAACCCTCTTTTCTCAGGGAAAAAAGGCAAGAAGGAAGGCTGCTACCACTGAGCGTGGGCAGCTGCCCTGTCCAGCTCTTGGAGAGAAGAAACCCAGGTGGGACAGAGGGTTTAAGCACAGCTCAGAGAACAACCTGAAGAGCCAGAGCTGAGGTGAAACAAATCTTGAGTGAGCACAAGGCTCACTCTGGCTCTGCAGGCCAGGATGCTGCAGGCACAGGTGTGGATTGTGGAGCTACACAAACTACTGCTTACCAACCCCATGTCATTCTGCCCACTCTGGTGGCCAAATGCTCTGAAGCTGCTGTGACCTGGCAGCAGAGGTTTGCAGGCATGTCCCATGAAAAAAGGGGCTTTCCCATCAAATATTCTTCAGGCTTTGTGTACAAAGATGTTTGGCCAAAGACTCCAGATCAGGAAGGAATTATAAATCAGAAAGTATAAGATACTCAGAAAGTGTAAGATATTACAGTAATAAAGCCCCTGCAGTAATAAAGCCCCTGTTCATGCACAACATTAATCTCTCATTACTAATGTGCATCAGATGGTTCAAATTTCCCCTGCTCCCTCCCATGGCCTGAAAGAAACTGAAGCAAGCAGCAAGAACCTTCTTATTAAATAATAAGCATCTACCTTATTATTTCTCTGGAACTTGCCTGTGAGTGCAAACCTGACACTTGGGAATCCTCAGCTGCTTCATTTTATAGGCAGTTTGAGACTGAGGAGGCTTTTGGTCCCAGCCTGCTCAATGCAGTGCTGGTTCATAAGCACAGTACCACTGATCCTCAGACCTGCAAACAGCTGAGGGGCTGCTGGGATCCCTTCTGAGTCATCAGAAGTTCAGCCTCAAGTTAACCAAGGCACGGCCCAGGCACCATTGCAGCTCCACCTTCCCTGCAGCCACTTAGTCTGGGTAAGGATAATGTTGTTTCCAGCAAGAAAGCAAGGGTTTGAAAAACATGCTCACCAGTGCATTTCAATTATCAGCGTTTTAAACACTGCTTCACACCCCGTGAGAATACAGTCACACCTCAGACAGGGCTGCCTCTTCACAGGGTATCACTGCCACTTGCAGACCCTGTTTTTGCACCTGAGAAAGGTTGTGGGGAAGAACCTTTATCCTAAGGATGCCTTAAGCAAAGTCTCACATCTTTTAAAACACGGGGAGAAGGTCACGTTTATTGCTTAGCAACTTTTCTCTCCCAAAAGTCATGGCCCAAAACTTACCATGGCTGTGTAACACAGAACAGAAGGAGGGGCTAGTCCTTGCCTTGGTCTCTGACAGGCCATTCAGGAGCTGACAGTTGAGCATTTTATTCCCCCTGCAAACAAACCACATCAGCTGAGCACCACCAGGGAAGTAGCAGGGCCACAGCAAATTCCCAGAAAAAGCCTTGGCAGTGTTCCTCCTGCTCTGTGGCTGCAAGTGAGATGGAGTAATGGAGCACGACACATGGAGCAACAGAAGCTGAACGACACACGTGTTCCTGCAGGGAGAATGAACAATATTAGAGGGGAGGGGGGAGGGGAAGGCACTTGCTAACAAATATTTATTAAAACACAATCTTATCCTCATCCGACCCTCATTCTGATTAAAGAAAATGGGACAGACTGGCATCACTGCTGGGGCATCCAGGCGATGTCACTGACCATCCATGTATATAATTGCCCAGGAGGTCCCACAGCCACCCTGTCGCCTTCCCTCCAGCAATCTGAGATGTGTCACTTTAAGTCACCTCCCCCACCCTTGGCTGGGAGGTTGGAACAAGATCTTATAAGGTCCCTTCCAACCCGAACCATTCAAGGATTCTTTGATTATTTTAAGGCCACTCAGCCCCACTCTCCAGGCTCCCAGAGTCCTCTGACACAGTCAAAGCATCTTCCAGTCTCAGACCAGCCAGCTCTCCATGCATCCTGCTCACTGTGGCCTACCAAAAGGACACTCAAGTCCTGCAACCTCCATAGATCTCCTTCCACCCACGTCTTCTACAGAGATCACCAAGGGATGTGCTTCTGTCCCATTCCAGCTAGCCTGCATGCTCCATAAAGAGATGGGGAAAGTCTGCTGACCTCAGTGGGATTTGGAGGCTTCAAAAACCAACAAGTTTAGGACCCAAGTGTGCCTGACCTACTAATAGCTACAGCATTTCATAGGAGCACAGGGAATCATGGTTTGGGTTGGAAGGGATCTTAGAGATCATCTAGTTTCAAGCCTATGACATGGGCAGGGACACTTTCCATTAGACCAGGGTTTAGAGACCATAAGCATAAGAAATCTTGGGAAATCTAGACACGTGTCAAATGGTTGGACAGACTCCTGAAATGGCTCAGCAAGCAATGAGCCTGGTGCAGTGTCCCCATCAGTCACTGGCTATCAAGCTTAATCCCATGGCATAATAACGTTCCTTGAGTATGCTTTACATTTAAAAAGTAATGAAAAACCAGGGTGAAAAAAATGCTGTGATGGAAAGGAAGAGTTGAAATTCAACCCCTGTCAGAAGCCCTAAAGACAAAAGCACATTTCACATTCTACAGTCTGTAAGAGAGTTGATTTTCTGTTCCTCAGCTTCAATCACCTCTTTGCTAGTGAGATTTGGCACTAGCCCAGGTCTCCTGAGGAAGCAGAGGCAAGGATTTTCCAAAGGATTTGTCACCCACATCTCCTCCCACAATGCTTCCTTGGGGTTTTTTTAATGAGCAAGGCCCTCCTTTGAAAAAAAATCTGCCTTTAAAAGATGAGGCCATGCCCATGAGAAACCCCAGGGCAGTATTTCTACCTCAACCCCACCTCCAATCCAAGCCTCCTGCTTGCCTGCAAGCCCTGCTGCCCTCCACCTGCTTAAGGAGGATGTTTTCATTATTGTTCAATTTGCAGTGAGTTTAGCTTAACGTCCTTCATTGGATTATTTTTATATTTAATGTCCTCTCCTCTCCTCCTCTTCTTTTTATAGACTGGTAATCCAAGTCCCTTGGCAAGGCTGAGTAATCTTGATCAGATTTTAATCAAAGTAAGCCAGATCCTCAGCTGCCAGTATTGATGCATCTGCCTTTAAATATTTGAACGATGCTGATTTACCCTGGCGAGGCGCAGGCTCCATCCGTTCAGGAAATTTAAATTCCTTCCTAGGCATCAAGCTAAAACAACAAGACAGAACAAGCAACCTGCTGCGAAGGGGTTTTAGTTTATAAAACCAATACCCAGGATTTCAGAACTAAATGAAAATCTGAGATAATCCCTCCCCAAATCCAGCCTGGGAAAAGCACTCCGGACAGATAAGTATCAAGTAACTTCTTAAAACACACTTTTTCCTTTTATAAAAGCTTTCATCAAGTCAGAGCCAAAGGGAAATTACCCACAAGGCCTCACTCCTTGACATGAACAGAGAATTCATGTTTTCCACTCTTAGAAAATGCATATTTTACCCAGGCAGGCTTCTCCAGGATGGGCCTGCTCTTCTGCTTTGTTCAGCAATGACCCCTGCACCACTGCCAAACCCCAAGCAACCAAAATCAGTATATTAGTTGGAAAATAATGAGATTTCAGGAATACAAAATGTTGGCTCACTTTTCCTCACCTTTAAAGATGACATCGGCCAGCTTCCCTCCACAGATTAGAATACAAAACAAAAAGCACTTAGATGAAAAAGTGTCTCATCTAAACACCTGACTCCAGGAGATGAGTTTGAGGTAGAGACAGGGGCTGTCCCACAGAACTTGTGGTGCCCAAGTGGTGCCAAAAATAGATGATTTCCTCAAATACACTGCTAAACTCAAGGCAAGCCAGTTATTCTGGTTTCCTTACCCATCTGGGGTGAACTCAGAAATAAGAGGCATTTCTCAGGTTCTCTGGTCATTTCCACTGAGACATGTGTTACACAAGTATCACCTGAGGAGTTGTAACTCCAGACCCTCACAATACATCTGCATTTCCATCCCTACTGCTAGAATGCTGTAAGGTCTTCAGGGTGTGTCAGATCCGTGCCCAGTCCTGAGCAGGAGGAGAACAATTCAAGGATCTCAGTCTCTCCTTCCCTCAGGAGGTTCAGGGCTTTTTTTTTTTTTCCAGCAGCTTTTCCAGCTGCTGGCTGGACCCACCCATCCTTCCACCTCCAGCCAGGTTGACCTACAAGCAACCACAACAAATTCTCTCTTGTTCATGACTCTTATTTGCCATCCTGCTTCACAAGCAATGCCTCAGCTTTGCTCTCCACACCCCGAAGTCAAGAAGGAAGAACAAGACCATTGAGGAGCAGCTGAGGGAGCTGGGGTTCTTTACCCTGGAGAAAAAGAGCCCCAGGGAGGGGATCTTCTCACTCTCCACAATTCCCCAACAGGAGGCTGTGGCCAGGTAGGGGTCAAGCTCTGCCCCCAGGGAGTAAGGATGGGACAAGAGGAAGTGGCCTCAAGCTGTGCTAAGGGAGGTGTAGATTGGATATTAGGAGAAATTTCTTCACTGAAAGGGTGTTCAAGCACTGGAACAGGCAAATGAGGAAAGTGGTGGAATCACCATCCTTAGATGTGCTCAAAAAACCCGGATGTGGCACCTGGGGACACAGTTTAGTCTGCAAGACAGTTGGGGGCTTTGTACTGCTGGGTTAACAGTTGGACTTGGTGATCTAAGAAGTCTTTTCCAACATAACAAATTCTATTAGTTTATAATCACCCTCGTGCAAGAGCCCAGCTCCTGAACTACACTTGGATCCATACCATGTCCTCCATCCAAGTCCAGAAAATCCAGGGACCATTCTGCTGAGCAAATACTACAGGTCTGGGTGCTGCTTTGAGAGAGACAAAGCCATGGGACAGTGCCCTTAAGGTGTTATTAAGGGGACGAAAAATGAGCTGGGCCTTAAAAAAACGTGAAGTCTGCTGATGGTTGTAAAGGGAAATTACAAAAAGCAAAGCTAGGGATGAGGAAAAACCAAGGACTTTATTTCTTTCCCCGTGGCTGCTCCAGAGTTCTGTGAGGAGAGTGCTCCAGTGGACACTACTCCACCAATTTCACCATAATCAGGCACATTAAAGCAGCCTGTGAATAGTGTCATGAAGGAAAGTACATGGAGGAGCATCTGCAGGGGGGGTTAACGAGCTCCAGCTCCTGCAAGCAGCAGGCATCTTTTGTCCTTTCATATTAGCTCACCCGAGCATCCCTGATCCGAGACACAGGTTCCTACAGCAGATGGCCTTATTAGTGTCTGTGTGTGGTGACAAGGAGACCACCACAGGAGGCCCAGACAGCAACCAAAGCACCTCACCCCACTTGCCCCAAAATAGGTTGAAGATCATGCCAAGGGCAGCCAGGATCGGAGCATAGAGAAGATGTCATGTGCAAGTACTCCAAGTTACCCTCACGTGCCTTCCGCACTGTTACAGGCTCAGCTGGAACATGTTGTCCAGTTTGGGATGCTGATCTTCCAGACGGTGTGAACAATTGGAGACAGTCCAAGGGAGACAGACAACAGTGACTGGAAATCTATAGGAGACAGTTGGCAAGGAGGGGTGGAAAGCATTTGTGATGCTCAGTCTAAAGAGGATGGAGGCATGGTTACAATCTTCAGACAAACAAAAAGAGAAGGGAGGAAAAAATAAAAACGATCCACCTTTCCCCATATATGGAAAGGACAAGAAGTCCTGAGCTTAATTTAAAACAAGAAACCTTACAGTCAGATATTAAGGAACATTTTCCAAGTGCACCGACAGCAAAAGCACTAGAAAGTTGTCAGAACTCCATTGCTTTCCTTCAAATTCCACCGTTAAATTAAACCCTTTGGGCTACCCTGCAGAAGACCCCATAACTCAGCCACAAGGCAGTCAAGAGAGTTATGAGCTCATTCTGCACTGTGACGTGGGGAATGGATAGTCCAACGCCAGTGAAAAAGAAATTAATCTCCAGCCCATCATAAAAAACACCAAAAAAAACCAAAAAGCCACAGAGCAGCTGCTGCTTAGAGGGACCTTTAAAAACCCTTCCAGTGTGAAAAGGCCAGTGAGGGAGGGAGCGGGTGCAGCAGCTTCCAGGGCTGGCAGAAGCTGGCGAATGGAGAGGAAAAATCCACAGCAAAGCTGGGCCTGTTAAGCATGGTGGGAAACAGAAGAGAAAAGCAGAGAACAATGCATACCTGCTCTCTGTCAGGTGACACACCCACCTCACACTGACCCACTATGCCATTGGCAAGAGGGGCCCTGGGCCCTCACAGGACCTTCCAGAGCTTGGGATGCTGTCTCCTCCAGCACACACAAGCCTCACTCTGAGCTGGTGGCTCCATCCTTAATGTGTCTCCAGGTCAGACCATTTCCATGCTGGAGCTCAGGACTGAGCCCCGAGGCTGGCTCTAGCACTTGATGGCTGTCAAGGTAAGGCAGGAGTACATGGTTGAGTGATCTCAGCAGCCAGAGGAGGAAGAGTTTTGGCATGTCCTTGTTTTTGTCTGTGTCCAACTAAATAAAACAATACACATATTTGTACATATCCAACCAAACAGATCTCAAGTACAGAAGCTTTTCAAGCCTGAGGCCAAACAGAGTACCCTCAAATTCTTCTGAACTTTACTTGGAATATGGGAAGGAGTCCAGGATTTGCACTACTCTCATTGGATTTGGGTCCTAGCTGCCTGATGACCTCTTGTGTGAGTCAAAAATACAGTCATTTTTCCATCTGCCTCATCATGGGTCTGCCCTACTCCCAGCCAGATGCACTGGCTGGAGACAATTCCTGTGTCATATCTTCACAATCATCCAAGCCAAAACTTCGTGTGCTCTGTGTCCCAAATCTCCCTGAAATTCAGCTCTTCATGTATTTTTGGTTGGATCTGGTATCCAGTAAGTTGAGAGATGCTTGGAGAAACCAAACTCTGGCTAATTGCTTTAGTACTCATCGGAAAACACAGCATGATGCAGATCCATGATAAAGCATGGATTTCCTGGAGAGGCCCCTAGTGACGCAGATATGTTTTGCAGGAGGTTTCACTCCAGATCAAACCATTCCAGAATGACAGACCTGAATTTCAAACCCATAAAAATTCCTCCTGAGTTTCTCCTCCCACAATGACTTTGCTTGTGTGAGGCTTGGCTCAGACAATCCCACTCACTGTATTTAAAAGACTAAATGCAGTCAAACACAGTTCACATGAGAAGAAACTTCTGGACCTCTTCCACCACTCCTTTTCTTGTGTGGAGCACAGAGGCACCCAGAGACATGTTTGCAGTGAACCATTATCCTCTTCACTCTGCATCCTGCTTTGTTTATAGAGACTTTGGGGAGATTTGTGGGCCTAGTGATGAATTATAGGGAGGAAGACAAACATATTTTACTGTTCTGGGCAAGGAGTGCTGGAATCCTGTGGACATCTGGAGGAATTATTTGCAGAAAATTAACACTGTTTGTCATTTGCATGATGAACTTCTGGATCTCAAATGAATGATGGGAAGAAACCGGTGGGAGATGCTCATTATCCCTGATGAAGTGAGGCCCCTTGACATGACGCTAAGGTCGCCATGATCTGTGGACCTGCTGACTGACAACTCCGAGGGCTCTGGAATTGAACTCACAATATAACTGGGGGCGTAAGCGATCTGCCACATTAAGCGCCGAGGCGTTAATAATTGTTGCTTTGCCTCTAACTGCCGGAGTTTGGGATGCGCTCGCTCCTTCTGGCTGTCTCACAGGGCACGCATCTTAACTCCTTACTGCCTAATTCCAGAGGGCATGGAAAGCCAGCACACCTGCAGGTATCCAGGCAGACTCACAGATTAAAACTTCCAGGCTTTCTTGTTTCTCTCTTGATGTGCCTTTGGGGATCATGCTCTCAGCAGCTCCCTGACAGATTCCCCACCTCTGCCTCGGCAGCAGTTACAAATCCCAGGTGGGGGCAGCTGATGTGCCATCACCAGCCCTGCACTCAAAGTCACAGCATGGCAGAGAAGTCCTCAAAGTTTTCCTAATACTCCAGTGCAGCACACCTCATCCTTCTCTATGTTAATGTTTGCTGCTTGGGGGCTAGCTTCATTTTCCCTGCAGCTCTAACATGCCAGGGAGGAGCTCTTGGAGAGCTGGGAGCACTGCTTGCTAGCAGCGTGGCAGGGACCCAGAAGAACCAAACCTGAGAAATGTCATCTCACCTAGGACATGGCTCTTGGTCTCTCAGCAACTCAGCTTCTGCCTTTGAAAACTTGAAATACTCTATGATCAGTTCCTGACTTGTTGCTTGTAAGACTTCTGAGTGTTTCCCAAAGTAAGGGGTGAGTTCCCCTCTGCTTCCCAAGGAAAGAGGCAGAGTTGGGGTGCAGAAGGGATGGGAGGTCTCTCCAGGGGAGCAGAGTGGATGCATCAGCTGTGGCAGCCTTATTAAAGGAGAGGCAAGGAAGGCAGAGGGCATCTGGGCTCAGATTAAATTCACTGTCTCAAGTGCTTTTGTAAGCTCCTCTAAATTCACTTCCCAGTGCTTTCACCCCCATCTCTAAGCAGCGAGAGCAACACGCTCCTTCCTTACAGGGTGCTGGGAAGATGAATTCGTGAACATTTTTGAGGCAAGGAAGCAAAAGAATGTCTAGTTGATGGAAGACATAATGAAAACGCCAAATGTTTTGGGCACCAGGATCACCCCACAATTTCCACACAATGAGGAAGGCAAGGGAAGTCCTCTGCTGCTGACTGCAGCCTCCCTGGGAGCATGAGGGGGCAGGGATCTTGAGGAGGGACAGCTACACTGACAGTATTCTCTGTGCAAAGGTGCTGCCAGAATATGCTGACACCTTTTCTTTCATCAAACGAAGCGCCACGCTGATTAACACAGGCGGAGAAATCCAGCCCCATCCTTTCTGGAACACCTCGAGGCCATGACGTGATGAGCGAGGGGAAGGGGCAATGCAGTTTGACTTCACCTGAGAGACAGGGATTGAGAGCAACCCATGGATTTGGGGCAGATATGGGAGAGCCAGCCCAGTACCCACCAGTTCTCTGGGAAGAACTGCAGCTCAGAGCATGGCTCTGCTCCAAGTTCTCCTTACTGGGACTGGAACTGAGACAGGGAAGAAAAATGAGCATCTGAAAGTCCATATGAATAAGCTAATGCCGCAGGGCTGTCAGTCATGTGCTAATACCCTTAGCTAAAGAAACATATTGATCCTGATTGCCTGGAATTGCACTTGAAAAGGGCTGGGTGACATTTCCAAGGAGACACGAGCTACTTTCAAGTCAATTAGTGGCATTGGAGGATTCATGCTGAGGGGACACACTCACCTCCGAGGAATGCCAGGAGAGAATGAGAATTGAATTAAGCCTTTTCATACACCGGGAAACAAATCCTTTAATGGCCTGTAACAGCTGACAGGACACCCAGGGTCGCCAAAAGCATGCTGGCAGCAGCTAGGTGAAGAAGTTTCCCTGTGATGAAGCTGAGGGCTGCAGAGCAGCTGAATCATTGCGACAGGCCCAGGAGGGCATGCAGAGCTCCATAGGGTAATCCTCTAAACAAGGGAACAGAGGGAAGAAAAGTTTAAGTTCCATGTCAACAATACATGTAAAGCTCTTCATTCCTCTCCAGGTACCTGATCTCCCTTGGGGCTCAATGGGAATGTCACAGCCAGCACATCTTACCTACCACTGAGCATGGCCCTCATGGAACAGGCACTTAAATGAAGTCTTCTGCCCGTTTCCTTCCCAAAAATATTCCTTACTGCTATGGATCCCAAAGCCTCCTTCAGAGCCTAGGATCCCAGGCAGGTTTGAAACCACCACAGCAAATCAAAAGGCAGAGAAATTAGTGTAACTCTGTAATCCCTCTGTTTTTTCTATTGGCGGGTGCTCTGACCCATATTTAGTTTCCATGGCTCCTTTTATGTTCCTATAAACATGAGGCTTGTACCTGAATTCAAGGCTTTCTGGACAGCTTTACAGAGATGATTTCCTGCTCTCTCACAGCAACCACAGTCATTCTGTCTCACAAGCCAAGGAGCCGAACCCTTCAATCTGTGTGCAGGAGGGAGTGAAAGCCTTCCAATCCACCCACAGGGTGAAAGTGACCCCACCAGCTACAGACTGGCTGAGGCCTCAGAACTGAACAGGTCTCTGGAGTATTTGAATCTTCCCGAGTATGGCACAGGAAAATGAAAACAGACACAGAAGCCATCCCACATGTTTTCTCCAGCCTCAGCTCTGCAACCTCCCAGACACTGTGGGTTTCCCTGTGATAGCATCTCTCAGCCATGAGCCCAAAGCCATCTTCAATATACCAGTGACATTCAGAGGCCCCAGAAATGCCACCATGTTCTTTTGAGTGTTGCCACAGCCCAGGGAGAGCAGCCTGTTGCCCCCACCTTCCAAAGCCAATTAGTTTAGCTAAGCCTAGAAGCCCAGTCATGTCCTCAGACCCATCCTCATCCACACACCTACACCAGGGATGCTGCACTAAGAGCTCTAATGGGGCTAATCCTTCTATGCTACAGCAGCACAAGTTTAATTGTGACTTTTTTTTACCTATCCTCACCATGATACAGGTTTTCCTAGTCCTGTACAAACCAAGACCCTTTTGGTGCTCCCCTGGCTTTCCCCCCTCCCCTCTGCTACACTCCTAAATTGAATGATAGAGACAGGCAGCTCCAGTCCCAAAACAATTAAAATATTGTTCTTCTCAACTCAGATGAAGAGAAGAGCCTATGTTTATAAACTTGCAGGCTTCAAGCAGAATAAATGAATCTCCTAATAGGCCCTGCGGACAGGAGGAGACTTGGGAAATGGATCCTCCCATGGGTTTGCCATGGAGCATCCCTTGAGTTTTTAACCCAGCATTTTCTCATATGAGTTTCTTAGATAGCCAGTGATTTTCCAGAGAGAAAATGAAATCAGAATTCTGACACATCTGAAGAGTCCTGCAGAGCCAGAGCCCCAGTTCTTTCAGTGACACCTCAGACCACAAATGTCTATCCAAAGCACAGCCAAAAAGCTTAAGAAACCCATTTTTTCACTAGAACAACAGAGTGTCACGCTCATTTTGCAAGGACTGCTAGGAGCCTGGATCTCAATTAAAGCTACCAGGGCTCAAAATAGCCTTTTGCAGTATTTGCAGCCTGTAACATAAAGCATGGGTCATATTACTGAAAGTACCTGAGAAACACAAACAGCTGAGGCTCAGCTTCAAAGTGACCCTTGCTTCAACACCCACTTCTTTTCTTCTGTGGATGGAATATGGTTAAAAGCAACACATAACTACCATTTAATACCGAAGAAGTCGGTCAGACCACACTGATGCTTACAGGTAGAGAGCTGATGCACACAAATGACTTTTCCAAAGCTATACAGTAAATCCAAAACACAACTGAGACTTAACCTCAGGTCTCCCAAACCCTTCCTTTCCCCCCAGACCATTGCACTTTGCTTTCTGCTTGCTAATAAAAGCCAGCTGAAGGGATATGCTATGGCTGCATGGACACACTCAGCAACCAATGCTCCGGTGAGGAGTACAACTGAGAGAGAATCCATTCCCTCTGTGAGACGGGAAGAAAGCGAGGGGCACAGCAGGGTGCTCCTGACAAGATGGGAAGGAAAGCAAAGGGGAGGTTTTTTGTCTTTACTGTGAAGAAATGTCTGCATTTCCCTTATTAACAGTGAGGCTCAGCCCTAGCTAGAGAACAGCAGGAGAGGCTGAAAAATGGGGTATTTTCAAAGCACCATTTCTCTATAAATATCAAGCATGAGCTGCTGCCCATGAAAGCAGCCCATTACATTTCTGGGGTGCTCCTGCCCAGCCAACAGGAAGCCAAACTGATTAAATTACCTTTTGTGGGTTTCAAACAAAGCAGCATCATCTGCCCAGCCACCAGCAGCCCAGAAGATCCCACTAAGGGACTCAAATATATAAGAAAGTAAAATCTGGTTGTCCCAGCATCTGGATAGTTCTCACTTCCAGGTCTGAAGGATCACAATTTTATCTATATGGAGATGCCACCATATGTGCCGGCCTATTTGGCTATGTTTTAATAAAAGGAGAAGTAGCTCCCTCATTTGCAGAGCACCTCACACAGGAAGGGCTGACCCAACCACCCTCAGCCCCAGAAAGGAGCCTGCCACAATGCCAGTAGAGCCACAGATGCCTTAGGATGGGAATGGGGACAGACAGAGGTACCAAGATGTGCTTGACAGGCAGGGTGATGAGCTGCTGGATTAAAGGGTAGGTGGAAAGGGGAATAACCGGGTGTCCAAGGAAGCTGGAGGGATGGGAAAAAGGGGAAGAATTCCATCAGTTCTTAAAGCTGTTTGTTCTGGCCCTAGCTGCCATTATGAATTTCTTCTGACCTTGGCAAAGATGATGCAAAATCCAACTCAGTATGAAGTTGGAAGAGGACTCAGGTAATTCTGGTTTTTTTCACAGCCAGCTTCAATTCTCATCAAATCCCAGTTCACCCCAGCAATCCCTGTCGCAGAAGTCTCAGCAAATCCAATGACCCCAGGAGTTCACACCCCTGCACTGAGAAAGCATTTTAAATACACACACACACAGCCCGGGGGGAGATCTTCCCTCTACCTTCTCATATCTAGACCTGAGGGCTCAGCTGTGTCTTCTTACATAGATATTTTTTTATGGAGGCAGAGGAATTAAGCTTTATTAAAATAAGGGCTGTGATTCTCTCTGCCACATGCACCCACGACACAGGAGTTCAACGTGACATGTATCACCAGGAGGGCTACCAGCAAAATTGCAAGAGCTAGTAACCAGAAGACCTGGGTTGAGGCCAGAGGCAAAGACAAGATACAATGTGATGAGGGGCTGAATATCTTGTATTGCTCTCACGTGTGTCCTCGGGTCAGCTGGGGAGCACAGACAGTGAGACAAGGCAGCAATGAAACAATGCTGATCATGTTTCCTTTGCCCTGCGCCATTCATACTCTAAGGCTGCTACAGCTGCAGCCACGTGCTCCCCACACAGCCACAGACAGAGACGATTTAATTCTCTCTAAAGCTAAATCTCTAATCCAAAAACCTATGGATAAAAAACAGAGTTGGGAAAGGAAGCCATGACCAGCTTTCACCACCCCAAAAAAGTCTGCACAGCTGCCTGGGTGCCAGTAGGACAGAGATAACGATATTGAAGTGAATACAATCAATTGTTCTGTAAGAGCTTTCTGGGACCATTAGTTAATTAAGTTGCCAACAGATAAAGGTCTATATAAAAAGCTCTGATCACCTTCAGCACCCAAGATTAAAGAGGACTGGTGTCCACCCCCTGCCTACCTGCAAAATCCCAAACTGTTCATTCTCTGGCTGCTCTCTTTCACAGAGCAGCAAGAGTTAAAAAACAAATCCACACTTCTTCTGCAAAAGCAAAGGCACTGCCAAGCATGGGAACACCAGGGAGAAGGCAAGCACGCGGCTTGCAAGCTGTCCAGCTTTATTATTTCTTGAAACAAAGACATCTCTTCGTGCAAATGTTTTTCAAGAGGTGCAAGAGATGCAATAACTGTCATGAGTCCCTTTCAGACACATCCACCCTCCTTTTGGGACCATCACTTGGGAGATGATGAGCAACATCTTGCTTTGCCCGTCCCAGCTGTCTCTGGCCCCTCTGCCCATGGCCCCCTGCCATGGCGAGGGAAACACGATCAGCACTGTTTCACTGGTGCCCAATTCCACCTCCACACACCCACACTGGAACTAGATGATCTCTAAGGTCCCTTGCAACCCAAACTATTCTAGGATTCTATGATCCCCAGCCCACCAAAAGCCACATCCCAGCTTTCCCTTTAAATGTTGAATTGGCCTCATTCTCCCCCAAGGAATGGTGAATCTACCCAATCCTTGCTGTGCTTCAGGGGCCTCTGCAGAGTTAAAATCAGGCAGAGTCTTTTGAGAAAGTGCTCCTCTCCATAAGGTGAACTAAAAAGGAAAAATGGATTTGGAAGCCCAAGAGCAGATGGGAACAAAGAGGGACTGTTCTATAAAGACCTTCAATAATAGGGTATTCTTACAAAAACCACAGAGCATCATGAGGCTTGGCAAACAGAAAAGTCAGACTCCAATTACCTTTTAAAACACCCCCGAAGATGCTCCAGGGCTAAGCATTGCTACCCTCAAACACTGCCTTTCCAGAAGTAATGGCTTCCTGGTGTACCTTCATCCTGCTGGTGACCCACAGAGTCCTTGTCACCACATTCCCACCCTCACATTTAAATCTCACTGAGGAGCTGAAGTCAGGATTTACGTGGTTTACACACATCTGCTGAGATGGGGAGTATCATTTTTTTCCTGGCTCCCCATGTGAATTACAGCCCCCTCTGGGCAGTGCAGAATTGCTTTTGAAGAGGAGCTGGAAACACTTCAGCACTTTCTGAACAGATGAAAGGGGAACTGTCGCAGTAGTTCTGAAGAAGAGATTTCTGCTTCCTGGGGCTGTTTACAGACTCGTGCAGCCTGGCTGGGGTGTCATTAACCACCGTGGTGCTCCAGCAAAGTCACCAGCACCTCATGCTCCTGTTTGCCAGAGGAGTAGAATATTACCCAAACAGCATCTGGTTAACATTCAAATCCCAGGAAATTCATACACGCCTCACTGCCATCCAGGTTTTCTGAGGCTCTGATTCCCAACATGCTGGACTCTGTTTTTCCAGTTAGTTGGAAGGCAGCTGCTGGAAAGGCTGGAAAGACAAGCTCTGGGGGAAGACATGGGCACATTGCAGCACTTCCCTGAAACACAGCAGTGAGACAAGCTCCCAGTACATCCCATACAGCATGGATGCATGGCAATGTATGGCAATATGACCCCTAGCAGGGTTGGTAGCTTCACAAAGCCAGCAATGAAACCTTAAGACAGAGCATAGCATTTTACCCTTTGTTTATCCCAATCTCCCAAGGCCTTCCAGCAATGCACAGCTCAGGAACAGCTTTCATTACTTTGTTTAAACCCTTTCCAAACCTATTTAATCTTTAGCATCCACAGTATCCCACAGCAATGAGTTCCACAGTTCGCCTACACGGCATGGCAAGCAATTTCTCCTCTTGAAGCACCCCCAAAGTAATTTCACTGCAGATGCAGAAAGAGATGAAAAAGCAGGGGGCAGTCTGGAGGAGAAGAAATTAAACCGTCACAGCTTTAGGAAGAGCTGGCAAGGAAAGGTTAAACGAACTAGGTTCATTCAGCCTAGAAAAAAAAAAAAGGAGAAGACTAAGGCACAGAGGCATAACAATCTTCCAGTAGCTTGCAGGTTATTAAGACAGCAGTCGATTGTTCTCTGTGTTCAGTGACAGAAGAAGAAATAATTTAACTTGGAGCAAAGAAAGCTTAAGTTTAGACATCTAAAAAGATTTGAAACTTTCTCCCTAGAACAGATACAGGGAAGTTGCAGAATTTTTCACTGGAGACATCTATGGAAAGGTTAAACAAACACCTGTATGGAGGGGAAAGGAGTAATTCATCTTGCTTCAATGCCAACACATGGAGTAGATTATCTGCAGAAGCTTGTTCCAGCCCTCTGTGATACCAACAACGAACTTTTTAACTGCTTTCTTCATGCAATTTTAATTGCATTTTAATTTTTGTCCTCGTATAGCTTGAGACAAGTGTAAAAAACAAAGCCACAGCTATTATATCAGAAATTACATGCTTTCCATTCCTTCAGTGTAATAAAAAGACATAAAAGTTAGAACAGATATATATTGAGCTATACAGTCACACCAATAAATATGTATGGGTGTCGCGTCCCCTTTTGCTTTGCCAAAAATAGGACCAAATTATGCCAACCAATGAAAAGCCACATTTCATTAGGAAATGAACTTTAAAATACAAGATTAAAACGTGGTTTTTAAATCAAGATTTCCTGCTTGTTGATTTAAATCATGATTAAAATGGGTGATTTAAATCAACCACCCTGAAGAAAACAGGCTGCCTCCTCAAGTCTTTAGGGTGGAGAAGACAGCGGTGCCCCAAAGACCAGTCAGGTAATTCCAGTTTCTACTGCTCTACTCTTTCTCCAGCTCAGCATTCCTACCATATCCATCTTCTCTGAAGAAAAAGCAATTTCCATCCCCAAGCCTGACACCCCAAGTCCCTTCCACTACTTCTCTGGACCTTGACCCTGCACAGTTCTCATGCCCAAAGAGCATCATCAAGAGATTTCAAGCTGACACAGAATCAGTCTCAAACAAACTTCTCTGCAGCAATTATAATCAGATCCTCCCTGGATGCAAATAGTGATTCTAAGCGTGGGCTCCAATCAAAGCTTGTGAATAATTACGACAGGATTTTAAAACCTGCCCTCAAGAACAAGAGGAATATGGAATCAATATACCTACTTAAGGGGATGGAGGTACACACAGAAGGTGGAAACCTCCTGCCAGCAACAAATGGAGAAGAGAGACTCAAAGACCTCATTACAGATGGATTTTGGATATTTCATCCCAGAGCTGGTCTAGAACATCAGGGTGCCACAAAAGGTGGTGGCTCCACATTTCTGCAGAATACTCTGGTCTTGAGATGGCCAGGTCTCATCTCCAAAGTCATGGCATAGGCATCATGCAGAAGAAGCTTTCACAGAGCTCTGAAGAGAGCTCCAGAGATCCTTTGGTTTTCAGATTACTCTGCCAAGACCACTGCACATGTGCATGATACTGGTGTTACAGCATGCACTCATCTGTCAGAACTAGGTGAACACCAGTTCATTTCCCTGGGCCCATGGACACAGATGAAACTGAGGGAGGAAGGAGAATCCCTGGACAGGATACTTCCCAACTTTCTCTTATTAATCCTGCCATTTTTATTTATTTACTTATTTATTTAACAAGATCTGAGGTACCAAGGAACAATAAATCAGTAAAAAAGCTGAACTTCAGTTGTTGCAAAGCCAGAATTAACTCTGCAGTCAACACAGGTAAGAGATCCAGCCTACCTGACCAACCTCCACAGGCCACATGGAATGTCCCAGTGCCAGAATCTGCCTTTCCTTATAGAAGAAGTGGAGACAAGTACCCTGAGCATAAAAATGAAAAGTTTTCCAGCAACAGCGTGTGAAATGGAGGCAACTCAGTCAGGCTAAGATGACATCTCTGGGATTCACAAATACCTCAACTCAACTAGTCCATCCAGGAAGGAAATGCCTCATGAGCATTTTAATGGCCTTGGTGCTGGCAATTTTGAGTGCAACAGGAATAGGAGTGGAAAAATGCATCAGCAAGGATGGATTTGGGAAGAAGAGACCAGGACAAATCAAAAGAAATAACCAGAACCTCAAGAGGGATTGGTCATCCCACAATCAACTTGAAATTTTCTCAGTGCCTACTGAGATTTCATCAGAAACAAAACAATTCCCCCAAATGACATTTCAGCACAAATCCACCAAAGTAAAAATCTAGGATTTCATCAACAGTATGAAAAATTGTAATTTTCCTTGGTTTGGCTTTTAAAAATCAAAAATCAAAGACTTTTAATGGCTTTTTTTTCTTCTTATTCCTGACATTAAATGAAAAAGAAAGAATGGCACCTAGGCAGGATTCACCTGTCTTTCTCTTCCCACCTTTTCTAACTTGTGAAGTCTTCCTTCTTCTTTAAACAAAATAAAAGGGTCTGTGAAAGAAAAGCTAACTCATGTTAAAAGCTGCATTTGCAAAAAAAAGTGTAGGAAACTTTGAATCAAGGACAGAATAAGGATGAAAGACAACAAAAACATAATTAAAAATAAGTTTTAATATCTCTATTAAGAAAAGTCCTTCTCTTGTTCAGTAAAATTGAACACTTGGCAGGTTTTTTTTTTTTCTGTGAATTGATCGTTGTATTGTTTTCGTTGGGCTTTTTTACCAATTTAATACATTCCATCTGCATTAAGTTGGGTAGCACAAAAGGGCACTGGGCAAGTCAGACTCAAGATTTTCAGCTTTGGCTCAAAAGTCAAAATCTGTTGTTGACTGCTGGAGTAGAACAGCAGAGAGAGGCCAGAGTGAGCTTTAAAAACAAATTCAACACCTTCCACAGCCCGAGAGGCATCTCTTTCCATCTGCCATCTCAAGCAATTCTCCTTGCAGCATGAGAAGCAGTCCAAGACCTGAGCATATTTTGCAGATCCTCCTGTGATTCTGCAAACTCACCCCCATGACAAGGGGAAGAGCCACTGTCTCATCTGCCTCTCTTTCTCCCAGCAAGCAAACTGACTGCCTGGCCCAGGATTCTGTCATTAGAGACAGGAGTCGTTAAGAATTCATGCCCACTGCCAACACTGCGTTTTTTGGAGAGGTCCTGCACTCAGGCAGAACTAATGAGCAGGCAAAGAAAGGGAAGAGCAGTTAAAGCAGAAAACACGCACACAAATACAGCCAAAATGAGAATGCAGACTTATCTGTAGGTCTTCTCCCCTCCGAGGTACTTTGGCAGCAGCGCATAATGAAATGTTTACCCGGGGGAAGGGATGATTGTCATACCTGTGATAGGGATGGGGAGGCTGAGGAGGAAGGATCTAACGGTACCCAGGCACACTGGAGGGCTGTGTTGGAACTGGGGCTGGGTTTGAAGCACCCATCCTGACACATTCATTCAGCCGAGGAGATCACAAGGTGCAGGCAGCGCCTTCGGATGGCTCCGAAGGCTGCAAATTCTCAGCTGTAAAAATAGGCCAGATAATACCTGTCTGAAGGGGATTTATCCTGCTGTATGTGCAAAATACTTTGCAGTCATTGGACAAAGGATTTTATCAAAATACAGCCAGAGGGTGGATGAGATATTACCCTCCCCCTTTTCCAGCTACTAAAAAAAAAAAAAAAGTCCTGCTGGTTTCTGGGAGCAGAAGGCAGCACTTCTTCCTGCATTTCTGTGTGGAACAGCCAGCTGTGGAGCATGTGCTTACCACTAATAACAACTTTAACTGCAATGGAAGAGCAGAGAACTTAATCACATCTAGAAATAGGATATGCAGAGATGGGATTCACAGAGGGACAGGCTCCCTTTGCACCCACAGAGTGCATACATAAGGGAGGATGCTCTTCAATGTACACATCTCCATGTACAGCTTTGCTGAATTGTTGCTGCCAGAGAATCGTAACTAAAGCATTTCTCACTTCCATCTGTTTCTGTTGTAAGCCATAATGTTACAGCAGCATTTATTCCTTCTTCCCTTTCTCTTCCCCTGCCTGCTTTTTCCCCAAGCATCCAATTTTTTAGGCCTATAACCCTGAAAATGATGAAAGTCTCCCATTGATTTCAATTGGCTTTTGTTTAAGGGCTTGATAGCAGAGAGAAAAATTGAATGATCATTCATTGAACGAGACAGATTTGGCCCAGTTCCTCAGCTGGTGTAAATCAGCACGAGCACTCAGGATTCGGAGGCTCCCTGCCCTGCGCTGATGACTTAGTCCACTTCTGTGCACACCAGGAAGTTTAATGATGCTGCCCTGCCAGCACATGGACCCAGTGTGCAGCTTTTAATGCTGCTCAACAGCTCCAGCTCAGGACTGTGAGGATCCACCTCACTCACCTTCAGGACAACCTGTGCCATGGGCTGGAAGACAGCTCTGAAGCTGCCAGGCTGTTCCCCTGGAGCACAAGCCTTCTCACTGCCACCAGGTATCCCAGGCTACTGGATCAGGGCTCCCAGCAAAAGGTAGAGCATCCTGTTAATCCCAGTATCCAAACCAGGATGCACCTAATGTGTTACACCCATACTCTGGAGTGTGGCAATGGAAGGGTGGCACCTGTCTATGAATTTACTTTGCCTCCCCTCCTTGCTCACCAGAGGGAATTAGCCCACCTGGGATTAGAGCAGGTAGCCTGTGCTGGCAGCAAGGTAAAAGGCACAGGAAGGCTTTGCAGCAGCACATGCCTGAGGCAAGACAAGAGGCATACCAAGCACAACTCTAAAGCCATGCTGCTGCTGGAAATCCCCTGGAATTACCTTCCCCTCATGATGCAGATATTCATTCTTTCCACAGCTCACCTGTATGTCTGTCTAATCTGAACTAGGTGCTCCCAAGAGGGGCAGAAGAGGATATGTGCACTACAGGACTGCCATCAGGGCTAACAGTAAGTTTAGGGTCTGAATAGGAGTGAGGAGGCAGCACACAGGATCAAAGGTAGTCAAACCTCTGCCAAAATGTGTTTTTCCATGAGTTTTCACGTACCTAATTAGAGACCTACTACAAGAGACAGTCTGGAGGAGCGAGAACCATTTGTCTACAAGCCTCTAGCATTGATCAGCTGGATCCTTCTTTCCCTACAGAGGAGATTGCTACAATAGCCCAGCAAAGGAAGGGGAAAGGCAAAGCAGAGAAATGAACAAGCTAACAAGAGGAAAACCTCTGCCTGGCAAGTCTCTTGCTCACCTTGATTAGTCGAGCAGTATATAGACATAAAATTACAATTGCTTCCTCCGTTCTCCCCACCCCCCCTCTTTGTGTGGGGAAGATGTTAAAAAACGTCACGCTTGATTTACCCTGACACACTGACTGACTCACGGCAGCTACAAATCCTCCCCACCAAAGCAACCTCCTCTACCTGCCACCAGGCTGCAGATGGCAGGAGGAGGAGGAGGGGGGAACACCACCTCCCCTTCTTGCTGAGCACATCAAGCCAAATAACCTCTTCTTTCACCCACCTCCAAAGAGCAGACAGGCAGCTTTTGTTCAGGTAGCTGACGCTGCTGCACGAGTGTGTTTTAAACAAGGCCACGCCATCTCTCCTTTGCTTTGTGCCTGTCTGTGCTCATTTTTGTTGATGCAAGAATCTGGGGATGTGCTGGAGCACACATGTTCAGCTCAATCTGACCACTGCCAACTGAATTACAGCTCAATTTCACCAGGGTGATTAGCTCTAAAAGGAGAAAGGAGACGACAGGGGGAAAAGTAAACGCTAACCTATCCTTGTACAAACTTCCAAAGGAACAGCTCAAGTGTGTTTTGGATAGAGAAGCAAGAGAAAGCTCTAGGCAGGAGGGAAGAAAAAGGGGTGGATAAAAGGAGAGAGGGAAAGATCTAATAGAAGCGGATGCAGTGCAGTCTGGGATACAGTTCTGGCATGTCTCCAGAGGCCGAAGCAGTTCCTATAGGATGGAGGTTTTCTTTTAAAAATACTAATGGGCTGATTTGCAGAGCTGCCTGGCTCCCAGGTCTCCCACAGAAACTACTCCTCAAACATCATTAACATGTGTGCACTGCTGAGAAAGCCTTCCAAATATGACCCTGCAGCCTGACTGCGGCAGCCGACTCAAACAGCGCCCAAACGAGGGATGAAAAGGATCAGCCTCCCCTGGCCCAGGCACCACACACCAGCCTCCCAGGCTGGGATTGCTGTGGCACCATCACAGCTCAGGGCTGCCATGACATGCACGCACCTGGCTCTTACCTCTCAAGGCCACTGCCTCAGCCCCACGGGCTTGTGGTGTCCTCCACGCCCCCCAGGCTGGATGCTCCTGGTGGGAATCATGATGTAGCCCAGCGTCATTGCCCTTCCTTCACCACCTGCACTGTGCTTCCTCATCCAGCACACAAGGTCTCACATGGTGGGAGAAGACTGGGGACATCCATTCCTGAGGAAGGGAAGTGCTGTCAGTCAAACCACACCCTCCAGCACTCAGCCTCTGAGACCCTGTGTCAAGACAAGAGGCCAAAGCAGGCATAAGAACATGACCACAGTGTTCTCAAGAGGAAGAGGGGGAAAGCAAATGAGGACATCTATGACTCTCTTCTTGCTGCAAAGCCTTTGATTACATTCAGCATCCTCAGGGATCTGCCTTCCGTGATGATGTAGTGCTGCTTCACATCTATTCATTCTCCTCTTTTGGACTCCACAGCAGCAAGTGGTGATGGAATATATATGTAATTATGCATGTCAGGAGAATGGACTTACCTTCATTTTCTTTAAACTTTTTGCTTAATGAGTTCACTGGGTAACCCACATCACAAGACAGAGCAAACCATCCTACTCCTCTCTGGAGTGTGCTTGGCTTGATCATCCCCCTCTCCCAGCTGCCTCTCTACTCAAACTACACATCTCAATCTGATTAATCTCTCCTTGCGTGGAAGCTCCTCTGTACTTTAAATCACAGACTCTATACCTTTTTGAGGTTTCCTACACCTTTCCCCACAAAAAGTAGTCACAATTCCAGAAGTGGCAGTTTTAGAGAGAGAACTTCCCTCACTCTCCTGGTAGTACATCTGATTTCTGGGACTGACCACCACTGAATGAGGGTGAGATATCCAAATCCCACACCAACGCTGGCAAAGTGTCCCTTCCCACTATTCCAGATACTGAGAGATCAACAAAATTGTTCATATTGTACTTTTCAGGAGGTTGTTGGAAGGCTACTTTGTCAAATTACTGGAGGGACCAACAAGACACATTCCAGAGCTTGAGGCTACTTGTATTTACTAGCAGAACCACTACTGAGTTTATATCTTATCTACAAAAACAAACCCAGAAACCTTTCCATCCCAAGAGGGAGAAAACACCATTTGCACAGTACAATACAACACAACGATTCTCGGTGACGTTGGCATGCTGAGCTTCCTTTTGCAACCTCCTGGTTAAGAAAAGTTCCAAAAATGTGTGTTGTGTGATAAACAAAAGCAGCACAGCTGGAACTCCTGTGATAGAGAATCCCGTTTCCCTGTAGTTATTTATAAACTCTTCCTTCCAATAGTTGGGAGCTTCATAAACTAGAGCAGATCAATAGACCTGAAAAGGTAGAGGCTGATCAGAGGGAATTAGATGACATTAGTGTACACATCTTTAGAAATAAGAAGAGAAGAGCTGATCAAAATGTGTAGGTCAGAAAGGCCTTTTTTAGTTCTTTTTATTGTTTGTTTTTCAATCAGATATTTTCTCCATTTCCAAATAAAATTTTCCAAGTGCTGGTAAAAAAAGTTTATTTCCTTGTCTCACACCCAAGCCGAAGTAATTTCTGATTGGAAAATTTCCCATTGGAAAATGCCAGAGACCAAATTCTTCATGGTTTTGGGAAGGGTGTCAGGGAAAAATCTGACTTGGGTCTTATTTTCCACTAAAATCCAGTCACTGCCTTTTTCAGGTTGTTCAGAAAAAGAAAATCAAAAACATTATTTTCCCGTCAGAAGCACTGCAGCTTTTTGGACAGATGTGGTTATTCTTCATGTGCAAGAAACTTCTGGGGCTCCTGGTGTTGAGACAGCCCAGAGATCAACCCCAGCCACAGGAATGTGAACACAGCACTGGGGTTTCTCTTCTGAGGGGGCACAAACCACGTCCAACTCTCCAAGTAGCCTCGGAGCCACTTCCCCAGGCTGTCTGCAATCCAAATCAAATCACATCTGACTTCAGGCCAAGTTCAGGAAACTCGATTATCTGTCTCCCCCTACGCAATGGGAGATGGCAAGTTGAGGGGAAAGAGGAGGAAGGAGTGAAAAATTAACACAAGCACTTAAGATGTTATAAAACTGCAATATGCATCTGTAGCCTGGCCCCCGGTCCTCCAGCCCATACATTATTTAACAGAAAAGAAAGCATAAATGAGCCAGAACAATAGCTAGAGGGTGGGAGAGGAATGTGTATATATATATATGTATATATACACATATATATTTAATTCCTTAAACCATGCCCATTAGTTTTGTTTCTTATTTAGGATACTGCATTAATCATGCTAATATTTTACAGCCGGGCTGTACACTTTAGCCATTACTTTAATCAAAGCCATCAGCGTACCCAAGAACATGCTACCAGGTGGGAATAGCTGCTACCGCTCGCTGTTAATTACTTTGCATTTTACAGCAATCAGCAGCAGGGGCTGAGATCATAATAAATTCATGACTTATGGGTCCATAAAATCATTACCGTAGGAAAATATGTTTTATCAGGCATTCGTCGGGCTGCTGCTCAGAGAGAGATTTCTTGAAGGAAATGACACCCATGAAATTAAACCGATCCTTGCAGTCAGCAGAAATGCTAATGTGGGCACAAACAGAGCCGAGGCTTGTGTGGAGCACAGTAGAGGGGAAGAGGGAGAAGGATTTCTCCAGCCAAGAAGGAGGGGAGGCACTGGGGGAAGCCTGCTCACCCCAGGATAGGCAGGGCAGAGGAAGGACAGTGCACTGGAAGGAAAAGGAAGAACCAAGAGGAGGATGCAGGGCTGCTAAGGAGTGTCAGTATTATCACTGCCATAACCTGAGCCTGCAGGAGCATTGCTCCATGGGGCATTTCAGCACAGGGACACAGAGGGAAAACTTACTCACACCCTTCTAACAGGGGAGTCATAAAATCATAGCAACCCACAAGGAACATTGTGTCCAGCTCCTGGCCCTGCACAGAATCCCAACATGAGCCTGAGAATGTCGTCCTAACACTTCTTGAACCCTGGCAGAGAGGGATCCTGCCGGATAAAGACACACCAATGAGTTGATGTGCAGCAGCTTAATCAGCCCGGGCTATATTCCCTCTCCAATGGCAGTTTTCCAGAAGGGAACACAACCTATTCATGACTAATCACAAAACCTCTTTGCCTAAATAATGACGCCAAAGGCTTTGCACACAGGGAATGGCAGCTTGGCCTGAACTCCCTATCCCCAAAAAGGGTCAACCAAAGGCCTGAGTTTTAATTCAATCCCCTAAAAGCCCAGGCAGGTTACATGGGATGTGATCAGGGCAGGACCTGCTCCACATGGAGCACAGCAATGCCATTGCAATAACATTGAGGGTGGCAGCGAAATCAAGCAGTGCCAAATTGACATAAAGAAGCAATAAAGAAGCCTCAGGATTTGAGAAGCATCAAAGGAGCCTAAATGAACTTGCTGAATATTTTCTAAGTCTTTTCTGCACTTGCATAAAATCCCATGGCACTTGCAGAGTCATTAGCCTTGCCAGTTCCTAAAAAACAAACAATAAGTTAACTTCTGATTTTTTTTCTTTTTTTGCAATCTAAGATCAACTGAGTTTTCTTTGGCAAGAAGCCACTGGCTCTTTAGAACTCTCATGTTTCTTGGCCTGTGAAAATGAAAAAGTGAAATGCCAACTAGAAAATACCCCCAAAGTGTTAAATTGGCTAAGCCCTTGTTTTTTTGCTATTTGTTTCAGTCTGAAAATACTAAGGAAGCTCAGACATAGCTGGTTTGTTTGGTTTATTTGCCTCTTCCAATTACACTGTGCAAACAGGGAACATTATTTAGTGTTATTTAAGCATGAAATTATAACAGATCATTTTAAATATCAAGGCCCTAAAAATAAATCTTTCTATGAAGGCACAGCAGGTCTAGATCTACTGGCTTGTTAATATCCACCAGGGTGGGCAGAAGGTGGGAAAACCCCAGTGGAGAGCTCAGTGTGTAAGAGATTTTTTCCTTTTCTTTATGGGATTTGTCAAAGCCTGGGCAGTTCGGCTCCAGGACGGCACTGCTGGGGCGATATCTGAAGGATCATGAAAGCAGAACCAGGAGTGTGGCCAGAGCAAACCTGATACCCCCCAGAACATCCTGCACAGCGCCCTGGGCTCTCCCATTCCTGCAGAGCCCAGAGGAGCAACACCAGCTGAGAGTCATCTGTGAGTTCCAGAGAAGATCCCTCTGAGTCTTATGTCCATGAGACAAGGTCTCTAAGAAAGGTTTAGTTATTCCTTCAGCCCAGGTGATTTTCCTACAAGGAAAGCCTGCCTGCAGCACCCCACACAGCTCTGGGTGGTACCTACATGCCCATTCCATGGAGAATGGGCCACCACACCCTTATGGCTAAATCAGGATTCTTGGCCAGAACATATCACTGTTCCCTCTCCAGGCACTGCACCTGGATTTCTTTCCCTTAAAATCTAGGGAGATATGGGAAAATACAAGAGTGTACAGAACACCCAGCCCATGCTGGCCAAAAGGAGAACACTTGGACCTACACTGTGGGAGATGCTCCCAGGTCTAGTTAAAGCTTACCAGTTATTTCCATGCATAGTCCAATAAGCCAATACCACACAGAAATAACAGCCCCAGAGCTACATTACCCTTACACCAACCTTCATCTAGATTCCAGCTACCTTGGGCTACACCAAAATGTCTTTGGTGTCTTACCTGGGGCCTCAGAGCAAGCCCCGTGGCTCAGGTTGCAAAAAAGCTAATGCCAAAACCTCCTGTGCAACCCCACCAGCTGCAGAAGACAACCCCAACCCCACTCCCCAGCCCCAAAGGGTGACCTCCCCTCCTTTCAGACCAGTTCTGGAGAAGAGGTGATGTGTCAACAGAAACTCCTTGTGTAGAACAAGCTGTGGGTAAGAGCAGGTTGTGGCAGAGCTCTGCGGTCCCCAGACATGCTGCTTTTCTTTGCAAGCTGTCTTTACCTTAAGAAACCCCAATCACTCTAATCCCTGGGTGTAAATTGCTCCACGCACAGCCCAGACAGCTGCTCACTGCCTGGCACTGCCAGCCTGGATTCAGCCCTGGCTGAAGGAGCAGGGAGGAACCAAGACCTGCAGCCAGGTGGTGCATCAGCCCCTCAGGAGCTCCTAACCAACCAGGGCAAGCAAGCCTTTCTGTGTGACAAACTGGCTTTCTTTGGGTTCGCCTCTCTCACCAATTCCTTTTCTACCTCCCCAAAGAGCAGGAATAATCCAAACCACATTTCAATGTCTCTGTGTGTCAACACTCTCCAAGATTCAGAAGGGCAGCAAAACACAGTGAGCTATTAGGAATACCCAGAAAATACCACACTCCAGCCAAGCCTACCTTCATCTTCCTGGAATTTGGCCAAGTTATCCAAGCTAGACTCTCCTGGGTGGCTCAAGGCTGGACCATCACCTTTTTGCTTCCATCTAGTGGGTTCCAGGTTGACTGTTCCTATTGGGGCTATATGTAACTTCATCTGACAGGTACTGCAGCCTAGAGATTTCCCCTTTAAGGTCCTACCCAGCTATAAATATCCTTTTCTTCTTCAGGGAAAGAGCATCTGACCCAAAGTGTATGAAGCTTCCTGACAGGCTGGGAAAAGAGAAGAGGTTTAAATGTCAGCTAAAACAATCTTCATTTTCTTTTCTAAATTTGCAAAGCTCCCCGAGTCATTGGAGTGAGGAATTTGCCTGTTTGAAGTTCAGCCTGAAAATCCTTTTTCAAAATATTTGCTGAAACACAATAATGTTGGAATTGGAGGGGATTAAAACAGCTTCAGTCCTTGCCCCATCCCCCTGAAGCCCCTCTTACGAGGGTTTCTGTAAAAGCAGACTTAGGTCCCCATGTCTTGAAGGCATGATACAAAGGAGAGAGGGAAGGAAATAAAAACGTAAAGCTCCTAACATCACTATTATTGAAATGCCTCATTTGACATTTTGACTGTTTCAATTAGCTAACAAGGAACGCTCCACTTAATCCACCCTCAGATACTGAAAGAAACTATGTCTTTCCCTTCCCCCATCCCAGACCCGGCCTGGCAGCTACTTCCCAGCCTCCAGAGGAATCCTAGACTGGGTGATGGCTCCCACCCCGGTGCAGCCAGCAAGGCAGACCATACCCAGCCCAATGTAGGCTGACATTAGGGAGCATCCTTCCCTCCAACCCAAGGCACAGCATCAGAAAGTCCAAGGAGGAAGGAAAAGGGCACCCAAAAATAACCAGTGTCAGTGCCTTTCCTTACCATTTTGGGGAACACAAGAGCAGTGTGCTACTGTCAGACCAACAGAGGGGCCTCTGTCCCTCATCAGGATTAACCAACAAGGAGCCCTGGCTGGTTTGAACCGCACCGAGCTGAGAAATTACCCTCAATGATTCAGTACCCGCAAGAGAGGATGAAACACTGTGAAAACATTTCCCACCTCCTGCACACAGTTCTGGACTAATTCGATTGGGTTGGTTTTATTTCCCCAGGATTTCTCCGCCGCTGTGATTTTACGCCAAGAAGCTGAAGTGCCGGGAGCTCTGCTGTCAGCACGTGTAGCAGCCAGAGCCTTCTTCCATGGAGCATTTTACAACCTTAAAACACACACACACACACACAGACACATACTCCCCATCCCACAGGTGAGCTCCTGCCTGGGAGGAGGACTCATGGCCATTACAGGGGAGCTGCTCCACACTCCATAAAGTCAGGGCGTTCGCCTTCAGCTGGGAGAGCTCTTGTGGAGATTGATTATCCCACCAGGAGCACTTCCTTTGCCTTGGGCAGAAAAACAATTCACCAGCTCTTCCATGGCTGGACTTTCACAGACAACTCTGCAGGCACCACCAAGAATTTTTCTCCCACATTTGGACAAGTGAGCAAAGAATGAAACACACAAAGCCACAGAGATGTTTGATGCCCACAGGACAGCACCTCATCCATAACACTGGAGTCCTGGAGGCAGTAGACCCCTACAGTCCCTTACAGGCAATGCTGTCCACCTTTCTTCGTATTTGAAGGGATCAAGAGACTGAAAAAAGCATCACTGCTGGGTTAATGGCTGGACTTAATGATCTTGGAAATCTTTTCTGGCCTTAATTAAGTGGATTTAGGTGTGGAGAGCTACCTGTGACAGCATCTGGTCTAACTGCAAGGACTTTCAGGTCCAAACTGGAACACCTGGAATCTGGCAGGGAGGAGTAGGAGCTGCCTGACAGACTGCAGAACAAGGAAGAGGCAATGCATCAAAAGTCAGCAAAGCCCTGGTTTTTTTTTTGTGTACGACCCAGGTTTCTCTGCTGATTCCCATAAGGAAAGTCTGGCACAAGTGATGAGACAAATCCTGCCCATTTTATGCCAACCATGACCTCAACCTGTTTGTTCTGCCTCAGCTAACAGCAATACTCTCCATGGGAGAAGAGTAAAATCAGGGCATATTTGGAATAGCCTATTCCACTGCTACTTTAATTACTCCCACACCTGTGTCAAGCTTATGTTAACAAGAGATGCAATTTCCTCTACCCAAGAAAATAAACATCAAAACAATACAAGGGTATTTCTAGGATCACCTCAGTAGAACCTGTCTTCCTTTTGCACAGAAACCAGCTCACTTTGAGAGTTGTGTCAGATGCTGCCAGCTCCTCAACACCAAGTTAACTTCCATCATGTGGCTCTCCTCAGCAGGTCAGGAAAACATGTGTGTCAGGCAGCACTTAACTGTGAGACTGTGTGCCAGGGGAACAAAGAGCTTATCCAGGTGCACGAAGGCTTTGTGGAAAACTGACCCTAATCCTCTCCTGAAATACCTTGGCTATCTTTGAGCTCCTAGCCCCAACAAAAGGCACACACACCATCATAAATAAGAACTGTAAGAAATCCCACATCCAGCCTCTGAGCAGTGCTGGAGTTATGTCAAATAATCACTCTTGCTTAGCTTCACTTTAAACCAGTCCCAGTGCTTCCCTGCTCCACGACTGCTGGAAGGGATCACTGTCTTTCTGCTTTTTGCCAGTCTCCCAAGCTCATGGACAGCCCATAACTAGCTGTCCTTGTGCCAACATCTGTTTACTCTAAACAGTTCTTCTCCCAGAGGGCATCACCTCTTAGCCTTGATTTTGTGAAGCAAGACTCAGGGTGTGACAGGACTTGTGTGATTCTGAATTTCTCTGCAGGCTCCTTTATACCTGCTCCCATTTGACCTCACTGGTCTTCAGAAAGACTGGCCACAGTATCCCCATTATTCCTGATGTGGTCTCACCAGTCTAGCTGACAGCAAGGCTAGCATTTCTGCCAGCAGCATCTCACTGGGGTTTTCAACAACTGCTCTTACTCCAGTTTTGGCCATGTCTTGTCCTCCTAGTGAATCATAGAATATTCTGAGTTAGGAAGGGACCCACCAGGATCATCCAGTTCAGCTCCTGGTACTGCACAGGATATCCCCAACAACCCCATCATGGCTGCCAGACTTCAGGGAGCATATCCAAATGTTCCTTGAATTCTGGCAGTCATGGGGCTGTGACCACTTCCCTGGGAAGCCTGTTCCAGTGCCCAACCACCCTCTGGATGAGGAACATTTTCCTAATATCCAGCCTAAACCTCCCCTGACACAGATTCATGCCATCCTGTCACTATCTCAGGTCCTATCACTGTCTCACCCAAGCTTTGCCCCTGTGCTTTCCACCACAGAGAGCTAGAAAGGTCCTTAAATCCTGGGAAAGCCAGCTGAAGTCTCACCAACTCAGCTCAGTGCCCAGGAGCTTCCTTACCCATGAACACAGCCATACTTTCATGGAAAAAAGCATCACTGGGCCTGTAGAAGGGACCTGGCAACAACTTCTCCATCCCAATCTCCCAGACAATCCATAGGCACCAAATACCTGCAGCATCCCAAGCAGAGGAGCCTCCATTAATCACAGCCCTCTGCAGTTAAAGTTATTTAATTCGGAGGTGAGAGAAGCTGCTCAGCTGTTTATGTCCAAGGGTTAAACTTGCCCCAGCCGCACACTAAACACATTTTTTACAATCTGGCAGTGATCCTTGCCTATTAAGCATCTCTGGCTTCAGAGAAGAAGTATTGATTTATTTCACTTTTATGGCTGGAGGTATTTATTCCTATTTGCTTTCTTGCTTCTTCACCCCAGCTGGGATGGGGGAATGAGGAGGAGAAAAAAAAAAAAAAAAACATTACAAAGCTGGTGGAGCCAAGAGGTGTTGACTCAGAGTTTTCTGATGGAGGGCACAAAGGCTGGGACAAGGGAGGTGGGGACCAGCTCTGGGGTTACGCCAGGCTCTGTCACAGCTTTTGTTTTAGCAATGAAAAGAGGAAAACGTGTGGCTGGAAGAAAAGGAAATCACATCAAACTTCAGAGGGAAGGATCCTATCGAAGTTGTGTCCCAATAGGGTGCTTTGTGAGTTAGAGCTTGATTGATTTGTACCAGCTAAGGACCTCAGCAGATCTCTCCTGTGGGAAGAATCTCAACACTTTCCCATATCTTAAAGCCAATCTAGAAAGGAAGATAAAACCATACAGCTGCAAGAGAGAGCATGGACTAACATCCCTGATTTTAGCCCATTCTCCATACTGCCACAGACAACCATGACCAGGCAAGGCTCCAAGCAGGGCCCCCACTCCAGTGTCTAACAGTGTGTTTCCATCCCTTCCTGGTACAACTGATGCTGGGATGTGGCTGGCTTTGTTACAGAGGGCCTGTACAAACACAGATTGGCATTTGCACCCTCCCAGATGTTTCTCTGCACGCAGGGAGGTGCTATGAGATGCCTGGGGATGTGATGAAAGCAACAGGACAGTTCAGACCCTCCAAATACAGCAGATGCTCTGGCTCATGGCACAACCCCCATCTCACATGCCCAGCTTGTTCTGCCTCCTAGTTGGGAGTTTGCTTCTCAGAAACGCCAAGAAGTCATTCACTATGAAAATACCAGTCACATCCCTTTCCAGCAGCATCCAATGTCAGCATAAGAGCCTTAAGCTCTGCCACAGAGCCTTCTCACAACACAGGACCAGACATAAAGCATCCTGCTCTCCTGTGGCTGTTTCTGACTATTTTGGAGACATGGCTTAGAGGTGAGCACAGCAGTGCTGGGTTACCAGTTAGACTCAATGATCTTAGAGGTCTTTTCCAACCTTAGCAATTCAATGATTTTGGTTGCAGGCATGTTTGAGGACAGATGATGCTTTTCACTCCCACATGCAGGTAATGCAGATTCAACACAAGCCTATGGTGTGTAGACACCATCTTGGGATTTCTGGAGACACAGTTCCCATTTCTGTTTCTGAAATACCATAGCACAGGTTCTGGGGACAGAAAGTGAGCAAAGACCTGACCAAAACAGGGAAAACTCGGGGGGAGAAGGGGAGGTAAGAGCCAGGGGCAACGGGAAAGAGGGCAGGAATACCTGGACAGGAGAGATGGAACAGGTCCTGCTGCAGCAGGGAGAGCTGAAAGGCGTTTGAGGCAGGTGGGAGGTGCACTTTGGAAGTTCTGGAGTAAGAAGGGTTGGGAGTTTGGAACTTCACACAGAGGAGCAGCAGCCCTGGAGCACAAAGTCAGGGCCTGAAAAAAAAAAAAAAAAGACAAAAACTACAGTAAAAGATTTCTGGACAAAGTACAGAGCCAGTGAAAGACCCTTCTTTGCACCTCACTGAACCTGCAAAACCCAGAGTCTCCCATCAGTCCCAAAGGCTGCAAGTCTCTCCTAGAAGCTTTGTGTAACCTCTGACAATCTAGCCTAGCCCTGAGAAAGCAGACTTTGAGCTCCCATCCTATCTGTTTGCTTGTCATCCTTCCTGCTTCAAAGAGAAGCCTGCATTTCCATTCGTCAAACACAACATGCAGATAGAGAAGGAATGAAAGGCAGAGGTGGGCTGGTGGCAGCACGGAGCCGCCACTGAGCGCAGCCGGTTCACGCTTCATTAGCATCCTCTCTCACCAAGCTGCGAGCACAGCCTTGCAGTCTGGCTACACACAGACAGGCAGGGAAGAAGCACATTTTCCATTTGGAGTCCATCTCCCCCCTCCCCAAACCCGGCTAACCCCCGTGGAGGCCTCCTTGGGCTCAAAGGTGCACACTTCTGCTCCAGCCTCTCCCGCACTAGTTAAATATACCTCCAGGCAAACGTCGGGAGCTAGCCCAGTTTGAAACTTACTGTGTTGTCAAGATGACAAGTGCTCTGCCAGGCTGTTAGTCTCTGCTGCCCTTCCTCTGTCTGTTCCCCCTCCCCTTCTCCTCATTAGAAGTTCCCTTGATAAACCAAGGCTGGGTTTGGATTTTTTTAATCATTTAAATGTTTTTGTAACTACAAAACATCAACAGCTGCAGTACTGAAAGAACAAGAACGATTTTTTTACGGCAAGAAAGACAGAGATTGAGCCTGCTACAACACGTCAGGATGGGTTCATGGACAGGGAAGAGCCCCGGTGCATTGTACTCATGTGGCCACAAGCAGGAGCCCAGCCTGGAAGTCTCAGTTCCTCACAAGCTGCTGCTGGCTCACCCCAGCCTGGCAATCCTGACGAGGAGGTTGGGAGCAAGTCAGCACATCCTGCAGCCTCATTTATCTCAGCTTTCTCCATTCTCATGTCCAGTATGATCTTCAAAGCCCTCAGTTTCTGTCCTCCTCACAACAGCCTTCCGAGCCCCAAGCCATGTTTCTGTGAGGCTGGCATCAAGGCTGGACCCAGGGTGTGGATGACACTCACAAGCATAACAGCACAAAGCAAAGCAAAAAGTCCTGAGGAAGGAGCCCACAAACCAGACAGGAGCACACACTGAAGGACAGAATCTGGAAGCCCAAAACACAGGCTAGGGCTCAGCAGCCCACAGCTCAGTGACTATTGCTGCCAGCATGGGACTGCAGTAGCCCACAGGACACTTTGTCTCATTGTGCTCAATGCCTTTGCCTTCAGTAAATTCTGCCCCTCCCCACATGGCAACCTCAGGGCAAGGGGGGCCAGACCCTTACCCCCTTCCTCCAGCACAGGGTCACCCTCACAGAGAAAGGCTCTGAGGGTTGACTATTCTTGGTTCTCTGCAGGACAGGCAGCAGGGGAGGATCATTAGTTTGGGTTTTTCTTTCCTGGCCAACTTCGCAATCTCTGTGCCTCCATGTCCTTGGATTTCTGCTCCTAATTACTGGATCTTTTAATTTTATTGGTTAAGAGTTTGAGAAGCACAAACCAAGTTCCCCTTGAAAACAAGGTGAAGCACTCAACCTTCCTACAGGCCTTTTCCATTACATCCACCTGCCTGGGTTCCTCACAGCAATAAGATAACTCCTTTTCCCTGTTAGGTGTGCTGGAAAGCATCTTCACTAGCAGCCCAGCTCCTGGAAGAGTTTGCTTTAAGTCTTGGCCAAGCCACTGAATCAAAGCAGCTTGAGAGGAAGATGAATTACACATTCTCCTCTTGCCTTCTTTGACCTCAGAGGCTCTCAGAGCTTCTCCAAGCAGCAGCAAGTCCTGCAGCTGGGGCTAAATGGTCACAGGAGTCTCCCTGCCTCACCTGGGCTCTTCCTGCATGCTTCTCCAAGGCTGGCTCCCACTCCTTCCACGAGCACACACAGCATCTGGCACTGGGTCTCTAGCCTGAGCAGGGGCTTCTTGGTACCACTGACAAATAAATAACTACGATTAACTCCTCTAAATGAGCATTCCCATCTTCTAATAAACATCGTAAAAAAGGAGAAATGAGCCTTAATTCACTTTTATTGTCACAACTGACATATTGCAAGATCTTAATTGGACTGAAAAGAGTTTCCAGTAAGGAGATGCTGCTTAACTAACTCATTAGCAGCAGCCTGACAGAGAAGGATGCTCCAGTTTTAGGAAGGGGAAAAGAAAAAACAGATCCCACCGATTCCCCAGCTGCCCATGCCCCAGACAGCCTCAGGAAGGAACACAGTAAAGAGTGTCTTCTTTACCTCAGGCACACACCCATTCAAACATCTGCCCTGTGTTCCCTTCAACCAATCAAGAATGGCCCCAAAAGGGGCCCTGTGGGCAGCTACCCTCAATTTGAAAATATATGAGTCCTTCACAGTTCCCATCCCTATGCACTACTTACAGGACATTCAAAAGTTCCTGGGCAACGAGGGCTTCACCTCTTCTCCAGCACTGTTTCCAGCCTGGGGCTCTCACAACGTCTTGGGAAGCAAGGCAAGGAGTGCAGCTCCTCATCTGTCTCCCAACAAGCAGAGGGACTACTTTGCCTCATCTATAGAAGAAACATATTAACCCAGAGACTGATAAAACATCACCTCAACAAGGCAAACTTTCCAGCAAATTCTGAACCCTGGGGACAGGAATGGAAAACGCTGTGCAGGTGTCACAGTCAGCCCAGCATCAGCTGCACCCCAGCACCTCTGGCTCAGACAGACAGCTCTGTGCCAGTTGTTCCACCCAGCAGATCTGGAGCAGCGCCTGGCTGGTTTACTCCAGCTCTCTCTGTCCCAATGCAGATAAATTTAGTTTTCTGCTCTCGCTGCCTGGGGAAGAGTAGGGAGGGGGAGCTGACATCTTTCAAATGAGACCTTAAAAATAAGCTGTCTGCATGTCTGGACGTTGAAGAATCCCAGGCAAAGCTTTGCCTGGATAAAAGAGCTTGTTCCAGCACCCTAACCAGACTGCTCCCCAGCCAGAAACAGCTGCAAGCATGACTGGCATTTCTTGCTGCACCCAGGGTGCTCTGGGGGTGCCACCATGCTGTGTGCCATGTACACATGCAGTGACAGCCCCTGCACTTCATTTCTTCAGCTCTTCACAGAGATCTGGAAGACAGAAGCCAGAGCAGAATCAGGAATAAAAGTCCAGATTGCCCATTTTCCATAACTGTCACCCACTCCAGTCACTAGACCAGCTTCCCTCCCAGAGACACTTTCTTTCCCTGGGGCTGAAAGCTGCTCCGTAAAGGCAAGTAAGCATTTGATAAAGAAAATAACAGGATGAATAAAACCATGTGTTTGTACAAGAAAGCTTTTGCTCTGATCTGTAGTGCTGCAGTATGTTTTGACCTACTATTGCAAGATTCAGCTACATCTTCCCTCCTTCCAAATGTGACAGAAGGCAAAAAAGAAAGCCACGGCTGATGCCGCAGAGCCCTGTGCTGGGATTCCAGCTGACAAACAGCCTCAGCAGAGCTGCCCACACAGACACACGGATTAAACCCCCACACCCTCTGCTCTCCTGTCACCTGCAGGAGGAACTGCACGGGGTCACACACATACAGGCCTGATTCTCCACTCAGACACT
This sequence comes from Anomalospiza imberbis, assembly GCF_031753505.1. Classification (NCBI taxonomy): domain Eukaryota; kingdom Metazoa; phylum Chordata; class Aves; order Passeriformes; family Viduidae; genus Anomalospiza; species Anomalospiza imberbis. The sequence goes on along the minus strand of NC_089689.1, from coordinate 4,311,343 downwards.
CAGTGAAACACCAGTAGCCTCCAACACAAGGAGAAACATACCCCCAAGAAAATATACTTCCTAATGAGGGCTGACATTTACCAGCTACCACCAGATCCTACATTACCCAGGATAAAACTTACAGACAGAACCAGCCCTGCTTGGACAGGGCCAGTAGCAATAGACCTCAAACCCACCCAACACTTATGAGGTTGGTAAGTGGCATCTGCTCTTGTGTAGCATTCAAGGGGAAGATCGAAGACTCCAAGTTGCCTTTGTTGCACAGCCTCTCTAGGCTGTCTGGCTACTATACAACCCTATTGGCTTGTCAGTTCTGTGTTGGTACAGAGGGAAAAGGGGCTCTAAGCACCAATATCAGAGGCTTACAGAGTGATGAAAACTCCAAAAGGTACTAACTGAGATCTCACCCATGACAGAATGAAAATTCCAAGGTTTGTTCCAGAGAGCTTTAGCACCAAGTCCTCTTCAGCACAGGCAAGCTCTGAGCCACACACAAAATGAGTGCAGTGCATTTTTGCAGTGAACTCCAAAACCTCTGTGGATGTGGCTCATCTGATTTACTATTGCTGCCATGGAAGGTGGATTTATTCCCAAATTTAGCAGCTGCCAAATCAATGTGAGAGTGTCCACAAGGGGATTTGCCACAAGCTTTTGTTAAGCCAGGGCAGGACTTGCACGCTGAACAACCCTTCCCTTGAGAGGAAGCAGTGGCCTCGCTGCATCACAGTATGGGTTGCTCATTAGGTATCTCACTCTTGCCTAAATCCAGTGGTGATCCTCTTTGGAGATGGTCCCTCACCTTTCAAAGATGACACAGTGACAGGAGACAAGGAGCTGACAAGGAAAAAAGGACTTCTAAACTTCAACCCCAGCTTGGAATTCAGGGCACATGGTAGCGGGTTTATTTTTTCAGCAAGCAAGTTTCCTTTCTTCCAATCAACTCTGAGGCAATAAGAACTGGTTTTCAACATGGCATAAATCTGCCAGCAGCATATCAAGGCTTCAGAATAGCAAGGGCACAGACAATTGTCCAGTGGAAAAGAAAAAAAAAGGTCAGAGTAGTAACTCTTGCGGTATTTGTTCCACAAACAGAGAAGGTTTACACAGCTTTTCTGGGCAATTATAGGGCAGGAAATAAATCTCAACAGAAACTCATCTTCTTCTCCCTCTTTTTGCAGTCGAATCTCTTTGCCTCCCGCCCCTTGCAATGTCCCCAAAATGCTTTGCAACAAGATGTCAGTTACACAACCCAAGGCTGAGCCCCAAGAGCTGGTGGAGAAGTGTATTAAATTTAATAGCATTGCTCCAGGTAATCTATGACCACTTATAATCAATTGTCCATGCCCGCTGCAGCATGACTGGAGCCATTTTCCCAGGCTGCAGGTGCAGGACTGGCAGAGAAAGCTCCTGCATAGGCTGGGAACGAGCTGTCTCACGGCCTTGAGAGGCTGAGGGACAGCCAGGCAGCTCATCTGTGCTGCAACACGCCTGCAAAGCCAGGGTCCAAGGTCTCCTGGGGGATTGGACAGCCCAGGGATGACCACACCAACCCCAAAGAGACTATCATCTGTGCTGGGGAAAAACAAGGAGGAACCAGTCTCTCTCCTTTGGCATCAACGCAAGGAGGCAAGAAAAGAATCACTGTCTGTTTTATGCAGAGGGAAATGATGTACAGGGAGATAGGAATGATTTCTCCTCTGCCGTAGCAGAGCTGGGAAACGATTGGCATCTCCTGCAGCCCCTGAAACCCAGTATCCCTTCCACACTTTGCAGCACCAGCATCATTCTGCTGCTCAGGAGCAGCTCCAGGCTCCTCCACAGTGCTGAAGGGGAGCAAGAGCAGCCAGGCCAGGCAGGCAGAGGGGAGAAGGAGGGGATGGAGTACAAGAGGAGAGCTTCAGGAGCAGGACTTGCTCCTCCCATCCTTGCCATACAGGCAGGAAACACTGTCCCACCCATCTCAACACTTCTCTTACAGAAGGGTAGAAATTAGCTGAGGAGGAGACTGCCCTAGATCCCAGGTCAGCTGTTGTCACCACACCAGCCAAGTTCAAGCAAGATCTGGGTCTAGCCTCTATTTCTGGTTCACAGAGTAAACCCAGTTGTCCCACGATGAGGGTACACTTAGATTCATAAAACCCCAAGGAGCACCATGAGCACAAATGGCCCAGACCTTTGCCTTCCTCCCTGCTCAGCTCTCTGGGGGCCTTGGCAAGGGGCTGAGTTTTGCTGCCAGCTTCCAGCAGGGCTGTAATAGGGAAGAGTTACTGGACCCCAGTCTACATGTGCTGCATTTCACAGTGCCCCAGGGAAGGAACACATCCTTGGTTTTCTGAGCCTTCCTCTCCTCTTCTTGACCCTAAATGGGTTGAGTCCATGATCAAACGTGGTCAGAAGCCAAGTGAGATCAGCCCCAAGCTTGAAGCAAAGCTATCAAGTGCAGCCAGTGAGGGACAGCAGCTCCAGGCTCCCTCCATCTTTCTCCCTTGACATTTATATGGACAAAGAAATCACCTGTCACCTTGGCATCCAGGAGAGAAGATAAACACAGGCACAGCCTCTGAGGTGTGGTCTCCATTCAGCATCACAGCAGAAACCAGGGAAAGGAGGAGGGTACTGAGCCCAGGATCCCCATCACTCAGGCAGTGACCAAAGCCAAGTGCAGGGAGGAGGTGACAGCAAGCGACAGCTCCAAATGTGCAGGAGCAATTACAGTCCCCTCTCCAGCTACATTTTCTTTCCCTAAGCTCCCAGCTCTCCTCCAGCCAAAGACAAGGCCCTAGTCCCCCACAGGCAGCCTCCACACACATTGGGAAGAGCAGATCCCCTGTCTGCAGCCTCAAGCACACACAGAAAACTAGCTGAGCTTTGTCACAGCAAAGAACACCCACCACTAAAATCCCTGCTAGCTCCCTGACCAACAGGCAATTGTCCGAGCAATCACTCCTGAGCCAGTTTCATCACATGTTGGGGAAGGACAGCCAGAAACTACTGTCCAGCCTGCTAAAACCCTGGTCCCCTAAGGTCACAAAATTCAAGCCACTTTCACTGAGGAAGTGATAAGAGGCAGCGGGGTGCTAAGCTGTCCACTTCAGCCCAGCGTTAATCTCGGAGCTTCTCCAAAGCCTGGCACGAAAGGGATCCATGGAGCTGGCCTGGAAGCGGCTGCTGGGCTCCTGAACAGAAACACTGCCATCTAGAGGCCCATTGCCTTGCCTGGGAAAGGGGTTGGGAAAACCTGGCAGGATTTTCCATACTGCCCAGGCACCTGTGTGGAAGAGAGCTGTCAGAAGGGACAGGGAACCTGACATTTGGGAGTGCAGCATGGCCAGACTCCAGGAGATTTCTGTCATCATTGCTCAGAGAGCTTTAAGGGATGTTGCAACACTTGGGTCTTTCTTTTCTCCTTAGGAGAACTTGGCCAGGGCTTGGGTAACAAATGTTCCTTCTGCTTTGGGGTGTTTGAAAGCTTGTCTTGCCCTCGGCAACACACTTGGAGAGATGTGAGCTGGGGAAGGTTCTCTACACCCTTGGGCAGACCATGCTGAGGGGATTGAACTGTCCTGTGGGGAGACACCAAGGCAGCGTCACTGCAGCGCCTGAGAAATGGAAATGAGTGTGAAAGCAACTGGCTCAGCTGAGCATCTCAAACTCTTTCTGCACACAAGAAAGTGCCAACCACCCAAAGTGCTCTGTAAAGGCTGGCTCAGATCCCAGCAGACACCAGTTCAAATCAGAGACATTCTCCACAACGTTTTTTAGCTCATGCTGCTCTCCGAGTCAACAGCCTCTCACATTCTGCTGCCTCTATCACACAAGACCAGAGTGGCACATCGCCAGCACCTCCTTGTCAGCAGAGGGAGGCAGGTCCTCCACAGAGAGCCATGGTTTAGGCAGTGAACACATGGGACACTTGCAGGGTTGCCTGCAATGTCCTCTACTGGTGCATTCAGTGCTGCAGAAACCACACCTACCCCAAAGCACAAGGAAGGGGGAGAGCACGGCAGCCTCTGCCCTTTCCAGTGATTCATGAACCAGCAGCCAAGGCCTAGCAATTGCTCCTGTGGCTGAGATGGTGGCCTCCACAGCAGGGGCAAGCTGGACAAGAAGCTGAGTAGATCACAGGGAAGAGGATGGGCCAGGGAATTCAGCTGAGGTCAAAGGTAACATCTTCATGTTAGATAAACTGAGGCTGGCCCATTGAAGTCACTGGTGTAGACTGGATTGTACCAGTGAAGAACAGGAGCTGGAGCATGCAGCCTCCAAGCTGAAGAAACCTCTCAGCCCTACAGAGCAGCCTGCAAGCAAGATGCAGATTTCTAACACTTCACTGGCCTCACCCTCCAAGATCCCCAGCAATAGCACTGCACAGTCACTGCCACATACAGAGAGTGGCCTGGACCCTCTAACTCTGCCCCATGGTGAGTGCACACCCTATTGTGATCCACTACCACAGTGGTGGGACACACCAGTGCTCCCTCCACCTTTGCAAGCTCACCTGGGAGCGTCAAGCACATCCTCAAATCCAGACCAGTGCTTAGTCAGAAAGCTTTTGTCAGCAAAGATTAATTTCTGTGGTTTGCAGGTTTCTACCTGAGCTACCTTAGAACTTGAGCTCTCTGGGGAGGAAAAGAAAAGATAATAAAATCCCCTGAACGTGTGATCAGAAAGGAAGCCTGATTGGGTGTCCTGCAGTCCTCTCACGTTTTTAAACTGGTGAATCACTGGAACTACTAAAGAAAAGAAAAATCACCTAGCCTGAGCCCTGGAAATCTCATTTGAGAAGGTGAGAAACTGGAATAACACACTTGAGCACAGGTTTTGAAAAGAAACCACTCCTCAGTCTTAATTAGGGTTTGTCCAGATGAGGCAGCCATTAAGGTGCGTGCACAGGGAGCTGTGGTTAGTGTCCACTAATGGATGAGTAAGAAGACACCCCAGGATTTAAGCTGCCGGCGCCTCCCAGGACTGATGGAGAGGAGGCTTCTTGGCAGCTCTCTTCCTCTCCTGCACGGTCAGGAGGCTGGTGATGGATGTCTGAGTGCCAGCCCTCCTCTCCCACAGCACAACATTTGATTTGCCGCAGACGCGGGGCTGGAGGTCCCCGGCAGCGCTCTGCATGCCAGGAGAGGTCACCGTCTCTTTGAATAACGTCTTCTTACAGTGCCAAGAAGTGACATCAAGCTTTGCCCCCTGCCACCTCCTGGCAGCACAGGGATGCTAGTCAGAGTAGGGGTGAGAGGAGGCGCGTTCCTCGCCGTCTCTGCTGCCCATGCATGAATTATACCTGCTGTGTCAGATGGACAGCGATGGCACACGCTGCCTCCCAGCACTGGCGGCACAGCTGGCAGAGATGGATGGGGACGCTGCTCTGCTACATGCCAGCCCAAGACCTCCTCCATGGCCCCTCCACAGAGGGCTTGCACCGGGTAGATTACTGTTTGCATGCAGGTGTTTGATGGGAGAGCATCTCCTGGGATGTCACTCTGTAAGGGGCCACATTGGACAAGCCAAAATGCTCAGAAGATTCGCTGCTGAGGTCCTGAGACAATATGTGGGCCAGCAACATGCTGGCACAAGACACATAGAACACATAAAAATCACTTGCATTCCTCTATTCCTTTGCCCAAACTTCCCTCTCCATCCCAGCATAGGCTTGCAAGCCTGCCTTCTTCTCTCTGACCCTGCTTTGACAGGCACGGCTGGTCCACAGAGCAGCAGGTCAGGCAAACAAGTGATGGCATGTGGCTCTCAGAGCTAGATAGGAACAGCTGAAAGACATAAGAGACGGACCCAACCACAGAGAGAGTCAGCACTGAGGAAGGACCCCTGACCCCAGGCCTTGGTTGGGAGGCTCCCCCTCTCCCAGCATTTGCGGTTTCAGGTTGCTAAGTGGCCTTACATCAAAACAAACTGAACATCTCACAACAGGATAGAGGCTACAGGTGTGTTTTCTCCTCATTCCCCTCCAAAACCTGCCTTCACCGCTGCTCACCAGCTCAGACATGAACACACGTGAGCAGCCACCTACAAACATCACAGATCTCTCTGGAGCCATTTGATATTTAAGGTGGCATATCCAATGACCTCTCCAACCAGCAGGATGATGCAGGACTTGAGGGCATCACTGCAAAGCTCTCCGCCTAAAATTACAGTATCCCACCACTGGGTCACTCACCACAAGATCTTCCACCACTGCAGCCAGCTGGGACCCTCAGCAATTTTCACCTGCAAAGTCAGCATTCAGACAGGGCTGCTGCTGCTCTCCCAGCTATGAGCTGGAGATTTAAAAACCACACTCTAGACAGGAAGGCTCCGGGGTGGCAAGGGGGGAAAACGTTAATTTGTCCTTGGCAGAACAGCACCAGCAAACCCTGGGCTTTGAGGGCAGAGGAAAGCACTGGCAGCTACAAATTACTAATCAATGTCGAGTAACAACAACAGCAGCTAATAAGGAAGGGCTGATCAGCTTACTTTGGCAGTAATTATTCCTGACACCAGCCCTCAGAAGGAGCATCCAGGCTTAGCACACTGTCTACCATGATGATAACCCAAGATAACTAGAAAAATTTTGTGCTGGAAAAGGGGAGGGGGAAGAAAAAAAACCCTCAGCAATTAGCAAGACTTGTGGTGCTAATTACACTGTGAATGGTGTGCAGGCTTTGTCAGAGCTCACTTGAGCCTTCCGGGTGATGCCAGGGAGGGATGAAGTGGCAGCACACCATTTCACGTGACAAACAATTCTGGTACCTGGTTATTTTTGAGAACAGCACAACTCTCTACTGCTGACACAGAACCTGGCACGCATCCTTTGCCTTCATTGCCTGAGGAAAAGCCTCTCACCTCCATAGTGTAATAGAGTTACAGTTCAGCTTCACATCACTGGGTGGTACTGAGCCCACCTAACCTGGGTACAGGACCAACTCAGGATGAGATACATCCAACATAACAATAAAAATCTTTATTTACCAACATGTCTGAGGTATGTTCAAAGCGTGCTGCATTCACCCACAGCTGCTCAGGATCCTGCAACAACGATGCTCTGCAGTGCTGCAGCAGCCCAGGCACAAAGGTCCCATCACTTCCAGCACAGCCACCAGTCCTCCCGCTGAAGAGAAGTTTCCATCAGCATCCTTTCACCAGCACAGGAAGAGTTACTGCACCCAGCAGGGTAGCAGAGTGAATGTGTGAACACACACGTGCTTCCCCCATGCGCTTCTTACTGACAGAACAGGTGAGAAGAAAATCTAACAACCCCCAAGGCTTGCGATCGCACACGCTCCTTGCTCACCTCTCTCCCAAGCAGGCATAATTAAAGGCACCCTTCTCTTGCACTCCTCATTCGAGGGGGCTGACAAATTGCTCTCTCAGCAGTGCTGTGTGTTTTATAGAGGTGAGCTTCTCAGAAAGGCAGCTGCCTCGGGATGCGGGTCACCACAGGCTCATGGAATCACGAGTTCTGCAAGTCCAGAGACGAATGAAGAGGTTGCAGCTTTCCTCCACACACATCAATGCAGTCACAGCAGCAGCAAGAGCTGCTGGAGCCTCTTCAGACCTTCTCCACTCCGGCTCTTCCCTCTCCTCCAAGACTCACAGGCTTTGGCACCTTATGCAGCATGGGGACTTTACCTTGGGGTCTTTACAGAAAGCCAGCCCCCTGTCAGGAATACAAACCAGTCTGGCGAGACCCAGCGACTCAAGAGACAGTGGAGGTGCCCATCAGCACTGTGTTTCTGGCCTACAAACATTCCAACACTTCCCATAGATAAGTCCTACTCCTCTCCCTCCCTTCAAGGGTGTTCTGTGCCAGCCCACCCTTCCCATCCCACACACAAAGCTGTCATGAAGTCTACAATCCTAATACAGGGCAGCATCAGGGGGACATGGCTACCAGCCCTTGCACAAATAAAATCCTATTACAACAGAGATCCCAATTCCAGCCTTTATTTACAGAAATTATTGCTACAAAGGACCCTGAGGGAAATCACAGTTCTGTGCTGCATACACTGAATTCATCATTGCTAGTGAGAAGCCTCACAGTGTTTTGAGACACACCAAGATGCAAATAACATCTGCGTTGTATGTCATGGAGTGGGAGACAAAAGGGAAAAAAAAAAACAACCACAGCCTAAGCAGTCACAGGAAGAGAGAAAGGGAATGCCACGTGTGTTTCTTTAGTCCAGCCCAAGGCAATTTTCATACACAAGGTGCACTAAATCCTTTGTGCCACTCGATTAAATTTACAGCTGACCTAAGCACAGACTGTTGTTCTGCCAAAAAAGAGGAGTCCAGACTCAGAGTTGTCCACAGGGTGAATGACCATGTCTCTATGCAGACATGTGGGCAGCCCAAGGAGGGCAAGGAAGGGAAATAGAAGGGAGATGCTGCAGGGCTTGAACAGCTTGGAATTGCTACCATGAGACGTGCCAGCACTGACACCAAATCCTGTGCTGGAGCATCTACTCTCAGGTGACGGAATACAGATGGGGAAGGGGAGCAAACCCCCATTGCATCCTCCTGAGATGCCACATTTGGACAAACAGGGGAAATGAAGGCATCAAGCACCTGGGGCACCCTCCCACCTGCAAGTCAGAGCATTCCCCTGTCACAAACCTTGACTGGTTGATAGAAGCAAAGAGGGAAAGGGTTGTGATGTTCAACAGGGAACAGACAGATCTTCCTGGGGCATAACCACCTGTCAGATGTACACTGTTCAGGCATGCTGGCAGGAAAGAGGAAGAGGAAGAAGAGAAGGCATCTGACCTTACACAAATCTGCAGGAGCTGCTCCTAAAATTTACCAGCACAAAGCAAACAAGGCATCAGAGAAGGGGAGGTGAGGTCTCTGACACTGCAGTGCAGGTGCCAGAGCACTGTAAGGGTTGTAAATCAGAGTGCTGACACCAGACTGACTGTATGGATCACACCAGGCACCATCAGAATCACACACACCTGCTACAGAGAGACCTTCTCTAGCAGAGGGTTCTCCCTTCTCTAGCAGATACTTGTAATAACAACCCATCATCACTTTGCTGTACACAGCCAGAAATGTTGACTTTAATGCCAGGCCAAGGATGCTCTCAGTGCCTGACCTGCACACCTTTCCAAGTGATGTTTCTTCAGCTATTTCCATCCACCTAGAAATTATTAATACCATCCACTTGAAAGTATCTCCCCAAGCTGAAGCTCCCATGTCTCAGCATTATCAGAGGAAAGCAAATCCTGACAACAAGAGGAAGGTCCCATCAGTTGACACCGATGGGTGAATGTGACAGTTCTCCAGGAGGGAACCAGGAGAAATGGTGCTGCTCAGGGACAGCCCAGGTAGGGCTCGCTTATCACAGAGGGGACATCAGCACAGGGTGCAAGCTCAAAGGCTGAACAAGACTTCCAGAATTGGAGGCTAGAACCAAACCATTCCTTGTGTCCTCAATCAACTTGTCTCTCCTGTTGCTGTTTCCACCAGAAAGGGAGACCATGGTCTTCCTCACATCTATGGATGACAGCCAAGGCAACAGCCTGGTTAAGCCAGGGTAACGCAAGGGCTGGCCCCTGCAAAGCTGTTCTTCAGTATTTCAAGGTGAATCTGACAACACAGCTGGTTTCCTAAGTGTTAAGAACATGCTTTGCTCCAGCCTTTCATCTCAAGCAACACACAGCACCAAAGGGCAGCTTGCCAAAACCAAAAATCACATGCAGGACGAAAAGCACCACCCCTGGGAAATCGGCATCCAAGGAAGGCTGGAAACCTCCCCCCCAAATCTGACAGAATTCAAATCCCTCCCCTGCTGAGACAGTCTCTTTCAATTTCTTCAGTGGATGTATTCACGCCTCACCTGCAGAGTGATTGTTTCCTGTAGAAGGAGGAACTATGCAGAAGTTTGAGAGTTTGAGCACAACACAAAACCAAACCTGGATTGTGTCCTTTTTTTTTTTTTTTTTTTTTTTTTTTTTTACCCTTTCACCCCCTACTGAGGCATGTGAGGAGTGAGACTGCAGAGAGACCAGCAATATTGTCAGTGCCTGAGCCCCCTGCCAGCAGCCCTGAGCTGGCAGGAACAACACAGCCTCTTCGGGAACCCTTCCGGCTTGTTCTCTCCTCACAGCACAATTGGAGGCTAAACTCACACTCCAACAACAGTGCTGTGCATGAGTCATCCTCGCTGCTGTCAGCTGGAACGATTAAGGATGAAGTGGCACTGCTTATCAGCAATGAGGTGGCTGCAGGACCACGGAGACAGTCACAGACTGGGACTAGGAAACAGAGCCCAAAGCCGGGACTTTCTCAAAAGACCTAACCTTTTGTCCAACTCCTACACAAAGCTCAGCATTGCTTCAAAGCCTAAAACCAACTTAAACTTATCTGCTTGCAGAGACAGCAACTGGCTCATGCACATGCCTATGGAAGATAAAACTTTGAGGGGCTCAATGATAATTTTGGGACCAAATTGTGTCAAGTTTTTATTGTTCTCAAGTTGGGAGTCCTGCAGGGTCAACAGAAGTGTGTTCACAGATCATAATGGCTCTGACTAATCACTGCCAGCTCTTGGCTGGCTGCCTGGTTAAAACTTGGATTACTCCAATGGGAAGCTGACCCTCATTTAAACTTAAACCCACATTTTACAGCTTCAAGTTGCAGCTGCCAGGCTCTCCCTGACATAACTTCTTTATGACATTGCTGTTTCCTCTCACACTTCTGGTGAGGCACCAAGAATCAGTGCCATTAGCAAGGTCTCATAGTTGACAGGACTAAGACAGCAACCTCCAGCCAGGAAACCAGTGTGATACATTAAATAGCTGAGCAACTAATTCCACTGGCTAAAATTAATTGCAGCAGAACATCAGTCCTGTGGGGAGGTCTCCCTAAGCTAACCCATGTTAGTATTTATTAATTATAATACCAATATCATTCAACTGGCACAATTTTTCCTCAGGATACAAGAACAGGAAACCCATTGCAAGAAAGAGCCACACAAAGGTAAGACATTTCAAGGGCACCTTCCCAGCTCCAAAAGCAGCCCCTGAAGTAACCCTTGGCCTGCAAGTCAGGTACCTGTGTTCCTATGGCACGTGGAACCCTACAAAGTCATGACTCACCAGCCTTTCCACCCCTGGAACAACAAACTAGATGATATTTAAGGTCCCTTGAAACACAAACCATTCTATGATTCACAACAGAGCGGGTATACAAGAGATCACCCCTTGCCCAAATATATATAATTTTGGTTGACAGCTGTAATGGACATCAGAGCCTTGCTCTCCAGGGGAGAGTCGGTTGGAGATCACCTGCAGATCAGCTGTCTGACTGGAATATAAAGGCAGGCATTGACACTGAGAATGGTGCTTCAGGGATTGAGAGCTGATACTTTCCCAAATGGCCAAGTAAAGCAGATAAAGGAGCTGTAGGTTGATTTGATGATTTAATCATTAAGATAATTATATTAATTCAATCGTTTGATACAAAGCCACTTCCGTTCTGTTTGATTTAACTGCATTTCAGAGGTTTAATGGCTGAGTTGATCAAATACATAAAATAGCAAATTTGTGCTAATTAATTAATATTAGATGTATTTTCCTTAACCATGAATTGCAGAGGCCCAGGAGCTGAGAGCATTGTCACCCAGGAACCACATCATGACAGCCCATAGATTTGCACCTACAGTCACCACAAAGTACCTGTGCCAGATTTCATCCAAAATTCAGGACAACTGTACCACGAGGAGACCTGGCAGAGAACAGAGATGCAGGTGCATCCACATCCTTGAAGTGTGGGCATCTACACTTAATAGAAATTACCACTTCTGGTAATGGAGTAAAGAAGGAATACTATCAGGTAATATCAGTGGTTTTCCATTTACAGGAAAGAGGAGTAAAGTGTCATCCTTCAGGAGGATGGAAGATTTTAGGGGTTCACTTTCAGTCTTGTACCCTAAAAGGACACCAGCTAGAGAAGCCAGTAAGCAACACCACCACCATCCCTGCCCAAAGCTGCAGTCACATGGTGAGCCCCATCCCTACTATTATTGCCCCAGAGAACGACAGTAAAAGGGGGAAAAAAACCCCACTACTATTAATGCCCCAGAGAACCACTGTAAGAGGGGAAAAATGTGATAGCAACCTCTACCTTGTTAGACTGCAGGGCATTCCTCCCCAAGGCAGGGAGCAAGTATTCTTCACTCTCTTTTCCAAAGATGCTCCACTGCTCCTGTTGCTGGGCAGCAACATTTCAGAAAGCAGACTGAAGATGCTGGGGAAACTGGAGGTGTGTGCAATGACCTTTGGTTTTTTCTGCTTTTCCCTAGGAAGGACGAAAAACACTCCCACACTCCTGCCTGCAACTGTATCTCTACAGTAATTCCCAGTGCTACCACAACTTTCTTTCAGGCTTGTTTCTTTTTCCTCCCTCTTTCTCCACTTGAAAATTTGCTAACCCCTGACACTGCCAGGAGAGATGCCGTGAAGGCGATCGTAGGTCAGCCTTCTTCAAACAATTGCAGGCCTTCTTGCCAGGTTCCTCTCTGGGTAATACCATTCCTCCAGCAAGGAAGAAAAGCCTCTAATTAAAAAGACCTGGACAGCAACCCATCAGCTCCCACTCCTGCCCTGATCAATGAAGCTTGCTAATTAAAAGCAGTTGACCTGAGCAAAGAATGGCTTGGAGGAGATTAGCCCAAGGGAGACTAGATTTAAGAATTAAATTACTTGACTGGTCTGTTTCATTTTATTTTACAATCCCTGTTCTTCCTCCTCCCCTCCACAGGTGAACAGTTGCTTTGAGGACTCGGTCCCAGTTTGTAAGAGCAAAGGAGCAGAAAGTACAGCCTGCTGTTTAATTCACTGTCAAACACCACAGGCTGAGTGCTCAGGGCTGTCGAAGCAGCTGCTCTGTCTGATTACCAGGTGACAACTGAAAAATGGCCAGGTGGCACCTAATTTCTGCAGTTTGATTAACTAGTCCTTTGCACCCTGACACATCAACAGGACTGGGGACAAACACACGGGCAGCGCCTCAGACACTCACTCTGACTCTACAGCCTGGCTCTCACTGACATATTTATTATAAACCCCCAGGAGATTTATGCCTAGCAATCAAAGGGAAACAACCACCACTCAGAAGTAATAGTGCTCAGATCAGGTCCCCATCATCTTGCCTGACCAGTGACTCACTGGTTTGAGTATCCCACCACACAGGGCTATAAAGCAGGTGAGAATCCTAAGGCAAACTGACATGCAGCAAACACACCACGTCCCACATCTGGGATCTTACAGGATGCACTGGGATTGGAAGGAAAGCGCTCTCTGGAGAGCTCTCACATCTAGTTTCCAAGGTTGCTTTGCCCTGCTCACGTCACTGGGAACTGCAGGAGCTCAGCACCTCTAGAAACTCTGTTAATAAGAGGCAAAACAGAAGAATGCAATGCTTCCTTGCTTCAGGAGAATTGGGTAGAAACGTGAGGTTTTTCCCCATACAATTACAAATTCCAGTGCAAAAGTGAAATATGCTCTCATTCAACCACCAGTATTCAAGGGCCTTCACCACAGAGTAACTTTAAGGGGATTTGCCCAGAGCATATACATTTGCACAGAGAGAAAGAATATTCTTGAGAGAAACAAGAGGCTTCCTAACCAAACGCTTGGGATTTTATGTACATTCCACACACAATCTTGGCATTAATATTCTTTTTAAAATCACTGTTTTGGAGCTGAGAGGAATAAAACCAAGAGTAGGAGTGATGGCAATCCTATTTATGCAACTTATTAATCCACTGCCCTTTCTTCTCTGGCATGCCATTTATTTCCTCTTTGCCTCTGATGTGCCTGCAGAGCCCAAAGTGTCCCCCCATACCCCTGACTGTTGATACCAGATCTTCAGAGCATTTCAGTTTTTGCTCCCCCATGATTATTCTCTCTCCTTTTCTCCTTTATGTAGCCTGTAACAACTCGCTTACCATTTTCCAGCCAGCACAGCTGGACACATCTGACACTGAACTGACCACCAGAGCAAGGCACTTTCTATTTCAGCTGCAATTCCCAAATGAAAATAATGCTCTATGGCTTCTTCCAGTCCCCTTAAAAAAACACCCTGATTACAGGAAGTAGTGCACAGGCATGTAGCTACAGACATGCAGTTAAACCCACAGCTGCTGCAAAACCAGAGATCTGCCTCCGAAGTGCCCTAGGAGCCCACAGACCTGATGGGGCTCACCAAGCCCACAGGGATGTTGTGGCTCAGGCATTGTTTAAACTGCATAAACAAAGATGTCTGAGATGTTATAATATGCTATTGCTCAGGACTAATTCCCCAGCTGCTGTCCCTAAAGAAATCCCATCATTTTTATTACCAGGAGGGAGCCTATTGCAAACCCAGCCACTTTTTCTTCCAAAGGGGAGAAAATTCATCAGAGATGCAGCAAAACATCCCCATGTGACTTGTGAAGCAAGAGATTTCTCTTTAAAGAAAGTTGGTCTCTCCAGCAACACCTCCCTCCTGCCCTAAGGAAGAGAAACACAGGGAAGCATGACAAGAAGCAAAGTTGGGTAGTCCATCAGAGGAAGGTGCTCAGGAGATGCAGTCCCTTCCAGCTACCTGGCTGAAATTCAAGTGCTGGATTAGTGTCTCTGGCACATTTCTAACAGGAGGCAAAGGAGAGAAATGTAGTGCCTCCTTCCAGCCTTTTGGATCTACAAACCTCTCTCAGGCAGCAGACATTCTGGTCCACCTAAAGGAGGCTAGAATTAGAAATTAGACACATTTGTCATATAAAATTTCCAGGTACAAGAAACAAAGCTGAATTTTTATCAGGCAGAGATGGTGTAATAATACTGTAGCAGCTGGGAACTCCAGTCAGGTGAAGGTCAGGGTTGCTTGGCATCCACTACAGTCACAGGCCTCTCAGAAAACCAAAAAGAGCAAAGGACAAACAGTTCCCCTTGGCAAGCTCGCTCCTGTCCAGCTGGGTATGACGGGCTTTGAAGGTTGGAAACTCAGCGGGGCTGGCTGCAGCAAAACAGGGAAGAAACGGGAGATATGGAAGAAGAAAAAAAGTTAATCTTCAAAAACAAAATGGTTTTGTTCATCTTCTCTTTGGTCACCAAGTTAGCTCCAGCTGTGCCTTGGGTCTGGAACTGAAAGGAGAACACTAGCTGGATCCCTAGGGAATTGGAGTCACTTATGTGTCTCCTTTGTACTGAGTTACAGCTCACATAAAAATGAGGGTGGCAAGCCCTGAAGGTGCCCTTTAGCCACATAAAGAGAAAAGTGCTGCAAAAGACAAACCTTGATAAAACATGATCCAAATGGGGACACATTTGGCATCCCTTGGGGTAGGTGACAGCTGCACAGGCAATCATCCTGACAGCGCTGGGCAGAGCTGTGGCTCTGCCTTTGGCCCACACCCATTCTGTGGGGGAGAACACAGGAGAATGCAGAGATGCTCAGATTCGGCTGTGTCCTATTTCTCCTATCAAATCTCTACTAAAGCAGCATTCTTCCACCTCCCCCCTTGGAAACCTAACAAGGATCAACAGCTGGAGGCCCCTTACCACTGCCAAGCCCAGCACCCAAGGACCTGCCATCTGTGTTCCAGCCTGCCTTTTGTACTGATTTGTTACGTTTTCGCCCTGATTGTGCGCCTCAGGCAGGAGACAGTTGCTCTGTGCAGTACTTGGAGGAGGGGAGTTTTACAGCTTGGCTGATGCCAAAGCACAGATGTTACAGGCTGGGTCACGGCAAGGTGCTAAAGGCCTTCAGAAATGTTGCAAAGCATTAATTATGTTCCTGCAGCTGTTCTTTAACCCTCATCCATGTCTCCTTTCTTCCATGGGTTGCCAGAAAGACAACTGTGAACAGGAAATCAAAGCAGGAGGCTTTGAAAAGAATCAAGGCAGAGTCTTTAAAGGTTAAAAGAAACAGCACTCTGCAAAGACAGAGCTTTTTTAAAGCTGTTTGTCCCTGCCACTTGCTTGGACACCTCCTCTTCTCCTATTTTGGTGCAGCACTGAACTCCAGCAGCATCCGAGGTGAAATGGAAGAGGTCACCCAAATCCTGACATTTCACAGAGCACATCTCAGCTTGAAGGTTGATCCATGAGCTTGGGAATTCTTTGTCTCACAAGACTGGAGCAAGGAAAGATTAGTGGCATGGGTTTAACCAACCTCCCCAGCTGTGCAGATCTAGAGATGAGGGGTTTCCCTGGTTTTCCACAGGTTTATGTGAACCTCTTGAAGCGAGTCCAGAGGAAGGTCACAAAGATGCTCAGAGGGATGAACACCTCTCCAATGGAGACAGTGGGGGAGAGTTGGAGCTGTCAAGCCTGAAGAAGAAAAGGCCCCAGGGAGATGTTAGAGCCCCTTCCCATGCTGAGAGAGGCTACAAGAGAGCTGGAAAGGGACTTTGGACAAGGTTCTGGAGCAGGAAGAGGAGGAATGGCTCTAAACTGAAAGAGAGGAGGTTAGATAAGATATTTGCAAAACATTCTTCCCTGTGAGGGTGCTGAGGCCCTGGCACAGGTTGCCCAGAAAAGCTGTGGCTGCCCTACCCCTGGAAGTGTTCCAGGCCAGGCAGGACAGGATTCAGAGCAACTTGGTCTAGTGGGCGGTGTCCTTGCCCATTGGCAAGGACATGAAATTACCCACTGGAATTCCCATGGAATGGGAAGATCTGGAAGGCCCCTTCCAATCCCAACCATCCTGTTATTCTGTGGTCAGAAAAACCCCATTTTGCCCCAGCTGGACCAGAGCTGTACTCCAACAGACCAGTGACTAAACTGATCTGCAGAACCCAAGCTTAGAGCTGCTCCCACCCCTGCTACGGAAGCTGGGGTTATGCCAAGTGTCAAGACAGCATTCAGGCAGGCTAACCTGTAACAGCTCTGGGAGATGTAGGAACCCAAGTGTCCTGAACTCATCTCTTGTGCTTCAGTGCCCTTGACAGCCAGCATGTGCCAGGGCTGGCAACACACCCTCTGGTATCCTTGCACAGGCACTTCTCTGGGCAATGGGAGCCCTGGAAAACATGAAGCTACTGCTGAGGAGGTAGATCCATGCCTACAGCACAGTGCCATTCAGAACTACCACTGCAGGAAAGCAGTTAAGGAGGTCTGCATCCACATTTGAGCCCTGCTGAAGATCAGGACTAATGAGCATTCACACACCACCAAGGCAGCCATTCTGGTGCTAAAACTGCAGCCTGCCGGGGGTGGGGGGGGGGCATCTCCATACCCCAAAACCAGAGGTTCTCACGGGGAGAGTGTGTCCATTGCTTGTCTTCAGACCAGCTGCAAAGTAAATCTCCATCTCAAACACAGGCATTCACTAACATCTGCATGGGCTGGACTGCAGCTGTGCCACAGGACATGAGTGGCCTGATAAAACCCACCAGGCTCCTGAAAGGCCTCTCCCTCCCCTATTCCCTGTGCTTTAAGCTGCAGTCAAACAGAGCATAACTCCTTTTAAGACTTGCAGATGTGTTTCTGAATCTGGCTGGGCAGCTTGTGCTGGTGAGAGGGAACAAGATTGTCTGTGGAACCCTTTGTGCTGCAGCTCTCTGTGCACAATAGGCTCCCGCGCACTCGGGGGCTGAATAACTTCTTATGCCAGAGATGAAACAAGGGAGAGAGAAAAAAATAATACAGGCACAATAGCAAACAAACAGGCAGAGAGAGCGAGGTGATGGACAAGCAGGCAGGAATAGCTGTTGTGCTCAGACACTCATTTCAAACAGCATCTCCCACATCCAAAAAAGCATAAACTAATAAAGAATAAGTTTTTGCCTGACATCTCAGACGTGCCTTCAGTCAAGGATCATTAGGACTCAGCATGCTGGCCAGGACTTGAACTTTTGCATAATGGCCCCGGACAGCTGCTGATACCCTCAGCTGCTGGCACAAATGTTCACTACTCTGCATCTCTTTGGAGTAATCATAACTAAAGAAACAATACCCCAATGTCCAAGCCTTGAAAGGGGGTCCACGATAGCATTAAGCACAGAACCCCAAGGTCATGTAACGCCAGACTGGGCTGTGTTGACAGCCACAGGTGAAGGAGCTTCCTCCAGGTAGCTCAGGAGCCTCATACCAGATGCCCTATAGGATACAATTCCTCCCACACCAAAGCAGTGAGTGATGGCTTTCTCCCCTTCCCTCTGGGGAAGGCTGCCCCTGGGTATGCAGCCATTTCAAGCAGGAATTGGAGATGAGTACTGTCACCCTAACAGTCCTTACACCCTGGGCTTGGACTTGTCTTCATTAGGCAGCTGCCCTAGAGCAGCCAAAGGTGGGCCAACACCAGATTCCCACCAGGATGTACCAACAGCCAAAGAAAATCAGATTAAAGGCTTTGCAGGAGCAGTTTTTGTGTTAAGACATTTTTGGACACCCCCATTCTGCCTGAATACCAGAAGACAATGTTTTTATCTGACTAATAGAGCTCCTCAAACCATGTGGCCCAGGCTGGCTATTTTAAAACAACGTTCAGCAAAGACTTTTGTTTCTGACAGAATAATTTAACACCTCACTCTTGCTGAGTACTCTCACCCCAGGCATCAGAGTGGATCAGGAGGGCTGTGCTGGGGAAAACCACAGAATTATTAAGGTTGGAAAACACCTGCAAGATCAAGTCCAACCACTGATGCAGCAACATAACTCACATCACCTGTGATCCTGGAGCAGAAATTCTTACCTGCCCAAAAGATCCCTCAGCAGGGACATGCAGAGAGGCAGCTTCTCCAGCAGCCTCTCTCTTTCTACTTCTTTTTCCAACATTCTTTACCTATTCTTCAATCTGCTTCCCTCCTCCCCCCGACTCCAAATTCAAGTTATGTAAATTTTACAGAGGGGGCTGACATCTTCTGATGAAGATGATCCCATTGGTGTTATTGTCTGGCTGTCAGCTCCTGGGAAACAGGCAAGGCATGAGGGCGGTTGCTGTTTTTAACCAGAGGCCGTGTCTGACTTGAGCGTTAGGGGAGTTAATGAGCACTGTGCAAAGGGAGGGATGCCTGGCAGAAAGCAAACAGAGGAAGCTTTATTTTCACATTTCATTATTTTTATAATAAAAACAAGCCTGGGACCTTAAGGGAGGTATAAAGGGGATTTTTATTTTTTTTTTTTTAATAGCAGAATTTGCAGCTGGAAGGACCTGCTGAGATGTCCTGTGCCTAAATATCAAGGAGGTGCTGGGGTCTCCAGAGAGGTTACCTTACTCTTCTAGGTTTTAACATCTGTGAGTGTGTACCCACACACTACAGCTCTAGGAGAGAGTCCTCTGTGGCTCATCCCAACCATCCAACCCCATCCACATACAGGATGGATCTTCCCTTTGTGGGGGTCACAGTCCCCAAGGAGTCCAGACAGGCTGGGAGCTCCCTCTCCAGCTCTAAAGCAGATTCAGGCCACTCAGTGGGTGCTCAGCACCAAGCAAGTTGAAACCAAAACCAGTAGTCTCTAGAAAGGATGGATGGGGCCAGCAAGCCTGACACTATTCCCCATAAAGCAACAGGGAAGAGGTTAAAAGAGAAGATTTATGGGCATATATCTCTGCCAGAACCACCAGGTGATCATGTGTACACATTTCTCTACTCTAAGACCTAATTTTCCACCATTTCCCTTGATTTGCTGTTCCTATTCTCCCATTTCCTTGATTTAAAGCCCAATTATTTCTTGTCCTCTTGCCAGTGAAACAAAATATTTCATAAGCACTCCTGCTGCCTCTCGCCACTCCCTCCCTCCTTTGGATGCTGGTTTCAATGCCTGACTCATGCTTCGTGTTCTCTAAAATTTAGAGTATTTTAGTGAACACCTAACAATGATTTTACCATTTTTCTCAGTGATACAAATGGGATTTGGCACCAACTAGCTCGCTGTTGGAATTTAAGTGAGTCTGTGGTTGCCACATCTCTGGCAAGTCTTTGCAAATCAGACCCTGGAGATTGTCACCTGGGCAAGATCTCATTGTGTCCTTCACGAGGGATGAGCCACAGATCCTGGGCTGAGCTAGAGGTGACTGTGTGCTGGGACAGGGAGAAGGGCAGACAATAAAATCTGTAGTTCACCCAGGCCAGTCCCAGCCTTCCAGGGGAGAGCTGGTCACTACCATCCCTACCCGAGCCCAGGATCTGGTCCTCCTCCTTAAGGATAATGACAAACTCTGCCCTCATTAAAAGGAAAGAATAGTGTCACTGGTGGGTCCCCAGTCTAAACTTCTAAGCACCATCAAATCTTCCAAGTAGCTTGTCACAGACTGGCTTCTGTCAGCCCAGTGAGCACCAGTCCTTCAAAACATTTCTAGGCAAACCCCCCCTCCCATTGGAGCAATGGTTTTACAGTAAATTTCCATTCCTCTTCCTCCTCCTTGCCCAGGCTTGCATTTCCATAGCATCTTCCTACTAGCTCCCTCAGTCATAACCAAACCTGCCCCAACACAACACAACCATGAAAAAGACAGTCAAAAGTGCTATTTCAATGTTTCCAACCTTCTTCAAGGAGGTGGATCCATAATGTTGGGTGAGTTTAAGCACAGATCAAAATAGAGGTTCCTTAGGCCATGAGCCTAAGAGAAGGGAAAAGCTCAACATTGCTCTAAATCAAGCTGAACATGGACTCAAAATTGGTTCTCCTGTATTCTCAACTCATGCAGGTCTCCAAGACCTTGAACTTCCACAACCATCTGCTTCCATGACCATCAGCTGCTTACTTCTACCTGCACAGCATAATTTATTTAACCTTCATTTTTTTCCCCGCCAAAAAACCCAACCAAAACCAAACATAAGCACAACTCACTGGACATGCAGCCTTTTCATTCAAACACCATTGAAAAAAATTCACAAATGTGAAAGTTGTAGTTCACCAGCTGGCTCTAACTTGGGTGGCTCTCCAGAAGGGACATCTCCAGAGATTCTAGTCCTTCCAGTGACTTGCTGGAAGCAACAAGGAGGAATCACCTTGAAAAGATGATCAGGAGGAAGGAATAGTATGAGTTACTCTCTCGTAGATATTTTGAGCTATGCCTGTTCTCTTCAGCCACACAAACATATACCACAGCACATGGAGAAGTGTCCAAACCTGATCTCATGTTCAGATTTGGAGTCAACTGGGCAAGAGAACTGGGCACAAGGTGGGAGATGCAGAGCCATGTCAGAAATCAGGCCCTAAAACATAGCAATGGGAAGCCCTAAGAAGGTCAAAATATTCACACATCCCAAAGTAAGCAGGATCTGCTCTTCACACTCACCATGGCTGCTGGCAGCTTGTTCACACATTTCATGGAGCCTGGAGGACAAGTTGAGGCCTGCAATGCTGTTTGGCTACACCAGACTTGCTGTTCTGTTATGGGATTGAGCAACTTCACTCCAAAAAGCTTCACAAAATAAATGAACACCAAATGCCACCAGAGCGAGAACAGTTTGGTCTTTGGTTACCCAAGAAAGGACTGAGTTTTTTTGGGGGAGGCAGCTCTTTATCTGAACTTATAAAGAAGAAAATTAGCCCCAGCTAGAAATCTCAAGTAGGAATGGAAAACATGAGGAAAAATTGAAAAGCTCTGCAGATTTCCCTGTGCAAGGCCATCATCTCTTCACAGCTAGAGTTACACAAGGAAAGACCTCTGTTTTCAGTGTGGCCTGGAAAAAGCCATTCTGTGGGGCATCAGACCTGCTCTGGACTCCTTCTAAGGATCAGCCCAGTGAGGGCTTCTGAATTTCACTCACAGCTTGGAGATGTTTGGGGGATCAGCACCCCCCAAGATCTCTAAAATCCAGAGGCCTCAGAGAATGCTGACCAGGCTAACTTCATCCCCCTCTTCGTACAATCAGCTCTGCTAACGGTATTGGCCTAAGGGTTAGTAGATTAATGTCACTTTTAATTTATCATGTGGCTGTGGCTGGCTGGAAGCATCACCTCCAGAGGAAGGTGACTCACCCTAAGCACACTGTTTTCTGAACAGTTTTCAGCCAATCCTGCCCACTAGATCAACTCCCCTTCACGCTACCTGTCAGTCCAGCAGAGGCTCCACAGTCCCCAAAAGCTGACACACCACAGTTCATATTCCTGGCAAGTATCATCGCAGAGCTTAAATCCCTGTAAAGTATTGGAAACGGTAAAAGCTGGCCATTAGGGTAGTTTTATATGGAATAGATATTCTAGGTTGTAAAGTGTGTTCGGAGGGATCATTACACTCCCTCAGCTACCTTTCCTCAGAGGAAAGAAGATAAATGTCCAGACGGATGTTCATAGCCCAGGGCAAGGGAAATACAACATCCTCTGGAAGAGCGAGCAGAAGCACCGGAGAGCAGAGACTCTGCTTGGAGCCAGCGTGACCGGCTTCCCCAGCATCCCATCAAACCCAAACCACCCGTGGCAAAGCCCACTCCAGGGCCTCTGTGCCACTCTCCCAGCATCCCAAGTGTGTGGTGTTAGGGAAAGAGGTGCCCATTAGAGAGCTCACCCTGACCCTGGACACCATAGCAGTGTCAGGGATGACTCAAGATAACAACTCAGCATGTCAGCAGTGCGGTGCCTCTATGTGCTTACTCTGCTGCCCAAACAAATCTTCCCCCATTTGATTTGACCATTCCACAAGCACAGGGATGAACTGTGTGGTCCTTGGGGAGCTCACTAAGCCAGTATTTCTGTAGGAAACAGAAGCTCGTTCCAAATCTAAATATAGCTTTAAAAAAAATAAAAACAGCCTCTATCTGATCAAGAGAAAAGTGTTTGGAGGGCAAATTGAGACAGGAGTTTGCTCAGATTTATGGGGAGGGGGAGTGAGTTAGAGAGATCTCAACTGAATACATCCCTTGAGCGGAAGTGTAACTACATAACCCTGAAGTCCAAGTATAATTTCCTCTGCAGCCTGGCAAAATGCCAGAGGTCCCTTCAACCTCAGCTATTTCATAATTCTGTGGGATGCAGAATTTATGGTACTCTATCTTGATGCTAGGAATAGGAGGGATATGGTTAGGGCCCCAGCAGATCTTCTATCCCTCATCCCACCTCATCTGATTGAATCCAAACCTTTTTTAACAAAGAGGTCCATCCCCGTTCCCTAAAGGAGCTGATAAAAGACATTTACAGCCTTGGAAGAGCAAATGTCCACCAGAGATCAGTTTTTTCCGTTCATCCATGGAACAGATCAGATCAAAAGAACAGGGACAACACAAACCCTAAAATGCACAGGTCCTCAAATGCTGAAACATTTCTCAACCTTTTCTTTGCCAGATTTTGGCAGGAGGAAAAAAGACAGCAGAGAAGAGAGATGTAACTTGGTTTACTGGACGCTCCTAATCGAGCTGTAGTGCCTAGGATCAAAGATTAGTTGATTAAAATCCAATTTCAAAGCTTATTAACTTTTGGATGAGAAATGCTGCTATGGTGAGCTTACTTGGGCAGGCTATTTCTGGCTTGGCAGAAGCGGTTGTCAGGGAAAAACAGCTCTTTGCTTATCAGCATCCAGCTTAGACCCAGATGAGGCAAGAGGATTTCACCTCCTCAGGCCACTTTAAATCAAGACTAAATGAACAAAAGGACTTCCCTTAAGCTGGATATTAAAACCAGCTGGGCATTTCCCCTTCATGCCACCACAGCTCATTTGAAAACCCTGCAGAGCTTTTGTGTTGTTTTGCTAAGTTACCCAAATTTCACTCTCCTGAACGGTATTCTGGTCAGGCTGGCAAGTGACAGCTCTGACATGAAGTCTCAAGGCATCTTCAGCCCACATCCTCCTTGCCCAAGCAACTCCTTGTCCTTACAGCATCTGTGCCACCATGACCAGCTCTGTCCCACTCCAAAGGGGCAGAAAACCCTGGTACTGCCAGTTGAGAGAGGGGACAAGCCAAGCTGAGATCTGTTTGTCACAGGCTCTATCCTGAGGGACATAAATCCCAGCTCCTAACCTGAGATCCTTTCAGGACACCCAAGTATATTTTAAAGCACGTAAGATACAGAATCACAGAATCATTTAGGTTGAAAAAGACCTCTTAAGATGTAAGGTGGAGCAGCGTCCCGGAGCTTTAGGGTTGAACACATTCCTTGCCCTAAGGACAAATGGGGGTTAAGCACTGCCTTTGGGGAGCAAGTTCACCCCATCCCCTCTTGTATGAACTAATCCTAATACTGCTTGCAGATAGTTTCCCAGTTTCTCTGCTCTTTCCCAGGCACAGCAACCACAAAGATGAGAACTGCAACACACAATACTGCAGCAAACTTTTTCAGATGATAAGGGCACATTTCTCTCCCAGGTACAGAGGTTTTCAGAACATCTTTAATCCAGGGAAACAGTATTTATGGCTATCTGTACCCAAACAATGGGCTTCACCTCTTGTGCAGAAGGACTGAGTTTATCAGCCAAATGCAGTCATTGACAGGGACTCACACATGTTTTGCAAAGGTCTGGGTCTGACTCTTGTCCTGCTCACAGTGAAACACGTGATGTGTCCTCAAAAACCATAAGTACAAGAGGAGGTTAACACCAAAGCAGGAGGGAAAAGGCAATTCCTGCTACTGTACTTAAAAGAGGGAAAGCAGCAGGCAGTCTGGGTGACCAAGTTTTCTTTGAAGAGTGGTTGGTGACAGCTACATGACAAATACCTTGTCTCTCCAGGAGGTACCTCAGTGGCTTCTTTCCTCTCTCCTGCTGTGCCCCAGGAATCATGGACACAGTGCCCAGAGCAGCCTGGTTGAAGGAACTCCACTTCCAGACACTTTCAGACCCAACTCCAAACTGCCATCAGATCAGTAAATGACACAGCAAACACTGACTTCTCCCTGGTTCAATTAAACCTTATCTTTAACCAAGGAAAAAGGAAAACAGCCTTGCAACCTGCCTCAGGAACACATGAAGTATGCAGGAGCTCTTCAAAAGGATTCCTGCTCCTGTAGATCAGGCACAGGCTTTCAGGAAAAAAAATAAATCAGTTATTTCCACACATCTTGTTGCAATGTTCAACCAGGTTCCTGTTACACATAGTGCCTTGGGGGAGGAAGCAGCATGGACAGCACAAACCAGAGGCCTCCCCCATCCCTGACAAACCCTGAGCATGTGATAATAGAGAGAAAAGGGTATAGCTGCAAGCTTCACCTCCACATGAGCACAGCAGGGATCAAGTCTCTGAAGCCAAGCCCACAGAAAACTTTGAACCTAGAGGAAAAATGTTGGCACAGAAGTGTTGTAGCATAAGACCTCCCTGCTGGTGGTGAGGCCACTCTTGCCTTGGGGAAAGAGCATTGTGTGTCTCCCCTAAACTGCAGAGAGGTCAGGATGGAAAGGCACAGAAGTTTCTTCTATGAGAAAAAAAACTGTTTTTTAAACTACCTCTAGAGAGTCTGACTCTCCTGTCATTTGGCCCATGCCACCACACCAGCCCAAAGGGCTAAGGGTCCCCACACAGCCTGGGAAAGGGCCAGGAGGTCACCATGGGTTTAAGTGCCACCCTTGAGCTCCACCTTGTGCTCCCAAGAGCAGTAGCCCTGATCTCCCCTGCAAGCTTTCCTTGTGTATTCCAGCAGCAAGCTACAACTGAGCTGTGAAACAACACTCGGAAGCAAAGGCAACACCAGATCAGCCAGGCAAACGCTGAGGAGAGGTGACAGTAACAAGGAAGGTTATGTTTAGCCTCACATCTGTGCTGTTTGGAAGCTCTCTTTACAGGGAAAGAAAAAATAGCTTAAGAATAAATCTTTTACTTGGAAAACATCCAGTCTCTTGGAATAAAAACCAAGACTCTAAGAGAATGAATAATTGGATAGAGAAAGATTATTGAGTAGGTGAGGTCAGGGGATGCAAGAAGAACAAATGAAGGACCACCAGCACAGGAAGGATTTGGGGAAAGCAGCCATCTTTGGGGCAGACATGCATGCTCCAGCCGTCTCACCAGGATCATATTTTGGAGGCGAAAGAACAAAGACCTGTGCTGCCCCCACTTTGCACAGACCACCTTCCTACAACAGGGGGAACCAGCTTTATTCTTCCCTGGGCTCTTCCATCCCAAAGCTCAGCAGAAAGCCAGATGCCAGGCAGGAACTGGGAGCTACTGGTGAAGGAAGCCCAGTGTGAAAGACATGGAAAGTCACTGAATCTGGGTCTCATTTTGGAGCCAGCCACTCCAAACAATATCCTAACATCTCAGAGTCCACCTGTACCTCCTCTGAAATGCCCCAGTCTCTAGCCTCACTCAGCCCCACCTGAATCACATCCTAGCGTGGCAGGAAGCGCCAGCACTGGAGTAGAAAGGCACATGCTGTTTGCTCAGGACCAGTTCAAGCACACATCACTGCAGGCACATTCCCATCTACTCTTCCAGTGCCCCAGGAGTCACCACACCATGGCAGCAACAGGATGCTTCTCTGCCCACCCAGTCCCAAGAAAGCACCACCGTGCTTGGTTAAAGTGCCAGACAAACAACCATCCAGGCCACACAATCCATCTCCAGACAGGCTTGCTGGGGATATTTCCCCATTACTGCCTCAGTGCCATGTGAGAGATCTGAGTCCTGCTGCATTACAGGCGGTTGAAAATCCAATTTCCTTCCCCAAAAAAAGAGGATGTTTGCACCTGCCTCAACCCCCCTGCACCCTGCATAAGGGTGGAATGACCAGCAATGAGTGCAAAGCCCACATGGCATTAATCCTCCACGTTCATATCAGAAATCCAAATCTCTAATTTACTTCATCCTGAAGTCACTTAAATGTAAGCATCACTCCTGGTCCTACTTCTGTATTTATTTTCAGGTTGCAGATATAATTGTTATACTAACGGTGCCTTAGTTGTGATTATAAATACCCAAACTCCCATGCCTATGTATGTGCAGGCACGCATCCACACACGCTCATTCTTCTACCTCTTGAGAAATGGGTCTGTTCCGCTTTCTTCTGCTACTGATAAAATATTGATTAGGGAATTTGAAAATTTGAAATGATTTAGGAGTCCCTGGATGGGAAACGTAATGTACTGTGCCGGTCGCATTATGAGCCATCCATCACCTGTCAGCAAGCAGCAAGAAAGTGACAGAATCAATACAAACGTGTCTGAAGATGGGTTTAATTCATTTCCCTTCCCCCTCAGGCCATGGCTGGAGCATCCCAGCCAGAGGAGGAGGAAGCTCCGTAACACCAGCCCAACCTCAATCCACTCAAAGTGCAAGGGGGTTAACTTCTTCCTTGGCAGTCCAACCACATCAGGGCCAAGATGGGTGAACTTGGCCACATTCCCAAGGGAGCATGGCCAGGCCAGCCAGCCAGGAATTGCTAAATCGGATCCTGAGGGCTGCATGCAGCTGCCCTTGTGCCCTGAGATGCTCTGGGGTACCTGCAACATCCACGTGGGTCACAGCACCTGCACGGCTCCTACTAGAAGCTGCTTTGATTGACTTGGGCAGGTTGTTATTTGTCCCTAAAGCCTCCCCATGGATGGTAATTCCAGCCTGTCCCAGCACATTTTATGCCATGAAACACTCCCATACATTAGTCTGCTTTCAGAGGGACCAGACTGGGCAGTCTGGTGAATCAGTGTGAATCTCTCCTTGCTTCCCTACTTCTCTTATGCAACACCCACCTTTAGTCAGCATGGCCTGATCCAGCTCCTCATTCCTCAAGCATTTGTTGTTCTTACTCTCACCAAGAGTTCTAAAATAAAATAAAAAAAAAATTAAGGGCTGAGCAGAATCCATCCATAGGGCGATACATCATCCTCCTGCATTTTACAGATGGATTCAATTGGCCTGTGATCCTATTTTGCAGATTCCCTTAGAGCACCGTAATTCATCCTGCAAGGCATTTCAAATGAGATCGGACAGAGCACCAGAGAAATGACAGGAGTCAGATGCCCTGCCATGCTCCCCAGGAGCAGAGAGGGTGACCAGGCAGGCTATTGCTCATGTGTGATTAGAGCTAATTGTTCCAGGTCACACCGCAGGAGGTGATGGCAGCACAAGGACAGCTCAAACAAGGCCAACAGAGCTCCCAAAAGCTGCTCCTTAACTCAAGCCAACCCACTGTGGGCTACGTTAGGCAGCAGCATTAACCCTGGCTGTAGAGCACAGTGTGGCACAAGGGATGTTCCACAGCACAAAACAATTCTGACCTGCCAGATGTGTGTGGAAGAGCCAACAGCCTGCTGGGTGCAAAGAGGATCTCCAAGCTTTCACCTTGGCTGGCTCTTTGTCCTGACAGAAGCCTGACAGACAACTCTGCCCTCTTCCTGACATCTTTCAAGGCTTCAAGGAGGCGGCACAGGCCAATGGATACAGGAGCAAGCACTCATCTTCTGGGCAGCATGTTTCTCCGCTGTTCTTTGGCTGATGATGTGGCTGTGGGCAGGACTTCTTGGACAAAACTTCCTCATTCATTTTGATTTTAATTCCATTATTTAATAGACTGCAAAACCCTTAATGTGCTGCAGAGTCTCAACTACTGCAGCTGGGCAATTCAATCCCGATACATCCCTTCTACCTCACTATCCCTAATAGACTCAATAAACAGTTTCCAAATCCAGCAGAAGTGCTCTATTTGCTGCCTAGTATACCATATAATCTTTTGCAGAGGTAGTATTGATCTTATTAAACCTGTAGCCATCGAGTCCTCAAATGTGTCTCAGTATTTGCTTGCCTCCAGCAAAGCAAAGTACCTCTTCCAGCCCCACAGCAGCATGTAGATAACAGCACCAGCCTACATTGACCCGGAGACAAGAGGATCAGTGCATTCCTGAGAACAATTTAATAGTCAGTAGAGCCATGGCTTTAGGGTATTTAGTCAGAAGCAATATCCTGTCTCAAAAAGAAATGTCTGAGTAATTTTAACTGTAAGGGACAGAAATTAGGGACTAATTCAGGCCGTAACAGGTACTGAATGCCGAGTCCAGAAGCATCTCTGCTCGTGGCTAATGGATTTTGCACAGTGAGACCGGCTCAGGGCTCTCAGCTCATCCCTCCAAGAATGCTCACAAGATTCACTTGCAGCCACTTTGCCAAATTTTCCTCACCCATCCATAAAGGGAGAAATTAATGAGATTATTTGCACGGTCCTCTCCAAACAAGCAACCCTTCTCACAGTACGGAAGCTGGCTCCAGATGAGAGAGGAGAGACTGTAGGAGGCTGGGCAAGGAAAGCAGCATTAAGATGCAAAGCACAGGGTTGGAATTCTAAAAAGAAAGCTATATATATACACATCTGTATGTGCAGGTACATGAAGCTCACCATTTTGAGGAAACACAGCAGCACAGTGTGCTGGGAAGGGAGAGGCATAGAGCACAGTCTAACCAGATGTTTGCCTGACAGAGCCTCAGCACTGGGTTATGTTCCCAGGCTGCCCTGGCAGCAACACCCAAGGAGAGGACAGATGGCAGCTCCACAGCAGAGCATTAGGACCATGACTCGTGTCTTTCTTCTAGACAAGGCTCTGGTGCTGCCAGCTTACAGCAGGCACTGAAGGAAGGGGTGATAAGTGGCCACCGTCTGGCCCAGAGGCGCTGGGGTGCCAAGCAGAGGGGAGAAGGAGGCATGGCTTCCACCCCTTTGACATTGGCACTGACCCAGTTGTGTCAGCCTCGCTCGTCCACCCATCCGTCACCCTGCTGGCTCCTGCCAGGGCCTCAGGACCTGCAAAGGTGGCTACACGTTGGACTATTTGTCTTCTCATGTTCTTGGGACAAGGGGGCTGACAGCCCTATTAGTTATCTCACAAAGCAGAGCCCTAACACATCCTCAGATAGGAGGACATGGAATAACCCCAGGGAATAAGAGAATGTCAGAACCACATAGCTCCCAGTTTCCCAGGGAAAGGCAAAGCACCAGTACAGCCTGAGAAATGGAATCCTTGCAAGAAGTATGTGGGGAAGAAACCTGGAAGCTGAAGCTTTCACTCATCACCTGTCATCTTTCCTTAGCCAAAATTAAGTTGCTTCTGTAACAGGCAGGGGTCATCCCCACTTTCAACACTGACCTTTGAAGCCTCATCCTGGGATGTGCCCAGGCTGGGAGACCTAAACCACTCCTGCAGTCTTAAAGAAGGCACATCATTGCTCTGGGAACCAGCCACCCACTCACACACACTGATATGAAGAGAAAGAAACACTGATCCAACAGCCCAAAGAAGTCCTCCAAACCTACGTGATGCCCACACATCCTGGAAGCAGCAGGTAGGGACCTGGAGCTCTGTGCTGGAGGAAAACCGGGATATATGGTTTTCATACATCACAACAACAGCTCATCAAGATGCTGAAAGCACAAGGCACAGAGGTCAGATGACTAAGAATTGTAGTACAAGTCCTCAGAACACATCAGTAGGATGTCACATTTTATTCTAAAGAAGTGCCCTGCTCCCCACATTGCCAAACCAACACTCCTCCAGCCAGGGCAAGTATTTCCAGTGCACACATATACCCAAGCCACGCATCAAGGCAGCTCCTGACTTCCCACATAAGTTCGTTTTTAGGTAGGGATCTTCTCGTGAGTGATTACAGCCCAGCTTATCACTGTCACCCAAAGCTGCTCACTTGCCCTGCCAACACCTCCAGCAGAGCAGGATCCCAGCCAGCACCAGTTCCAGGATCTTCCCCAGCCGTTCAGGAAACAGCCAGAAGGCAGAGACTGAGCCAAGGTTTTGTAAAACAGAGTGTGTTGTAGGTGGAGAGGAGGGGAGACAGCTTTTTGAGCAAGTAATTTCAATTGCCTTGAGAAAACAGGCTGTTAAAATGATAGAAATAAATGGGTTGTTTGAGCAGCCTCTGAAATGCTTTCAGAGAAAGCTTCCAGGTAGGAACATTGATTGCAAATACTTATTAACTGCTCCTTCATTATCAAAGAGATGTGATACATATGTTTACAAATTTTGATACATTTTTATTAAACCTTCTTAACTGTTTGGTTCTCTAAACCTTCCCAGAAGAACCATCACCAAGCAACTCCCTAAACACAACTTCCACTTCTGCACAGGCAGGCACAGGCACCGCAAGAGTCACTCAAGCATCTGCCTGTACGGAGGAACACGTGGCACCAGTGTTAGACACAAAATGGCTCTTTTGATCCCAGTCTCTCAAAAAAGGTGGCTCTCACTTCAGAAGATGTGTGACAGGGTCACTCACCCACCTTCGTCCACTTGTGAAAGCCATCAGCCAAGAGACTGTAGGTCCCTCTAATTCAGCCTCCTGTCTCCCACAGGAACTGGGCTTGATGCTAATGGTGAGAACTGAAGAGAAGGTGGAGGTGTTTTCCCCGGATGATTCTCCAGCTCCTAGTAGCTCAGCACTTACAAACTCTCAAGCTGTAAATTGCTTCAGGGCTGTGTTTAGGCCCATCATCAAGAGTTATCTGCCATGAAATTGCCAAGTTCCTTTTTAAAGGCTCATGATATTTTTTTGTCCGCCACAACATCCCAGGACAACACATTTCCAAGGCTGAATTAGTGTCCCCCTCCTCCTCCCCACCCCCCAGCATGTAAAACTGTTTGATTTAAACCTGAAGTCCATTATTTTCTTACCCTGCAGGAAACAACAATTGCCTTCTAATCATATTCTTGGGTGATTTTATCCATGTCTCAAGTCTTCCTTGTTGATGCTTTTCCCAAGCTGGTGAGTCCTGACCTAGGCTACCCTCAGATGGAAGCTGTGACACCAAGTTATATAAAGCATGGCTCCTTGTTCTTGCCAACATCTTCTTCAGCAGCAACATCAAGCATGAGCAATGCCCTGTGCTGGGACAAGTGTTCTCCTCTGGGGCTCCTCCCTGGAGCTGCTCTTCCAGTGAAGAATCTGAAGATCTGTTTATTTTAAGCAGGCTAGAGAGAGACACAGGCAGAAGATGGTGGAGGAGGATCCCTGCCTCAGGTCACTGCTTCAACAAGAGACAAGACTTTCCTCCGAAAAAGCCTGTGCCAGAGGGATGCACAGATTGTCACCTCCTGGCTACTTGGGCAGGAGTTTCTGTCCAGAGAAGAGGCATCATGCTGATGGCCAGATTCCTGCAGGCTTCCACAGCCTCCATCAGCCTGCTGGAAGAAGGGGGTCCCGCCAGCTCTTTTCCAGTAATCCTGCCTGAGGACTGCAATGTCCCAGCCAGAAACAACCCTCAGAGTACACAAGAAGCACAGTGATGCTGGTATGGTCTGCAAGCTCCACCTGCCACAGAGATCACAGCCAGTCCACCAACACATTTTGTTTTCAGAAGCTGAAAACCCTGGTGTGCTGCCAAGTCATGGATGCTTCATCATTAGCACCTTGCCTAAGAGCACACATAGCACAGCTGGGGTTTGCAGGAGAAAATGGGAAATATCCTCTCTCCACATATGGCTGTTAGAGAACACTTCATCACAACAGGAAACCCAGCAGGGCCCAAAGCAAAGACTCACAGGTACAAACTGACAGGCACAGTGCATCCCACGGTCTGCATTCCCCAGCAAACACCTATCAGTCAAGAGCTGGAAAAGCAGTTACACCTTTCTATACACATTGCCTCGGTGTTGTGATTTTCATACCACTAAGGACAGTGGGTTGTAGCAGCCAGGTGTGTTTGAGCCTTCAGCACTGCTGCAGGGCTGCAAAATGGAATCAAACTCTTTGCCACAAAAGCTCAAGTCACCTGTGGGTGAAACCCAGGCTTACATCTCAGCCACACACCTTCCACAGACATCTATGCCAGATAAGGCAATTCATCAGTCCAAGAATGCCATACCCTGTGTGGTTCAATCCTAATCCAGCACCTGCAAATCCCACTGAGAAGTGGAACACAGCATCTCTGTCACCAGCAGTCAAGCACACAAAGCTTTGGGCTTGTCAGTACTACCCAGGCATTATTTCCCCCACAGAGAGAATGCAGTGGAAGGACTTTTCAGACACACAGACCTCATCCCTCCCTCGCTGCAACTGTGTCGTCCCAGGGGCCTTAATTATCCAGGATCCTTCTTGCAGGGAGCTGCTCTCTGGAAACATTTGCATGTTCGACTCCTCTGGACAAGTTCTGAGGCAGGCAGCTAATCCTCTCCCAGGTCTCAATGTCATATCAATTTTCCCATTCGAAGCTGAGCTCCCTCCATCAGGGGTTTTAAACTAATGAGACGTACTGAGGCCTTCAACTCTGGGAATATCAAATGCAGTGGGATTCAATTTCGTTTGATTTTCCTGTGGTTTTCCCTTTGTAATTAACACCAGACAGCATGCAACCTCTCTTCATCCTACCACTGGATAGCATCTCCTCTCAAGACAAACATGTCAGGAAAGGTGATGCTTCTACCCTATGCTGCCAAAAGCGTAATAATTTTTTTTTGCTTCCTTCCCCCCAGCATGAATATAATCCACATCCTCACAGTGCTATTCAGACCCTTAAATGTCCAAGAGCAGTGGCAGAGATCCCTCAGGGTTCACAGCCCCTCCTACTTCTTACTCATACACATTATGCTCCAGAAACACTGGTGCATGGGCACAAGCTCTGAAAGGATTTAATGGGACAGTCTTTCCTAAAATCCTTAGAGGGCTGAAGATTTCCAACGTGTCCTAGCAAAGATGAGGAAATATGAATCATGGAATCATTAAAGTTGGAAAAGACCTCTAAGACTATTGAGTCCAGCTGTATCTGTTTCCATTTGCACCCTTTCCAAAGGCAGCCCACTAGTCTTTCTACTACTGTAGGTTTTCCACACTGCTAAGACACAACAGCTGGCACTGACCATTGGCTTGGAGATCACACAAGCCAATATCCACATTTTGGGAAAAAAAAAAACAAAAAAAACCAAAAAAACCCCAAAAACTAAATGAGATCAATTGTACCACATCTGACAGGACCTGCAAGAAAGGCAATGCTCTGTTTGATCAGAGGAGTTTGGTACAGTCCCTCAGTGTAGCAAGGGGCTGCACAGCAAAATAACACTGTGCAAAAACCTGATCAGCAAGAGGCAGCTCCCACAGGCACTGTTATATGAAGGTTTTGAGGGAGAATGTGTATCTTTTAGAGTCCAATACTAAAACCAGACACTGCCAACACCCTATGGCCTCAATCCAGCAGAAAACCCTGCAGAAGGGCTCTCTTGCAACCCCTCTAGACAGAGAACACCTGAGGCAAGAAGGAAAGATACTGCTCTAAGCAAAAGCAGGTCAGATCTGCATTACACTGAGTGAAGCAGATCCCTCTTCACAGTTAGGAAAATAAAGGTCACCAACCAACTACACCATACACTTTGACCCAGGACTCTCACTGCAGGACCTACATCAGGGTTCAGAGCAAGACCTGGGGTTGTCTCTGCCATTCAAGCATGTATATTAAATATACTCTTTTTAAAGGCACAGCATACTGCATGATCTATTCTAAATTAGCATGTAAAATACCTCATTTTTCAAAGAAAAAAACTGTTTTGTTTACCATAACTCAGTTGTCACCTTGACTTTTCTACACAGGGTAGCAGAAGCTGGAAGGGACTCACCTGGACTAATGCAGTCTGCAAATTTAAAATCATGCTCTTTCTTTGCGTATCTATAACAGCCACATCCCATTTCTTATAGTGATTTCCATACCCACAGCCCAAAATGACCATTTCAAGAGATGTTGCATTGCATCTGCCCTCTCCCCAGTTCCACCTTGGAAAATATTTAGGTTAGGAAAATATTAGGTTCATTAACTGGACCATTTACCACCTGAAGCTGCAACCAACAAACTCCCACACCTGCAGCACCCCCATGGATGTTTGAGGGATGAATCCCTCCCCTGATAATGCTCTCAGTGCTGTGTCCCTGCTTTGGAAAACACCAGCCCAGCCTCTTGCTGCTGTGCCAGGAGCCTGCAAGTTCCAAGTGTCGAGCAGCACCTCGGAGCAGAGTTCAGCAACACTTTATTATCGCTCCATCACAGAGTTCCCCACACTGCCTGGCAGCTCCAAATGAGCCCTCCACGCTGTGACAGCACCAGGACCACTGAGGTTTCATCAATATTCATGTCCCAGTGACACTCCAGAGAGCAATGGAACTGTTTTCACCAGCAGATCATTAAACAAAGGGAAACGAGTGACCTCGCAAGACCAGCTGCGTCACTGATGTCACCAGGAGCTGAAGGGACAGAGACAGGGTCATCACCCAGCACTTCTTTTAATAAATAACAGCTCTAAATGAGCATGGCCTTGCCATGCCCAGCGGGATCCACGTGCAACTGGAAGCATCAGGGACAAAGATGCCCAAACTGCAATGTCAGGCATAGCAGTGCCTCCTCTCAGCAACCCTGACCAGGGGGATGCTGATGGAGGAAGCAACAGCCAGCAAAACAGGGCTGTAAATCTGAATTAAATTGCTGTTTCGGGCACAGTTAGCCCAGTGCAGGGAATACACACAACTCCCCCCAAGAGCAGTAGCATTTAGGAGCACCCCAGGGCTTCCTGGAATGCTGCATCCCAGCTCAGGGTGTTTAGCAGAGAGCTTCCCCAGGCTGCACTACTGCACTCCACATGCAGAGACAGACCCTAATTGCTGCCATCCATCACGTTAACAATTAGCATCATGTTAATGCATTTCCACTGCTCTCAGGAGAGGATGGAGAAGGAAAAGGGAGTCTTAGTCCCAGTTTACCTCGAGTTCACTGGGAGGCCACAAGAAAGCAACTCCCAGGCAAACTTTCCACATACACAGGTTCCTTGCGATATTCCCAACCTCTTGAAAAAACCAAAGCCCCACAGGAAAAAAAATCAGCTTCCTCCAGCCCTCCTAATCCAAGCAGACAGCTGCCCTACCTCCATGTTCCCACATAAAAGAGTAGCTGACAGAAAATCACCCCTCACCAAAAATGAGACAACCTTGAGTGGAAGATGCCACAGACTCTTTTTTCTTAGTTCTTTAACTGATGTTGATACCCAACTCAGGTGCATCAATTAAGGCTGATTCAGCCTCTAAACGCTTCTGTAAGCCTTGCTCCAAATGTCCAAACTTGGTATCAAGAGAACACAGGCAAGCAAAGAACCTCCTGTACCTCACGTGCATGGCTGCTCACTGAGTCTAAGGGGATTTGCAGCACACTCTACTTCAGAAAAGTTTTGCTATTTGACTCCTTACAACCTCAGGGGATGAAGTGCAGAATCAGAAACTAAAAATCTGAGGAGCAAATCTAAAATCACAGGATTTATTTCTAAAATTATTTGCCAGATCTGCAACTTCTACAAGCAAGAAGTCCCCTGTATTTATAATTTTCCTCTGAAAAAGAGATTGCCTGAGCAACAGGATAGACCACGTTCAGTCTTGGAAGAGCAGGATGTCTAAGTCCTGAGCAAGAAATTTGCACACTCACACCCCTTTAAACCAACTCAAAGGACCGTAGGGCAGTAAAAAGCCTCTGCCAGGCAAAAAAGCAAAATACTGACCACCCAAAGAGCTGCCCAAAGCATCCTCCAGCTGAGACTGAGGGACATGAAGGTGTGTGGGTGCACACCTGCAGGACACAGAGCTGTGAGGACACCCAGCAACATGGGGGTCCCTCCCCCTGCACCCACAGAGGCAGAAATTCCATCCCAGGATTCCTAATCCCAGAATTAGGTGCCCATCCTCAGGAACCCCACTGGAATTGTGTGCTACAGTTAGCCACTCACCCCAGGGCAGCATCCTGGGCTCGGCCAGTCCCTTACAGGTCCTGGGAGCCAAGCAGCCCTGGAAGAAGGAACAGCCAGGTGACGGCACGTGGATCGTGGATCGGCCCACGCAGGTGCCCCGAGTTTACCTCGGCCTTGACACCCTGATACATTACAAGGCAGCAGTCCCTGCACTGTGGCCCTGGTTAAAGCCATCCACACACTCGGCTGCCACCGCCAGCCCTCACAGCACCTCGGCGGAGCTGCCCAGGGCAGGCTGCTGCCCAGGGCAGGCTGCTACCCACGGGGCTCGGGCCCCAGCACGAACCCCACAGCCTGCCACGAGTGGCCACAACCTCACATCCCTTCACCAGGGGACGCCCCACCCCGCAGCCCATCCCAGGCAAGGTTTAGCCTCGCAGTCCTTCAGTTCGAGATCGGGACCCCACGGCCCGTCAGGGGCAGGGTCCAGCCCCACCGCCCACCCCAAAGGTTCGTGCCCGCCGCTCCCAGCGCAGCCCCTCAGGCAGCGGCACCACACCCCGCCATGCGCTTTAACCCTCACAGCGGGACACGCCGCCAGCCCCTTCCGACCAATGGGCGACTCTAAATCAGCATACACCGCGGTGCACGCCGGGCAGAGCCGGCGCCTCGCCCTAAGCTGGAAGAAGCCGAGCCGATCAGCCTGTATATAGAAGCGGAAGCGCGCTGGGCAGCGTCCGGGGGAAGCTCACTGCCGAGGCCAGCCACGGGGTGCGCGTCACCCGGCCCCGCCTCGGGGAAGGTCTGAGGGAAGGGCCGCCCGCGGCCCCAGCAGGGCCCCGCCCGCGCCGGGCGGGTGAGCCACCAGCAAGGGGGGGCGCCGCGCGGGCCGGCCCGGGCAGGAGAAGCCGCGGCGGTTCCTCCGCGGAGCCCGGCGGATGCTCGTGGCCCCGCGGTGCTTTGAGACAGACTCACGGCCGGCGTGCTGAGTCCAATGGGTGAGGTGGGGCACTGCCCCATAACCCAATTCAGACTACTCTCCCCCGGACACCTTTTGCGTTTTCACTTTTTCACCATCCTGTGATAAACGGGACCACGCTCCCCGGTACTAAAAGTGATTGCAGCACTTATTATAATAAAAAGAAAGGCCTAAAACAAAGGGTCTCGCAAGCCGAGCAGCAGCGTTCCCGTCGAGGATGCTGCAGCGCCAGCGCCGGGTCTGCTGAGCAGCGATGTCCCCGATGTTCCAGGTGGAGCGGCACAAATTCACTGGGTCAGATGCCCCTTTTATCCTGTTTTTTGTCCCTTTGGATTGGTTTCTGTTTGGATCCCTCATTTGTATGAAGGTTTAAGGCCTTGCTTGGCCCAGTTCTGTCCAGGCTGGCTCGTTCCGCTGGGAAGGTGGTGCACTTTATTTAGGTGTAATTTGGTACGTTGAATACCGTATTTCTTATAACTACTCTTTCAACCTTTACAACAGTACATGCTTAAAAATTATCAACTGTTTTACAGCAGTTTCTAACCTATTTTTAACACTTCCACCCCCATTTCTACCCTCTTTACCTTCCCCTTCTTCTACTCTCCTTACCTCCCGCAGACACCTCAGTGTTCCACTCCTCCCCCTATTTATTACTGACTTCAACACCCCAAACCTGGAGCCCGGCAACAAAGATCATTAAGGAGCATCTCGCTTATGAGGAAAGGCTGAGTGAGTGAAGAGAGGGGACTTCATTAAAATATCTACGTATAAATACCTAAATGTTAGCAAAGAAAGCTAAACAGAAATGTTGCACTGGCATTCAGGAACTACACATAAGGGACGAGAACAATGAATTATGCAAACCAGACCTAAATTTTATGAAAGAGGAAGGTAGAGGCATGCGTTCCCACCTGGATTGCCAAATTATTCACCTCCCTCCCAGCCTCATGCCCCCCATTTATTGACTTTTAAACCCAGAAACCTCCCCCTTATTTTACAACACCCTCCACCAAGCAGGCCCAACCACTGTAACCCCATCCAAAATAACCACAAACACCATTCTGGTTAAAAAAACGTTGTGCAATTGGTCTCTGCCATCCCTACCCACCACCTCACAGTGGGTTGGGGTAGCGATGTCGGGAAAGCAGCCTGGGTTGGGTGGGTCGGGCAGGAAGCTGGGAAACACAGAGACAGAGGCGGTGTGAGCGATGGGCTGTACCCCAAAATGTTGATTTGCCATCATCAGCATGCAGCCACAACCATCCTCCCTACGTTTTGCTCATTCATCACACCTTCCTATCGCTGTCCTCCCACAACTGATTTACTTATAAAAAACCCTTATTCCCAAAACTGGTATTATCTAAACCCCCCTGCCCATAGCAGATCACCTGAAATCTGGCACCACCCCAAAATCCAGGACACTTCTCCTCCCCAAAATCAGGAGCCACCCCGGGTCCATGCAGCACCACTCCCTCAGGAAAATGCTCTCACCTGAGCAACCTGGGCAGGGTTGAAGAGAGGAATTGAAGCTAATGGTGGAAGAGGTCCGGGGTAGCCGGCCTGGAAGGACCAAAGTGAGAGAAAGTTAACAGCCACCCTGAGCAGAGAGGTGTCCTGGACACCCCCATCACACACGGACACACTTCCCTCCTCTCCTCACCTGCTGTCCTGCTGACTGCCTTCCATCCTTCTCCCATGAGCCTTTCACCTCTGCAGACACTGGACTAACAGCAAAGGTACTTTCACCTTGCATTCCTCCTAGGGCCAGCAACCAAAAACAAAAGCCAACTTAAAATTAAGAGGAGAAACTTGCAAAAGGGTGATGGGGGAAAGAGGTGAGGGGAACCATGCGGTATTTACCGGGATTTCTGGAGAGAGGCTGAGCCAAAGGGTTTGTCCCAGCTGCCAGAGGGGCTATGGGGGGGGATGGTGATGTCCGCTCCTGAAATCACATCCACCCGTTTAGAGCAGAAGCTCCTTGAGTTGGGAGAAGACCTCTGCACCAGATATCACATCAGGCTTTTGGGGTACCCATTCTGCACCCGTCCTGCTGCACAGGTACCCCAGGAGCTGCAGGAAACATGGCTAAGGAGGGGCTACAGGGTCAGGGCAAGCAACTCGGGCACAAAGCTAAACCAGCCCGAGGGCTCAAAATCAGGCAGGAGGCTGGACACCAAGCCTGGGTACAGTGTGAGGGGCCAAAGTCCATGGGTCCCCTTCTGTTCGTCATCTCCTGCTAGTTTTAGAAGAATATCCCAACATTTTTTTTCTCTGGGACTGTAGATCATTCTCTACCAGGAAGAAATTTCCAGGGGAGGTTCTTGCTCCAAGCTATCAGGGATGTGGATGCCCTTAGGAGCCGGCTAGGTCTGGGATAACCACGCATGGCTGCTTCCCCCTCTCTGGTGCACTTCCAATTAAAGAGGTTTTCCCTTCCCTGCATCTCCTAAAACCTGCCGGAGCAGTGCTGCTCACAGCTGCGGTGTTCCGCTCCAGCGGAGGGCAAGGGATCCCTGCAGAGTTTGCCAAGGGCTTGGATGACCTCATGGGTGAAAGAGGCTATACGAATTTACAGTCATTATTAATCAAGGATTCACTTCCAGGCTAAAAGGGCTCCCAGTCCTGATCTGCCCCCACACGGAATGGCCATGGCCCCTGCATGAGGACAGAGGAAGAAACAGTGGGTGATGGGGAGATGTGTCACCCATTCTCACAGCTGCACCCTGCATGTCACCAGGGACAGGATGGTGTTTTGTCCCCTACCTGTGGTCCTGATGTGGGAGAGTCTGAGCCTGTCTCAGACTCAGCTTTGGGGGAAATTTCCTTGGTGGGTTTCGACCGAAACCAGCCAAACCACCTGAATCCAGAGCTCTGGGAAACAAAGGAGGAGAGTGGAAAGGGATAAGAAAGGGTGGATGCCAGGGTCCTCCAGGTGCCTGCTGGGAGTGGACACCATTTTTCCAGGGGCAGTGCTGGCATCAGGGACAGGCAAGCTCAGTGCATGAGGCTCATGATGGCTCTGGCATGCTCACCTTGTCCTCCCCTGGCTTCATGGCCTCTGCCTGCTCCTCAGCAGGGTCCTCATCTGCGCTGTCCAAGGAGGGCCGGCTGTCCCCCAGGGAGACAGTGGAGGTCTCCGAGAGAGTCCGAATCCTGGTCCGTAACTCCTCCTGCCATCAGACGTGGAAGCTGCCACGTGCTGTTCCCACAGGAGCTGCACCGAGCATGGTCAGAGCCCCCCTGGGCCTGCTCCACACCCAGATTAGTGGGAAGCATCCCCAGGGACCCCCACATGCCTTACACAGCATGAGCACCCAGAGCAGGGCACAGCTTTCACCCAAGGGAACAACTGGCACCATGATGGGGGGATTCCATGCGAGTTCAGTGCATGGAAGGATGGGCCAAGACATCCCAGATCCAGCCAAGACCCTCAATGGGATGGTCTCTCCGGCCCCTCTGACTCACCTGCTCTGAGGGGAGGGCTGGCTGCACCCCTCCAGGGGACAGCCTGGCACCCCAGGGCTCCCCAGCTTCTCCTGTGGAGCAGAGGGAAGGACACAGTCAAGGTTTGATCTGTGGAGCTATGGATTTATCCATCAGAGGTATTTCCAGAGCTTCTACCATGCCCCTCTCCAGAGCACAGCCATCCATGTGGTGGCCAAGATGTCCCCCAAGAGATGCAAAAGGCCATTCTGGTCCCTGTCCCTGCCAGCACCAGGGAGTAAGCGGTGAGGCTGAACTGGTACATCTCAAAGACAACTTCTAAGGAAGAAATTCCTTGCTGTGAGGGTGGTAAAGCCCTGGCACAGATTGCCCAGAGAAGCTGTGGCTGCCCACCATCCCTGGAAGCGTCCGAGGCCAGGTTGGATGGGGCCTGGTCTAGTGGAAGGTGTCCCTGCCCTTAGCAGGGGGTTGGAACTAGATGATCTTTAACGCCCTTTCCCAACACAAACCATTCTGGGATTCTGTGATTTTTGCAGGGAAACAAGGCTGCAGCACTTACCTTCTGGCAGCACTGGCTGTGCAGGGGGCTCAGCAAAATCCCCTCCCTGAGGGGTACGTGTCTCTTGGCCGAGAACAGGGGGCTGCAGGTCTCTCTCCACGCTGGGCAGCGGCGACGCCACGACCCGAGCAGGTGCTGGGGACCTGAGGGACATGTCCTCCTGGGAGCTCGGTCCCTGGGATGGCACAGGCTCAAACCACTGGTCATACTGGTAGCTTTCACTCTGGGGAATCTCATTGCCAGGCTCTTCATCTGCCAAAAAAAACCACACCTCTGGAGTTTACGGTGTTTGTGATGTTTATAATTCTATTGTTGCACAGATTTCTCCCCTTTTCCATTAAACATCAGCAGGAGCTGGGGGAGTGAGGAAAGACTCCAGGGACCAGGCAAGGGAGGAGGTAGGACAGCACAGCAATAGGAACCTTCCAGAGGTTTCAAGGAAGGTGGGCTGGGAAAGACCGGGGGGAATTTTTTTTTTAATCTTGGGAATGTACCTGAGGCTCTAAATGAACTCAGAAGGGGAATGCTATGGAAGCAAAGGGCCCACAAGCAGCATGCATCAGCAGCTCAAAGGAGGCTGAGGTCTCCAGCCTTTTCCCCCACTCCTGCTCTCCTGCTGCACACCCTGAGCATGAAAGTTTCACCAGGTAGCTTCCATTCCTTTTCCACAGCAGCACCCACGGATGAGTTCCTTGCTTTAGGCAGATTTATTCAGGGTTGGGATTTTTTTGTTTGAAAGGCAAGTTGAGCGAGCAGGATTTATTTTATTTAACACACACATTGGTCCCAGGTGTGTGTCCTGCTCATTCCAGCTCAACAGCCTCCTGCCAGAAACACTGGGCACTGGGAAATTCCTCTCCCATTGCTGTGAGACATGGCAGGCAGGACCCAGATCCCATAGGGAAGGATTACAGCACCTCTTGATGCAGTGCTATCAAACCCTTTGCTTTGCTGCCAGCATCACCTCCAGCCCACTCAGGATTGGCTTCACATCCATGAGCTGCTCCCACATGGCCTGGAGGTGCACAAGATCCACAAGGAGGAGGAGGATGGATGCTCAAACTCATGCTGCCTGGCAAGCTCAGCTGGAACAAGTTAGGGAGGACCACGTGGATTCCAGCTTGGCACCTGATTTGGGCTTTGTCTTTCCAAGATGGATGGATTCAGCACCAAGCCAGCTTTCTCTGCATGCAGGTCCCTCCAGTGGTGGCTCTGGATGACCTTCACAATGAAGGAAAGGGCCAAGCACAGGGAAGGTGAGCTGTGGAGACCACATGGAGCAGACCTAGCTGCTCAGAGAAGCCAAGCCAATGGGATCATCATACCTGCAACTTCCTTCCAGGGAAGGAAGATCATAGTCTCAGCCCTGATAGCAGCAGAAGGCAATCAGGATTGATGATCCTTTTTACTGCCTGGGAGAGCCCTTTGAAAAGGAATTTGGCAGCAGCAGGCAAAGCTGATAGGAAGAAACGGCTTGAAGGAATTAGCTGTGTTTCATCCTGTCTGCACCAGCCTCTGCTCTCCACACTTCAGTGCCAGCATTCCCCGTAAAAGGCAGATCCAAGGAGCAGGGGACTGTGTAGAAGCATCCTGCTGATGGAGGTGGATGTGAAACAACACCTGCCCCTGACTTCTCCTCAATGGGACATCCTGATGGATGACTGCCCAGCTGGGAAAGAAAAGCCCCCGTGCACTTCCCTTGCCACCAGGGGATGGTTGCGTCCCTCCTCTTGATGTCTCTGGGCCTTCTGGGTGGGCTGGCACAGGACTCTTGGGGTCACCAAAGGGTGAAGCAAAGGGATCAAAGAGGCAGCAGGGAAGCAGAAATGCTGGCACTTCAGCAACAGGCATCCTGCAGCCTGGCACACAGCAGGATGAGCTCCTTCCTGAATCCTTTGCTCTCTAAGTGTGAAATCCCTTTAGTTCAGCTCCAGTTTGCACCCTCAGAGGACTGCCTGGGAATGGGGCCGTCTCCCCCGAGGCTCAGCTGGGAGGCTCATCCAGCACCCACCCCCAGCTCCTCTTTTCCTCCCACGGCACCCAGAGGGACCCCGAAGCTGTGGTAATGAGGCCCAATTACTCAGACTTTGTATGAGGACATGAGCATCGAGTCCTCACTTTGCAGCCCATGCCTGAGGGATGCATCCAGGCAGGAGCAGCCTTTCAGCTCCGGGGGGATGCAAGGAGCAAGGATCTGCTGCTGGTAAAAAACTCCAGGGATTGGGAAGCTGCTTCCCAGCCCATGGCAGCACAATTCCATGCAGGGAGAGCCCACTGGAGAGACCACAAGATGCTGCTTTGTTTTATTTACCTGCTGTCGGTAGAACAGCACAGGGCAGCTCCAGCTGAGCGGGTGCCATCTCTGGAGGAAGATCATCTTCCACCTGCAGAGGGAAAACACGGTAAAATGGATAGGAAAAAGGGTGGCACGGGACAAAAACTAAGAAAACCGTGAGGCCAATGCAAAGGAAAGCACAGTGCTCATGGATTTGGGCTCATAGCCTACCCCAGGCTGCAGGAGAGACCCACACCAGCATGGACACAGCTCTTTCCCAGTAAGCAAGAGGGGGTGCAG
The DNA here is from genome assembly GCF_031753505.1 of Anomalospiza imberbis. Classification (NCBI taxonomy): domain Eukaryota; kingdom Metazoa; phylum Chordata; class Aves; order Passeriformes; family Viduidae; genus Anomalospiza; species Anomalospiza imberbis. The sequence goes on along the minus strand of NC_089689.1, from coordinate 4,267,288 downwards.
CACCCCTGAGAGCAGGCAGGAGGGGAAATGAGATGGAAAAGGCCACAAAACCAAAAGCAGATGTGAAATCTGAATGAAGAGCATTAATCCAAGCACCAGACCATAGTTAAAAGACCCCAGAGTACACCCACAAGGTGACACCCACCAGTGACCTCTGCAATGTCCTCCCTGCAAAGGGAGACCATCACTCACCCACCAGCCCCTGCCTGCCCTCCTGGAGCAAAAACAAAGAGAGTTTTGCCCTATGTGAAGCTCTGCAGCCCTCAGGCACTGCAAGCCCCTTGCTCCCACTGAATCTGCAGGTCCCAGAGCAGAGACCACATCTCAGAGCTCACAAGCCAGAGAAGAATAACAGCTTTTGAACCTCCATCCCCTCGGATTGGGAAAGGAAGAGGAGGAGGATGCTCCTGCAGACAAACCACAACACAAACCAGCTGTCCCACTACATCCTCCTTACCTCCCACTCCCGGCAGCAGGCTCGGAGCTGCTCCAGCCAGTCGGGCTCCAATTCCTGCTCCTGCTCTGGCATCTCCAGGAGCAGGGGGTCACAGAGCTTCAGCCTCTCAGCCAGCTGCAGGGCCAGGGGGACAGCAGGGATTAGCACTTGTGTCAGATCCACAGGGATCCGTCGTGGCTGGGCACACGGGCTCGGGAAAACGGCATCATTTTGTAATACAGGGGTAAAATAACACCAGCCTCTTGTGCAGGATTTATTCCCTCTCCCACACCACCACAGAGGTGCTGGCCCTGCCCCACAGACTCTGCAGGGCTGGCTCAGCACCTCCACAGAGATGCCAAAATACTGTGTCAAAGATGCTCCTCACATCAAAGAGACAGGTAAATATTACCATCCTTTTCCCCCCTGAGGAAAATGAGTGGCTTTAATCCCCCCTAACAGCCATCCTGGGGCACTGGCAGGTTTGCAGGACATGCCACCAGAAGCCCTGGAAAGAGCCCTGCTCCCAGGGCAGTTCATAAGCTCCTCACCTACCCCATGAGGATGCATGGTAGCTGGTGTTTTTCTGATCTGCATTTACAAATCTCTGAGAAGATTTCACAGCCTCCCAGGCTTGTCCTGATGCTTGATGTCCTTAGAGCTAAAGAGTATTTTCTTAATATCTAAGTGAAATCTTCCCTACTGCAAATTAAGCCTCTCTATCCCTGCTCCCATGGAAGCTGAGAGAGGAGCCAGGCAGCATCCCCCACGAGCAGCCTCCTGCATGCTGGAGGGCTGTTATCACATCCCTCATACCCCTTTCTCCCCCACCATATCTTGCCTAGAAGAAATAACCCTCAGGCCTTCTTCAGAGGTCATTTTCCCCTCAATCTCTTATCACCCCAGCTCTCCACTCCCACACTCACTCCAATTTAGCCATGTCTCCACATGCAGCAGCCCAAACAGGCCCCAGCCAAGACCCCTGCGACCCCAGCACAGGGGGATTATCACCTCCTTGTCTCAGATATGCCAGTTGTACTCTCACAACCCAGAATAACACTATAACATTGGTGGTTTTTTTTTCTTTTGTAACAGCATCCTGTTATGCTGCTGCTCGGTATTTTTTCCATGCTCCACTATCTCCCCCAGCTCCCTCTCTGCAGTACTGCTGCTGTGTGTTTAATTTCTCCTGCAGAAGAGGGGTCTGTGCTACCCTGGCTGCAGCCATCTCAGTGACTTGGGGCTCCAGCTCCCATCAATGGAGCAAGAGGCTCTTCTGGGGTGACCCAGAGTTCCAAGGTGAGATGCAGGGCTCTCTGCAGAGCTAATTCCCTGTCTGAATGAGTGGTTAAGACAAGGATCCAGTGTTAAGACAGCTGGGTGAGGGAAGATGGCACTCAAAGCACTGCTCTTCATCCACATCTTTACTGAATTTTCTCTTGCTGATATCAGTCCCTGATCTAGTGGAAGGTGTCCCCCATGGCAGGAGAGTTGGAACTAGATGATCTCTAAGGTCCCGTCCAACCCAAACCATTCTAGAATTCTTGGGGATTTCTCAAGTTTCCTCTGGCTACTTCATGCTGCCTTATCTTCAATGCTTTGCTACAAGGCTGCCACCTTGAGGGCCACCAAAAGCCACCCAGAGGTGACTTTGCAGCTCAGCTACACAAGACTCAGCTGTTCCTTCTTGCAACAGTCCCAAGCAGCCATTTCTTTCTATTCCTGAACTTTTAAAACACAAACTCTAAACCAGCACAAAGCACACTTCCCAAGTCTGTGAGTTTACAGCAAGACAGGAGCTGCACAACGGGACCCCAGCTTGGGACTGGGACTGGCCACGAGAGCAAAGTAACCCAGAAGCCAACCAGGAGCCTGCACTACCTACTGTCCCTTCTCTTTACAAACACACCTATGCTCATCCTAAATCAATCACAGGAAAAAGGAAATTATAAGCATGATTACTCCTAAACGGGAGGAATGTTTAATCTAAAAGCTTATGTGCACTTTGATCCAGTATTAATGAACCAGCACCTGGTTGTATATCGTCCCCAGCTTCAAAAGAGGGGAAGTCTTAATCAAACACTAATGTGTATCATAATTTGTAACACAGTCTAGAACATCAAAGACAAGAGCATCTACGAATGCACTAGTTTTTCAGATGAAAGTGTTTTCTCCCAGGAGAAGCATTATCCCCAGCAGAATGGCAGATCTAAAAGGCTGTTAGACAGCAAATAGGCTTCGATGACGGGGTGAGGAAGCAGTGCCAGCCAACTTTTGGGTGAACTCAGCAGCACCCACTTCAGACAAGCGTCTTGCTGCCCCTCCCCTCACAGCACCACGGCTTTAGCGCCTTTCATAGACTCACAGAATGGTTTGGGGTTGGAAGGGACCTTTAGCTCATCTTGTTCTAACCCACCTGCCATTTGCAGACACCTTCCACTAGACCAGGTTGCTCAAAGCCCCATCCAATCTGGTCCTAAAGGCTGGAGGAAGGTGACCAGCAGCCTCAGCACTGCCCTGGTCTTGTGAGATAGCCACCTTCCCAGGGGACCTGGGACACTTGGCCTCGCCCCTCCCTGGCCCAGCCCCCTGCTCAGGAAGTAGAGGGGCTGCACTTGGTGCTACAAGTTGGGCCATGCTCCCTCTCAGTGCCCCCCCAGAACACACCCCTCAGGAGGTAAAGAGAACTGTAGATGTGCTGGAGGAGAAATGTGCACTTAGACTTCACTTCTTAAGTCTGTGACATTTAGAAGTTTAGAAAACCCCACCAGACTTAAAAACATCCTTTGTTTCCAAATAACTCTGCTCCTCCTTGGCAGTCAACATAACACCTTTGTTTTCTACCCTAAATCCACGGGGATTAGAAACCCTGTGGAAGCGTAGGCTTCGCTGTACTTGGCAGCAAACCCTGGGGGGCTGCTCAGAGCTGCCAACCACTCCCACCCCAGCAGGTCCTGAGCGGGTATCACACCCAGGTGGGGGTGCAGGAGGTCCAGACTCACCCTCACCACTTGCTGGGCCAGGACGGGGTGTGCAGCCGGGTCCTGGCGCAGGAGCGCGGTGCCGATGAGCTCACAGTACTGCAGGGCCTGGGCTGGCAGCCCGTGGTCAGCCAGGCGGGAGGCGTAGAGCAGCTTGTACACCTTGGGAGAGGGAAGCAGAGCAGCCACGGGTGGGAGCAGGGAGATGGACAGGTCTGTGGGTGCCCTGTGCCGTGGCACATCGCCCCGGCGTGACTCAGAGCAGAAAGGATCACGCACCCAGAGGTCACTTGCAGCTTGAGGCCACTTCCACCCATCCCCATGGAAGCATCCAGCCCCCCCCCCCTCTCCTTGAACCAGGCTGTGGATATTCTCAGTTCAGTCAGAGAGAAAAAGAGAAAGATTTCTGCCAGACTAAACCTGGGGAAAAGTCCGAGAGGAATGTAAACAATCTATTATCTTGTTTTCCGTTCATATTGTTTATAGGTATGTTCTACCACGCTGACCTAAATCCAGTGTACCAATCAGGTGAAATGTTTTTACTCTAAGATCAATGGAATTAATGTTCACGATGTTCTCTGTGAAAGAGAGAAGTGCTTTTGAATGAACGCTCATTTGCCTTCTGAAATCGTGGGAGTCATTTCTCCCATCCCTGGCTCAACAGCGTCACCAGGCAGCTTCATAGAATCCTGGAATGGTTTGGGTTGGAAGGGACACTACAGCTTATCTAGTTCCAGTCCCCTGCCATGGCCAGGGACACCTCCCACTAGACCAGGTTGTTCCAAGCCCCATCCAGCCTGGCCTTGAACACTTCCAGGGATGTGTCCATCCAAATCCATAGTGCCCAAGGCAGCAACAGCTGAGTGCTGCTTTGCAATAGGAAAAGCTCACCTGTTATGCAGAGAGCAAGAAGGCAATGAGAGCTGAGGCAGCACTGATCAGGCACACTGTGCACCCCAAAATCTGCTCTGCATGAGTCCCTTGGCCAAGGCAACCTCCCCATCATTCCCAAAGCCCAGTAAGGGGACAAGCCTCAGGAAAAGCTTGAATTCCAGGCTTCAGGGAGATGGGTGCATGTTTTGGGGCAAGTCTGAGCTCTGCACAAGATATAGGTGAGCATATCCATTACCTGGAAGGGGAGCAGGAAGGATTCGGGCTGTCGTAGCTGCTGGCAGTACTCATGGATTTCCATCCTCTGGATGGCCTCTGTCCTGGCAAACCGGGAAAACGCCTGGCTGCAGAGGAGAAGGGCGGGGTCAGCGAGCAGGAGCAGAGCTCCCTCCCCAAACAGCCCCGCACAGAGCACGCCTTAGCAGCAGGAAAAACCCCGACCAGGGATTGCTTCTGCATCAAAGTGAGATCCCAGGGATGGGGAAAACGTGGGACAGGTGACTCTGGCAAGAACCCCAGCCTTGCTCACCGGTGGCTGCTGCCCAGCAGGGCCATGCGATCTGCCTTTGCTCCGAAGTAACCAAAAGGAATTTCTGCCATCAGGTAGCAGAAATGAGCTGCTTCGACTGCTCCCTTGCTGGCTGGATGGAAAAAGGCAAACAATTAGTCCTGAGACATCACCACATGGTCTGCTTTGCTTTGGAGGCCCTCAAGCTCACCCAAAATTACAAACCCAGCTGCCTCACTTTCCTGCCCACGCAGACCCTGATCCCTCCCGTGACCCTCTTGTTTGTCTGTTTTCCCCAACTGCTGCTTTTGTTTCCAGGAGGTTTTGGTTTAATGGTAGAACTGGGTGAGCCTGAGGGTGAGCAGGTCCAGCTCCAACTCTTGCAGTGTTCATAAAATCCCACCACTGGGAGCAAGGCTCAGTCCCTGCAGTTACCTACAGCTTCCCTGGGCCCACCTGCTCCAGGTGTCTCCACAAGAGCAACTAATGGATGTGCCTGGGCCCGATTCATCTGAGGATCCACTGGCACCTCACCCCTTCCACCTCTCAGGCACTGCAGCTCCAGGGGTACAGGCACAACCGTCTCAGTGTGGACGTGCACGGTGACACTGCAGTGCCCACCCCTGTTATGGCTGCTCCCACTGATCTCAGCTCACCCAGAGTGTCTCCCATGGTGACAATGGCTCGGTGGTTCAGCTCCATGTCTCCAACCTTGTTGGACAACATCACAGCCAGGTGAGGCCTCCAGTCCCCCCACGTGGCATCCCCGCAGCACTGGAGGGAGAGGAGGAGAGCAAAGGTGAGCAGAGATGGTCACCAAGAGGTGTGTGTCACAGGCAGGTGACAGCACAGGGGAACAGCTGCCAGGGCCAGCCTCTCGCTCACGGACCAGTGCTGCCTGAGGGATCCTTCCTGACATCAGCTGGAAGAGGGTCTGCAGTGGGTCATTGGTGGCCAGTGTGCTGGTGAACCTGTGAGGAGACAGCAGAGAAGGGCTGCAGACCAGGACCCCAAACCTTCATTCACCTCCCGGAACACAGCCCAAATGTCCCAGGAAACTGATGTGTTGAGGGGTTTCCCAGAGAATCCAAGAATGGATTGAGTTGGAGGGCACTTTCTAGTCCAGCCTCCCTTGCCATAGGCAGGGACACCTTCCACCAGACCAGGGTGCTCCAAGCCCAGTCCAACCTGGCCTTGGACACTTCCAGAGATGGGAAACCTCTGGGGATGCTCTGGGGTTGCTCTGGACAACCTGTGCCAGGGCCTGCCTACCCTCAGAGGGAAGAATTTCTTTGTAACATCTAATCTAAATCTACCCTCCTTCAGCTGAAGCCATTCTTCCCTATCCTATCACTCCCTGCCCTTGTAAATAGGAGGCAGAGAGGATCACCAGCCCCTGGGGGTGATGATCTGTATTACCTTCAGAGAAAGCAGGTCTCCAGGACAACACTGCATAAAACCTCCTTAAAAGGATTTGGGTTCCACAAGACAGAAAAATTCTGCTTAACTCTCCCTGAAGGGATCAACCCAATCCAGACTAAATACATTAAATTCCACCAGAAAATGCTCATACGAGTGGGATGAACAAGCTGGGACTAGACTGGATCACAGTGAAAATGGCTCAGCTCCCCCTGCCTCATGCCTGTCTTTGCTAGGGCAGCATGGGCAAAGCCAAAGACTCAGAATAAATTAAGCCTCCATCTCCAGGGAATGGCTTTCCTCCTGCTTTCCAGCCCCCCACTTGGTTTCTCCTGTCCATTGGGAATCCTGAAGTACTCAGGCCTGTTTGAATGGATGTCTTCTGTCCCCTTTTCCCCCTCTGGAAAGGCTCCAGCTGGAATCAATGCTCTTTTCCAATTCAGGAAGCAGTGAAAGGATAGGAGGCTTGGAAAGTCAGCCATGGAACATCATACCCTGCTTTAGCTTCTCCAACTTACCCAGTGAGGACCCAGCTGTACGTCCGAGGGTCCATCTTGCTAGAGAGGAACAGGGCATGGCCCCACAGCTGGTTTCTCATGGCCCAGACCAGAGCATCCTGCAGTTGAGGGGGAGAAGAAATAGGGTTTGCACCAACTCTGCTTCCCCCCTCCTCTGCTCTCCCAGCTCAGAGAAGAGTCCCAGTAACTGCTCTGGCTTTAATTAGCATTCTATAAAAATCTCTTCCAGGTCCATTTGTCTTTCTACCTTGAAAATTTGCCATAACTTAGACCTTCAAAGCAATGTTGTGTCCCTTAGATTTCCAGGTCTCTGCTGCCTGTTAGCTCTCAATATCGTGGGATCCCAGTCTGGGCACCCAATCTGCAACCCTCCTCTCTTCTCCTTGTGCCTTAGTATCCTGTGACATACCATAGCTGCAAATGGGTTTGGAACAAGATGACCTTTAAGGTCCCTTCCAAAGCAAACCATTCTAGGACTCTATGAAACTAAATGTGGTAGAAGTGCTGGTAAAAGCCTCCACATCTCATCTTCACTTGGGTCTCCCATCCCAGTGGTGGGAAATCACTGCCATAAGCCCCATTGTACAAACACAGCTTGGAGGGTTGATCCCACAACCACAAGTCACTTCTTGACCACCCTTCCCTTTAAAACCTGCCTGAAGAGGCCAACAAGTCCAAGAAAAAAAATCTACAGCCCCACGTCCTGCATCCCACTCACCACTTACTTTCTTTCTGCCATAGTAGAGGAGCTTGGTGAACTTCTCCACTATCTGTGCCTGTGTCTCCACGACGGGAGGGACCTCGCCGGTGATGAGGTCCAGCGTGCCCGGCTGGCGCGACGCCCACTCGTCGTCCGTCAGGCCCATCAGGTTGGCCGCAGGCTCCTGCCTCTTGTACTTGTCCTGGCACCTGCAGTCCTGCATCAGCAGCTCGGCCGTGTCCGAGCCCACCATGGACTGGAAAAGGGAAGGATGAGCCACCTGGAGGCTGCCCCACCAGCAAAGGCTGACGGCACTTCCTGTCTGCCCCCTTACACCTGCATCCTTGTCCCAGCGCATGCCCCAAACAAGACCAGCTTTGGCCACCAGCACGTGGAGTTGGAAGGAAAAGAACTCAGCATAATTAGGAAGACCTTCACAACACTCCCTCTGACAAACTTAGCTATCCACCTGCTTCCAACAAGCAGCTGCAGACTGGATTGGGTGGATTTCAGTGGATTAAGGGAATGGCCCCCTTTTAGGCATCTCCATGAAAGTGACACCAGTCTCCCTCCACTGGGCTGTTGGCAGTTCCCAAGGATAAAAAGCAATCATGGAGAGTGATTTGCTCCAAATATCCAGGCAGCATGAAACTGAGGAATGAAAATCAGATCCTCTTAAGGTACACCCCTCCCCCCCCAAAAATAGCAACTGCATCAAGAGGCACCTAAGGGACATATTACTTGTCTCATTTCCAAGATCAAAAGGGTCATCCCCTTCCACGGGATACCTACTCCATTCTGTCGACAGAGGAGGACCAGGAGTTTCCAGAGGAGAGAGGAATCTCTGCCCCTCTGTGTTGAGAGATCACAGCCCGTGGTTATCTTCTGCTGGCAAAATGTCATCACATCCACCTTGTGCAGATCTTCCCTACAGTAGCAGAAAGAAGCATCAAAGAAAGCCAAGGCAAAGCAACCTAGGGCATCATTCAGGCTCAGTCCCCAGGTTCACTGATGAGGATGCCAAAGATTCCAAGCAAGAGCTAGAGAAAAGAAGATCTCCAGTACCAGTGACTACTTTTAAGTTCAAACATGCTCAAATTATTGTGACTCTTAGCAGATCTCTGTGTTTCAGGGATGCAAAGTACATTTCAAACCCACTCTTTGCCCTCCTGATAATGTTTTCCTCAATCCATCTGCAAAGAAACAGTTTGGATTTGCTGTGCTGCCATTACATCTATGGATGTCCAAGGCTGCAGAAGCAGGCACAATCTGTTGTGGAGGCAGAGTGGAGGGTCACTTGTGTGACCACAGAAACCCTTAAGCTATGTGCAAGCCAGGCGGAAGTGCTGCCATGCAATAAAATAACCATACAGTTAGAAAGAAAGAGTGGATGAAACAGAGAGGGAAACTGCAGGTGGAGATGTTGATCCTGACTCGGTCATTCCAACATATTATATGGAAATTCCTGATGTACCCTTTGGCACAAGTGGTAACCCAGAATCACAGAATGGTCTGGGGGTTGAAAGGGAGCTTAAAGCTCATCTAGTCCTACCCTCCCTGCCATGGGCAGGGACACCTTCCACCAGACCAAGCCCTGTCCAATCTGGCCTTGAACACTTCCAGGGGTAGAGCATCCACCATTTCTCTGGGCAACCTGAGGCCTTACTACCCTCACAGGGAAGAATTTCTTCCATATATCCAACCTAAAGTTCCCCTCTTTCAATTTGCACTTACTGCCCTTTGTCCTGTCTCTACAGTTCCTGACAATGAGACCCTCTCTGGCTTCCTTGTTGCCATTTCAGATACTGGAAGGTGCTGTGATGTCTCCACACAACCTTCTCTTCTCCAAACCCAACTTCCTCAGCCTGTCTCCACAGGGAGGCTGCTCCAGTCCCTTTATCCTCCTCTGGACTTGCTCCAACAGTTCCATGTCCTTCTTATGCTGGTGGCACCAGAACTGTTTGCAGCACTCCAGGTGGGTCTCACAAGAGCTCACAAGGGAAGCTCCAGATATTCCACCCAGCTTCTGTGTATGCACAGCCCTTTTGCTTGGTAAATGCTTTTTCCCTTTCTCTCCCTGCTTTGGTTGAGAGTGGCCAGAAATAGAGACAGCCTGATGCAGCACACCCTGATTCATCCCCAGGCTCACACTGGAAGAAGGTACATACTGGGTCTGACCCTGCTGTGGCTCATCCATCTCAGGGGACAAAAACTTTAGGAAGAGCTAAGCCACAGGTTGACCCAGGGCTTTAGACATCCAAAGAAACCCAAAAAATCATTTTTTCTGAGACAAAATGAGTACAAAATAAGGTCAGATATACAAACCACACTAAACCCACATCCCATGAATATTCAAAAACACCATGTCCCACAACCCAAACCAACCCACACTCCATCAAAGGGGCTGAGCTCCCAGCCTGAACTTAGACATGGCCTTTGTAGATAACTCAAAACCACAGGGACCCTTCGAGTCTGCCTTGAGCTCACGTCTCCTCATAAAGGAGACAGCCAGGAGGACACAGCTTCTGGACTTGCCTGTGCTGCCATACCTGGCCAGGGGCCCAGGGAAGGCTTGCAGCTCCTCTAACTCTTCTGTGCCATGAAGGATCGCCTAAAAAAACAAAAGTAAATTCAGCAGCTGGCCTCCAGCAATCAGACCAGCCCCAGCTGGGCTATTGGAAAGCCAGTGCCTTGGCCAAGGATTCAACAGTGCCACTGAACCCTGTGCTGTCTTAAGGTAATCACAGATCACAGACCCTGAGCTATCACATGGACTTCAGTGCTAAGGTTCAGTAAAGAAATGTCTGCTGAGATGGTATCTGCCTCCTTCTGGAGGTAAAATAGGAGGCTGGAATGCTGTGGTAGACTCGGGGCATGGACAAGGGCCCTGTTTTGGAGCACCTCATGAAGATGAGTCGAGTTGTCCTTTGGAGAGGAACAAACCACATCTGTCCCCATGAGAAGGGATCACTGTGAGCAGTCACAGGTACCAAGGGTTACAGAGGTGAAGGCTGAAAGCACCACCCAGGCACAGGCTGGCACGATGGAGGCTCAAAAGCCCACATGGGATGGACAGAAGATAGGAACAAGGAATGGGAAGGCTGCTGAGGAGGCTGCTTGGGTTATGAACCATGTTTGCATCCCTCAGGGTGACAGGAGCCACTCCAGGGAGGGGACAGGGGGCCTAGAGGGCCAGCTGTGTCCTACCTCGAGGCTGTGCAGCTCGACACGAGGCAGCTGTCTCTCAGCAGGGTGGTGGGGACACGCCAGCACCAGGTGACCCCCGGCTCCAAAGCACAGCGCCGTGTGCAGCTGTGGGAACTTGAGGGGGACTGCTGGGGTTGGGGTGGACACCGAGGGCCCCCCTGCAATGACACATAGGCCACTGTGAGCCACTCACACTGATCACACTCCACATCCACTGTGGAGGACTTGACCAGGTCCCAACCTTGTCCCCCAACTTGAGGGGCCCTCCACTGACCCCGTATGCAAGAATTGTCCCCCAAAGCAGCAGATGTGCACAGCAGCTCCTATACCTACCCAGGCAGAGCCCCCAGACCATTCACCCACCCCACAGCCCCCAGTCATGCCTTGTGCCTGCACAACCTCCTCTAGGAGAGGACCCAGCTGAGAGACAGCCAATATCCTACCACCAGCCATTTATTCCCTTGCTTCCCCCTTGTCAGAGCCCCCCATTACACCTCACCTGTTTGTCCCACGGTCCAGGACCCTGGAAGCACAGGGTCGTCGTGGTCGGCACTGTCACGGATGTACAGGCTGAGCTCATGGCTGCTGGAGCTGAGTCCTGACTCTTGGTACTGCAGGAGCTGGCTGGGCTGGCCTGAGGGCTGTGAGGGAGGGAGAACACACAAACCTGGCTCAAAAACTAGGGACACTGCTGATTTCCTGCTCCCAGGCAGTGGGGCAGGCTCTGCTGCTCCAGGAAAGTGCCCAGCAGGAACAGCACAGCCAATTCCTATCTGAGCAGCTCAAGACCTACACCAGCTTGAGTTCACCCAATAACTTAGAAAAGTAATTTACATCAGCCACAGCTGTAGTCCAACAGCTTTCCTAGCACTAACATGAGCTCCTCACCACAGTCAAGGAGATGGGACTTGGAAACCCAAAAAAGCACCACCCAGGAGCAAAATCACCAGAGCAGCTTTGATTTGATCTTACAATTTTCTCTTGGCAAAACCCAGCAGTCAGGACACAAGTGTGCTGGAGCATGACTCGGTGGACAGAGCTGACAATGACAAACAGCTGTCAGCCACCTAGGAAGGCTAGAATCGTGGCATCATTAAGGTTGGAAAAGCCCTCTAAGATTAAGTCCTACCATTAATCCAACACTGCCATGTTCACCACCAAACCATGTCCCCAACTGCCACATCTACATGTCTTTAAAATTCACCAGGGATGCCTCTAGTACCTCCTGGGCAGCCTATGCCAGGGTTTGGCAACTCTTTTGTTAAAGAATTTTTTTCCTAGTATCCAACCTAAACCTTCCCTGGCACAACTTCAGGCTGTTTCCTGGTGTTCTGTCACTTGTTCCATGGGAGAGGAGCCTGATCCCCATGTGGCTACAGCCTCCTATCAGGGAGTTGCAGAGAGTAACAAGGTCATCCCTGAGCCTCCTCTCCTCCAGGCTGAGCCCCCACAGTCCTCTCTGCCTCTCCTCATCAGGCTTGTGCTCCAGACCCTTCCGCAGCTCTGTTGCAGAACATCCCACTAAGCCTGGATTTCTGTCCTGCTCCTGTGCTGAGCATACAGCCCTGCACCTGGGGGAGGGACAGCCCAGCAGAGGGAGAGAACAGGAACACTAAAAACCTGCTGCATAATCCCCAGGGACTGTCAGGCACCAAGTGCTAAATAACAAAGGGCCCCTTTTCTCAGCTGGAGGGGGACACATGGATTTTCCCAAATCTCAGAGATTCTTGTCCTCCACCCCTGCCCATCTTGAGGTCACCTCTTTGGGCTGGCCACCAGCCTCCTCCGAATCACTGCCAAGGGTTCCTTCCCCTGTCCCTTCCCTCCTGGCAGCTGAGGTGGAGCTCTCCTCATAGGAGTTGTAGGTCTGTGTCCTGCAGTGGGAGCAAAGGAAGACTTGCTGAAGGTCTGGGATTTTTGAACCACCCACAAACCCACTCATTTTGCAGCAGGTGGTTTCACAAGGCTGCACAGACTTGCCAGCTTTACCTGTCCTGCCCTGGGGGGCCCGTGGCCAGGTTGGGGTGGTAGCCCCTGTAGTAGTGCTGGTCCCGGTAACTCTTGCCATAAGATCCTTGTCTCAGATCTAGAGACAATCAAGATTCAGCATTATCCCTCCAGAGCAACAATGAAGTTTCAAAAGAAAAAACACGAGTCAGGCAATTTGCCATGCCCACTCAGTTTGCTTCCAAATTATCCCAACACATTGGAGATATGATAATAATGCCTTGTGCACATTTGCCAACACAGCACTGATGTCCTTTTCTCTTTCCTCCCTCCCCTTCTGTTCAGTCCAGAAACACCTAAGAAGAGGCCCTGGCCATCCTGCTCACACAGCACCATCAAACTTGGGCTGGAACCAGGAGTGACACAGGTTTTTAGCCATGGTAATGAAGATCAGACCTCCCTTGGGTGCACCCAGCTCCTGCTCACATTTCCTAAATGCAGACAGGGAGCCAGTGCTGCACAGAGCACCCACCACCACCCAGGAGTGTGGGCAGGAGAGAGCCCTGGATGTGTGCAAGCCCTGGGAGAAGAACCCTTCCTGGGGAAAGCATCACTTCTCCTGCAAGCTGCCTCCATCCCCAGAGCCAAAGGAGGAGCCCATACCTCTGTCATCCTGCCATGGCACCGGCTGCCACTGGTGGCTTTGGTAGGGGTAGCCATCTCTGTTGCCAGCTGCAGGATACTGCCACTGGAGGTCTTCATAGCCCTGCCTGGAAAACAACACACTGATCTGGGGAAGAAAGGGTTCCAGGGTCACATCTAGGGTCTCTCCTGCTTGGGACCTTTGAGGCAGCAAAGGGGATGGAAATAAAGCCAGGTCCCCTGCTCGGTGGCAGGGCCAGGAACTGGTCCAGCATCACACCTGGAAGGAGCAGGAGGAGGTTTGGATGCTTTGCTGCCCCCACCTCTGAGAAAGCTGTGCACTGCAGTTTCAGGTGATGCCCAGTTTTATAGAATCCAAGAATGGTTGGGGTTCAAAGGGACCTTTAATGGTCATCTCATTTCAACCCCTGCCATGGGCAGGGACACCTTCCACTAGACCAGGGTGCTCCAAGCCCTGTCTAACCTGGCCTGGAATACTTCCAGGGATGGGGCAACCTGTGCCAGAGCCTCACCACACTTAGAGAGAAAATTTACTTCCTAATATCCCATCTGCATCATACGACCTCAGCACAAAACCCCATGTACTGACCCCATAATTCACTGAGGGCAATAACTCAGGCAAATCATCCCAGATTTGCTGGAATCTCTTTCTCAGCACTGAGAGCATCCTCCAGCCCACATTTTATCCATCCACTCTTCACTGTTTCAGCAGCTGAGCTTGCAGGCTGCCTCTTGCTCCTATATTACCACTTGTATTTTTATTGTTCACCTTGCACTTAGAAAAAAAGAACTGCATTTAATCAAACCTGTAAGAAAAATGCACCTCAGGGCTGTGACAGAGCTTGTTAAACAGCAACCACAGAAGTCACAGTTTAAGAAGAAATCAGAGCTGCAAACGCTATGCAGCCTTAAATACAGAAGTCATGGGGCTGCTTGAATAGCTGGACATCACCTACTGACCCACTGTGTCCCTGTGCAGTCACGAGGGCAGGACCTGTGAGCAGTGAAATGGGCAGTTCTTATTTTAAGGAGGTTTCCATAAAGAGGGACCAAAGGGATCTCACCTGGAGTGGGGCTGGCTGGGGTAGCTGCTGTCGGCACGGGAAGCCGGCCGGCGGGTGTCACTCCGGGAGTGGTGGCCCTCGTCCCAGGGGTGACCAGGGAGGTGTCTCCCGTGCCAGGAGCCGGGCCGAGGAGCCTGCCCTGACTGCAGGAGGTGCCGCCGGAGCGGTGCCGGGGGGCCGTGGTGCCCCTCTGCCCATGAGCCCCGAGCTGCCGGCCTCTCCCAGGGCTGGGGCGTCTGGGCAGGGGCCCAGGGCTCCATCACAAACTTGCCAGCAAAATCCTCTCTGGTTTTGGGGAGCTTAAGCCCCAAATGGCTTTAGTGGCCTGCAAATGATAAGTCACAGTGTCTTTGATCAGCAGCTTTTCAACCCCCTCAAAGCCCCCTTTTTGAAGCCTATAGCCAACTACTGCTTTTTAGGAGCATCCTGGAAACCCAGGATCCTTTCCAAAATACCCAGAGGCAAGGAAAAGTCAGTGCTACATCTTCCTTAACTTGAAGCTCCCCTTAAAACTCCAGGATGAAATGGTCTGCCTTTGAAAGCAGCACACATCCATCTCTTCCCAGAACAAGAATCTCAGAATGGTTTGGGTTGAAAGTCACCTTAAAAATCATCAAGTTCCAGCCCCCTGCCATGGGCAGGGACACCTTCCATTAGACCAGGGTGCCCAAAGCCCCATCCAACCTGATGTTGAACACTTCCAGAGATGAGGAGTTCCTCTGGGCAGCCTGTGCCAGGGCCTCACCTTCCTCACAGGAAAGAATTTCTTCCCAATACCTAACCTAAATCTCTCCTCTTTCAGTTTAAAACCATCCCCCCTTGCCCTATTGCTACGGGCCCTGCTATAAAATTTGTCCTTACCTTAAAAAGCTCTCTTATACCCAGGTAGGATCCTCCCAACTTCAAAGCACCAGCGCTCACAGCCCCCTCAAGCTGTGAGAGGCTGAGAAATCATCCTCCCCTCTGTGACATGGCAGTGAAACCCCATTTGATGTGCAGTACGGGAGGGGGCATTGGCAAAGCTTTGGGCAGGACAAGGAGTTTTGTTCTAAGAAATGAGCAAGCAGGGAGAAATGGAGGTTTGTTGTTGTGAGCTATGGGATGGGGTGGAAACAGGGATTTCCTCCTGCCTTTCAGCTCCAGCAAGAATCCCAAGCGGGCAGCAGATTTGGTAATAGCAGCCCCATGCAGAAGAGGAAATCCTGAGGAGAGCCCAGGGCGGCACATGGGTGAAGCCCCAGGTGCCAGGGGGATGTCACCCTCAAGCCCCCCATGTCTCCTCTTGCAGCATCTGTACCCAAAGTGCCCCCACCACTACAGGCATCCCCAACGGAGGGAGATGGCCAGATGCTGTCTGAACCCCTCCTCACTCCTCCCCCTCAAAGTTTAGGGCACTTTGGCGTGATTTCAGGACTGGAAAACACACAGGTCTGAACAGAGGTGGCTCAGTTTGTGGCTTTCTAGGTGATATCCAAATAAACCCTTGCCTTAAATAGCCCCCAGCCACAAACATCCAGGTAGCCATTATTCCAATCCCACCAAGGGCCCACCCCAATTTTTGGCCAGGGGCTCCCACCACCATCCTCCCCCCTCAGCAGCCACACACACCTGCTCAGAGGCCGCCGGGGCCCTTCCTCTGCTCCCTGTTGCCACTTCCAAAGTCCACTTCCACATGGGCCAGTGGGCAAAGGGCAGCCTCTGCTCCTCCGCCCTGCGCCGCCGCTCGCTCGGCTCCCGGGGGATTCCTGCTGCTCTCTGCATCCTGAGGGTCACCTCTCCCATCTCTTGGGTCTCCTCCCACCCAAGGTAAGGAGCACGCAGTCCTACAAGCTCAAAAAAAGCCAGATCTTTCTCCTGGGGAGTTTTTAAATGAAGTAAGTAGGGGCTGATAGTGATAGGACAAAGGTGAACAGCTTTAAGCTGTAAAAGCAGAGATTTAGATTAGATGTTAGGAGGGAATTCTTCCCTGTGAGGGTGGGGAGGCCCTGGCACAGGGTGCCCAGGGAAGCTGTGGCTGTCCCTGGATCCCTGGATGTGTCCAAGGCCAAGTTGGATGGGGCTTGGAGCAGCCTGGGACGGTGGAAGGTGTCCCTGGGGGTGGAATGAGATGATCTTTAAGGTCCTTTCCCACCCCAGGCATTCCAGGATACTATGAAATGTCTCTTTCAATATATCCTCACATCTCCTAAATAATAATAATAAATAAAACCTGATTGGTTTCATTCAGACCCAGCCACAGGTCAAGCAAATAACATCCATCCCACCATGTCCTGCCCAGGGCAGAATTTGGGCAGGATGGAGCTGGGCTCCACCCCAGCACAGCTTCATCTCAGTCATTACAACACTATAATGGCCTTGTTCTCTAAGTGACCAGAGATTCCTGCCTGGAGACCCTATTCTGAACTCCCCATGGCACCTTAAAATCTGGAAAATTAGCAAATTAAATCAAATGATGTCATAGAAAACGACATTAAAAGTGACATATAAGGTCCATCATCTACCACCCAGCAGTGCAGTGATGTCTCACCTTCTCCCCCATTCCCAGAGCCTCCAAATTACCTCCACTTTAACATGACAGCACTGACTGATTTGGGATTCACAGGCAGGAGAGTTTGCTTTGCATCATGGTGGCACTGTCAGAAACCCCCTCCTTTAATGATGTTGAAAGACTACATATATTATAGCTTCAGACCTTGAAATTTCCACCCTGCTGGGAGAGTAAGAAATTTTCCCTGGTGATCCTGAGAAATAAGCACTCGGTCTCTGCAGAATTCAAGATTTCAAGTAAAAAAATATCCTTAGCACTCAGCCGTACAGAAATCCGACTGGGAGAAACACAAACCAGGGCAGCGCTGTCTTCGTGCTGCTGAGCTGCTGCAGTAGAATGAAATTAAGCATCTCCTCTTATTTCACAGCTGCCTTTCAAAACTTCAGGAGGTTTTGAAGGAAAAGGTCTGTTATGGACAGATCAGGGCTCAGGGGATGCAAGAAAGGATCCCTAGGAACTATGAGAGTCACACTTTAAAAATACACAAATTGATAGGATATTTCACTAATATAAATAACATAATTCCACTTGGTTTCTTGCTAATAATTTTATGGTTTTTTAGCCAAGAGGTGACTGCTAGATGTTTCCAACCTGTTTTCTAGCAACAACACAAATCTATACTGGGAGTCTGCAGGGCTCAATCAGCATCACATAAAGATGCTGAAAAGGGGAGTCAATTTAAATTAGATATAAGGAAGGAGTTTTTTACAGTGAGGGTGGTGAGGCCCTGGCACAGGCTGCCCACAGAAACTGTGGCTGCCCCATCCCTGGAAGTATTGAATGTCAGGTTGGATGGTTCAAGCTGATCTTGCTGAAGATGTTCCTGCTCACTGCAAGGGGAGTTGGACTGGATGACCTTTAAAATCCTTTCCAACCCAAACTACTCCATCTCTATCATCCTCAGGCTGCTGTTGCCAGCCTAACCTGGGAGGCTTGGATTACAAGGAAGATTTGGGAGCTTGTCTTGCATAAAAGCAGCTGCAGCTTGTGATGCTTGTGTTTGAGATATGTGGAAACTGTTCCTGTTCTTGCTAGGGAAGAAGAGGTGAGAAACTCCACCACCAACGTAAAGCTTCGAACAGAAGTGGTTTAAAATGGATGGGGAACACCACCTTTAAGGCAAAAGCAGGAAAGTGTGTTGGAAAAAGAAAGAGCCAAGGAAAGGAGCTGGGGAATGAAAAGTGACAGAAGAAAAAACAGAGAAAAAAGTCTCAGATGGGCTACAAAGAGGCGAAGAAAATGATAACCTTTCAACATCATCACATCTAGCCAAGGAATTACTATTTTAAAGGAGTCATAGCTGTGCCCTAGGACTGCCATGAAGCTTACAGGACACTTGCAATGCAGGCAGCAGATAGCATTTGTCACAGAGCTGAAGGGACACCGCTATCATGTTAAAACATCACATTTTTCTGCTTTAAAAGATTTCACTGGTGTTGTTACACTAACAAGATTAGGTGGAAAACATTTTTCTTCATGCCCTCAGTGTGTTTGTGCAGCTCCTTGGGGCACTGATCATGGACAGCCCCAGGCTCTCAGGTCAGTCACCCACAGCAAACCCAACCTCATCTGAAACCTTTGTGACCCAAGAGAAGAAATTCAGGTGGCTTCAGTACTTGAAGCTATTTTGAGGTGATTTATATTGTTTCTACTTGGTTCTGAGATAAGGTTTATTTTTTTTAAAGCAGAATTGATAGGAAGCTTTGTTAATCTCTGAGCTTCAGCCCCCTATAAATGTGAAAATATATATATGGTAACAAATGTGCTCTTTTTTCTTTTCTTCTTTTTTTGTGTGGAGATGTCTTGAGCATCATGCAGGGCAGAAATGCAAGTAGAAAATGAGCTACATAAAATGTGAAAACTCATCTTAAATATTCTACACAGCAAAAAACACCAGCCCCGAGCGCGCTGCCAGCTTTTGAGGCATTTGGCAGCCTATTTCATGTCACACAGAGCAAGAAAACAAAAACCACCCAGGCCTCAGGTTCCCAGACAGGCTGAGCACCTGCATCACATGGGGAGAGCCCTCACCCCCAGTCAGTCTCAATGGCAGCTAATTAATAATTAGCTTGATCACCCCTCTCAGGCTCAAAGGGAAGGAGCTGTGAGAGCCCTTGCTCCTGCTAGGGGGTGGCATTTGGAGCTTCCCAGGCCACGGGCATGCTGGCGGGAGGAAGGTGGTGTCTCCTGAAGCAGCTGAGATGGGGTCTGCTCCCACCTACAAGGCACCGCCTCAGCACCATCCTGTGGGTGTGATCTGGCCATCATGGCCCCACTCCTGCAGCCACTCTGTGAGCTCCAGTTCCCACCCATGGTTTTGCACCTTCTTCCCCACGTGAGGTCGTTTCCAGTTTGGATGGATACAGCTGTCCCTCCCCACCACCACCCTGCACACACAGCCACGTTCAGCAGCTTCCAGACACGCCTATTAATTTTTGGAGACTTAGGCAAGAATATTAATTGCATTTCAGAGGCATTCAGCATATTAGAAAAAGCATTTTATACCCTGCATTGTATCTGGTGAAGAAGCAGAGCTGTAAAAAGCTGTTATTTGTGAAACTCAAAATACATCCCCAGTCTGGATGCACCAGAACCGTGACCTCAGCCTTCTGCGTGAGCTCCTGTTACAGAACAAATCCCAAAAAACTTCCTAATCTTTCTCTTACTTCATTCCCACTTCAGCCGACCCTCCTTAACTCTTGGCTGTGAATACTAAGTCCTGGTTACCTGCATCCCCCACCCTTAAAGAAGAGGCTGTGCAGCTCCTGCATTCCTTCCAGGCTGGCTTGCAGCACCTCACCTGCCTGGACCCACCACGGGGAGGGACTGGGATGCACAGGGACCCATGGAGGGACTGGGATGCACAGGGACCCACGGAGGGAGCAGAGCTAAACCCAACAGCAGTGAGGAGGCCAGAGAGTTTTCAGTATTCAGGTCCTCTCGTTTTCCTGTGCAACACCCCTTATGTTTTCCCAGCCATAAAATTGATGTTTATCTCACTTCTAACTGCCTTACAGAGATCATTACACATTGCAAATGCAGCCATTTGCGGATAAAACGAGCACAGGCAGCCTGGAGACTGTCACACCACCCCTTCCCGTGCCACACTGCAATGCCTTACAACCTTTAAGCTGAAAATTAACATAGAATACCAAGGGACACAGAAATATTTGTCAGGCAAAAAGAAAAAAAAAAAAAACAACGAAGCAGAGGCAATTCTTCCACACCACCCCCTGCTCAGTCAGGGAAATTTAATTTTTAATTGGGACAAATCCTGCAGCTATTCCTGTGGCATTAAGTAAGACCAAGACAAAAACAAAAACAAAAAAAAAAAAAAAAAAAAAACAACAGCCAAGAGAAGGTTGTTATTCTGTGTCTAAAATCTCCTTGCTCTAAAAGGTCCTTCTGGATCTGGGTGTGTTGGAAGGTGTGGAGGGCACAGAAGGCAAAGAGGGAGATGCAGATGTTAAAAGAAGAAACCCCAGGGGCCACAGCTGCTGCCTCAACAGCTCCTGATGTGTGTGCCATGCAGAAGCAGGGCTCTGGGAGGCCAGGGCAACAGCAGCCCTCGTCGAGCTGGTGCCCCCCGAGACTCCCACATCACCCCACCACCCCCAGGCTCCTTTCCTGGTGGCCATGGAGGGAGTGCCCAGACAGAGCCTTCCCCGAGGTCTCCATCGAGTGCCAGAGCAGGGAAAGCCGATCAGCTGGACATCTTTAGCCCCGGGAAGTTGCAGGGTGTCCTTTTGAAAACATTGCCATCTTGTGTCTCTTCAGACACCCGAACACTGCTCCAGGAGCTTTATTACCGGCAATCAGGGGCAATAAAGACCCGTGACAGTTACAGATCGCCTGGCTGTGTCCTGTTCCTATTGCTGCCATGTAAAGTTGGACAGTAACCCATTTCTCGCATTTTTTTATCTCAATTTATGACTCCTCTGCCATGAAAAGCCACTTATGCCCTCCACAGTTACATACACCGTATCCTCCAAGGCCAGTAAATCATGGTCTCAAGTCATGTCAAATTCTGTGAAATAATGCTAAATTGCAGTTGCACTCTAAGGCGAGAAGCTGCAAAATTGAGAGAGAACAAGCTCTGTTTAAAGCCAGAAACCCAGCTGGCAGCCTCCCATGGCTTGAAGAGGCAAGGACCACAAAAACCCCTCGGTGAAAGAGAAAATCCTGATAGCAGTGAGCCACAGGACCCTCTGGGCCACCCCAGGCTGCCTCTGTAGGTCTTCTGTGGGGTAATCCCAAGAGTTTAAATAGTCCAAGCTCAGAGGATTTCACTTTAGAAACTGAGCTGAATTCCCTCACAGCCAGGACACAGAGGGCTGGGAGCAGGACAGAGCCAGGCTCCAGCAGCATTTATTCATTGAGGCTCGGTCCTCAGCCTGAACTTGGGCTTGGAAAGAAAACTGGGGATCTGATGGGGTCATTGTTTAAAGTTTTGGGGGTTGTTGGGGTTTTTTGTGCAAACAGAAGTTATAGAAATACTAACACAGCAGGGTTTCACTCTGCTGAGCCCATCTGGGCTCACTCAAAGTGCTGGGCCCTGCACCAAGACCTGGGGAAACTGAGGACAAAAAAACTTGACCCCAAACCACCCTTTACATTTTTCAGGGGCATAGTGACTTGTCTTTTCCCTTCTGCAGCAGTTAAACTTTCATGAAAGCTGGATTAACTTGGAGAAGAGCCAGCTCCAGGGACAGACAGCAACATGATAGAATGAGAGCAACAAAGACCCAGACCACTGCTGTTCCTGCTAATTCCCCTGCCTGCATCCCATACTAGTAATATCCAGGGGGCTCAAATTGCTCCATGCACTGCAGCTTCTCCTTCTCACCATGACAGAACATCCAGCCTTGCAAAGGCACCAGGCACCTCTTTCACCATTTCTCAGAAAAACCCTTGGAAAAAAAAAAAAACAACAACAACAACAAAAAAACCCCACTGCTATTTTGGAAAACAGTTTATTCCACAGTCTCAGCTCAGGAGTCTTCTTCACTTCACAAGGTGACCTCACAGCCCATTGCAGGAGCCCAGAGTACGCGGTACAAGCTCTCCAGGTGGAAGAATGCCTCCCCAGAAAGAGAAAAGATCCAAAGTACACACACACACACACAAAAAAAAGAGGAAAATAATGAGCAGCCATGACAGAGACAAGGAAAATCACAAAACATCTCCAGCCAGTCTTAGCTGATAAAAACCCAACGTGCATAGCACACAGCTTTGGGCTGCGATACACTTAGCCCTCTCTGAATGTTTAATGGGAGTGTATGCATCAGTTAATCAGCAGCACAAGACACAAAGCGTTTTGTACCTCCTTGCCACGTGTTGTGCAATTAAAAGGCTTCTCATTCAGGCACAGAAAGAAAAGTCAAGGGACTTTGGCTGCGAAACATCCATTATTCAAAAGTATATCCATTATTCAAAGTTTTTCTTAAAATCCTATTGTCAGTTTGAAAGGAAAAAGAAAATGAGTTTCTGAAAGCTGTGCTCCGTTGATATTCCACGCCAATTTTTGCTGATTGTAAGTACTAAAACTCCAGACATTTTGAGGAACTAAAGAAATCCTTCACAATTGATGAGAAAGGCAACACCCTGTGGGAGTCACAATTTCCCCCCCCCTCAGTTAACTCTACCTAGCAGGGGTGTGAAACACCCGGGCCAACGATGCCCCCTCCTTTCCCCAATTGCTCAGCGACCCCAGCGTGAGGCTGAGGAGCAGCTGTTCAGGAGGAGCAACACCAAACTGCTCAGCAGGCAGGAACAGACAGCCAGCACTGCACCCCTGATGCTGGTGAGGGAAGCCTGCGTGGGAGGCACAGCCTTCCCACAGCACTCAGGAGCTTCCACGTGGGGTGCCAGGGCTCAGCTGCAGGAGCTCAAATGGGAAACAGATCCCAAGGGTGCCTCCTGCCATCCAGATGTGGGGGAAGAGGAGCATCAGATCCCACAGAGCCCCTCCAGGAGCCACCCAGCTCTACCACAGCCCCTGCTGCCCTCAGTGGAAAAAGCACTGGGACAAACAGCACTGCTCCAGGGAGGATGCCACCCAGGAACCACCTGGACAGTGGAAAATATTCAGCAAGAGCAACAAATTGTGATAAATTGCCGACATTAGAATATAAAATAAGTAGCCAAGGTTTTACCTCCTCTTGGAGCTGGAGGAGAGAGTGCTGAGCACCCCCTGAGGATCCAGGCATCATGCACCTCTGTAGGGATGAAATAAGTCTTAAGTCCAGGTGGTCAGTCAGTCCCCAGGCTGGAATCAGGTCCAGGGAAACAAACATGCTTGGCCAGGCCCAGAGCAGCAGGGTCTAAGGCCAGGCTGACTATGCTGAGCTGAGCTAGAGATTAGTGTTGCTAGTCAAGGCTTAGAAAGCAGAAAAGCCCCCAGGCTGAGCTTATTTAGAGCCCCAGCCCAAGGGTGGGGATGCACCAGAGGCACTTAGGGAGAGGTAGAGCAGCTAAAGGCTGCTGTGCTGTAGGGCTGGCTGTTGAAGAAAGGGCTGAACTGAAATTATTATTGAAGTTATATATCAGATTAAGAAGTAGGGACTAAAACCTGAAAAAAATCGAGAGTTATGAGCCAATAAAGGTGCTTATAACTTTAATTTAAATAAATATGTGTGATAGAAGAATAGAAGCCTTGGAAAGGCTTCCCTGTCCTCGAAGAGGTAAGCCTATAACATGTAGTAGTCTCTCAAGGCTCAAAGATTGTTTTAGGTGAGTAAAGGAAGAGCAAAAGAAAAAATGCTAGAGGGAAGCAACATTCCCTCTGTGATAAATACTTGTTGTAACTGTAATACTATATAAGAATATATGCTATTAGGCAGGCTTAAAATCTGCTTATTTGGGATTTCTGTTAATGTACAGTGTGTAACTGAAGTGTGGAACCTCCAGTGGTGTGACCTGAGCACGGCAAAGACACGACTGCACCAGAGCTGATTGATGGAAGGGTGATGGCTGAGAACCGATAAATGCAGTAACTTGGGTGTAACCTATTAAAGCCCTTCAACACTGCTGGAAGCTCAGTGGGTGCCACAGGGTCAGAGTCCTGCTCTTCCACCATCATGCTGACTATTTTTCTACTGTCAGACTACCAACTTTAGGTGTTGCCAATAACTTGGGGAACAATTTAAGTGTATAAAATGAAGGCATTATTCAGCAGCCTGTGCTGACAGCTATCTTTAAGCAGCACATTTATCTAAAGTACAATGATGCTTCAATAGTGGATACCTGTAGAGTGCTTCCAGGGCACTAAAATGAGCTGGATTTTATCTGCAGGAAGGCTATGGCTCACAGCTTATTTGGACAAATTCTTTGCTGCAATAGACCATTTTCTGCTATTACCAGTGAAATAAGCTAAACACCCACTTCTTTTCTTCCACAATGAGAAGCTGTGCATGATGTGATAAATTTGCAAAGCTTTGAAAGGACGGATGGGAGTTTAAAAACTTCCTCCAGGGTCTAAGACACTGCCAAGCAGGACTGGAGTTGCAAAAGGAAGCCGGGAGGGGTACTGCAGCACCAGCAGTGCTGAAGAGGCTCACGGAGCCAGAGCTGCTGCGATGCTGGAACAGCAGGGCACAGCACAGACAAATTGAAGCACTGACGGATGAAATGGTCTGCCTGTTGTGACTCCGCAGCCCCTTGTAGCTCAAGTTTCTCTCGTTAAGCTTCAAAGAAAGCAGCCAGCTCGTTGGTGGCGTCTCAGGGTCCCTTTGTTTGCAGTGGCTCTTATAAAGGTAACAGTGTCTGTAATGGCCCCTCTGGGACCAAGCCGGGCTGGTGCAGGGTCAGGAGCACATTCGTTCTCCCCAGGCAAAAATGCCTGGGAACGTGGCAGGCTGTGTGGAGGGAGGGCAGGAGAGCAGTGTCCCCTCCTTGCTGGCCACTGCTGGCGGCTGGATGGACTTCATTCCCTGTTCAAAGCACACAAACTTGTCCCCTGCCCAAAGTCTTTCTGATTTTGGGTCTCGTTTCAGCTCAGACCTCTCTGTGCAGCTGCTGATGGGGGTACTGCTCTGATACAGAATCACGGAGTGGTTCGCCTCAGAAGGGACCTTAAGGCTCATCTTGTCCTACCCCTCTGCCATGGGCAGGGACACCTTCCACCAGCCCAGGTTGCTCCAAGCCCTGTCCAACCTGGCCTTGGACACTTCCAGGGATCCAGGGGCAGCCACAGCTGCTCTGGGCACCCTGTGCTTCACCCCCCACTATGGCAGTGGCTCCCAAATGGGCACCAGTGGCACCCTGATTAGCCTCAGCTGCTCTTTGTACAGCTCAAACTGGAAGAAGCAGCTGGAAGCAAGCTATGATGCTCTGCTGCCATAGCCACTGACTGCAGCCCAGACACAGAATCAGGCTGCTGTCAGGGGGGAAAAGCGGCCCCAGCCTTCTGATGGGGTTGGAAAAGCAGTGTGAGGAGCCAGCTTACACCTGGAGATGTTGACCTTTCCTGTAGCCTTGTGCTGAGCAGGTGGTTGGAGGCTTCATCTAGCTGCAAATTCAGTCAGAGGTATTTATGGTGATGGCCATGAGGCTTTGCAGGGAAGGAAGGGAGGGGCAGAATGAGAGGCTGCATCTGAGCCTGGGCTTTCCACTCCTGGGATCGAAATAATGCAGGACCAGACCAGCTCCTGGCTATTCCTCTGCTCTACATCCTTGAGTGTGCTGGATGGTGGCTATGTAAATATTTCTGTGGAGCTCAGCCATTACCTAAAGATTAAAATGCCATCGAATAAGTTAAAAAAAATATCTGAACACCTTAACGTGCTCCAGGGGGGAAATGCAAATGAAGGAGCATCAGGATCCACTAATCCACTTCTAAGGCATTATCCCAACACATTATTCTTTAAGAACACAAGCCCTTTGGTATGGGAATGAGTGGGTTTTTATGACATTGCCACTAAGCAATTCTGGCCTTGCAGTACCCAACCAGGAGTTAATGACTCCTTGGCTCCAACTCAGTGAAAGAAGATTTAAAAGGATGAGGGGAAAATGGGATTTCTTGATTTAATATTTTTGTTTCTTAGAGAACAAGAACTCTGGAGTTCCTGTGCCAGGGGCCTAACTGCTCACAAAACTCTTTCTACAAAAAAGAAAAAAAAAGGCTATTTGCTAGAATAATTCTGAGGAGTCTTCCCAATACTTACCTCTTCTAGTTTGGAGAGTGCTCGAACATGGGAATGAGTATTACTAAGAAATTGAGAAGATAAACAAAAAAGTGGAAAATACATCTTCCTGGCAGGGACTTGGAATGTTCCCATGGCACAAAAGGTTCTTCAGAAACAGCAGATTAGGGGGGAAGAGGAGGATTTTTCTTCTTGCAAAACCCACTCTCACAATCCTGCCCTCCCACCTGCAAGGGGAGTGAGGAAAGACGATCCACTGGAGGTCTTGCATGTAGTCTTGAGGCATGACCTATGTACTGAGGAGGGTTTTTACTTCAGAGCAACTTTCCAGAGCTTCCTTGAAGATGATGGATGGGATAATGGGGAAAAAATCCTTTACTGTGAGGGTGGTGAAGCTGTGGAACAGCTTGCCCAGGGAAACTGCAGATGCCTCATCTCTGGGAGTGTTCAAGGCCAGGTTAGACAGGAGCAACTTGAGAGAGTGGAAGGTGTCCCTGCCCATGGCATGGGGTTGAAATAAGATGAGCTTTAAGGTGCCTCCCAACCCAGCCCTCTGTGTGATTCTGTCCCCACTGATGGCCTCGATGGCCGTGTGACGCTTCAGCTCCTCTCTGCTCCAGCTGCAGTTCATGCTGTGGCTGGTGCTGCCCTTGAGAGCCAGCTCCCATTTGGGGTCGTTCCCCCTGCCACTATGGCCTGAGACTGAAGGAACAGCCACCACCCCGTGCAAAAGCTGCTCTGCTCTGCTCAGAGAAGCACTGAGAACCTCAGGCTGCACACGTGAGGTTTTTTCAAGCAAGTGGGAAGCTGGGGTGTGACCAACTCTTCCTCTGTATATATTTAAATGTGTATATGGCACAGTGGAAAAAACACATCACTGATTTCTGAAAGGTGCGGTGATTCCAGGCCAGGGGAACCCCCCTGCCATCAGGGATGTGCTGGGTACTGCCATCCAAGGAAGACCTCTACAGAAAGGGGTCCCATGCCCTCCCCTCTTCCCCAGCACAAAGCTTTGATTGTGGTGAAGTGAAACGTTCTGCTAAACAAGGACCAGTATTTGATGTCAGCTTTACAAGCAGGAGTACATTAACTCCAGGCTGCGTGGAAAATGTCACTGCTGTACCATTCACACAGCTCATGTAATTGCTGTGGAGCAGGAGGAGGAGGGTGGCATGGATCATGGTATAGAAATGATTCCTGCAGCCTGTCCCCTCCTCTGCTGCTGTCTCTCTGTATGAACCTGAGGACATTGCTTCATTTCAATGCTTTGTCTCAGGATGTTCCCATCTTTCAGAGGAGCGGAGAACTTGGCATTTCAGCTGGTAGCTGCTGCTGAAAATTGCAGGAGTTGGACACCCCCACTGCAGCTCCCTGGTGAAGGCTGAGTGGCACAGCCACTGCTGCTCACGACCAGAGCTGCTGCCCTGGAGCCCTTCAAGGGCCACTGAGCTCCTCTTTGGTGAGACAGCTTTGTGACAGGATGCTCCCCACTGAGGGGAATGGGGAATTAACTCATCACTGCACCTGGCCTGTGGTGTTTCAGCACTGAACAGGTTCACCAGGAATGTCACATTCTGGATAGAAAGTTTGTGCTGAACAGTTCTGAAGTTTGCAGTGTATCTGTGTGGACTTAGTTTGTAAGAGTGGCCATTTCTGCAGCCCCTGACACTTCAGACTGTTGAAATTCAAAAGGCTGGGGCTGCTGACTGAATCTCTCACTGGCAGCATCCCAGCTGGACCATGTGCAATCCTCACCTCCGTGGGGACTGCATGCTTTCCCCTGCTTAGAGGGAGAGAAAATCAAGATGCAAACCTAAAATGATCACCTCAGCTTATACAGATAGGTGCCAAAGAGACAGGATGCCAGTTTTTTTGACAAATTTTTGACAGCTGAAATACCCAGGCGTAGGGTTATGCTTCATGTGCTGCCCCCTGAGCAGCTGCTGCTGCTGTTTACACTAATTAAGTCCATGTCCCATGGCCAAGAACCAGTGAGATTGTGCCACAGGTGGTTGGCAATTGCACCATGTCCTCATACTACACCTCCAGGGACCTGCTACAGCACCAGCTTCAAGCCATGAGTAATCCCAAAGAGTTATGGGGCCAAAGATCTGTTGAGCTGAACACATGGTGGGGCTTGGTATTTGAGCCCGTTAAAAGATGTAAAAATACTTGGTATTTAGTAGGGTTTTTTACATCTTTTAACAGCCCACTGTTAGGATAAACTTCCCCCAAGCATCACACTCTGCCAAAAATGACAGGGTAAGGGAAAAAACGTAATCTGAGGGTTGTAAGGCAGCAGTTCAGGCAGAACTAAAGCTCTGAACAAATGGACAAAAGTCTTTGCAGTTTTGGAAAACAATAGTTCTGTATCCTCACCTTCTGATCAACGACATGCTCTGCTGCCACAGTTTTAGTGCCAGTCACACCACTCACTCTGCTTCCCTGCCAAAAATCCCTTATTGGATGGGTGGTCAGGAGAGAAATCACATAGTCCTGCTGCTCTCTCTGAATTAAACATTTGGTTTCCCTGTGTTTTCAGGAAGAACCGTGAACAGCTCATGCTGTGTCTAGTAACAGTCCACTTAGCAATTGCATTAAGTGAGTGTATGTACCCCCTTCATCTCCTGAATGTGACTCCTCAGGCAGAGCCTGTGCCTTCTCCATCGGCAGAGCTCGGCATCCCTCACCCACAACCACGGTGCCAAGGCTTGAAGGGGGCACCCTCCATGGCCCACCCCTGGATCTCCGCCCCCACACTGACCGATGAGGGAACACGAGCCCGTTCCTAAACCCTTGCATCCCTGCATTTTCCTTCCCTCCTTTCCCTTCACATGGGCCAAAGGCTGGGGAAGTTGTGAGCAGCAAAATTCCAGGTGGGCAGAAGATGGCAGCAACAGCCCAGCAACAGCTCTGCTTCCCTGGCTAGGGATTTCCTTTCTTCGGGAATACCGGTGTGGTTTTCCAGAGGAGAGGAGACATT
This sequence comes from Anomalospiza imberbis, assembly GCF_031753505.1. Lineage (NCBI taxonomy): Eukaryota > Metazoa > Chordata > Aves > Passeriformes > Viduidae > Anomalospiza > Anomalospiza imberbis. The sequence goes on along the minus strand of NC_089689.1, from coordinate 4,238,280 downwards.
TTCACCCCTTTGGACTTCAGGGTTGTGATCAAGGCACAAGAGACACCTGGACTGGAAAACCAAAGGAGACGGCTCAGCATGAAGAGCTTGGTGTGAGAAGGACCATGGAAGCATTACCCAGGCATTGAAAGGTGTTCTTCCAGCCTGGGTGGATCATTACAGGAGACTTCCATGGATTTAGATCCTTAGTGCAGATAAATTTTCTGCATCATTGTCCTGATACAAGTGATACTGTCCCGTGGGAAGTGGTGGGAAATGGGCAGCAAGCATTGAGGAGCAGCAGTGCTAGGACAGTTTTGGATGTTTTTTTTTTCTTTTAGTCTTTGATCATTGCAGGAGGCTTGCGTGGATTTTAGCTCCTGGGTGCAGGTACACAAGGCCTTGTGGATTTTAAGCTCGACATCCCCTTTCCCCAGTGGAAATATTTAGGAACAATTAGAAACTCACTTTTTTAATGCTCTGCTTTTTCAAGAAATGTGGCAAGTAGATCCTGAACAGTCCACTGTAGTGGGGGTGTAGGTTGGGATGGGCTGGCAGACACTGGAAGTGACATGTGGGAGAGGAGGGAGATGTGAACATCACACTGCCTTGCATCCTGGATTTAACCTTCCTCTTTTCCTCCATCTTGTACACTTTTTGCAACATGCACCTAACTTTTGTTTATTCCTGTTCTTAGGAAGGCTCACTGGGATGGGACTTAAAACATCTTTCAGCTGTGCTGCTGTTTCTCCTGTGGAAGATCTTGGCCGAGTCACCTGTGTAAATTCAGTGTCCACATTTGTTAAAGGGAGACAAAGACTCTTCTTGGAAAAGAGCCTGGAGATGTATCAGTGAAGAGAGGGAACTTTTTCTTATTAATGCAGCATTCAAAGGGGCTGATTTGAAAACAGGGCTTATGCCGTTGTAAGGTGTTGTCAAATACTATAAAAAATAAGCAGGTTCTCATGTTAAGGAGGTTTGCAGGACAAATGGACAGGGCAGAGGGTTTGAAGAGGGGGCCTGGAGGCACAATCCAATTCCCAGAGCAGGGCTTTCTCCAGGGTGTGAAGCTGGTGCCACTACCCTGTCAGTGTTTGTAGAGGGGACAAGGAGAAATCCAAAGTGAAGGGGGTGCTGGAGAGGGAGATGATTGGAGCAGAGGAGCAGCAAAACAGGCAGGGCAGGTACAAGCTCCCTTGAGGAGCATGACTTGATTTACTTCCCCAGTGTAAGGGTATTAGATTATTCTCAGTGACCCAATAAGTGCCACACAAGCCTTTGCAGTGATCACCGTACTTTGTGGGGCTGCAGAGGAGGGCATGGGGCATCCCACATGACCAGAAGCTTTGCCAGTTTGGTAGCCTTGAGCACCTCCTCTTCAGGAGGCTTGTCCCAGGATGAACACCAGAGCCCACAAGAGGAAAGACTCCACCATGCTTTTGCCAGGGCACTGTTTCATAAAGCTCTTACAACTGAAGCCCAGGAGCATCTTTGGAGTGCTCCAAATGTTGGTATGGGAGCAAAGATCTTCAGTGCTGGGCCTGGGGGGAAAGCAAAGGAAGCCCTGCAGTGGGGCCAAGCTGCAGGAACACCTTGGGGAGCCAGAGGGTGCTGAAGGGGAGAGATGAATGATGGGGAAAAGAGACTAGGGAAAAAAGAAAGGATGCCCTGTCCCAGCTTGGGGGGACTTGAGAGGTAACAGGGCCACTGCAGCTCCTCACAGTCCTGCTCCCAGCACAGCACCCCAGGGCACAGCTGTGCATCCCCGGGGGACTGGGCATTGAGCACTGACTGGTGCTTTCAATACTGGGTAAATAGAAAAATGCTGATATTTAGAGTATCTAAGTAGATCTTTGCAGCTTCAGTGACCCACACCAGATGAAAACTTTGCAGAAGAGCATTTTGGCTTCCAAAAGTTTGATTTTTTAGAATTATTTTAATTTTTTTTGGTATTTTTTGAGAGAAGGTGCCTTTGCAGAAGCCTGTGGTGGTTCCCAGCTGTAAAAAAAGGCTGTGTGATGCTATCACAGTGTGCCATCACACTGCTTTTCCCAATGGGGAAACAAAACATTCAGGGGCCATGGGTTGAGTCAGAGCTTGCAGAGCCAGGGCATGAGAGCCCTGATCTGCTGAGTCTCCACCCCATGCCTTAACCACAGCTTTGTCCCTTCCACTCGGGGATCCCACACTCCAGAGCTGCACTGCCGCTTGCGCATGATTTTTGGAGAAAACTATTTTCAGAGAAAATAATGTGCTTCTTGGGCTGAAACATCTTATAATAACTCTCTGTCCAGAAGGCAGATGGGAATGCATGTGGGGGAGGGATGATGAGACAAAAAGTTTGGGAGTGGAGAAATCAGTGTGGCTGTTTGTTACAGCTTCCTAAGAGGAAGACCAGAGCCCACACAGCAGCTACCTGCCAGAGACCCAGGGCTGGGGTTAGGTGTGGCTGTGCCAACGTGGCTGTCCAGCCCATGTCATGCCAGGTGTGGGATAAACTTGGCTGGCTGATTGTTCTGGAGGTAACTCCTAGTTGGCAGTGGTGATCACACCACCTGTGCATCTTTATCTGGAGTGAAGCACGGCATTTGCATGTGAGCACCCTTTTGTCTGGCACCCAGGATCAGGAAGAGAGGTGAATTCCTCTCATAAAACCCTGCAAGAGCTCTAAAGAGCAAGTGGGACTGAGAGGATCTGTGCCCTGAGCAGCGCTCCAGCGGATGTGCCACAGGGCAGGATGCAGTGTAACTGAATGGGTGTGAGATTTTCTGTGTATCCTCTTTTTCCTTCTCGGATTGGCTCCAATAGCTGGTATTTTAGTAGCTTAGGGAGAGAGTGCCTCTCTTACTAGGGTCATGACCTCTAGCCCTGGTGCCTTGTGGTGACGTGAAGGAGAAGGGGAGCAGGCTCACGCTGAGTGCTGGTACCATTTTTAGATATACCAGGTTGTTACTAGACATCATGCACAACTTGGATTGGAATCCTGCAAAAGGACCATGAACTGGCTCTTCTCGGGGCCAAGTGGATTTTAAAATATCAGCTGTGGTCATAGAAGTGCTGAGACTACACTCCCATAGAAAATGCAGAGGTGGGAGGAAAAATACCCAATGCAGCGCCCAGACACTCAGTATTTCTCAGGCAAAAATCTGCCCTCATGCACAGAAAGCCCTAAACATTTTGGACTGTACCTGCAGAGAGGACTGGGCACTGCACATCTGGACAGTGGAGGTTTGTGGAGCATTAGCTGTGGGTTGGGAGCTCAGGCTCCTGGAATTCAAGCTGTACCTCTGCAGGGCAGTCACAACGTGGGCTCTGTGCACACTGTCCTTCACATCTGCCCTTGCCAGGCATCAGCCCTTACCTGTGAGCTCAAGTGGACAACTTGAAAAGCCTTTTGCTGCACTTTGCCACAGGGAGTCTGTCAGCTCGTTTCATCCATCAAATAAGCACACAGCCAGCAGTAATTGCTCCTGGTCTCTGCTGCACAGCCCTGATTAAAAACAGGGCCACAGCCACCAAGTGTCATCGCTGTGGTATTTCCTGCCCAGAGGAACAAATGCTGCTTCCCACCAGCTTCCAGCTTCCCTCCCATAAGCAAGGAAGGTCTCACCTGAATGTACCTGCCATGAAGGCAGATGCAACCAACTTGAATGTCTGAGTGACCGTGCCCATGCCCAGGATCACTGTCTGGGGGACAGGCAGGTGTTTCTTGGCTGGCAGTGTAGCAAACAGGATGGTCAGCTCCACCTTTGAAGCAGCTCAGATGCAATTGAAATTAATCCCTTGTGGAACCCTCCTGGCTTCTGCTGAACTGCAACACAGATGGGTCTGGCTCACTGCATGCAGCAAAAGCCACTTAATTACAGCAGCATCTCAATTTATTTGTTTTGGATCATCTTTATTAGCCATCGCTTAAGCTTGTAATTAAGGGAAGAATAGGGACTGTAAAAAGAGTACCATCCTATGCTGCTGGTCTTCTCCTGTGCTGCAGCAGCTGAGTGTTGCTCCAGTCTGCTCAACACCTTCAGGACTCTCTCCCCCCCGTCACCTATGCTCCAAATTGCCTGCTATATTCCTGGAAAAGCACGGCTGTATTTTTTTTTCCTGGGACACTTCTAATTGACTTGGGTAGAATATCTGATGCCCCAAACACCCTGTAGGCACAGCATGAGTAGCGGGTGCCTCCTGGAGGGATTGCTGCTCATCTCTTCAAATAAACACCCAGGTAGGTTAATACTCTCTCACCCAGTAACAGAGAGCATCAAAATCCTTGCAGAGACCCTGGCAGGAAAAATGAAGGCCTGAGAAGTGAGACCTGAGGCTCACATGGTAACTAAGGGAGCCCAGACCTTCTCCTCAGGAGAGAACATTGCTCAGAAACAAAGCTACATCACAGCTCTCATTGTGGCTGTTGTCATGTGCTTAAATCCTTGTGTTCAGTGGAGGTGTAGCTGTTCAGGTGCTTCTTCTCAAGTGCCCAAGATGTCTCTGTGATTTTCAGCCTGCCTCTGTACCACTGACCCAAATCTCCTCCTCACAACCCTACATCTTGATTGCACTCTTAGGGCTGCAGGGCTGCTGTGACCAGCACCACACAGCCGTTTTCCACCATTCCTGCACTGAGACTCAGTTTTGGTTTGTGCAGCCCACTTCTGGGGTTCCTACATCTTATTTTAAAGGTGGCCTGAACAACCACAAGCATCAGCAGAAACCTTTAATGATCTCTGTGCTTTTAACAGGGACTGAGTATCTCATCCACATCACTGTGATGCTTGCTCCTGGACCAGGACCCACCATGGCCCGTGGGATAAGCTCAGCTGCCGGGAGGTTCACAGGTGAATGGCAGGGATGCATCTCCAACCCAGCATCTTTGCAGGTGCCCTCCTCGTGGGACAAAGGGCTGGATTTGGCTTTGAGAGCTGGCAGCTCCAGTCAAGCACTTTTGTGTAGTCCAGGAGGAAATTCCCCAAACTGGCATCCATCCCCTGTAAAACCAGGAGAAGCTCCTGTTTGTGGTGCAAGGGAATGTACATCAACTGTCAGGGTCTGCTCAGAGGACAGAGGAGAAGGCTGGATGTTGTATTTGTGTGTGAGCTGTTAAAAGCTCCAGAGTAGAGTTCTTCCTTTATTTATTCGAACATCTCAAGGAAGATAGGTTGCTGGACTGGGAGGGGAGAGGAGGAGTTTGCTCCTCCTTTCTTCCAAAGTCTCAGCATCTCCCAGTGCTCTTGATCGCTCCTGTTTGGTGAATGATCCCGTGGTAAATGTGGAAAAGCAGCGTGGAGAACCCCAGGGCTATGTTTGTAATGAAGAGCCATCTCCAGGCTATACCAAGCGAGGTTATTTGCGTCCTGGTACAGCCTTTGTTTGCAAACAACGGCCTCTCTAGGTAACCGCACAACAGAGCACAAGTGCCTATTTATTTGCATCTGCCTCTGCTCACAAGAGTGAAGGAAGGGAACCCATCTGTTTGGGAAAGGGAGAACAAAAATACAGCAGAGGGAAGCTGGTTACATTTGTAATACAGGCAGCCCAAAGAAAGAAGCCCATGATTGTAGAGACGTAGATAAATCTAGTGATTACTCTTTGCTCTAAGTTCAAGCCAAGTCATCTAACCAGGAGCCTGACAAGAAAAATAGAGACAAATACATCATTCCTTCCTTACTGCTCTCATTTCTTGCTCAAAGACAAAACCCAAACCTCTTTGGCTGAGTTACAGTCCAGTAACTGCAGCCTTTCACTGACCCTATGTCCATCCCACGACCTTTTCTGCACTGACTCATCACAGCATCTGCTGCTGTCACCTCCACAGTGTCCTGGGGACCAAAAAAAGGACCTGTTCAAAGGCTACATTTTAAAATGCCAGTCCTGGGCTCCCTGAAGATGATCCAGCCCATGAAGAGAAAGCTGGCAGGTTTGTTACAGTCTTGCCTTTGCTTGTTATAGTCAGTTGGAGAGTTTTACAGATCTGTTCTGAAGGTTGCTGGAGGCTGGTTATTTTGTTTTAAAGTCAGGACAGCAGCAGACTGGCATCCACTATTAAAAGGTGGAATTTAAAAAAGTCATTTGGGCTTTAAAAAGCCAGCTGCTTTTGACAGGCTGAAGGATTTTTTATGTCTGGATATTCCTGACCTGCAAGGTGAGGGGATGTGTTGTCATGGACGAGGATTTGAGCAGCTCCAGCAGACAGAGAGGATCCTCCACCTTCTTTAACAAGGGTTCTGTGCTGACTTGTGAGAGCCTTTAATCAGACTTCAGGTACCCTGGCATGGCCACATCCAGCCATCCCTTGAGCTTTGTTTCCAAAGAAAAGTTCAAAAATCAGACCTTTCTATGCCAGCTCCAGCCTTTCTTCATTTCCCTCCTCCCTAACTCCTATGAGGACAGAAAAAGATACATTTAGTGCTGCATATGCCTTTACATTTGCTTTTCATAAGGGCTTGGCATGAAGGCACATTTCACCCTAAGAACATCCCATTGGAAGGATAAGGTGCTGTTATCTCAGCACCTGTTATCCCTTAGTCTCCTCTGAATAGTTTTGCTTAGCTTGAGAGAACATTTCTCAGCAATTACATAGAAATTGTCTGGTTTGGTGCACTTCTGACACATTTTGCAAAAATACTTGATGTGCCGCAAAAGGACTCAAATGAGGAAGAAAAATGTTTCTCAGCCGGAAAAGTCACGGAAGTGAAGAGCTCACAAGGGTTCATCTGGTGACCCCTCAGGCCGAACTGTCCACAGCATCACCAGGGTCTATATTTGGATGATGTTCTCCCCAGACTGAGTCATATTTCCTTCGAGTTGCTCCAAAAGGCTGATGTATCAGGCAGGGTCCACATTTCAGTCTGAGTCACACAACAGGCCGGAGTGGCCCTTTCTGCTGCTTTTGGGTGGACTTGGATTACCCAGCACATGTGAAAATTAGACCCAAGCTGAGTAAACAAATATTGATCTACTCAACCTCGGGTCACAGCTGAGAAGAGTGTTCTGAAGGAGCATATTGAAAGGGGCTGGATAACATCAGAAGGTATAAATGCAGGATGAAATTCAACCCTGCTCCAGGGAGTTTGCAACCTTAGTGCAATCAATAGGAGCATCTGAAAATGCTGGTCTCATTTGGGTTACAAAAACCCCGTGTCTCTGTGTGGTTCCTCCTTTAGCAGCTGAGTGTAAGAAAATAATTAATGAACAGTCCAGAGCTGCTGAAAAGAGGAGGGGGAGTGATGCTGAAATAGCTGAGTGTCAGGGGCACGTGGAGCTGTAAGTGGATTGGGATGGGAGCAGAGGCACGGCCTGTTTGAGGGAAAAGCAGGGCAGTGGGATAGACTCGCCTGAGATGATTAATGCTGACCCACACCCCATCATCATTCAGGGTATGAGCACTCCTTTCAGACGGAGACTTGCGCTGCCGAATGCGCTACGTGGTAATTTTCCAGGTACTTGGCCATTTGACTTGAGGGTTTTTTAAAACATGCTGGATGAGATGTGATGTCTCGTGAGCACTGGAGGGGAGGCAGCAGAGCGGATTTTTCCCACTGTGGTGAATTAAGTAGGACGTGCTGCCTTCCCAAGCAGAGTCCCTGACCTTCCCGTGTCTCTGTAGGGTCACAGTTTATTTGCTAACACCTTACAGAAAAGCCAGAGCCAGCTGGTCTTTCCTCAGCGGTCTGAGCTTTCCTCCAAAATCCACATTGTGATTTCGGAGAAAAATTCAGACTATTGAGGTTGGTCTATTCAGACCAATAAGGCTGACTCATTGCAGGCCTGATCCCTGACCAGCAAAGTCTCTGGGATTACCAAGAAAATTATTTTCCACTTAAAGGATGGTTTGGGTCAGAAGGGACCTTAAAGAACATCCAGCAAACTGTCTAGTCAGATGGGTTTTCCCTGTTTTCTTCCCAGCAGGATACAAGGACAGGAGCAACCATCCATCAAAGCACATTGTCACCAGCGTGGCAGACAGCAAGCCCCAGGTGTGGAGGGGACAAGCTCTCACAAGCTCACATTTTTGGACCTGGTTCCTGTTTCATGTGGCAGCAGGTTGGCCTCGACCCGGTGCCTGCCCCAACAGAGCAGGACACAGCAGCTTGAAAGGGACTGTCGGGAGAAGAACAGCTGAGAGCCACAACGATCCCGGCGCGTGTATAAATAGAGACAGAGCTGTTATCCTGATGAAATGAGACCAGATGTTTCTCCCAAATCCCTCCTCTCTGCTAGTGAAAATTATAGTTTAGTTACAGCAGTCAAAGCAGGCAGCAAAATATTTCCAACCAACTGATGTTGGGAAGTCAAAGGGGCAAAATGCCTCACTGGGGTAGGGGTACCATGCCCTGTGATGCTGCAGGGATGGATTGGGCATGGTCAGAGTGGGAACCAGAGGAATCCCTTGCTGCCTTTGTTCTATTTCTCTGCTTCATATCCCAGTATTAATGGGCTGAGTTTTAAAGCCCATGCTGCGGCCGCTTTTGTGAGGTAGAAATTCAGTGTCAGCACATGTATCCTGGAGGCAGTTGGCACGAGATGAAGGAGGGACGGCAGCAGCAGTTAAAACTGGGCCTTGGCTCTTTAATATTTAACTTTCCCCAGTGCTGGGTCTTTTTTTTTTTTAATCAGTTTGTGCATTATCTGCCATCCCGTTCAAAGAGGGTTTTAGCACAGAGATTTCAGTGCTTAATCCGAGGGGCAGGGAAAGTGGAAGAGTCTCTCTGAAGGTTCCAGGGCTCATTCTGGCCTCAATTACACCAGCCTAAATCAGCAAAGAGTGGCCACCACGGACTTCGCTGTGACCGCATCGGGCTGCAGGTAACAAAACTGGGGGTCAGTCCTCTATCTCTCCAGGAGATACCTCTGGTCCCTAAGGCTCCATCTGTAAGGGAGCTGCCAGGAGGATCTAAACATCATCAGACTGTCTCAGAATAAACGTCCACCTTGGGCAACAACTTTGGCCTGGCTGTGGCCAGCTGCAGATGCTTAGGAAGGGATATCGGAAGAGGGAGAGTATAAAGTGATCCTTCCTCCGGCATTTCCTCCTGGCTCCTGGTAATCAGCAGTTGAGGGACTTCCTAAGCCGGAGGTTGCATGAATTTGTGTAATCCCTTTTGTTTTTTTTTTTTTTTTCATTCATTTATACTTTTGGCCTCCATGACATCCTGTGGCAGTAAGTTCCACAACGTAATTATGTGTTGTGTGAAAAAGTACTTCCTTTTGTCTGCTTCAGACCTGGCTCCTGAACATTTCACTCCATGTTCTTGTGTTGTGAAGAAAAGGGAAAAAGAATTCCAGGTCCATACCAGACCTCTCTTGACCTCTTCAGACTTCTCTGTCTTTATTTGCCCCAAGGTTTTGTTCTTCCAAACTGGAGTCTCCTTGTTTTTCTAGTCTTTCCTCCTCATATGGTATCTATCCCATCATTTCTACTGCCCTTACCGCCCTCCTCCATGTCTCTTCTCATTTTCTTATTGCCTTTTTTTTTTTGAGATAAGATCACTGAAGTGAGACTTGCTCACTTCTGAAGACATAGTTCATTCTCCTGGAAGAAGGTCAGCTCAAAAGCTTTCTTTTCTCAAGCCACACTGGTGTACTTTCAGTTCTTTAATAACACATACAGCAGTCTTGGGCTTAATGAAAATACATGTGCAGCTCTTTTCAAATACTTGGATTTAATCTATTCTGAGCAAACCCCCAGCCCTAATTTAACTAGAGTCTATGGGTTAAAATGATATCCACAAGTCGATCAACTAAAGGGGCTGATTTACACGAAGGGAATTTCATGCATGTGCTTATATTACTGCTCATTTATGCCTTCACAAATCCCCTGAGCACTACTGGTGGAGAAGACCCCCAGCCAGAACAGCTGAACTGGTGAGCATGAAACTTGGGAGTCTCTGATTTCCAGGACATCTTTATTTATAAAATATGTCTATTTTTGCTCCTGTCATGCCCGCAAAACCAGCCTTCCTATTTTAGTCATCCCTGCTCTTTATTATTGTTTATGTTGCCCTGAACCCCATGAATAAAGGCTGGAGAATGGATTTTGTCTTCTGCTGCCATGTGAATTTCAGAAACCACACTAGCCAGTCCTTCCAGACCTTGCTGTTAGCATGGCTTGATCACACTTGCAGATACAACCAGTCCTCACTTGATGGGAACCAGTTGCTGCTGTCTTGCGCCGCTCCTGCGTAAACGCTGTCCCAGGATTGTGTGGCAGCTTTTTAAAGCTCCACTTTTGGCAGAAGCTTAGCAGCCACATCCTTCCCTCACTACACGCCAGCTCCTCTCCTGCTTCTCAAAGCAGCTCCATCCCCCTTTCCCCCGTGTCCGCTTGTGCGAGTTTCCTGCAGCAGGGAAAGAGCCCAGGCTTGTGTGAGGGATGGGGATGTCTCTGGGAGGCTGGCGGCAAGAAGGGGGCTGTGGGGAGAGTAGGAGGGGAAAACCTTGAGGAGTTTGTTGGGTTGTGGCCACTAAATGATAAGCTGGAAGAATATGTACATTTTATATTATCAGAAGCATTGGGAATGAGCAAGGGTAGAGAGCACGTAGGAGGGAAAAACTGCTTTTCCTACTGCTTTATGGTATTATTATGGCAATTTATGCAGATGTCTGCTCTGGAAGGAGTTTCCTGCACATCCTCAACTCCCAGAACTTTGGAAACCACGCTGCAGAACATGTTTTAGGGTGGGAAGGAGCAAGGAAATGTTACTGGGTGTCCTAGTTGTGCTGTTTCTTTGCAGAATCACCCCTGTCACAGTGGTGGAGGGCCAAATCCCCACCAGATTCCATCCTGGTTTAACTCTTCCTGGTTAAAAGGGTAGTTTTAAAGACCTTTTTTTTTCCCAGAGAATTGAAGCTGACACCATTAAACTCACTGGATCTTTCTTTCCCCTGGTCCTGTCTCTTACCTCTTACAACCTCAGGAAGTGCTGAACTCACTGTTTTGTTTTAAACAAAACAGACGGATAAAGGTCCAAGAGCCAATCCTGGCTCAGTGAGATCCTACAAGCCTCTTCACTGAGGGTGTCCACCCTCTGCCTACAGATATGAATCTGTAGGAAACTGGACTACATTTGTTCTGCCAGTCATGAAACAGCCTAACATTTGGAAGCAGGTTTCTTCATTTTCCAACTCAGCCTGGGAATCGCAGCAGGGTGCATATTGCCCACCCATCCTGCTCTCTCCCAGCTGGGCAGAGAATGACCCAATTGTAGGGCAAGATTCAGGTCAAGCTCTCAGTCAAGCATGAGACAGAAACTCACAGAAATTAGGTTTCATCAATTAATCATGGGGCTGGCAGGACTTTTTTCCTCCACTGAGGAGGAAACTGAGCTTCCATCACAGACACAGCTGTGTGATGTGAGGGTACTCCAACTCACTTGGATCAGGAGGGCAATGGTCACTGCCACTTTGCAAGTCCTCAGCTCCCAGGAGGAGCTTTTGGGAATTCCTAAGACAAACCTTCATGTTCCGGCAATGGATCGGGACCTGTCAAGCTGCAGAGCTCACAGAGTTATGGTCCTTCCTTTCTAAGTGAAGTTGCTGTTCTTCAGCCACAACTTGCTATGTAAACCCTCTTATTCTGCTCTGCTGCAAAACAAAACAAGATGACAGAAGTGTTGGTTAGAAGGTGTGGGAGCTGTTATCTACTTTAAAGCAGCTTTATGGCAGCATAACTGCTACAGGTCCACACTAAATCAACTGCTCTTTCAATAAAGAAAAAACTGTTAGTGCCTCTAAGTTGTGTACAGAGGTGAGCCCTTGGAAGCAGCCTGTGCTAGTGGAGATAATCACTGGATCTGAGTGCCTGGGTGAACCCACACAGTTCATATCGATCGTGGACAGGTGCAGGCTCAGTCCAGGAGATTACAGGGATGGAACCCAAAGTACGCTGAACCCCTTTGCCCACCTTCCCTGAAAATTCAAGTCACAATGCCATGATCTAAAAGACACTGTAGGATGCATGCTTTATTCACAGCTGTTTTATTCTAGACTTTTAAAGAGCATGTACCTTAAGCACTGGGAAATTCACCAAAATACAAAAGGGAAATAGAAAACTGAAACATGGTGTACTGGGGGAGGTCAGTAAATAGACATTCAGGACAAACCAGCCCGCAAATCCCCTAAATGAAATGCACTTAATGAGTTGCCCTCCTTTCCCGGCAGCACATTTCCTCATGTACCTGAGAGAAACAGCCTGTGTGAGCGCATGAAAGATTTATCAGTGTCGGTCAGGCGTGCCAGCGCAGCTCTGAGCCTGGGGAACCCCACGGCACCGCTGTCTGAGACCAACCCCATCACCCTGGCGTTGCCGCGGCGCTACCGGGAGAACGGGCCGCTGGGAGAGGCGCGCGGCCCCAGCCGGATTATCCCGAGTTGTATTCCTTCGGGACGCCTTCCCGAGCCGCCACTCCCCTTCCCGCTGAGGGGAGGAACCATCTTGAGTCCCCCCCGGGCTGCCACTCGAAGCCCCGCGCAGCGAGGCGGCCTCGGGGGCAGGCGGGGGCCGGGGAAGGGGCTGCCGGCGGCTCCGAGGGCAGCAGGGGCACGGCCTCCCGCCGTCGCCCGCCTCCCCTCAGGCCTGGGGCGGGGCGCCGCGGCTCCGCCCGCGCTGACGCCAAGGGCGGGGAAGAGGCGGGCCGGGGGCGGGAGGAAGGGAGGGATGGAGCCGCACTGAGGCGAAGCGGGGCCGGGGCGCAGCGCGGGCGGTGGCGGCGCCTCCTCGTCCCCACGGCAGCATGGAGGCGGCCGCGGGAGCGGCGGCAGAGCCGGCGGCATGGGCGGCAGAGCCCTTCGCGGAGCCGGAGCCGGGCTCGGAGGAGCTGGAGGCGGGCAGCGCGCTGGACCGCGTCCTGCGGGAGTCGGTCTGCCAGCAGCAGGGCTGGGTCCGCGTCTACGGTAAGGGGCGCCGGGCCGGGGAGCGGCGGAAAACTTCCCGGCCCCAACTTCTTTCTCCCCGCTGCCGAAGCTCCCAATTCCCCACGGCTCCTTGCCTTCCCCCTCCCCGCCGGGTTCCCGGAGCCCGGGTTCGCCCCGCGCCACGCCTTCCCCTCTCCCGAGGTGCAGGATGCTCCGGTGCTGGGGTCCGCGTCCAAAGCTTTTGTGTGCCCGGAGTCCCAGCGTGTGTGCCCGGGATGCGGGTGCCGGCAGGGCTGAGCGCTCCCGGATCTAATTAGTATTAATGAGCAGCTAAAGGCCTGGGAGGTGCTGATACCGTGGGTCCCGTCGCCCCAGACTTACTGGTCTGTGTTACATTGGCACCTTTATAAAAAGGATGTTAGGATCTTCAGCGGTGCAGGACGCGGGGTTCTTTCCCCTTCTTTGTCAAACTCTCCCTGGTATGTAACCTTTTAAAATTAGCTTGATTTATGTGGCCGGGCCTCTGGTTTGTTTAGGCTCCCAGCTGAAGTGCAGTCGGGTTTTATCTCTCGATCAGCACCTAAATAGTGGAAATTCTGTTTTATCTTTTCCTTGTCTCTCCCTCTTGTTTGTCTTGGTAATCTGAGGATAATTACTCCCACGTTTCGGAGTGAAGAGTACTGCAGGCATTATTTTGTTTTCCCTCCTGTAACAAATTTGATGGTCCAGCCTCAAAAAGGCACCAGTTGCAGAGTGTGCACATGTTACCTTTGTCTGATATTATTATTGTTGCCCTTTCCCTGCAAGTGTTTAGGCCAGGTTTGGAGCAACCTGGTCTACTGGAAAATGTCCCTGGCCATGGCAGAGAAGTTGGAACAAAACCATCTTTAAGGTCCCTTCCAACCCAAACCATTCCATGTTTCTATGATGATGGAGAACCTGTAAAAACACTTTTTTATTGGGATTTTTTAACACGTTTTATGCTGGTGATTATCCCTTTCAACTCCCTCACCTGTCCTGAATCCCAACGAGATTGTCCAGGTTCTCCCTGACCTGCAAACTAGAAGCAAATGGTCTCTGTTACCTGTGTCATTGATCTGTTACTGGTTGTGTTATTCCTGAAACACAATGATGACATGAATAAGTTATCTGCAACACCTCTGCTGCATTTCTTGGCTGATCGCAGGTAATTTTTGTGAGTACCACCAGCCTGAGCCTTCACACATATCAAATGAGGAAGATCAGGCTGCAGGTTTTCTGGAGAGCATGGTCTGTTCAAAGACCTTTGTGTTTATTTTGGAAGCTTGAAAAGCTGGTCCCTCATCCCTCACCTGGGATGAGGTTGTCTGTCTGCTTTCTGTCTGGTGCATCAATGAGCAAAGTTATACTTAGCAGAATTAATTGCAGTAGAAGTTTGGGATTTTTAGTAGTTTGCACTGTGTTTAGCTTGCTGCTTCTTGCTTACCTTGCTTTTGTTAATCCCAGCCTAGAGCTGAGACTATAAAATGCAGCCTTATGCAAAAATAACTCTCTGCTGTTGTCGAGAGGCATTCCAAAGAAAGCCATTTGCCTTCGGATTGTTTGTTTGTTGAGAATACTTCCTAAAAGTAAAATGAGAATGTACTTAAGAAGGGGATGTCTGGCACCAGCCTATCTGATTGTTACCCAAGGTTGTATCTTCCATGAGTGGAAGCAGGAATGTGGTTTCAAAATTAGCCACAGTGAGGAACATTGCTTGTTGATAAAGTCATATGTTGTGATGTGCTTGTAGTTTGACATTAACGTGTAGATAAATGGGGGAAAATCCACTGTGACGGGGCCCAGCTAGCTCACAGGCTATAAAAATCAGCATACACTTCAAGCATGTGAAAATACATCTCGTAGCCCAAGGACAATAACTAATTATTCCTAGTCTGTGTTTAAAAACAACTCATTATCCCTCTCCCTCATAAAGAATCTGATGTGGTAGTGTCTTCTGTCCTTTCCCTAAGAAATTGCAGTCGGATTAGCTAGTATTTGTTTGTTTCCTCCTGCTTATTAGCCTTTATTTTTTTTCTTGCATGAGCACATCTGGAGAAGTTTGTGGACAATGAATCAAGCTGAAACTGTGCCATGTTTGTGCACAACTAAATATGGGTTACAAACCTATGAGTGACAAGTGTTATTCATAGGATTAAAAGTAAAGCCTTGCACAGTTGTTTGAGGAACCACAGCAGCATAGCGAAAGAAAACAGGAGCAGAAAGCTTAGCCTTATTGTCTGTATTGTCTGATAAACAAAGAGAACACTAACACTAATTATTTCACCATGAATGGCTGGGGGAGGGAAGGAATATCGAGCACAAGAAAAGTGGAGAAGCGTTTTCTGCATGGTGAGAAATACAGCTTTTGATGTCACTGCATTTCTTTTCCACGTGTCTCTGTGAACGTGAACCCCTGTGTAGGGGTGTTGTTCCAAATGAAAGGTGACTGCCTGAAAAGTGTCCCTAGTAGTGGAAGCGTGTATTTTGAAGAAAAAGAGCTCAGCAGCCACTTAAAGATGGACAGCTGTTTATTTCTGTGCATCTCTACTTGGCAGTGGTGTGCCATCTACTTTGTCTCTGTCCAAAGGAGTAATTACTGCCATGAGGGGAGCTGGTCTGGTTGCAGAGCCTGTAAAACTTCATCTGTTAGCAGAGAGAAAAGAATTTAGCAGTAAAGTCCCATCATTGCTGGTCTCTGCGGCTTGCCAGCAGTATGACAGTGATGTGAATACAGTAGGACTTTACAATGTCTGGGATGTGATTTCAGTGTGACACTGAGGTCTTGTCTGACTTCACTACAAGATCTAAATCACAGTCTGGCTATTTTTGCATTTCCTGCCATAGCTGCACTAGTTCCAAGGGTGGCTGTTTCATTCTGCGTTCTGGAGGTTCAGCAGCTTCTGCTTAAGTGAATTAGCCAGGACATTATTATGGAAATACAGTTTCCTCACCCATGGACGGAGTTTGAAATATAATTAGTTTCCTCTAACCTGATGTTTGAATAGTGGACGGGAGCAGCAGATTTGCTTGTCAGAGTGATAGGTTTAATTGCTCGTGAAACACAAATCATGTGAGTGCTGTTAGATGATGTTTCCAAGAACTGGTTTTGACACACAACTAATGTTTCTGTAAAATATGTATCGACATGTGTTCTGGGTGATGGCTTCCATTCAGACTCATGGCATGTGTGCAAGGGGTAGGAGGGGGAGGTGTTTTGCCTGGATTAATGCTATGATTTTTAAACTTTTTTTCTGCTCTCCAAAAGTGATAACTGACTTTGAAAGCATCCACCCATGTTTCAAGGTCTTTTTCTCTGCTCTTTGAAACAGGTTTTGTGAGGAGGAGGCAGGGCAATAACTGAATAGACAGCATTTTCAGTGCTAACTGTGGAAACAGAGCAATTACGTTGCCTGGCGTGGCTGACTGAACATCCATGGATTTTGCAGGAATGAATTCTAAAGCCAGCATCGCAGTATTGGTGTTAAATGTTGCATGTGATGGGGGTAGAATCGGTTTTTGCCTGATGTACAGTCTAAACAGGTTGCAAACTTGTGACGGAGTTGTCAGATTCATTGTTGATGTGCCTGCTCTAAGCTCGCTGCAAAAGCTCCTGTGCTAAAATTGCAAAAGAAGAGTTGCTGAAACACCTAAAAAATAGGACAGGGAAGAGTCTGTTCTTGAGTGCTCATCCCGTGAACAGACATTGTTGCTCTGGGGCCTTATCTGGAGTAGGAAATGTCTTTCTCTTTTAGCAGCAGTGCTAAAAGCTGATGGTAGCTGTACAAACTCGAGTGAAGATAGGATGTGGACTCTTTCATCACCTTGTCCTCTAATCCTGCGGGCAGTCTGGAGACATTCCTCACTGCTGGAATGACCCTCCTCGCCCCCTTTTCTCCTGGCAGAAGGAAAAGGCTCTCTAAGCATGGGCTAGAAGGGCTCCATGCCTTTTCATGGATATCAATCTGCAGACAGGGCTGCTAACTCCAGAAAAAGCCCTAGACCCTGTGCAACCAGACAGAAACATCTCTTGGCTGCCTCAAATCTGAGTTCCAGGCTTTTAAGTATTGGCTCTCAGAAAATACCAGACTCATGCTCAGGACTGAAGCCATGGTAATATACGTGGTGTCATGCAGAGATTAAAAAATAGCTGTGGCTTGGGCACTGAGCAGAAGCATCTCCTAATCATGTGAAATTCAGTTCAAAAGCCCAATTTCTGTGAGCTATCTATTCCAGCAGTTTGTTGTCTGTCTTGCTTAGCTCTTTTATATCAATGGTTTCAGCTCTGTTCTGGGGGGTTTCTGGTTCTTTACAGCCTGCCTCACTATGACTTTGAAAGTAGCTTTTTATATCTACCTTTTCTTTTTATATTCTTGTTTTATTCCGCTGTTTGCAGTCGCAAAGATTATCCACTTCCAAACCGTCTTGCTTTGGATGAGTACCAACAGGCTTTGGTAACGAGTAGCATCTTGTTGTCAGCAGATCCTTTCCTTCCAGCCCTGCTCATGCTGCTGGCCGGCTTTTTTCCGAGATGGGCGTGCGGGGATGGGGAGTGTGAGCCGCCACCCTCCCTGCCCGGGGTCCCGCCTGCCCCCCAGCCTCCAGCCGAGCCCGAGGAGGTCCCACCAGGTGGCGGCATCTTCATTGCGGTGGTGCAGGACCTGCCGAGGATGCCTGAAACGCTGGGGGATCCCGTCCTCTCCGCTCCCAAACCTTATCGCTCATCTCCACAAGCCGAGTTACGAAGTACTCTAGAGGCCGTCTAACAGGGGGGAGGTGGGAATGGTGTAGTTAATATAAAAACCAAATAAAAAACCCCAACCCCTCGTAGCCAGGCAGCGAGGTAATCTGCTAGGTGAGATGGATGTTAGTGAGGGATCTCCTCCTAGAGATGTGTGCGGATAGTCACCTGGGCTGGGGTTTGTATCTGCTGCCTTTCTGAGTGGCTGTGGAGCTGCAATTCCTTGCAGGAGAACATTTGCTTTTAGGAAGGGCTTAACAGGAGATATGGTGAGGGTGCAGAGACCCCTGGAAAGCTGCAAGGGAGCTGGAGAGCTGCACGGCGTCTGTGCAGCCAGTCTTGTGTTGGAAAGGAGAGAAGGTCAGTTTTCACCAGCTCTTCTTTCCCTTCTGATCAATAGGCTTATTTTTAACTCGCCCAGAAAGTTGGTGCAAAAGCAGGCTTGGAAGATAAACCTTGTTGGGCCGGGAAATGTCATTTCCTGAGTGTTTGGACAATGCCTGCTGTGGTGATATGTGACCTTATCGTAGCCTTCAGGTACCGAATGAGGGACAGACATTGAATACTGACAGCATAAAGCTTTTGTTAGTTTTGTTGAGATGATAAGCAACAATGAATTTTAGTTGGAGCCCTATTGTAAAAGGCAGAGTTTAATCAAAACCAAGGTTTTAAGTGACTGCATTTGCTACAGATGAAAAACAGTCTGGTGTGCTGTGGGCAGAGATGCTGCTTTCCCTTGCCAGCCAGCAGCAGGGGATATCAGAAGATGAGTGAGGTTTTCTTACAGGTGATCTGCTCATGCCTGGTCTGTGACAGCTCCTCTAATAGCCCTTTTTGACCCCGGGGAATTCTTACAAGCATGCAGGGGGTGAATTATTCTGCTCATTCTCCTGTGCACTGGCAGAGGTGACTTGGAGTGGAGCTGAGAGCTGGACACAGCCTGTTTTCTCCTTGGTTGCTTTACTCCGAAATCTTGTTGCATAATCGGCCCTTTGACGTTAAAAGGGTTTGCCTTTCCTCTTTTTAAGGAACACTGACAGGAATTTATACATAAATTAAGTTTTAAATTTTTTGGGGGGAGTTTTTAGCTGGACTCCTTCAGCTGGCTGTGTTGTTGTAAGTGTTGCCTAGGTTACTAATTTATTAAGTCACTTAAATATTTGGAGGCATCAACAATACTAGAGTATGCTGGGGAAAATGAGGATGCCATTATTTTAGAACACTGGTTTCCTGACTCCTGTATTTCAGTCACACGATTTATCTCTGGCTGAACATTTTCATGTGGTGCTGTTTCCTATTTTTAAACAATAGGGGAAAAAAAAGGGAAGATAAGAAGAGCATAACTGTGACCTGTTGACTTATTATGAGATCATGGATTCCTTTTAACTGATATTTATAGATTTTTATAAAAAATAGCTGAGCCTTCGGTATTTTTTGAGATGTATGCCTTTTTAGCCTCAGGGTCAGAAGTTAAGATCTCATCTGAATTCTTTCAAAATCCTCTGTGAAGACACACAGTAATCATGGAAATACAAATTGTATTTGCAAGGAAAGTAACCAAGTGAAATATTGCTGCATTTTGGTTTGCATAATTCTCTCAAAACCCTTTGTGTGTTTTGACACCTTCCTATCTCAGCAAACCTTTATAAAATTGATCAGGAGGGAATAGCATTTGTTAATTCTCTTTAATAGGGTTTCGAAAGGTCACAAAAATGTAGAAAGGCTCTTCTCCAAGAGTCGGGATTATTTTTAATTGTAAAGCGAGCTGGAGCAGTGCAAGTAAGGAGCTCTTGGAGGTGAAGGGGTCTTTGCACTTAAGTAAATGTAAAACCAAGTCCTGGATTTAGATCCTTTATTATCTAAAGAGATTTTTTTTTTTCCAACTGGGAATACCCCATTAGAAATTAGCTCTTACAGTGCAAGCACTGGCAGGCACTTAGTTAAACACATTAATTCTGCAAACTGTGGGAAAACGACACCCATTTCAGCAGATGTTCGATGCGTCTGGTGTAGATTTGCATAAGAATGCATATGCTTCTCTGTGAGTTTCTGGCTTGATTAAAACTTGCAGGCACCTTTTCTCTTCCTCTAGTGCTGTGTCTGCATTCTTGGCTATTAATGGTTTAATTGAAAATACCCCGGTTTTTTCTGTCTTAAGATAATTCATTTTATTTACACAGTGCTGCACTGTAGATGCGCTTGGTGCCGTATAGACAGAGGCTGCTTTGCTTGTCTTTTGGAATTTGTAGCCAGGACCGGAGAATAAAGGATGTAGCAAACATGAAAAATGGCAAATGTGTTTGAAAGTGGATGGAGGATTACACGGTGGAGTATCAGGAGCTGGGAGGGGATTGTGTGTATTCAGTCCCAGCTTCCAAGGCGGTGTGGGAATGGAAATCAGTACTGTGATGAGAGGAAGAGAAGTGTTGAGGAATCTGTGACTAAAAGTGATCTCAGACTTAATCCCTCCCAGCATCAGGGTTTCACAGTAACAGTCCAAGAGAATCAGCAGAACCTCTTCACCTTGGTCCTGTTCTCAGTCTGGATGGCACGAAAAGAGTGTGGGAAATTCCTTCAGGTAGACTGTAGCATTCAGTCTGAGAAAGCGGTCTTTACTCTGGTAGCAGGGAATTGAACCAAGGTACTGGGAGGCAGGGTATTGAAAAAGAGGAACATTACTTGGGTTTTGACTTGAAATTTCCAACAAGGAGACAAAACTTCCTTGGAACAAGCATTTTGTGTCCATTGTATCCACGTAACATGATGTAAGAGATGCTGGATGCCCGCTACCACCTTCTAGGGCTTCAGGAGATGATGTTTTGGTTTTTTTCCTAGGGCTTCAGGAGGAGATGTTTTGTTTCAGGAAAGGGAGCAAACTTAAAGTAGCAGGGTCTCTGGTTCAGGCACCGCATGGCAGTGAGCCCAACTGTACCAACAACAGCTTCATGCTCTCCTGAGAGCTCTGATGTTCCCCAGCTCTGGAATAGCAGTCCTCAGGGTTAGGCTGAGAAAGCTGGAAAACCTGGAAATTTGACACATCTGCTTTTTGGGAGATCCCTCACAGAGGAACTCGAAGTTACTGCGTGGAACACAACAGTGCAACTACAATTCTCCTCTTGGGATATACATCATCCTTTGCTAGTAAGGGCTTGGAGGAAATATAGGTGGGTTTGGCACTTCTGGAGGGATTTCTGCTCCCCGTTTGATACTTGCATGACAGAGTTAAAAACCTGCTTGCTTTTTTCAGGATCTCATTACTTGAGTCAGTGGATTGGCTTGAGATAAGCAGAGGTAATTCACACCCTCATTTAGCTGACTCTTTAGTGCACTGATACTGGTCTCAACAAGATAGGGGACAGATGCTGCGCTACTCAGCACAGTGTGTGCTATGAGGGTTCCAGGAAAATGTGTGCAAAGCAGCAGTGGCTGGGAGGACTCAATGCAGTCCTTGAATCTCATTTGGAAATTAAGCGATCGCTTTGCTTCAGTTTTCTGTTCCATTTTGCCTTGACAAATGGTGACTGCTTTATTAACAATTCCATCAGGGTTAAAGGATGAAAGATCAGTTTCACTGACTTGCACCATTCATTGCCTTGCTGTATGAGTGCATCCAAAGCATTAATGGTTTTATTTGAGAGGGCTGCTCTGAGCTGAGAAGGTGAGGAAATGAGGCACAAATAGGTCAGATAACTTGTCCGAGGACATACAAGAAACTTGGCAACAGAAGCCAGATCTCCTGAGACACCTCGAGTGCTTTGCTTGCATGCCTTGTGTAGCACTGCTTTGTGTTGGGGTGCCTCTAAGCCTGCTGCTTTACTTGGAACCGCTGTACCTATTAATAATCCCCTCAAATACCCTTTTACCTGTCAGATCTGTAGGTCAGCAGGGCGAGATGCCCTCAGAGAGAGGGACTTCCATTCAGGTGATTACATCTGCTTGCTCCTTTTATTCCTTTTTTTTTCTTACTCCCCGAAAAGCCAAAGGTAAAGCTTTGTTGACCTTCCATATAGAATAAACGTGTCTCATTACAGTGATAGCAGGCTGGATCACTGGTATGAAGGTGTTGGATAGCCAGCACTCATTAGCTTTTTGTGTTTTGTAAGCAGGCTGGGTGGTGCCTAAATCATTAATTTCAGGTAGGTAACTCTTCACCGCTGACTGGGGGAAGCAAATACATCACAGATCAAACCTGGAAAACCATAGAACAATGGTTAAACCACTTTGAACTCCAGCATCCTTCCTGTGGCATTTGGGACCCGGTGGGAGTGGATAACACAAGTTGGCTTTGCCAACACTTGACTGATCCATAGCAGTTTTCCATGTTAGGTACTTTATCATAGGAGTACAGTGCAGTGCAGACTCTAAGAAAGAAGAGGAGACAAAATGCTTCCTGAAAAGATGTTTATTTACATTGAGGTTATAACCTCAAGCTGTACAGACAAGCTGCTGCCTTCACTGCATTTCCTACTTGCTTAAATATACTGGAACACGTACCTCACGCACCAGAAACACAATGTGCTCACACTTGCTAGGAAATCATTAGACTTCCTTGTCAAATAATACTAAGTGTTTCCTATTTTGAGGTATATTTCTGTAATTATTTTCCATCCTTTTTTTTTGTTCAGCATGGTGGGTAGTTGATAGGTATCCTGGAAAATAAGAAGTCAGGAGAGAAACCAGCATCCTTCTAAACCAGGTTTGAGAAGATTTATCTTCTAAATGGCATTGGTTTATGGGGTCCCTTTCTCTCATGCTCTCTGGCAGCACTTGCTTAGGATGTCAGTGAGGTGTGGGGTGATTAATTACCCTGTTGAATAGATTTCATGGGGTCCTTCCTTAACTCCTTCCATTAGCTCATACCTTGCTCACTGAAGTTTTCAAACAGCCTCAACTCCCTAGAGATAATGAGTTTTATATCCCATGTAGTGAAGTAGCAAAAAAAGTTTTATGGTCTTGCCATAAATATTTGTCAGTTTGCTTCCACATACCATTGGCTGGTGACTCCTCTGCTTAAAGAAGCTCCTGTAGCTGTTCATGTCCAATTCTGTAAGTACTGTCAGAGCAGTGTGAACTGAGGCCATTTCTAATTCAACTCTCCTCATTTTGATGCCAGTGGTTGCTAATTTCTCAATTTATACCCATTAAATCATTATAACCATTAAATCAAATTAGGAAGAAAGCCTCCTTTTTTTTTGTCAGCCTATACAAGCTTTACAGACAGAAGTGAAGCATTTTCCGCTCTAATTTCTTTTTTTTTTTTTTCTTTATTTTGGACTTACTAATAGGGAAGTCGGGAATGTGAAGTAAACGGCCTCTGTTTGCAGAAATGATGAATGTGCAGGATAAAAGGAAGGATGATAAGAAGGAAGCAAATATTTTTTTTTTTATTCCAGACCAGTGCTGGAAATGGGGAGTTTGCATATTGTAAAAGTCAAAATATGTCTGAAACTTTGCCAGAAAAAGAAAAAAGAGAGGAATGCAGTAATAATAGTTGAAAATCTAAGTGATATGGAAGGGCATTAATCTTTGCAATTCTGGCACAACTTGCTTTCTGCTATTTTATTTTGTCAGAATACATTGCATTTTCTGTGTTAGAAACCAGAAAAGGGTGAAAATACACAAGTATCTGAAAATGCAGCATGGCTGTCAGTGATAAATATATGTTTGCTGTGAGAGCAGCATTTACCTGAATCATCATGTCTCAAATTTATCTGGATCCAGACTTCAGCAGGGTGTTTGGCCAGTTAAATTGTACATTTTTGGTAATTTGGATTTCATGGCTCTCTTGGCACCTTTAACCTGCTGCTTATATATAATAGTGATATAATACTGGTCATCTTTTATAATACTGGTCATCTCTAGTTATTACATTTGTGAGGCAATAAGCAATTATGAATTGTACATAAGCAACTCGAAGAGGCTTTTTCCTTAGTCCTATATTTTGATTTACACATTTTTATAAAAACAGATTATAATCCCTTTCTTTATGAATAATTTGAAGAGCAATAGCTGTTAGTATCAAAATACAGTAACTGTTTTCTTTGCAGTGGTACAAATCTCTTCTCAGAATAGGTTGGAAACCAGATAGCCTGGGACACAGCAAGTGCTCTGGTAGGAGTTAAGGTAGTTTCCCCTTTGAGCAGGTAGGTGTTCCTATAAAAAGGTGCCAAGAATTAAATCAACCTGCTTCTTCCAAGCTGAGAAAATACTTGCTCTGATTACAGGTTATATTAGCTTTGATGTTTCACTTAATTCTGGGGAGAAAAAAAAGGCGAGAATGGACTGCTGGGCCCTGGCTTTCTGTGTGTTCAGGCTGACTTTACAGCCATCGTTGTGGGATTACCACAGGTGTCTGCTGGCCAGGCCATGACATCTCTTGGCTGACATGTGTAAAACTGTAAAACATAACCACCACATCTGTTTGCAGATCAGTCTCTACCTGGATGGCTCTAAAAAAGCTTTGGGCTGAATCTCAAATGAAAGCTGTGGTGACAGAGGGGTGTTGGGACGTTGGCACCCAACAACATAAATCTTTGCTGTCAAGACTGCTATCGTTGTTGATGGAGTTCAGAAGGGTTATCATGAGTTCAGTCTAAAAAGCATGCAATTAAGTTTAAAACTTGGAGTAGCTTTGCAGGAGACTTACAGAGGAAAAGCTGTAATGTATCACTTGGAGGGTAATTAATCTGTTTCATCAGGTTACCGGCTGAGATGTTCTAGCTGTACTTTTGATTTCCATTTATAATAATCAGCCAATTCTCTAGGTGACACAGTATCCCTCCCTGTTTTGTTTCCAGACTTTATTGATGTGGCTTCTTTGTGACCTACTTTCTCTGCTTTAAGGTTTCTTTTCTTCATTCCCTTCCAGAAGGAAGTGCCTTCCATGAGAAATGCTGGAAGCTCACTAACCAGTTTTTAGTACTGGTAGATGAAAACTTGGACCAGCCTGAGTGGCCTTGTGCTTACACCCTGGGTAGATGATGTAATTGACTTTTGGGTGCTTTCCTTCCTAAGTTGTGTTGCTGACCATTTTGAGACCCTGGAGCTGGGTGTTTGGAGAATTAGGGAAGGAAATGCCTGTGTTTCCTTGGAGCTCTCATTACTTGTGATGGAACTGGCCAGCCCTGTGACTTTTAGGGGCATGGTGTTGGCCTCTTGTCCTCGCAGGGGCCTACAGTATGTCATGTGCTTATTACTTAAGCACTTGCACAGCTGGAGGAAGCAACATCCCAGTTCTTATTCTGGGGTGTTTTTCATTTGTGTTGCTCCTTGTGGTTTTCTCTGTAGTTTCCACTGGTGGTGATTCAGTTTGAGACTGAGCTGTATCTCTCTTCAATTAGTGGTGCCTTTGCTTTTTATCTGGGGCAGGAGGTGTGTGTCTGCTGCTTTGTGGGGACACTTAAAAAACAGTTAGTGTGATGCAGATATGCAGTTTTCAGCAGATATGTAACATTTAGCTAAGTCTTATGGGGGGATTAATACTTCATTGGAAAAAAAAAATAATTCACTCCTGTAATTTCACAAAGCTGATGTAGCATTTGTAGTCATCATCTTATAAAACTGGCTGCTTTTTTCGCTGCTCCATTTCACTCTGGTGTCAAGTTGGTATAAACACTGGTTACCCAAAAGAAAAATCTACTCCAGTCCTTTTTCTGGAACCTTGGTGGCTTTTTGGTTTCCAGCAAAGATTAGCCAGCTTTGTGTGTGTGTCCCTGTTATAAAATGAGCATGTTATTAATTTTAACTGCACAGTTTTTGCTTGAAACAGCAATTCAAACCATGAGGGAAATTGTTTTTGTGTGTGTCGATGTCAAAGGAATTTCAGCAAAGGTGACATTCAGCTCCCATTGGGGTCTGGAGTTGAACTTGTCTTTGCTCATCTGGGGTTGGGTGCAGAGTGCCCTTAAGCCCCTTAGAAAAACCTTTACCAGAAGGTGAATGGAGAGCATGAACTACAAGAGATGTTCACCAGTGCTGCAGGCAGCAAGGTACTGGAGGAGAAACACATTCTGGTAGCCCACTGCTGTAAGAATCCTCACTGCCTCCCTTGCTGCCTTGTGTCTAACCAGCTGTGGGCTTGTGTACTGGTATAAACATGAGGTGGAGTTCTGCTTGTAAATGGAGTGCTGGAAGAGTCTGGGGGCTAAAAATACAGCTGAAAGTAGCTGCAGTGGAGTAATTTGCCTCAAAAGGCAACCTCTGGCATTGTGCTGAGCGTTACCAGGGCTCTGAGGTTAAAGGAGCTCTGTGTGATTGGGGAGAAAATGCAGAATTCAGCAAGTGTGGGGGTGCCAGCTGGAGAGACCCAGTGGTTTTCTGGGTACACCATCCATTTCTCCACGTCTCTTGCCAGCAGGATGCTGGGTGAAAACGGGGTGGTGCTGTTTTTGTTGGAAGGAAGCTTGGTACAAGAGGCCATGCTGGTCCAGAGGCATGGCATGTGAGAGCTGTTAGTGGTTTGGAGCTTTTTAGGATGTTCTTTTTCTCTGGATGAAATATCCAGCAAAGCAAGTGAAACATCGGCACTCATGAGGGATAGCTACTGAATTTCATACCTTGGGGTTTTTTTTTAATCTTTCCTTTTATCAGCATATAGGAAACAATGAATGCAAATCTCTTCCCCAACACGTGCAGATGTATTTGTTGCTCAGAATCTGAACTGGGCAGGAGCTCTGAATTATCAGCATCTGATTCCAGAGCTTTGACAATCTGCAATCTCCTTAATATTCTGATGAGCCACCATGGGTATTATTCCTCTGAGGTTTTTTTTTTCTTTTTTTTTTCCTGAAACTCATATTGCAGTCTGAATGCTGTTGGTTTAGGATTAAAAGAGATGCTGGCTGGCTCTGTGCTTTGCACAATTTTCCTGTGGCAGCAGAAAGAGGGAGAGTGGATAGTAGGATTCTCTTTCCTCCACAGTAGTACAAATGAAGCCTGAATTAGAAACAACTTTTAAAATTGAAGAGTTATCTCCTGTTCATAATTGTGTCTCTCTAATACTATGCCTACCAAAGCACATAAATTATTCATACAAGGAAGAAATCCTCAGATTTTTGTCTTGGGGAATCACAGCACTTCCAAGGAAACACTTTTTACCTCTAAAGACACTGAGCAACTCTGCTCTGGATTCTCTGGCAAGAGTATTTTTCCAGTTACAGTTTATCTTTAGAAATAACTGCAGATTAATTTTAAAAGACACACGTCTTTTACAATGTATCTTGCTTACCCAGATGGCAATTAGATTAATCTTAATGGTAATGTAAATCTAGAGTAGCTCTCCAGCCTAAGGGCTGGCCATTTTATTGTCCAGCTGTTTTGCAAAAGATTTATTTCATTTTCCCCCTTGGTTTCTTTGCCTCACCCCTCAGCTTCACTCCTGCTGCTCATAGTACAGTGAGGGAAGAACAGCTGCACTTAGCAGCTCCAATAAATGACTTTATTAGAATTAGAATTGTGTCAGCATTACACTAATACCAAAGGTCTTAGTTCATCTTGTAGCCTCTGAAACAGATTGTCATCATTTCCACACTGCCTCCTTACAGTGGGGGAAGACAGCTCTGACTCAGCCTCTGGATAAATGGGAATACAGGGAACTGAGTGCTGCTGCCAGGCAATTTGTTCAGGCTTTGTCAGTGGCTAGAAATGTCTTTCTCCCCACTTACTGCAATGTTGAGCATAACATGCAGGAAGAAGACCTGCTTTACAACAGCTCAGGAATAAGGATGAACTGCCTTTCTGTCAAAATGATAGCAAAAAGTCCTTAAGCTTGAGGATTTAATGTGGATATTTAGAGGACAGTACAAATGTTATCCGAGGACACAGCAAAACCTGCAAATTTTTTGGCATTCCTTGCTGACAGAAAATAAAATTAAAAACCTTACTCTTGTCAGGTGTTCCAGTGAACAGGCTTATGAGTAGGGAGTTGCCTTCTTTCAGTTGGGAAGTAGCTCACATTTTGTATGGCAGGATGGAAATTCCTTGCTGCTTCTTCTGGTTCTCTGAACTTCAGAGCAGTAGAACTACATGCCAAACACAGCAGAGTTTTGTGCAATCCCAGGGAAGCCATGCCTGCAGTGTCCTGGAGATGGAGCAGAGCAAGTCTTAGAGGTCAAACTCAACTCCAAGGTCCATATGAAAGATCTGAAAGATGAGGTGTGGCTTTATGGTTCCTGGAGAGGCCTCACAGACAGACTCCCTTGCCTGGGAGGAGGTTTCCATTTGAAATGCTACCTCTGGGCTTCACTTTGAGGCTTCCCATCTTTTCTTATCTGCTGGACCAGTGTCAGCTGCTACTTGTATTTGTCTGGTCTTTGCATCAGGAAAGTCTCTGCAGAGCACTGGAGGATCACCCCTGTGCCCAAGGAGTGTGACTCCCAAGGGTACTAGGAAAAAAACATTTCTTCTGCATTTTCTAATTTCTTGTATGCAATCTGTAGCTTTTTATTTTTCCGAATTAGTCTCTCTGCTACACCTGCCATGGCTCCTAAACAAAATTTAGAAGTGCAGCCCAGATAGAATATTAACACCATTCTCATTTAATTTTTGAAGAAAGGGCTAAAAAGGGAACAGCTTGCCTCAGTTGTCTTGTCAAACTTGTTTAATGTCAGTACATGAAGTATTTCACTAGAACATTTCCACCTTTACTCTTAGTAAGTGGATGTTTTTTGTGCCTGGTACACACAAGGTATGAACTTCCATTCACACATCTTTGCCGTAGCTTCTTTGCTCCCACTGAAATACCAGTTGTTTCTTTTGAGTCACTTGTATAGCGGCAAAGGGAACAGGTAGAAAAAAATGGGGTTTGGTTTTTATCTTTCTGAAGGTGTGCCTTTGTCTTGAAGAGAAATCATTATTTATAAACCAAATATTGTATTTTCAAATGCAGTGTGTGGTTTGGAGGTTTTTAAACTGGAATTCTGTGGGTGAAGTTCTAGGAAAAAACCCAACAGCAGCTTTATACTGTGCACCCACTTGGATGGTAAAGCAGAAAGAAAAATACCAGGGAAGCTGGGGAAAGGGGCAGCAGCCCTAAAAATCCAAACTCTTCCTAATCTGTCTCTTAATCAATTGTGTTACTTCACTCTCAGGAGTTTACAGGCAGCCTGAAAGCAGAGACCAAAGTTCTTCATGGGAGATTTGACAAATCCACCTGGCAGTATCACCCATCAACTGATTTATCATCTCTGACAAGTAGAAAATTACTTTGACTTGTCTGCAGGACAAGTAAAATTTAGTAACAGTGATGGGATATTTTAAAAATTGTCATGATCATGTAAATCCTGTTATCTCTGTAACTTGAGTTTTGAACTGTAAAATGACATAACTTGCTTAAAAATTTTTAAAAGGTCTCATATTAACAGATAACAGGACATTTTCCCCCCCTCAGTTCATTTTTAAATCCTGTTGCCTTTCAAAGGCTGACACTTCTGTATTTCGGCCCTATTTCTCTGGTAATAGAATCTTGAAGATGTCTTTTAAAGAAAAAACCCAGCATGTAGCTGTGTCACATCAAAAAATACAAAGGAAGAAAGTCTGCCTAATCTGACAAAGCATCAGTGTTTAGGCTATAAGCTCATTATGAGGCTTGTATAGTGGGAGCTGATTTTTTTTTCAAATTAATTTCTATGATTACCATAATAAACATTTTAATAGCCTTTCTTTCCCTCATATCCTCAGCAGCTGAATATTTTAGTAGGTTATCTGGTCGTTCACAGCAGCTTTTATCCCAATCAGCCATGCATGATCTGTTTACAAGAATGCTTATAAGTATTTCCACTATAATTTCATGTTCCAGGTTATGCTGCTTCAGCAGCTTCTCTCAGTGCATTTGGGGTGTTCCCAGAAAACACTCAGGGAGTTTTGAGAACTTTGAATTTCTAATTTTATTTGGTAGTCAATGTAAAGAAGTCACATCATATTCTATTTAAATCTTTCAACTGTCTGGAAAACAATTTGCTGTAGCAAACACCCAACACCTTGAACAGCGAGGCTGGTGCTGCAGCGTTTGGTTTGGTACGTGTGTTATTTGCTGACAATAATAAGTAAAGCCTCGTGTTCTGCTCATGCTGTGACTGAAAGGTTGAGGGAATCTAGAAAGTAGGAGTAGAGCACTGTTAAATGGCAGAGATTTGTTGGGATTAGGGATCTGTGCAGAGCTGCCTCCTGCTGTAGGGTCCCAGCGCAGGAAGGACAAGGACCTGTTGGAGTATCCAGAGGAGGCACCATGGTCAGGAGGTCCCAGCGCAGGAAGGACAAGGACCTGTTGGAGTATCCAGAGGAGGCACCATAGTCAGGGGGATGGGGCAGCTCTGCTCTGAGGAAAGGCTGAGGGAGTTGGGATTGTTCAGCCTGGAGAAGAGAAGGCTTTGGGGTGACCTCAAGGTGGCCTTTCAGTACCTGAAGGGAGCCCACGAGACAGATGGAGAGAGACTATTTACAAGAGCATGGAATGATAGGACAAGGAGAAATGGACTCAAAATGAGAGTAGGTTTAGATTAGATGTAAAGAAAAAATCCTTGCCTGTGAGGGTGGTGAGGTCCTGGCACAGGTTGCCCAGAGAAGCTGTGGCTGCTCTATCCCTGGAAGTGTTCAAGGCCAGATGGGACAGGGATTGCAGCAACCTGGGATATTTGAAGGTGTCCCTGCCCATGGCAAGGGGCTGTAAGTGGATGACCTTCAAGGTCCCTTCCAGCCCAAACCATTCTATTTTAAACTTAAGACTACTGCTAGCTTCTTGAAACTGGTGGAGTTTCAGGCTGTTGCACCACATAGGTTTGAGTCTTGCAGCTCAGCATTCTGATATTGCTTTTCTTCACTCTCAGTAGCACCAGAAATGTCAAAAAATGTCATACTGCTCTAGGCATGGTCACAGCATACATCCTCTGGGATCCCTCATTTGCATCCAAGACCTGCCTTGGCTCAGTTTTTATGACAATCTCCTGTTCTGTATGTTGTCCACGATTACTCCAAAGCTCCTGCTTCCCTAGTTTGTTTCCCATCAGTAGCTTTGAATATCCATCCTCGTGTCTTGAGCATTTCTTCTGTGTCTCACAATCTCCCAAGCTCGTCAAGCAAGTAGAAGAATTGCAGCACACCAGTTAGGAGATCTGAAAGCTCTGTATGGGAAGGCTCGGCAAGCATTTGAAATCAAAATAAAATCTCCCAGCAAAATAGTTGCATAATCAACAATTATAGTGTGTAAAGCTGTTTTTATCTAACCTATCCCTTTTCTGCATATGGTTCCCCCTCTCCTCCTTTTTTTTTTGCTTCCCCTGCTCTTTGGGCTTTGGGGGTGGGAGACCAGTTTTGAAAGATGCATTAAATGCACTAGCTAAATTTACTGAGCTAAGAAAACAGCACAAAAATAATGTAATAATTGTCAAAACCTCTGTAACAGAAATAAAGCATGGATAAAATGTATGACATTTTTGAAGTGATTGCATCCTTTAGTACTGAGGAGAGACAGCAAAGTCTAGATGTTGTTTGATTTTATTCTTTTTCTTTTTTGAAACTACCTGGGTTGCTGGTAAGTGTCAGCATTATTGCTGTCTTGAGGCTTTTCCAGTGACAGCTTATTAAGAAATTGAATACTCTCAGAACTGCAC
The DNA here is from genome assembly GCF_031753505.1 of Anomalospiza imberbis. NCBI lineage: Eukaryota > Metazoa > Chordata > Aves > Passeriformes > Viduidae > Anomalospiza > Anomalospiza imberbis. The sequence continues at coordinate 4,207,089 of NC_089689.1, read as the reverse complement.
TATTTTAAAAATAGGGGGTTGGGGATAGTGTGCAAATGAGGGAGTAAGCAAAGAGGCTTTGGAATTCCAGTCTGCTGCAGAGGAACAGATTCATTGCTGCAGGAAGAAATGGTTTCCAAGAAACTTTTGGAAAAAAAGGAGGAAGAAAAGAGCAGTGCTTAAGCCTGTGACCTGCTGCACACTTTTACAGTGTTTCAACATCAGTGTGGATAAAAGTAGTAAAGATGGAAGATAGGGGTAAAAGCACCTCTCATGATAAGACCAGAAGAAACAGGTTTTGCTGTAAAGATGAAATACTCCTTGCATTTGTATTTTAAGCGATGTTTTGCTCTTTTAAAAGTGTTTGAGGAAGACAGAGATCAAGCAGGAGACATGATAATTACACGAAGCTCGTTTACTTCTACATGTCACGCCAACCATTAAATCAGGAGATGTGATGAAAACAGGTTTAGAAGGTTGTTTTGCTAAGCCTGAGCTGTTCATTGTTTTTCCATTTTAGTTTAGTTGCAATTTTGTCATGTAAAATCAGTGAAGGCATAAATGCATAAAAATAGGATGGCCTTTTAAACTTGCCATGTTTCTAACAAGTGGTGTAGGAAACTGCTGCTGCCTGTTGACCCTATCCCTCTGAACATCAATAACAATATGTTTATTTTTCCCCATCTCAAATGTTAAGTTGTTGATTTCAGTAGTTTTGACCTTCATTTCCTGTTGGAATGAGACTTTTATTTTCCTCCTTCTCCTTGGATTTGAAGGTTGACCATCAGGAAGCAATATTTTTTGCTTATTTTAAGCTATGCAACACATATTCATTCCATGCTTTTTCTGTCCTTGGCTTCAACTTGTAGTATCTCAGCTCTTTCCTCATTTACTCCAAACCCATCCAAAAAAAAGGGCTGTCTTTCCTCCTGCAGGCTCTAAGCCTTTAGTAACACTGATATTAATATTATCAGCAGGCTGAAGTTCATACATAGGGTGATGCTGAAGTGAGAAATACAGAGTGTAAAGGAATTACTTTGTTATTGTACTCAGACTTTTCTCAAGGGGGAAAATAAAACTCCTTGTTAGGAGTTCAGCAATTCCAGTCACCAATGTTGGGGTTTGAAGGTACACAATTAGAAAGCAGACTGGCAGTAGGATACAAAGAAGCACAGCATCTGTCATGCCTGAAATTGTACAGATTCTCTTCAGTGAACCTGGTCACTTAAATTTTACCCTAGTTTTACCTGTCCAATTAAACTTTTAAAGTAAATTTTGGCAGCTGCCTTAGATAATATACATGTGATTGGTTTCTTCATGTCTTCATTTTTACCCTGCAGCCTTGTTAGTCTGATCCTTCTTTCAGATAGCATCATGAAAATACTGGCTCATTAGAAAAATGCCAGGTTTTTAACATCATCTTAATGTAGCCTTGTGCATTTATCTTTTTGTAGCAATAGTGCATGCAAGCTTACCTTTTTTTTTCTTTTATATTCTTTTGTTTCTCTTTCCCCCACTATATTAACAGCTGTGGTAGATGAACCGAGAGCAGGGACCCCTGCATTATGTTGGGACTTGACTTCAGTGGTGCCTTATCTGAAGCCTTGCCTGAGTAATGGCTCTGTCAGCCTTTGCTGGAGGGGATAAATTTGGCTTTCCTGGTCACAGAGTATTAGTCTGACTTTTCTGTTAACACCTTTGACTCTTTCTTTGCTGGCTTAAAAAATCCCCAACAGTTTAAGTAAGTTTAACCCCAACAGCTTAAGTAGCCAAGGTGGAGCTGGAGTTACAGTATATTTTAATCCTGTCTTCATTTCAACAGTATTTTGATTACATGAGATGGAAAAGTTGAAGTTACTCTGTGCCTACTCGGTATCAGTAAATCACAGACACTGTATCACTGTTAACTTTATAAAGAAAAATATTATTCAAATTTAACTTAGAATACATTTTTCCTCTATTTCTTATGCTTGTGATCTGAGAGATGGGAGTATTTTCTCTCCTACTTTCCCCCTTTTCCCCAAATTATTATTTAGTGTTTCCAGACAGAGGAAGAAACAGGATATGTCCAAAACTTAGATCAGGTTTGTTTGTAGTGACCTGCCAGACTCTGTGAATATTTCTTGGTATAACAGCTACCTAGGAATTTGGGTCCCCTCTTTTAGGATGGACCCATTACCTCCAAACTGTTCTGGCTCACTGACCTTGAACAGTGGATTTGTGGAACATTCATCTTCATGAAGCAAATGCAGATCTACCCGATCCCACATTTCCCAGCACGAGGCTTTCTGTCAATCTAATTCCCTTATCATAACCACAGCAACTTCAGTTATCCCTGAATCCTGGCCCATCTGTCTCGGATTTACTAGAATAGTACCATGGTTTAAATAACATCGCCTCCATTTGTGGAAGCAAACATTTATTGTTTTATCTGCTGGCAGAATTGATGAATATTACTGTTTGCAGGGATAAATGGCATTTTATCATGGACTCATAGCAATATCCTACCTGGCTGCACCTGCTGCTGGAGACAAAGTACAGGAAAAAGTGACTTCCAGGCTCAGAGGAGACTGGAACCCTCTGTCAAAACTGATTATAAATGACTTTTTTTTCCTAATTTCAGCTGTCTGTTTAAATTTTGAATTTTATTTTTGTGATGAAACATTGCCCCAGCTCCTTTTCCTGATCAATCTCAAGGATTTTTTTTCCCCCATGCAGAATAAAGAATGATAACATGCTGCAGTTTAGGGCACATTTGTTTGAGCTCTGTCCCATTTGATTAGGCATCCTCAGTGAACCAAACCCACTGATTTTTTAACCCACCTAGCATGGAGCTGAACTTTGTTTCAGATCAGAATCCCTTGTATTTGTTCTGATTTCACAGATGGTAAAACTTTATTTTCCAATTTTACAAGCTGATTTTACAGATATTTGGGGAAAATCATCCTGCCGTGTAACTAGCATGAGTAAGCATCAAAACTTTTCCGTCTCTTTCCAGTATCTTTTCTGCTGACGTTTTTTCTTGTTACGGTGCCTTTTGCAGTGCTTTCATATCTATTTTATTCCTGGCTTGTAGCAACTGTGAGAAATCTTTTAAATAAGGACAGTTGTTAGTGTGTGTGGGTTTGAGAAGTTATGAATTCACAGCTACTTGAATGTGCAGAAAGAAATAGCCTTCTTTTTCCAGCCTTAATGATTTGAGGATTCTTGGGGGAGGGCAAGGAAGCATCAGTTATTTCTACAGTAATTTCATGCTGGTGGATCCCTCTGCATCCTGTGTTGGATTTTCTGGTGGGTTTATGACTGTAGGTCAGTGTTGGAAGGCAGTTTATGCACATCCTCTGCTGTATTTGAAAGCTTCATTAATTAGAGGCTTCTCATTTTCTCCGTGATATTTTACTGCTCTCACACTTGCTGATCTCAGGGGGAGGTGGTTCCCCAAAGACACAGCCCAAGGCACAGCCAGTCCTGCTAGAAGGAAAGGGTCTACTGATCTGCTTTAGTGCTGGGCAAAGGGTGTTGTGAATTTCCTCCATTCATTGATTTGCCTCGCCCAAACAAATGAGTAGTCTGCCCTCATTTGGATCACCTGATTCCTAGCCAAAGTTTAGGAATAGAAGGACAAAGTAGTATGTGTGCTGTCGAAGTAGCTTCTAAACGGTTGATTATAGGGTTAGAAAGAAAATAATATGACAAGAAAATGCAAGTACAGATTACACATGAGAGCAAGATCCTTCATCGGCTGCTCTGGGAGCCTGGCAGCACACTCTGCTGCTCCTCATGAGGCTCCATGGCCTTGGGATTTCTTCAGGCTTTCTTCAGGTCTCTTGCTAAAATCACTAAAATAAATACAGCCTGTGCTCTGCCCAGGCTGGGCTTTGAGAGTTGGGTGTGAGCATGGGAGCAGCACAGTTTTTTTGAGCTGTGCTCTCAGCTGGGATAAAAAACAGGGTGAGAATCCTTTCTTAATTTTTCCACTTAATTTGCACATTACTCATACATTTCTTGGCTTCTTGCAGCATTTTTGGGTCTTCTGTATGTCTTTGACTTTCTCCGAGGTTGGGACTTTGGTTGTCCACAGACCTTATGAGCTTTCTACCTTCCCTCTCTCTCTGAGCACTGCACCAAGGCCAAGTGTCACACATATGACAGGTTTGCCATTCCCTGCTTTTTTTTTTTTCCCTTTAAGCTACCTTCCTTCCTTTCCCACCACTTCTTTTTAGCATTTTTAGCTGCTGCAATATTTCTGCTATAATTAGCTCTGAGCATGACTGTTATCTTTCCAGAGTTTAATTTTTAAAAGACAGTCTAGAGGAAGTAATGCTGCCTTGGCTGAAATCCCTTTATTGTTTTAGCCAAGTGGCCAGCTTGGTGATGGTTAACACAACGGGCTTTTAAAAAAGGTTTCTGCTTGTCCTCTTCAGGTCCTCAGTCTGGATAAAGGACCTGATGTACCATGGGATGTACAACTTAAACATTAGACACACACTCGCCCCCAGTGCATGTGCTGGTTTATTTTGATTTAGTCTGGATTTGTACAATTTGTCTATCTAGGTCATAAGTGAAAATAAGCTCAGGGTATTATATGCAAAACAAATCTCATTTTTTGACTTCTTCCCTCCTGAAGAAGAGTTCTGTGCAGGGTGTTGATTTTGCAGAGGTTGAGGCTTGAATGTATGGAGGGAAGAATTTTTCCTTGCTTTGAAACTTGTGCTAATTAAGGCTGAGCTGGTGAGGTGGTCGAAGCTCTGCACCCTTTTCCTTTTAGCATATGAGTGAATTTTGTCTCCATATTTACTAGTGTGAAATTAAAGAAAAAAAAATTGAACAGGATACAGGAACAGTAACTTTGACTTCACCTTGCACCATCTTGCAAACAAATCAGCGGCTATCGTCCTGCCCTTCCCAGAACTGGGTGTGGTGGCTGAAATAAAACATCTCCCAAAGAGAACACAGCCCTATTGTTTCAGGGCAGCAGAAAGATGACTTCTGAAGGCTGAAGTGAGGGGTTTGGTAGTTATTTTTACTGTGGGTGTCCTTTTTTGTGGATTTTATTTTTTTCAAGTATGATATTTGTGCTGGTCTTGCCCCTTTGTCTCCAGTCTTTATTATTTTCTTGATTACCTAAATAAATAAATTTTACAAGGAGCCTTCAGGGCCACTCTCTGTAATTTGAAGCTCATTTCAAATTATCTGCTGTAATTTAATTGATGAATTTCAGTGAGCAGTAGCTTAGCTTAGAAGTGTTCCTCTGCACCAAGGAGGGATTGCAAAAGGAGAACTTCCCTCAAAAGTTGCTTCAATACTTGGCCTCAGAGAAATGTCCTTATCCTTCTTCCAGCTCCTCATTGTTTCACACTCATGCTCATCGCTGTCTTGAATTTCATTTTTAGTTAGCAAGCTGGGATTTTCCTTATTCATTTTATGAATGCAGTGCCATGCAGGAGTCAGCTTTGTACCTTAAACCCAGTCTAGATTTACTGCATAACCAGGAAACAGGAGCAAGAAGGCCTCCTGCATAACTGGTATCGTTTCTCTTGCTGAATAAACCTGTTCTTATGATTATTTCTTTACTGGCAGCAGTCCCAGAAGGTTTCTGACTGGATGTTCGTGCACACCTGTGTCCTGTTTTGTGACTTTTGCCCATGGATGGGGTCTGAAGTATCTCTGGTGTAAGTGTGGTGTGTATGTTCCTCCTGGAGAGATGCTGGATACTGAACAAGATAGCTGGACGTGGCCCAAAGATGACTAGTGGAAAACCTGAGAATTGCATTATGCAGAAAAAAAGCCTAATGGACTGTAACAGAGTCCCTGGGATCTTGGAGTGTGAGTCTCCCAAAGAACCCTGGGTGGTGGTGCAGTATAACTGAAGATAAAGGGAAAACCACAGGTCATGAAAGTTTGATTTATGGTGGTGACTTCTTGTGCCAAGTAACTGCGTGTGGAGACTCTTGTTCTCAGGAACATAAGGAGTGGTCTTTGTGTTTATGATATTATTTACTCCAAACACTAATTGACACTGAGTGTATTAGAAAGGAAGTGATTTTAGCGTGGGTTTTCCACCTGAAAACACAAAGGCAGAAATAAGTAGGAGCTTCTTCCTTTGCAAGCACCTGCTGCCATGGGGCATTGAGGTGTCTGAGCACAGCCCCAAGTTTGACATTTCAGCAGGTCTCTTATTGATGAAGTAACACTTGACAGTGTACGGCAAAGTTTTTCTTTCAACTTTTGTTGTCATTTACAATCAGCATTGCTCAATTAGAAGTTTTCCCTTTAAGATCTGCTGCTGTGCCTTTTATATCTGATCTTCTAAACATATTTGTGTGTGGCTTTTCCATCTTCTCTGTTTTCTGTTGAAGAAAACCTCATAAAAATGGCTGATTAAAAATTTTAATTAAAGTATCCTGCTTTGCTACAGACCTGATGATAAAAATTTTTAGAACATGAACATCTTGTAAGAGCAATCATTTCAGTTTGCTTTCTGTGGTGGACTAATGTTTGATCCTTCAGTCACATTTGGAAATATAAAACTGCAAACTTTAAAAACTTCTTCTCTATTTCAGACTGAAGGCTTAGACTGCATAAAATCCAAGTAGGATAGAGCAACATGTGCTAGTCAAATGAGCAAAATATTTGACATCCTTCAGCTCTGGTAACAAAAGGACCATAGTCTGTGGAATCCCTGATGCCAGCTGTGTTGAAAGTTGCTGACTTGGCCTGTGGCTGTTCCCTGCTCATACAGAATTACACTTTCACAGACACAGTCCAAGCTGTGTGCAGTTTTCTTTTTTTTTTTTTTTTTCCTAAAGAAAAAAACAAACATATGCTCGAATATAAGCAGAGAAGTATGTCAAAGATGCAAAATAAAAGGCAGGCAACAAAGCATGTTTATTTACAAGAGCGTCTTTGTAATTTTGCTTTCTGACTAGGGTTTGCCACACCTTCATTTCATTATCCCTTTTTCCTTTCATTCATCTTCAGAAGTACTGCAGCTTTGCCTAATTCCTTGAAGAGGAATGTAATAAAATGATAGTATTTCTAAGGAATGCAGCATCACATCTGACTGGGCAGCCTTCCTCATGTTTGCTCTTTGGCTTTTTGGGCTCTGCTACATGCAAATAATCCTCCTCTTTTAAAGGGCTTTTCCTGTGTGTTGCATATAATACAGACTGGAAAAAAAAAAAAAAAAGAGCAGCTTCTGCTCTGTGCTTTCTCCCTGTTGTAATGGGGAGAGGTGAGTGATGGAGAAGCATTTCCTTTTTTCTAACCATGGTTAAAAAATCAGAACAATCTTTAACAAGTCTAGGATGCAAGTAGGGCTGCTTTTTGTGAAGAACAGTATGTTGTGCCGTGGAGGGAGGGTTTGAACAGGGCTGAGAGCCATGCATGGATTCGATGACATTTTAGTGGCTACTTGCAAAAAGAAGGAACTGTGATGTTGTTTAGCAAAGTTAAGTATTTCCCCAAATGTCTTCTGTTCTACAGAATCGTTGTCTTTGTGTAGGACTATGATAAAATGGAAATAATCTGAAGTTGTAGAAAATATGCACATACTATATGTGATTAATTTTGGTAAGCTTGACCTGTGAAAGTAAACTCCTGTTGTACAGTGTTGTTTACACAAGAAAGCGGACAGGAACACGTGTTTCTTTGAAAGATGACTCTTTTGGCTACAACACAATTTTATTGGGGGCTCTTGGGATCAGTTTGCTCTGCAAAATGCATTGTACTCTGGTAGTTATTCTCTCTGTCTGAAGGAGGATGGCCGGTAGGGTTGAGTGTCAAAGAGCTGTTGGGCAGAATAATTCCCTGACACATCTTCCTTACTGCAGGAGAAGCTCCCTTCTGAAGTCAAAGTCATTTTCCCAACAATAAAACTGTTAGGAAGTGCAGTGCTGTGATTTTCACTCTGCTAATGCAGCTGGGAAACCCTTCGGTTTAGAGGCAAGCTGAGAATTTCTATTGCTAATCTGCTATATTAAGGCAAATTAGAGTTAACTGATGTGCTTCTAAATGTGGCCTGTGTGAAATGAAGTTCCTTGCAGCATAATGGGGTTTTCTTCTTTTTTTTTTTTTTTTTTAATAGCACAATTTATTATTCCATAAGTAGGTAATTCCTCTTTGCTGATAACCACACGTCTGGTCTTCCCTTCTGCTGTTGCAGTTCCCTTGGAGCAGCAGAGTGCCTTTCAAAGTGCCAGTGATGGAGTTGTAGCCCCTTGAGGGGCTGTATTTAGACTGGCTGCTAACAGATCAGCTCCTTCATGTAATTACCGAGCTCTGACAGAGCAGCTCAGTGCACATTATTGCTTTCCATTTGCTCTCTGAGTCGCAGGACAGCCCTTCCTGCTTGGTGAGGAGTTTGTGCCTTTAAAAAATGAAGAAATTGTTTTGTAGCTCCCAGCAGGCCTCTCAATAAACATCAGCAAGTTCTGCTTATCCGTGACATAGTAGGAAAATATTTGCCTGTCTGATTGTGCGTCGTGACTTCACTGGCTTGAAATGACACCTTTTGGAAGTGCCTCTCCTGCTGGGATGCTTTGTCTTTGGAGTGACAACTCCCGCCTGTGTCAGTCATGGAGTCTGCCACTGTGAAGGATCCTAACTTCCATGGTGAAGGATCCTCAGTGAAGCCATACCTGGCTTTGCAGCACCTCTGTTCCCTTGACTGCAGGGAATACTGGAAGGTGTTGGTGACAGGATTTTTTCCTGAGGCTCTTCTGTTGATTTTAGTTGTGTTTCATTATTATGGAGCGGGATGAATGAGGTGGTGCAGAGACAGGGAGAAAGGCTTTGTGGTTTTTATTAGCAACAACTGTGCAAGCAAACTTAATTTGGCATTCTGAAGCCCGCTGGTGGTGTTCCAACTTTACCCCTCAGCTGTTGCTCTGCATTGCAGAGGCCTCTGTAATCTAGCAATTTCTCATTGTCTCCAGCCCCTGCCATTTATAAGTGGGGACTCAGGTTGCAAAGCAGATTAAATGAGCATTCCCTTTTATTTTTAATTTTAATACAAGCGCTTCCTCAAGTCATAGAAAAAATACACCTGGCACTCACTAGCTGGGGGATGTGTGGTTATTAGATGAGTGGAAAATACCTGTATGATCTTGTCCCCTGTGGTTTTATAGGAAAGAAGCAATAATATGCACTTTGATTATGTTACTTCCTATATTTCATATTTTCTTCCACTCCCCAAACAACCGGTCGGGTTTATAGTTTCTCTTCTTCCTTCTCTCTCATTTCCTTCTTCTGTAGTTCATGGTATTTCTCATCCTGTCTCTTTTGTCTGTGTGCTTCCCTTCCTTACTGCTGCCCCAAGTGCATCAGTAGTGCCATCTTGCTCATTTTTAGTTTAAAATTCCTAACCCTTTTGCAAGGGGTGTTTTTTAGCCTATCTTTTATCTGCTTGCTTTTTCAGGTTGTAGGAGAATTAGAAAGGTTTGCAGGAGCTGCCCCAAAGAGGCCAAGCCTTCTCTTCTCTCCATGCCAAGGGGAAAATCCCTGTCCCCTCACTGAAATTCCATGTTTGTCCTTTTATTTGGGAGTGTAAATCCCACAGGATTTGTGTGCATCACTCACCCTACCCCTGGTCCCATAAAGCAGTCCTTTTACATAAAACCATTTTGCAGAGATTATTCTAGGCAGTTATTGACATGCCAGTGGTGAGTTAGCATGTGAAACCATGCTCTGGGGGTCCAGAGTGCCTTTTGCCTTGCACAAAAATGGTATCCCAGAGCTATTCTGTGCTGGTGGGGAGGGCTTCTCTCTTGGGACCTACATTTTTGTCTGCCTATTGCTTGCACTGGTTGCAGTCCAGCAGCCTGTCAAATGTCTGACTTACCCCCTCTCAGAAAAACTTGAGCAGCTTTGGCATAACCCTCAGCTGACGTTCTGCAGCCGACTGGTGACTCACAGTCCCACTCACAAGAAAGCAAGGAGTGGTTGGGTCAACTCTGCTCCAATAAACAAGGCAACTGTTGCTTGTGCTTGCAGGTATTCCTGATTTCTGCAGTAAAATTGGCATCTCATAAATGCTGCTTCATGTTTTCCTCCTCTCCAGACAAACATCTGAAACAAGGAAAGAGATGAAGGTCGGTGGATTTTTTTCCTGCTTGGTAGCCTCTAATTGTAGTTCAAACAAAGCCCAGGATTACCAGCACATAGGAGGGAAAATTCACAAAGTACCATTTAGTAGCAACACACCTGGCATCTGGTGTGGAGATGTGATTTGCTTTTTGGGACTACCATATCTTGTAGCTTTTTTTTTTTCCCTCTCATCAAGTCTACAATACAAGGGCCATGAGGAAGCATTGTGCAAAAGAATTGAAAACAACTGCCTTTCTGTTCTGCTAAAGGAAAAGCAGTTGCTTCACTAGACTGCCTATTCAGACTTTCACACAGCCAACGTGGAAATCCATGAGTTATCAAAAGGGGCAGTTTTGATTCCCACGATGACATGGGACTGAAATGCTCATTTGAGGTTTTGTGAGGGAAAACACATTCTTTTGCACGTGGATTGCAGTGGGCTTTCAGGGTTATTTCAGAGAGCAAATTACAAGATTCTCCTGTGGTTCTGAACCCTTGTTTTCCTTACTGATGTGCCCAAGTTTAGGGATTAAGAGTAGGTTTCTGGCAGCTGTCTGCCAGCAGCAAAAGTAGGACCTTGTATGCAGTTACAGCCATTAAGCATGTCTGGTCTGTGGTGGGGGAAAAGGGAGATTCCAGGAGGAGAAAAGAAGAGACCAGCAAATTTCTTCTGCTGTTGTCAAGCAGGACCTCAGCAGTCTGGCCTCTAAGAGTACAAATTCCTGCTGGGAGGATCACTCCAGGTGGAGGGTAGCTCTGCACTGTCCTCTCCCACCAGTCCACAGACAGAACAGTTGGTTCTGTTTATTTTGTGCTGGGTTGGTTTCATAATATTCCTAAAGCAGTATCACCTCCCACTGAAAGCAGTATGACCTCTCACTGCCAGCACTGTCCCAGAGAAAGCTGGTGGGTTGTTTGTTTTGTTTTTTAAAGTGGTCATTTTGGATGGCTGACCTTCTTGGTAAAGAATACCTTTAGTTAAAGATTAATATCTGCATCCTTATCATGTTGGCACATGCAATAAATATATCTCAGACTTCAAGAATTATCACTAGAGTCACAATGAATAAATTTTATAGCACCAGGGGGTGAGTGAGAATGAGGGAAATGGGTACCTTTGAGTCTCTTGTACCTTGCAGAGTAGCCAAAGCTGCAATTACTGTCAGTTAACTGTATGTTCTGTTACTTACAAAGATAAGATAGTTCACTAACAGAGTAATAGCAGTATTTTGTTATTTTCACTTGGCAGCATCCTACAATAAAACAGAAAATTTATTTAGCATACTAATGAATCATGTACTCTTTCTTTCTGTGGTGCACCAGCACGTAAACTGTGTGAGGAGACATTGGGGTTTTTTTTGTCTTTTTAGCATAATTTGGCTAGAAATCCTCCTCTAAAACAAGAGGTGCAGGGGAGCCTGAAATCTGATGTGCTTTTCTTTGCACTGCTGCTGATAAGAAAATCATTTATCTCAAGTCCCAGCAGAGCTGGTGGCAAACACTGGGAGCAGTGCAGTGCTAACAGTGATCAGAAGTGCGATGGATGTTCTGCAGGTGCAAACAGCATTTCCTCCTTGTGCTGAACACAGCGTTATAGAAATGCACTTGTCTCTGATATGCAGCCCAGAATTTTTGTTCTAGAGAAATGCCATGTGCATTCCCAGCTTTGCTCACACTGGGTGAAGGACTGCAAAGTCCTGTGTGAGGATGCAGGAGAGTATGTAAAGACTAACCCAAGTGCATATTTCTTCTGGTTTTACCCCATTTAATCTGTTGTAGATACCTCATCTTATTTTAGCTTCCCATCCTCAGTCTCCGTGACTTCCCCTTTTTTCCTTCCCTTTCATCTTTAAAATGTGTGGTTTGATTAGGAAGCTGTAATCTTTTTATAGTTCATTTCATTTAAAAGCACATTAACCTGCAGAATGAGCCACTGGCTGTCTCTTGTTCCATTTCCAATGAATTTCCTGTTTGTCTGGATGCTGAGTTATTCACTCACCAGTTAAGGGAGGCAATTAGGCTGCTGAAAGCTCCTTGTGGCTGAGATCTGCCAGGCTGGCACTCGCTGCTGTGGCTCAGCCACAAAGGCTTTACCCCTTACTGGCAATGGCATCATTTGTGCAGTTCTTTTGCATCTTTGGGTTCAGATTTCCCATCTTCTGAATTTAGCTTCTTGTATTTTTTTTTCTTTCTTCTTTTTGTCTTTTTCTTTTTTTTTTTTTTTTTCTTTTTGTCTGGACAAACTGCAGCTCAAAAGCAGTCTTTAGTATGTCTTAGCAGTCTTTAGTATGTCTTTCCTTGCACGTTTATGTAGAAAATTTGCCTGTGTCCTGAGGGAGGGAGAGCAGTGGGAGAAGACAGAACAATCTACAAATTCTTCCTTATCAAAACCCTTTGACAGAAATGGAAATTCACTTTGCTTTTTTGGAGTGCACTTTAAAGTACTGTATGAACTTATGAACTCCAACAAACTTAATTTGTTCATCAAGAACGTTGTGCAAGAAGTGAGAAATAATTGTCACTGTATATAGCTCGTATTTTGGGAGAATTTTTTGCCTTATCCTTGCAGGTTTTGTGAGGTAGAACAGACAATTGCAGGCAGTCGTGGACTGCCTGTCTTGTTCTGCCACCACCTGTAGCTGCTGACAGGACATGGGAAAATGGCTTCATGCTGGAGGAGGATGGATTTAAATTGTGTATTAGGAAGAAATTCTTCCCTGTGAAGGTAGTGAGGCCCTGGCACAGGTTGCCCAGAGGAGCTGTGGCTGCCCCATCCCTGGAAGTGTCCAAGGCCAGGCTGGACAGGGCTTGGAGTCACCTGATCTAGTGGAAGCTGTCCCTGCCCATGGCAGGAGGGTGGAATGAGCTGGGCTTTAAGGTCCCTTCCCACCTATGGACATGAGACTTGCACATCCCTCTGTGGAAGGACCTGACTTTATCTCCCTGTCCTCCTCTCTCCTTCTCTTGTTTTTCACTGGGAATTCTGGGTAAGAGAAGCTGCAGGGGGAAGGGAACTTCTTCCAGAGGCTGTGCATTGCTGGGGAAGAAGGGGACACCTGACTCAAGGAAGGAGTCTGAGGTTTGAAAAAGTTGAGATAAAACATCTCTCTTGGTGAAGGCTGTACCGCGTGCTCAGACCTCCACAGCCAAGGTGGATGTTATTGTTGAGAGGAGGGTGAACCTCAGCCCTGCACTGAGAATGTGCAGAGCAGCTCCTGGGAACTTCTGATTTTTGCAGAGACTTGGATATAGTAATGAGCTGCATTTTAGAGAATTCATGCTGCAGAAAACAGTGACTCCATGCTTGTGACTTATTTTGGTTTTTTGTCTTATCAAGAGTTATTAGAGACACTTGGTTTTGATGTCTTGGATTCAATAAGGCAATATGTCATTTTATTAGCACATTTCTGGAAGGGTATGTGATGTGTCCTCACACCCCCTATCCTTGCTTTCCATGGCCTGTAAAGCCTGATTGTTCTATCAATCACAGCAGTGCTAGTGCTGCCTGCAGTTTCTGATAATTTTCACTCTGTTTTAAATTTTGCTGAAACAAAACAGACATGGAATTGCAACTGGCATTTAAACATAGTAAATAAATATACTTCTGCTCCTAAATAAAGACTGTCTCTGGAGACATATTTATAGTGGTCTCCCATGTAGTCTCAATGTTCTTTTCCTTGCCTATCTTAATCCCTAGTCAATGTACAGAGAGACGTGGTATTGGAGAAGCTTAAAACATGGATTTTTTTAAATTAGATAGCTTTTTCCAGATTGGATGCAATTTGTGGGGATGGGAGGTGGTGAATTGGTGAGTATCTGTAGAGGTAGACTTTAAATAAATAACTTATTAATTTTTTAAATAATACTTTGATCTGTGGTATGCTTTGGGGTTTTTTTGTTTGGTTGTTTTTTTCCCCAAAGAGAGTCTTTGAATGCAGACTGTGCAAATACTTTGAGAATGATCGAAGCTATTAATGCATCATTGATTTCCTCCATTGACTTGTCCATTAGATATTTAATCTCTTCTTTTTAACAAGTGTGTATTTTTCTGTTTCAAAAGCAGCCTCCCACTGTCCCTTGCATAGTGGGAAGCATGTCCTGCTGGCTTTCTGTCACCGTGCCAGCCTTGAGACTTGGCTTGAACACTTTGGACTTATCCTGCCTTTCTGCTGGAGCTGGAGGAGCTGTGGAGCAGATGCACTCATGGCATGGCCACCCAAGGCAGTTTAATCTGTCCTGCCTGAGCAGTTCTAGCTATGATTCTGTGGTTTTGTTGGCAGGAGCAATCTGAAACAAATCTCAGCAGTGCCCTGGATACTCCCCTGTCCTGTCTGCTTTCTGCTGTCCCTCATTTTTCTCGGGCCAGTTGTAAGAATGTTTTGTTAGATGGTCACCGGTGATGAGGGTTTTTAATAGTAGCAGCTGCTGTAAAAAATTGCTACTGCATCTGTTCTGCAGAGTTCTGTGAAACTCTGTTTCTAAGAATACATCCCTCTTAACCCCAAAAAACCCATAAAAATGAGGAATGATCAGCGCTGTTCCGGGGTCTGCACAGGGACTCTGTTTTTGCTGTTCTGAAACAACTTGTTGAGCTGCATGCCTGAGAAACAAAGTGATTTGACTCACTGCTTATATTTAGTATAATTACCTACTGCATTAGGTTCCGTTTTCTTCCGAGCATTAATGTTTTTGCTCAGGAAGGTTAACAGGGAAAACGCCCAGCAGAAGGCATTTTTGTGCTTATCACAGGGCAAATGCGTGGAAAACATCAGGTCACTGTGCTGGGTGTCAACTTGTTGGTTGGTTGTTTTTTTTTTTTTTCTTCTTCTTTTTTTGTAGAGTCTGTAGAAGGAGCAGTATCTAAGGGTGTGGAGAGGATGTCCTTCCTTTTAAAGCCTGTAAAATTAGAGGAGCTGGTGCATCCTTAGTACAAATGTGATCTGAAATCGCAGCACCCGCTTTGTCGTGGTCCAGAATCACGTATATGTGAGATCCCAACTTTAAAATATGCCCTGTGATTCTACCTCCCCAAGGTGATAAGTTTTATAGTTTTGAGTATAGTTGTAACTGAAACAAAAATTTGAGTTGCTGTTTTTGTGTGTAATATTAAAAATATGTTTGGTCTTATATTTCTGTTTGGAACCAGCCTTCACTAAAACCCTCTGTAACCACATGGGAAGCAGATGGGAAATGCACAGGTTTGAAGTGCTGCTGGTGAAGCTTTAGTCTAAACCTTAAGTCTTTGGAGACTGTTTGAAAGCCTTGGCAGCCAAGAAAGCCTGGGCTCAGCTCAGGGAATTGCATGATTCCTGGTGCTTCTGGATCCAGGTGAGGAGCTGTAATTGGCTTTTCACCAGTGAAGTGCAGAACGTTCTGTTCAGTTGGTGTGTAACAGGTGAATGCCCCAAGCAGTGGGGAAGTGGCATTGAAAGTGGAAGTGGGTAGAAGAGTTTGAGCACAGCTTTGCTGGTCTGAAGGCTGTATGCTACTCTCCATTCTCCTATTGCCATCTCTTATGTTAGTGTTGGTCTATCCCAGAAAAGTTCTTCAAGGAGTTAACTGACCAAACGCATCTGTCTACATGACTTTAAATGGATCACAAATTCAAGACCCTTTTTCTTCCTCTTATGGGGGTGTGAGAAGCTGCAGAGCTATCAGATTTCCCTTTCTGAAGCATGAAGGGCTTTGCTTCCTCAAAATGTTTTCTCTCCTTTGCTCCCAAGCAGTCTCATCCCAGGGCTTTTTTTTTTTTTTTTTTTTACTACATGGAACCCCTCAATAACCAGGCTGAGAAGCCTCTGCTGCCTGAAGTGATTGATCTGTACATTGGTGCAAATCTGAAGTGTCCTGCAGTATCTCCTGAGATTCCCTGTGATAATCACATCACCCTGCCAAAGAACCCTGTTAATATTTATGTGGCAATTGTTTTGGTTCTTGGCAGAGATAAGGGCGTTAATGTGAAGCCTACTTTGGCTGATTAAAGAAATTATTTATGTTTTGTACTGTAGCAGTGATTTCATTACACTTGAAGAATTAAATTCTGAATGTCTTTTGGTAGATATGTACATAAAAATATGTATTGAGGCAGTTAGCTGGCATCTTGGACCACACCAACCTCTCCCTCATAAGAAGGATGAGGACCTGTTGGTACAAGCCCAGAGAAGGGCCGTGGAAATTATCTGGAGAAGAAAAGGCTGGAGCACCTCTCCTGTGAAGAAAGGCTGACAGAGTTGGGGTTGTACAGGCTGGAGTAGAAAAGGTTCCAGGATGATCTTACATCACCTTCTGATACCTGAAGGGGCTTCAAGAGAGCTGTGAGGGAATTTTTACAAAGTGTGCAGTGACAGGACAGGGGGGAATGGCTGACAGAGGGCAGGGTTAGATGGGATATTGGCAAGAAATTCTTCACTGTGGGGGTGGTGAGGCCCTGGCACAGGGTGCCCAGAGAAGCTGTGGCTGCCCCGAGTCTCTGGAATTGTCCAAGGCCAGATGGGAGCAACCTGACCTAGTGGAAGATGTCCCTGCCCATGGCAGGGAGTTGGAATGAGATGATCTTTAAGGGCCCTTCCAACCCAAACCCGGTCGAGTGAAGGGGAACAAAGGTGGAGGGATGTTTGCTCAGTCCAACTCTTACAAGTTTTTCCTGCTGAAATGGAAATGAAGGTTTGAAACTGTGTGCAGTTCTTCCATAATGAGGTGTTGCTTTTCAGGCTTGGATGGTGGAATGAGGAGGAGCCCTTCAGCAAAAGGCTGCTGGGCTTTTACTCTTCTTTCACACTGCTTGCCCTGTGCTCCCTTGCCTCTCTGCAGCTGTGCTTCTCTTATGTGGAGGGTTGTTGTGAAACTTCTCCACTGCACCTGGAAAGATTCATGTGAATTCTCTGGTTTTGAGAGCAGCACTGTTTTTTATTTTTACTCCAACCCCTTGATCTTGCAGTTAACCTTAAGGGATATCAGCAATTTAATTGTACTTTATTTTTATAAGAATTTAATTTCCTGAATGACAAGGTGAAAAGAGGAGGGGAGAAGAATCTGCTGTTGCCTCATGAAGAGAGTAAGAGAAAATGGGGGTCTTCAGTAGCCAGCTTTGCAAGATGGTAATAAAAAAGGGTCTTTGAATAGTTGCAGATCTCTCAGTGTTTTAGTTTAGATGTTAAAAAGGTCTTTTATGAGATAAGTGGTCTTTGAGAGAAAGACAAATAAAAAGCACATCTGAAAATGCATAGGATGGCAGCTCTTTCAGACAGGCACTTGTCATCATCTTGAGGCTGAGGATTGCCCAGCTCCTGGCTTTCTCCTCACTCAGCCTTTCATACCAGCCACAGTGTGGCTTGGCTCCAGAAACCACACAGAGGTCAGGCACGTTTTCATTGGTGTTATCAGTGAAGACACTGCCGGCTGAAGGCTCCAGACCAAGAACTGCTGTAACTCTGGTGTGCTTTCAGAGACAGGAAGAGTCTCTAGTGCTGCAAAACCTTTACCACCCCAGGTGGCTGGGGGACGTCCACCTTTGGACTGGACTGGCATTTTCCAAGCACTGGATTACTGTGAGCAGAAGGGCTTGCTGTGTCTGTGTCCCAGCCAAGGTGAGAATGGTCACTGTTTGGCTGCCCCTCAGGGATGGACCAAGACTCTGCTGTCCATCCTCCCTCTTCTCTTCCTTCCAAGAGGATGTGGCAGGCTTCCCTGGTGGCAGCAGACCTGCAGGTTTGCAGAGCTGCTGCTGGACAGAGCAAATGGGCAGAGTGTGTGTGTGTCTCTCTCCCTTCACACACCAGGTAGGGCACTGTCCAGAGCCACCCAGCTTGTCACAGTCTGCAGCAGGGTGTCTGTGAGCACACTGCTGGGCAGGAGTGGCTGCTGCTGTCTCTCTCATGGGCTCTGCTTGCCCTTGCTCATCGTGCCTGCCAAGTGCACAGACCTGCTGGGGAGCCAGTGGAATTGTCAAAGAAATCAGTATCTTCCTTTGGAGCATCTTGAGTCAGTAGAACTTGACCTGTCTGCTCTCTTCTCTGTCAACAGATCTTTTTTTGCCAGCAGTGGAGCAAATGTTCGAGCCCTCTGGATCAGTGCAAAAGGATTTGGTGCATGCTGGTGGTGTGCTCTTTGCTCAGAGGTAGAGCTGCTGTGAGGGAAATGGCACAAAATGGTGAGGAAGAGCCACTGGAAGCTGAAGGAGCCTGAGGCTTTGTGTGGTGAGGTGGGGATCTCCCAGAACACAAGCAGGCTGTGCTTGAAATGCTGTTGGGGAAGATGTTTGACTCCTGCCAAATCCCTGCACACACTCATTTCTGCCAAGGCTGACCTTGTTCCTGGAGAGCTGGGGTGGGGGCTGGCTTGTGGGGCGGGCTGGTAGCCAAAGCCATATGCTCTGACCCGTACACAAGCTCAGCATCCTCCTCTGCTCCTCCATTGCTCGTGCACTGCAAGGTGCAGCAGCTGTAGCCGGTGGTACCTCTTCTGGGAGCTTGTTTCTACATCTGCTTCCCCCTTCTTTGCCTTCTATCCCTGGAGTGAGTGGAACTCTTTTCATGAACACTTTTTGACCAGGCACTTGGAATGCTTAAGGGACGCTTCGTCCTGGAAATCCAGGAGACCTCTCCAGAGGAGGAAGCAGCATCTCCTGTTTGTCTTGAGTTACCCTGTCACAACAATGGCTTCAGAATCTGCCTAATTTAAAAGCTAGTTTTAATCTGATGGGAAGATGTTTGTGTATTTAAAATAGTTATTCCTTGCTGGAGCCACTCCCTTCTTTTGTCCTTCACTGCTGGACCTTTCGGCTTCGCTCAGCTAATGTGCAGTGCTTGTTTACGGCCGAGATACTGGAGCATGAAGAAGGAAGTCGGTCAGTTTAGCACTGATCCAGTCCCAGGCTTCCTGTGCGTGTGCGTGCACGCGTGTGGGCTCAGCCCTGCTCCTCCAGTCGCCGGGCAGCCTCTGCAGGAAAAGCCACGGCGCTGGCAGACACAAGATGCAGGTGTCTTTTTTTTACCTCTTCCACCTGGTTTGGGCCTGAGCAGGTTTAGGCAACACGGGTAAAAATTCCAGTATGGCAAGCCTGATGAGGAAGATGCTGATGCAGGCAAAGACATGGAGTGGTGAGTACGGGAAGCATCTTGTCTGATGGGAAAGATAACTGCTCAGAAGGGTTTAGGTGCCTGGGAGGAGAAATGTGCCAGAGAGCTGCTGGGCATTGCTGTTGTTTTCATCTTTCATCTCCAGTGTGAGATGGCACACCAGTGTGCACTTGCATCTGAAAATACCAAAGCCTTTGTCCATGGAGAAGATGGTTAACCAGGTGACTGTGTTTAAAGTCTGTTTTTTAGCCTGCCCTGGGATTTCTGCCTTAGCTTGGCTCTGTAACAGCACCAGTCTGTCTAATTTGGAAGTTTTGGAGGGAGTAGGGAGTTTGGAGGAGACAGGCATCTCAGGAGCATTTAAACTGTTGTGTCAGTTGTGACTGCACCAAAAGATGAGGTCGAGAAGAAAACAACACTGACGAGCTGTAAAAGAAACCATTTTATTGCTTTGTCCCTTTTCTTTTGATTTGGTGGCAAGTATCTCTCTGGATTACAGTAAGGTGCTCTCGTGTTGCATGGTTACAGAAATTGTCATCAGCAATGGTGGATATTTTGGATTTTAAAATATTCCAGTAGCAGCACCAGCCTGTGCCTGGGCTTTTTCATTTAAATTTATGGTGTTTATCCAGCTCTTAATTGTGCAAATTAGTGTAATTATAGAGTGTGATTATATGCATACCCAGTGACTGTTTTTAAGAGGCTGTCTCAAATGTCAAGAATTGATTTTGTTAGCCTTGTGGCTTTCTGGTGCAAGCACCTTTCTTCATGCTGCTGTTCTGCAAAGCAGACATTCCAAAGTGCCTCAGCAGGAAACAATTTCTGCAGTGCCATATCTGAGGGAATGATTCTTTAGTAGGGCAGAAGGCTCTTCAATGGCTCTGACTAATTAGGACTGATGAGGTGAGTTATCCAGGACTGAAACGGCCCTCCTGAAGCAGGACAACTTCTTTGCTCCAGGCTGGGGTAAGGATAGGAGGGCACAACCTGAGCCACATGTGGTAAAGTTTATCCAAGTGCCAATTTTATCAGTGTGTGAATTTTAATGAAAAGCTGTTCTTTGAAATTAGGACTTTTGTGTGAGTTATTGGCTGCTGCCAGTCTTTCCCAGGGCTGTAGCTGAGAGTGTGGAGGGGCCAGTGCAGGCACAAGCTCTTCTCTTGTGCAGAAGTTACAGACTGGGTGTGCCAAGTATTGTGTTGCCTTTTGCTGGGAAGGAGATCTTGTTGGCAAATGCAATTCCCTTCTAACCCAAACTTACTGGTTTCTCCCTACTCACTCAGGACTTCTCAGAATCCATGACTTTCTGCTTTAAAATATGACTTGAAACAGAGCAGTCTCCTTGATTGCATTGTGACAGATGTGGTGTGACAAATACAGGAAACTGTAGAGGAGATATCCTTGATCTCTCTATAAATAGCTTGGGACTTTGGGTAAATTAACCAGTCTTTACAAAAAGAAGCTGAGTGAAAATAAATGTCATAGAACCATGGAATGGTTTGGTAGGAAGGGACCTTAAAGATCATCTCATTCCAACCTCCCTGCCATGGACAGGGACAGCTTCCACTAGACCAGGTTGCTCCAAGTGCCCTCCAACCTGATCTTGAATCCTTCTGGGGCAGCCACAGCTTCTGGGAAACCTGTGCCAGTGCCTCACCACTTGCACAGGGCAGAATTTCTTCCCAATATCTGATCTGACCCTGCCCTCTGTCAGTGTGAAGCCATTCCCCTTGTCCTGTCACTCCATGCTCTTGTCAAAAGTCCCTTTCCAGGTGGGACTCCCTCTTCTAGGCCCCTTTTACTTGCTTCAGGAATAAGGAGAATGGAATTAATCTACTTGAAATTTCACTTAAAGTCAGTCTGAGAATTAACATAGAGGGGTTTTTTATAGGCAAGTCTAGCAGCTATTGACTGGAGTACACATTTACTTTGTGTAAAGTGTACTTTGTGTACGTACCTTGTGTACATTTCTTCAGAGAAGTTACAGTCCATCAGTGTTTGAAAGCACGATTCTTTGTTGAGGGAAACACAGCCAATAGGGCAACATGTAAAAAGCCTTGGCTTTGATAACTTTCAGCATGGTTTCAGAACCCCTGGAGAGCTGCGTTGTTTTGGGTTTTTTTGGTTTTTTTTTTTCTTAAATCTCACTGTTTACATGTGGGGAGGTGTGTTAAATGTTTTTTTTTTTAAATGCCTGCAGGACATCAGGAAGTTGAGGATGCTGGGAGAATGAGGTGAAGGGAATGTGATCCTGGAACAAGTGTACCCATTGAAAAAGCACTTGGATAGGGTGTGTAAATACAGGCGTTCATTCTGCCCCAGGGAAGGCTGGTGCTTGAAGCCAGTCTGGTTTCTGCATGTGCTGGGACCTCAGTTCTGGTTTGTAATCCCAGCCTGCTGCCCACGTCTCCAAACCAGCCCATGGATAACAGGACCACTGCAATTAGCAGTCAGATGGAAAAAGAAATGGCACAGGAAGGAACTATTACAAAGAAGCGCAAATGACACTTAACAGTATTTATTTTCCAGTGTTTATGGTGTGGGGAGCAGCAAAAATACAGATCTACACCTTATTCTGTGTTGCCACATTTAATTTTGGTAGAAAAGGTCTGCTGCAAAAGATGCTGATTTTAGTCTTTACTAAGTAGAGCCTTTGATGACTGTTCTTCTTTATTTAGCGCTTCTGATGTCATTAAAAATAGTATTTTCTTTCATTCTTAGTTGTTAGGGAGAGATTTACTTGAAGGAGATCTGAAAGTGATCATGGGTTTGTGTGGTCCGAATTTACGCATTTGATTAGCCACTAAGAACTCACAGCAGCTTTGAGATTTCAGGATTAATGAAGTACATGAAATATCAGACTTTAAAAGGGACTTCTAAGTGGTGACTTTTGTATAAGAACATGACCATAAGATGTGGTCAGATACTATTTCAGCAAGATTTGTATTCCACATACTTTGGGAGAGTAGGTCTTATAGTGACCCCTTTAGAATGCAGTATTTAATTATAATGAAATATTTTTAATGACTCCTATTAATGTATAAATATGTTTAAGGTTGGTTATGGCAGAGAACTTGTGAGCACTTCGTGAAGTGGTGGTGAAACTGAACATCCTAAGGTTTTGATCTTTATTTAAAACAAAAAGGTTATAAAATGTCATGGTCAAAATCAACAAGTGGCATTTTGCCAGACTAAAAATGCTGCTGGATTTATTTCTCCTCTCTTGAGATCCCTGCTAGTTTTAAATACTCTTTAATTTGCCTGTCTGCTGGTGTACAGCTGCAGAAAAAATGCAAACTGTTGTTTGGATTTGGGGTAAACTGAAATAAGCTTGAGCTGTGCCCTAGCTGAAGAGACTTTTAAGTCAACTGAAATTGGTTGATCTTGAACATTATTGTTTTTCTTATATAAAAATACAAACGGAACGAAAACTCAACACATGGAAGAACAGCAAAGCAACAAAAACTTATGGAGAATGACTTAGCTAAGCAGTATCCTTTGTTTTCTAAGTATGACAGCCCTTATTTCAGCTGCATCACCACAGCTGATGCTGCCAGATCACCTGGAGGTTCTGCAGGATGACAGGGGATGCAAGAAGCTGTTAAATGATGTTGTCACATCAAAGCTCTCAAATAGCAGAAAAGTAACAGCCTTAATGGTTGCACCATCTTTACATTTCTGGCTGTTGGCAGGTAAATAATGGTAATAACAGGGATCTCGGGTGATTTTATTTAAGCATCAGAATATCTTCTGTCTGAGAGTGCTGAGGATGATACATCGGGGACCTTTACCTTTCCATGGAGCAGGATGGCTTTTAGGGGTGGTAGCCCCTGAGCTCTCATATCAGGACCCATGGCTAGGGGAGTTTCAGTAGGGATTTAATCACCTGAGTGCAGTGACATTTATGCTGCCCCTTCAAGTGAACACGTTATAGAACATATTTGCTCAGAAAAGCATCTCCTTTAATGACAGTCTTGCAGCACGGGTGGCAGAAATATTCTAAATCTGTTTTGCATTTAGCAGTGCTGCATTCTTCTGTCTCGGAACCATCAGAATCCTGTCTGCAGAAAGGCTTTTAATACTTTAAAAACAAACAGCAAAAAACCAAGAAAGAAAAGAATCTGTTAAAAAATAACATGGTATTACCTTGTATGTTCATTGTCCTTATGAACCTCCTAGCCAGGCACAGAATGTTGTGTGCTATTTCCTCTGCAGACAGATAATTGCAGGAGGGAGAGGAAATTGAGCCATGTAAAGTAAAAAATCTTAGCAAGTTCCTATTTCTGTTTACTGGGAACTTACTATATATTTTTCTTTTAATATTTTTTTAAATAATGAAAACATTTGGGGCTCTAAAAAAAAGTTTGATTAGTAGTAAATCACTTTAGCAATAAATTGTAATGTCTCTGAAGGTACCTTATATTAAAAGTATCCTTTTTCCTGTTCTTGGATCTCCGTGTCTTCTCTTCAGTAAGGGACTGCTACTTGTATTGTTCCAGTCACTTTCCTTGTGGAGGTAAATTTGCAGTCACCTTCTGACATGACAAAATACTAATTATTGCTGCTGGAGTAAAACTGGAAGTATTTGGGTTCACCTGTCAGTATATTCTGTTAATATTAGTAGTATTATTGTGATTAAATTTGTAATCCTGTGGGTTGTTATCAGGTAACAGTAAGAGAATTAGTTTTGAAAATGAGGTTTCCAGTTTCAGTTTTAGTAGGGCCTGAGAGGAGATAACAAATTAGATGATAGCTTAGGTAGTAGGAAGAGTGAATTTAAACTGAGTTTTGTGAATACTGAAAGTAACTCTGGGGCTGAAAATTATAATTAGGCTAGTCAGAAAAAAATAAAAACATTAATTTCCTGATTGTGTCTGTAGATTTTAAAGTCTTAAAAGTCTTTAAGTCTCTGTAGATTTCAAGTCTCTGTAGATTTCAAAGTGTATGAAATTTTTGCCATGGCCAGGTACTTTCTGGGCCAGTCACAGGCAGTGGCCTCTTCTTTGAGCTAAATTCAGCTTTTTCCTGAGTAAGTGCTTTAAATAACTATTCTTGCTAAATTGCAGCTTTCTACCTGTCAGATTTCAAGAGCTCCACATCAATCCTCAAATGTGTATGGCGAGCTAATGGCAGCATTAGACCTGTCTGTGTCAGAAGCTGTTGCACTGGAGTCTCTTTGCTGCTTCTTCACTCCTCCTGGAATCTCTGGAGTTAAGCTCTTGAGATAATGAACACATGTTTCTTCCTTCTCTTCCCTTGCCCTTCCTCTCTCTGTCTTGTTTTGCCTCTTATTTCTGGCTCTAAGTTTCTGAGCTTTAAATGCACATTTATTCATCCTTTAGTGAAGCGTTGTGTTGTGTGTCACTATTCTCTTCCTTATTGCTACATAAATTCTGCCTAATTTTCCCTGTAGTGTAGTTTGTGGTGATAGGCTTCAGTTATTTTACAGGGAGCCCTTGCATTTAATTGTACTGAATTTAATAATAGGAAAAGAATGTGAGAGCAGTGATTTCCCTTCCCCCTGCCTTTTCCTGGCTTTGGTGGGATTACCCAGAAATTGCAACCTTCTGGTTCATTCAGAAGTTCCCTTCATATCTATGTAGTACAAAATTTAGATGTCTTAATGATAAAAAAGCTGCAGCTTCTATTTTAATATTCTTTCATTGCCAGCTTTAAAAAGAGAAAATGTAAGTTGGTGTTGGAATAGAAATTTTTTGCAATATTGGATCTGTTGAACTATGATTCATTTGATAGTCTAGAGTTGTGATTATAAGAAGGACTTGCAAAAACAGGCTGAAAGCAGAGGTGCAGGTTGATGAACTCTCCTGTTCAATTCAATGATCAATCCCTATAAATGGGAATTGAATGGTTATGGACTATTCAGCTGTGAAAAAGCACAGTGACTACAGCCAGAAAGCTTGTGGGATTTAATCCATTTGTTGGCTGTGTTTGATAGTTTGTTGCCTGGGAAGGGCAGAGGAGAGTAAGTGGGAAAAGTAACTGAAAGAACCCAGTAGGGTAGAAGAATGAAGGACAGAAATAAACCCAACTTCTTTCCCAGTGAATGTGACAAAGATCCTGAATAACAAATTGATGTACAGTCATCTCTGCATAAATCATGCACTATTTCTGGAAAACTTCTTGCAGACCTCAAATCCCACTGCAGACCGATTAGTTAAGAGAGCCGGTTTAAGAGGTGTTTGTGTCCTCCCACCTTTGCTTACAGATTCCTTTGAGCCACTTGAAACTGTGGAATTGTAAAACCACAAGCACCAAAGTGCAAGGTTTTAAACAGCTCAGAAGAACAAAGTGCTCCTACAAGGTCAGCTCACAGCCAGAGCTCCTGCAGGGTGCAGGAACCCGGTGGGAGCAGTGAGTTTTGGATTTGCTGGCCTTTGCCTGTACTTCTGAGATCCAGTAAATGTTGAGTTGTTGATTCTCTGTGGACTTCACAGGCTTAGTTATCCTCCTTCCATCAAGATGACCACTGCAGCTTTGCAAAGTCATTCCCTGCATACCTGAATTTTCACCTAAACCACTAAGAAAGGCTAAACTGGGTGTACATTCTGCCATTTAAATGTGGTTTAGTGGCTTGGCAGGAAATGTGAATTTTTATTCACTTGATAACAAAAGCTGTTTAATTTAGGCACAATAGAGGTTTGCAGAGTGGTTGGGATTTGGGGGGAAAGTGTTGGGAGATCTTGTACCCTGACTTGTGAGTACACAGTGACTCATGGTGTTGGCTCTGGGAACAGAGCATTCCACTTCTCGTCTGCTTGGGGAACATCATCTGTGGATGATGAGGAACAAAATAAATAAGAAGATAAAGAGGAGCTCATGCCTTCTGTGCATCAGAAATATGGCCAGCACCTAATCTTTAGGGATCCAGAAAGGAAAGACTTGAAATGCAGACTCTAAAGACAGCTTGTTAAGATAATTCTTTAGATATAAAGACTGAATAAGAGTTTAGATATCAACAACTAAAAATTTTTAAAGAGTAAAAGCAAATGTATATTTACTGTAGGACAGTAAATATCTGTAGCATTATCAGCTCTTTTCAAGCACTTTGGTATCAGTAATTTCTTGCTCATCTATGAGAATTAAAATAATCCAAAAGTTAGATGGCAGATGTGCAGCTTCCCACGGTGACGTTGCTGCATCTGGTAGATGAATTTATCATAGGATCCCAGAAGGTTTGTGTTGGAAGGACCTTAAGGCTTATCTTGTTCCACCCCCCTGCCATGTGCAGGACACCTTCAAATATCCCAGGTTCCTCCAAGCCCTGTCCAACCTGGCTTTGCATGCTTCCAGGGATGGAGCAGCCACAGCTTTTCTGGACAGTCTGTGCCAGGGCCTCCCCACCCTCACAGGGAAGGATTTCTTCCCAATATCTAATCTAAACCTACTCTCTTTGTGCATTTAAGTTCAGTGAAATTTTATATGATACAAGCTGAGACCTGAGACTTCTTTCTAGTTTAATGATTAAATATTCAAACCCTCTTTAGTGAAACAGTTCTCTCAGTTGTCCCAGACTGTCTGTTCTGGCTGCTGTGTTCATCTGGTGTGAGAACTTCAGCAGTATGTTTGACAGGCTAGGTAAATGTGTTAACAGATCCACTGAAAAATCCCCCAAACCAAACCACAATTTATTAAACTCTCAAGGTGATTTGTTAAGGCTTACCTTGAGGATTGGCTTTTTGTATTTAATTGCAGCATATTAAGGAATATCCTTGAGGGGTTTATATTTTAAGAAGATAAACTCAGATTTGCCTTTTTTTTTTCTTGTCTTCTACTACAGTTTATTCCAGAGTAATAATCAGTTTTGTTATGTCAGTTTTCTAGACAGTCAAGAAGGTAAAAGAAGGACTTGATATGCTTGACAGCTTTTCAGACAGGAAGAACTTGATTTTGTTTTGGTCTCAGTTGTCCCTAAATGTGTGTTTGTACAGGGAGGTGAGATTTGGCCCCTCTTGCTGGACATCATGCCAGCTGCGCGATGGTGAAACCACAGCAGCTTCTCATGGGTCTCAAAATTGTGTGTCAACCCTGAGCACGAGCACCTTTTAGTCTAGAGCTGTTTGTGCCTGGCACTCTGGTTGAGATGCAGGATGGCACAGCTGCTCCAAAGCTGTAGCCTGAGGCGCGGGTTGCAAAGGAGACTTTTATGTGTGTTCCATCACCTTTCCTACTTTTCCATGCCTGGTGTGAGCAGAAGCACTAACTGGGTCCCTCTGTCCCCTCCTTTCCCCTGCAGCAGTGGGGAGAGGGTTGTTCTGAGCTTTGGGATCTTTTCCTTTCCTCTTTCCTTTCTGTTTAACCATCTCTAGCCCCAAATTCTTCTGGCTGCTGATGGTCAGAGAAAACACTATTTTTCAGGAAGCTGGGCCAGATAATCTTCGGTCCAGAGATGAGAACTGTAGAAGAAGCTTTAGTGACTCTTAAGACCTGATCTGGGTTTGGGTTTTCATAGTTAAAAAACCCTGGATGCATTAGCATGGAATAGAAATAAATAGAATAACCCCAATTTGGCACAGGGTTGACTTACAGAGCTCCTTCTCTGTTTGTAGCACTTCTGACGTTGGCATTGTCCTGCTCTGTCCTCACTTGCTGTGAAATGAGGAGGGAACAGGAAGCGAGGACCTTGTGTTCATCTAAAGAGGTGGTGTAGGGAATGCTACATTCTGAGGATTTCCTGGCCTTTCTTGTTTTTCTGGAAAGAATAAAACAAAACTTTAATAAGACAAAAAATAAAATCCTTGTCTGTCTGCCTCTTCCCTTGCCACTCCCCGCCACTTCTGCCCTGTGCACTGCGAGCCTGGGGTGGGATGTTTCCAGGCTCCTTTTTGAAGGTATTTATAAATAAGTTGAGGTCCATATGTTTGTTTTTTCCCCAATGATTTCTTTACTGTAAGTCATTGTATTTCTGTGTAATTGATCTACGTGTGGCAACTTGCATCTAGGGAGGGAAGTCACAATTGGGTTGGGTCTGTGCTGTGCAAATGTGGAGAAAGGAAATAAAAAAATAGGTTGACAATAACCCTGATAATGACAGCTGGGGACAGAAACTTGTTAAAAAAATACAAGTTAAAACTAACTTGCTTTGAAACAATAAAAATAAATGGGATGCATAACTGTTATGGACTAAAATAGAGCAGGGAATAGAGGGCACAGATTTCTCTCCTCAGGCCTCAGCCTGCCCAGCAAAATTTAGCTTATAAATATCCATAAATCAAGAAGGGCAAAGGCACTTTAAGATCTGAGTATTTTTAGCAAGAAGGAAAAGCATTTCAGTGGTGTTCCTTCCCATACATTGTGGTTATAAATCCCATTATCTTGGTGTACTTCACAACAAATCAGGATTTCAGGTTTGGTGTCCTCAGTATGTAGATTTTTGTTTCCAAACACAAAAGGGGGGAATTCTCCTTTTCTCTTTGTTTTTTAAATGATTTGGGGAAGGGAGGGAATACATGGCTGGATGTGTGCTGCAGGCAGGAATATCTGGTGGAAAGATGTGAGCCACAGCAGGGCAGGGGGAGCAAATGCCCTGCCATGTCCCATGTAAGGAGATTAGGTTTAGACTGCAGCCTGGACTGAGCAAAAATTAGAAAGGATAATGCTGCATTAATTCACCCAGGTCTAGCTTCTGTAGCACAGTGACAAAACAAAATTAGTAATAGTCTAAAAATACAACCCTGAATAGAACTTTCTCCTCCTCCTTTTGCCCTGTGCTCCCTCCTCCCCTCGTTTCCTGCTTGGGCACCCGAAGTTGGAAACTTAAGAGTGGGTTTTGAATGGGATTTTTCTTCCTCCTCCCATTTGAAAAAAGAATTTTAAGAAGTTTTTTTAAAAGCCTGTTTCTGTTGCAGTGACTCAGTCCTGCAGTGCCTATCTGCCTTGTGTCAGGCATGGGGCTGTCTGGGGGAAGCAGAGTGTGCACATACCCAAACTGTGAGACAAACTTTGAAATTGCACCAAGTGCACTCGGAGCATCAAATGTGCCGGATCACGCTGCGATTCCAGTAACAGCCAGAGCTCTCCTGGCTCCCAGTGGGAACGTGCTCACGCTGCTCCGAAGGGGGAGAGAGGCCAAACTGCACATTCATTTGGATAATTAGGTAAACAGTAAATAGGAGAAGGCCTCTTCTGCTCAAACTCCATTGTTTTTTCCTGAAAGTCTATATTTAGATTTGGCAACCAGATTTATCACAGTGATTGGTGCATTGTTTAAACAAGGTCACCGATGTGTGTGCGTGTTTATCTCTGCTTAACTGGATTGCTTATTTGGTGTAGAAATACCTCCAAAAATATTATGCAGAGCTCTTGAAAACTTGTGTTCCTGTGCCCCAGAGCACATGGTCCTTATTAGAAAATAGATGCAATTATTCATGTTTGGTTTTGCAGCTTAAAGTCCTGAGGGATTTGTACATAAAACTGTAGAGATTTGATTACATCCTGATTTTATGTCTCACTGGTATATGAGTGTTTCATATGTGTAAAAACCTTTTTATAAGGCAGAGATTATAACAAGTTCCTAAGTGAAGCCAGACGGGTGCTGTCCTGCCTGTTGGAATTGGAGTACACATGCTCATTAATTTAGTCTAACTCTGGTGGTTGCTTGTGTCTTTATAAAACCCAGAGTGCCTTTGTGTTTTACATTTAGAGCAAATATTTTGGACTTGTTGGCAGGTTGGTTTGAGACTTCGAGGTACAATTTCAAAGTCAGACTTTATTGTTCACAGCAGTTCCATGCTGCTTGATGAGGATGGAGCATGGTTTACTAACACTGCTAATGTGGTTAGGGAAAAAATAGCAAATATCAGCTCATTTTCCCTTTTACCCATGCAGTGAGAAAACAAAAAAAAGGTATTTTAGAAATGTCAACTGGAGAGGATTTTGCTCTAAGCAAGAGTATGCAGTTCTAAGGGGATTGTTTCCTTAATTTTTTTCATGGTTCTGTTAAACCCTTTGGTTACAATTCCATTTTTTTGCCATGGAAATCATTGAGAATGTGTTTTTTTTTAAGAGATTGCTAACCAGTGGCTGCCTCCCGAAAGTCCTGCTCGCACAGACTTACAAATGGGATTGTGCTCAGTTTGGGAAGGATTGACCTCAGAGAGAGGCAGTTCCAGTCATCTGGTGTTCACACCTAATGAAACAAAACCAGTCGTTTTGGAACTTGAAACAGAAGTGATCTCTGGTACCATAATAGTGAATGAAAGGACACAAAAGAGATGAAGTGCTTGTGCATGGCTTGCTGAAGGATGGGGCTCCACATGCAGCTGACACCCACAGCAGTGCTGAGGGTGGCCTTGGTGGCCTGGGACCCTGCCTGGGATGTAATGACTCGTGCTTCATGCAGATCCTTTTCCACAATGTCCACTTCTTCGTTTTGTGCTGCGGTGAGGAAGTGTCACAAATTAGTTCCTTGAACAGTCTGTGGAAGAAAAATGAGCTTTTTCTCTTCCTCCCTCCTTCCTGTCCCTTCAAAGCTTGAAATTCTCCTGTATCTCTCCCTTTTGGGGAGAGACTCTTTTTGTACATTGAAATTCCCAGGCCACTGCTAGGACACACAGGTTCATCTCTCGGAGATCAGGCGCTGTGTCACCAGCCGTGTCCTACACTGCACATCTTTAATCATTCCTTAAATTGCAAGCACAGAGGTTCAGCCAAAGAGGGTGTGCTCTCTTCTCTCTGTGCTGGTTTGGTGCCTGCAGGTCACCTTGCTTCATCCCTTGGCTCTGTTGGCAGTGCTGGAATCTCCTCCAGGCCTGGCAGCAGGTACATCTTCATCACTGTCCCTGACACGTGGCTTCTGCCGAGTCAAGGCTGTTCTGGCAGACAGCCTGTGGAGAGAAAACTCTGCTGCTTAGAAGGTCATTTACATTTAAGAAATGCTCTTTTTCATCCCCCCCAATCTTTTTTTTTTTTTGGTTGTTTCTTTTACTACTTTCTCAATGCAGTGCTATAGCACCTGGAATTTTACACAGACCCTTTTTCTGTGCTGCTCCTAAGTGTTTTAATTTCAGACTTTTGGAATTTTGACATACTAGGATGTTTAATCTTTCCTCTCTGGAGTTTATTTCTCCATTTAGATGAAGGTTTGATCCTGAATTCCAGCTGTCACTGATTTGTTGTCAGTTGTTGCACTTTAATTTGCTGATATTAACACAACATTCCGATGGGGCTGCAAGGTGGGTGTTAGCATAGTTCTCATCCAGCTCAAGGAATTTCCCTGCCTAAATTCAGAGCCTAAAATAATTCTGAATCTGTAAACTCTTCCTTGTGTTTTGCTGTCCAGGGACATGGCTTAGTGGTGCACTTGGCAGTTTTGGGCTCATGGTTGGATTCAGTCTGAAAGGTCGTCACAGCAGACAGAGTATTTCTGTTACTGGTGGTGTTTAGATGATAAATGCAAGAATTTAATTATGCATGTTGCTAAAGTTCTTTGTTTATATACACTGCAAGAGTACACTCTCCAGTGATTTTGAAGGGTGTTGTCAGTTTGCTGGTGGTTATCTTTTGCTGCCAGTTGACTCTTACAGTGGGATTTCCAGGGTTTGAGAAGCTTTTAAAATATATTTACATTTTAAAATTTATTTACAAAACTAGTATTGTGTGAAGGAGTTGTTGAGATAAAGATAGTTTATTCACTCTAAAAAAAGGATAAAATAAGATAATAAATAAATTATAAATAAAATAACAGTTACAGCAACTGATTAAAAAAATATCCAGAATGAAATTACAAACCCAACTCCTAACATCCTTGGTGGAGAGTTGATAGGTCTTATTTTTGCAGCAGTCTGCAGTGAGGATATGTTCCTTTCTAGTTACATAAAAATAAAGGCTGGAAAGTTCAAATAAATGCACGTGCTATTTGGGCATAGTTACCAAGACCATTTTGGGATCTTTATCCATGAAGTTGCCTATATACTATAACTGTATTTCCTCCCCTAGCAGCTTAGGCTGGGATTGGTTTGATGAACACAGGGATCACTTCTAGCAATAAAAGTGTGTTTTGCTGGTGAAACCTTTGCTTTAAAATTGCAGCAGTAATGATTTTTTCCCCACTCTCTCCACAAAAATCCCAAACACTTCAGTTGGGAATGAAGAGGGGTGATGGGAAGTTAATTTTGCCTGCTGAAAAACAAGGCTATTACAAACTGAAATGAGCAGCTTGTGTATGATATTTCTGATGGTACTAAGCCCAACCTGTAATCATTAAAACATGGACGTCAGACTGGGCATGAGAGCTTTTTTCTTTATGCAGTTGAAGCTAATACATTTATATAAACATAGTGATTTATTTGTAGAGGTGCAGAAGTTGACAGTGAGGTAGGTCAGTGCAGCTGTCGTTCTCCAGGGGCTCTGGTTGGTGACCTGTGGCTCCAGAGGGTTTCCCCCCAGCCTGAGCTCCCTGGGTGCGTCCCAGCTCAGTGTTAAGGCCACAGAAGAGCCAGACCTGTGGCAGCAGCTGTGTCACAGGCCAGGGCTGAGGGCTCTCCTTCCTTACAGAAATCCCTACATCTCCCCAGTTGCCGGCGAGTTTACCTCCAGGTCATGCATTTATTTATTTGCTAAAATCCTTGGCTGGCTGGCGTGGCTCGCAGCTGCGTGTGGGCTCAGCCACTGCCTGTGTCTGGCTGGCTCTTAAATGTACATTTTTATGGCCCTTGAAACTTGGCACGAGCTGTGTTTGGTCGTCAACAACAACAACAAAAGATTGCTAGTGAAATTAAAACCTGGCATCGCCGCTCTGCAGGTTTATTCGTGATGTATTGAAATGGGATTTTCTTGCTTACGTTTCCTGGCACTCATCCAAAGCCCAGCATCTCATAAATTTATATTATCTCTCTCTGCTCTGCTCAGTTGACAGGCCTGTAGCAGCTTCTCATGCAGATCATGGGAACAGCATGGAAAAATGAAACCCCACGTGAAAGTCTCCTGGAGTTTGTATCAGCAGAGCAATTTTAGTGGTTTTGCCAAGGAATTAGAGGGCAGAAATCACAGAATCATTGAATGAGTCAGGTTGGAAGGGAGCACAGGGGGTCATCTGATCCTGCCTTCCTGCTCAAGCAGGGTCATCCCAGAGCACAGAGCAGAGGATTCTATCCAGACATGTCTGGGGTATCTCCAGTGAGGGAGACTCCACAGCCTCTCTGGACAATCTCTTCCAGTGTGTGGTCGGTGCACAGTGAAGAAGTTCTTCCTCGTATTCGGGTGGAAATTCCTGTGTGTCTTGAAGAGTTTTCAGTACCTGCCTTCAGAAACTAGACCATGGCAAAAGCAGAGCTGAGTCAGGCTGGCTTGCTGTAGCTGTAGTGACAGGTTGGGCTTGGAGTTGTGGGGACAGCAGTTACAGCCTGCCTTGACACCAAAATTTAGGTGAGGCGCTCTGTGACATTTAAATGATCTCCTGTCACCATTTAGCTTGTTCAGAGGCACTTCAGTCTCGGCATAGTGATAGTGGAAACAGCGTATCTTGATTTACGTGGGACAAGTGAGCTTGCAGTGTGGTCACTGAAGGCTTGGGCAGCTGCGGGCTTGTGAGAGGCACACGGGGCAGCTTTGCTCTCCAGAGCTCTGCTCTGGGCTCAGTCAGGGATCTCTGTCTTCCAGCCACACCAATTCCAAGCCTCCCTCTCCCAGTCACTCTAACCCCCAGTGCAGCAATTTCTAAGGTGCTGTTTCATTCGTCCTCTGTGTAACTTCGAAACGTTAATTAACACTAAATATGAAGAGGTTGAGCAAGTCAGGTGCACTGGTCTGCCCTGAGCTGAGGAAAAGTCATATCCACCTGCAGGAAATGTTGCAGAGGGAAACAGATGCATCTTGGTGATAGGAGATGGGAAGGGGATGTTAGGTCATTAATTACTTAGCCTTGCATAAACAAAACTTAATATTTTGAAAAGTCTCTAATTTAAAGGGAAGGAAAAATCTTTCATCTTCTATGCTATTTAACTACATGTCAAGTTGGGTCAATTGGAAAACTTTTGTGTTCATTCCTGCTTTATATATTGATTACTTCTCCATGAACTGTTCCAATGCACTGAGCACTGGGCTAGTTTTAAAAGGGAGAAGAGCTAAGGGGAGCTAGACTGCTAAATCCAGGGTCCCTGACCCTCTGTATTCTTTATGCTTTCTCTAGGGAGGATACAGGGTGCAATTTGATTTACTTTTCTACAGGTTAAAGCTCATTTGATGTCTGGTTGTTGGGGACTTAAGCTGGGATCTTTTCAGAAGTGGTATTTGCTTAGCCTGCTAATTTTTCTCAATTAAAAGAGAGGATTTGATTGAAACCAAGTGTGGTGAATAAATGTTAAGGGTTATCATGGATGTTGGTGGTTGTGTGGCATTTTGGTTTTCATTTTTTTCCTCTTTTAACTATCTTTTTTTCCCCTTTTCTGTCCATATCTTGTTTAAAATGGGAAGCTGGTAATTTTGGTTGGTCCAAAACTAAATTAGAATGGAGCAGTACGGTCATGGGAGATTGCAGTTCATCCTTTTTTTACAATATAAAATATTAACTCAAATTTTACACTTTGTAGTGCCTTTACTGAAGCACTAGACAGCTTCCAGAGAGCATGCAGGCATTAAACACTAATTTGCAACATCAGAGCCAGGTTCTCCTTCTTCCAGCTGCTTGGCAGTGGTGTACTTGGGGTTTTCTGTGGTATTGCTTTTTTACTTTTTTAATTGGCTGGTAGTATTTATTAAACAACATACTCTTGAGAAATTGCTGAAGCTCCTTGCAGTAGATCTGGATAGTTTTTCTGGAGAGCTCAATGGTGGAGAGTAGAATTCCCACACAGGAGGCCCTTGGCAAAGATTTATCTTCATATGCTCAGTGCAAATGTAAGGCTGCTTGTGTATATCTTCTGTGAAATGTTATAAAGTTAAGAAATATCATTTTCCCAATACAATCTTAAAGCTGAAATACAGCCACATTCCAACATAGCAAATCTGCATTTTATGCATAAATTACTTAAATATCTAGGAGTAGTGAAATGTAATGCTGTTAAACATGTCAAATGTGATGATTAAGTGACTGGATTGTTCGGAAGAAAATAGTAATTTTCTGAAAAGCTAAATGAATGATTTGGCACAATGAAGTGCAAACACTACCAAAAAAGAAGAAAACTGAGAAAAATTTGCTGGTGGAAGATCACGTTTGTAGGCAGTTGGTATTAAAAACAAGAGTGAAAATATTTCAGATTTTCTCAACTTAATTGACAAACTCATTTCTCCCCCTGACATTATTTTACCTGCTGACAGCTGCGTGGGTGGCTCAGTATGGCTGGGGATCTCACATCACTAATACAGTCACTGCTGTAAGCTGATTTCTTTGTGATACTGAGACTGTGAAATGCTTCCCAGGATAAACTGCTGCTCTGGAAGGACTGGACTGGAGCCTGAGTAACTGGACTGGGGATCAAGGAGAAAGTTCTGCCTTCTGGATTACTTGCCTGCATGTTCTGTGGACACAAGAAATGCTGGAGCCACTTGAGACAAATTTTAACTCAGTGGCACTGAATTAGTGTAGACAAAGGCGTTTTTTGAACATCATCATTGCTGCTGCTGATGTGTGTAAGGAGGGGAGAGATCAGTTTGACTCAAAGCCCAGGCTAAAGTTTTTGAGTTAGCTATTAAAAAGAATTGTCTTATTGGTAGACTAAGCAAACTTGTATCAGTGTTGTTATGTTAACAAACATGTAAACCTTGTCTGCCTTTTTAGAAGCACTTTGAGAAAGACCCTCTCTAGAGTACACTGTGAAGCCTCAGCTAGGCCAAGGATAACGTTCCTTTGATCACAAAATGTGTTCTTCTGAGCAGTGGTAACATGAAATAAAAAGTGAAACCAGAAGTAAAAAAAAAGTAAAAGGCCTTCTCAATATTATTCCAACTTAAAGTAAACTGTGACTTTGATGTTCTTGGGCTTCACGTAGAGTGCTTATTGAAGCCTTTCTCTGTACTGTTAAGTCTGTACAGAGCTGTGGTCCAAGCCCTGCCACACCACTAAAAATAGTTTTGAGTAGCAGTTAACCCATAACTGGTTTTGCACGTTGCTTTGTGCTGTAACTTGAGGCGTGGTTAACCTTTGTGTGTTCCCTTGCTGAAATGGGGGTCTGTGTGAGTCTGTGATCAATGCAACGCCGGCTGTATTTGGAAGGGGGTGGAGGGATGTTTCTGTACAGTCAGGTGTCCACAGGATGGTGGTGAAAAAGGAGGGGAGAATCCTGGTGATCATCTCTGTCCTCATGCAGAGACTGGTGTCTTGCCTAAAGATCTGTCCTGTCCAAAGTGCTGCTGTGCTAAATCCCTGCCTTGGTGCTGCTAGGGTTGTATTATCCAAGCTGAGTCATTCCTCAGGGGTACCAAGTGTTCCAATAGGACAGGTAAGGGCTCTCCAAGGGCTGTTTCAAGAGTGTGTGTGGGTGCCCAGCCTGGCAGAGATCAGCAGGAGTTACAAAGCGCACAAGAAACCCAATAACAAGCACCCCCACGCGGATTTCAGCTCCTGCACTGTCTGCGTTTTCTGTCCTCTCCTGCCCTTCCATGCTCCCAACCCAAAAAGAGGTGGCAATGTGTTAGTGGAAACTTGTGCAAACACAGCTTGCAGAGCTGACCAGAAGCCTGCCTCACATTCTCAGCTTTCCCTGCTGATTATGGCTTGTGCCACTGGAGCCATCCATGGGATGAATCATCTGTTGGATTTATTCATACTCCTGATGTTCCATAAAGCCTGCTTTACCAGCCTGCCTAATTCAAAGCATTTCACCAAAGCACTGCTGCCACATTAGCAGCAAAAGGCTCAACAAGGAGGAGGAGGAGGACCCGTTGCTGGAAGGGGTAGGAGACCCAGTAACAGCAGACCCAGTTAAAACTGGGCTTCTCAGTGCTTCTGGTTTTGCCTCAGTCTTGAAGACATGGACACCTGTGGCCTTTGTGCTTGGTGAAAGGGATCGAGGAGGAGAACAGCCACCAGCAAGAGATGAGGGTCAAGTCAGGAGTTACTTTAAAGAACCTGTGTGAGTCCATGGGGCCAGATGGGCTGCAATCAAAGGTGATCAGCAACCCCTGGGATCAAGAAGCAGAAGACAAAAGCCAGCTAACTTTTTTTCCATTGGAGACTGTGTCTCATTTTTACAGGAGTACCAGTATCTCTGTTCACTGCTTGTGCTTCTTTGAAACTTCATTGCTCTGGATGGAAATTGTAGCAGAGTTGTGGTTTAGGTAAATTTTGTCATTCTAGACTTATGTTCTGAGCCGCGTGATGTTGACAAAGCACAAGAGGCAGCTTCATTATTTGATGAGAAATTGCATTGCAGTGTCTGAGCTGTTTCTGGTTATTTGTTGTGACTTCTTAAACATGGTCATTTTTAGATAGTTGCTTCTGTCATTTATAATTGAAAAGTCTAACTTGCTACTGAGTAGAGAAATTATTTTTTGATTTGAAGGAGGTTTTACAGTAACTCCCCCACTGTTCTAGGGAGCAGTGATACCCTTTCCCACATATACACATAAGTAAGGAGGTTTGTGCATCTGCAGCTGACAGGAATGTGTTTTGGCTGATGAATGCAGCCTAGCTTAAAGGCGAGATCCCATAGTGGGTCAGTTAAGCTTTATTGGTCTGCCAGACCAGATTATCATTTTATTTAACTAGAGGAGTAGTTTTCATTGTTACTTTATTGCCAAGGGTGTGTCAGCATTTCCATTATAAACCCCCTATTTTCAGGGATTTAAGTAGACTTGAGATTTAAGTGTTCTGGTCTAAAACTTGGCAAGCGTGTTCTTCGTTCACCAGCGGATATTTTCTTTATGAGATTTTAGAACAGTCAGCTGTTTCTTAAATTGTAGTGAAGGCAAGAGGGTTTTTTCCTCTTGGTTAAGCAGATAGGACTATTTTTTCCATCTCATTTATTGCAACTAGATTTGTAAAAAATAATCCCCTATTCTGCTGTTTAAAAAGGGAAGAAAAGGGGAGGAGAAAAAGGAGTATCTTCCTGCTGCCCGGTTCTGTTTGCCATGCCTCAAACCCTTCCCTTTGGTCTGTGTTTGAAGTCCCACCCACCCTCTCAGTCCCTTCTCTCCTCCTCTTTACTTATTTCCCTTCAGTGTATTTACACTGCATTGAGTTGCAGGGTTTGTTCTCCTTCCTCCATTCCTCCTCTTTGCTTTCCTGTCTCGTGCTTCCAGCACTCGATTCTGATAAATCTGCCTGTATTAACTTTCTCTGAAAGGCAGCTCTGAGGTACTCTTAAGTGATACAATATACCTGTGGTAAATAGAAATTCTTTTTTTAACTATATATAGTAATATACTTTGCTATTTAACTGAAGAACATGTGCATGACTCTTAGTTGAGTACTGTAATTTTCAACACTTTTCTGAGACATTGCTTCGTCTTTAGAGCAAAGTACTTTTGCATTCCTTTTTTTTTTTTTTAGCCAAATCTTTAATGTAGACTGAAAAAAGCGAAGTGTGATTGGTACAGAACAGCACTGTGGGTTTTCATTGCTAGGCTCTTTTAGTCATTTCCTGAGAGCTTGGTGCAGAAATGTGACAGCCCAGGAAGTGATCGCAAGCTCAGCAAGGCTTCGTGTGCCATTAGAAGTTGGTGTACTACAGGTGAGGGCACGTCCTTCTTGTGGAGATGTAGGAATGCCTGGTTCTGGGATTGGTGCTCAAGGTCTTCAGGAAGAACCTCTGCTGTTTTGCAGTTCACAGCCATGAACAAAGTAACTGGGGATGTAAAATGGTGAGTGAGGAACTACAGCTACGTGACTACTAAGCAACAAGGAATGTAAGTGAAGCGCTGGAATCCAAAGGGTGGAAGATGAGTGCTTTCAAAAAGCATCATAGTCTTTCTCCCAGGACCTTCAGAAGATCTTTGTCTGAACAAGATGCTGGCACAGCTACCTTGAAGGACTATCATTGGTACCACCAAATGAAAAGCAAGAAGTTGAATAAACAGATGAGTATTGACTCAGAGAAACCTTTCGGAGCATACAGGTGGCAAACACATCCTTGGCCTCTCTGGAGGGTAAGCAAAAGAGCGAGCTCCTCCAGTTTGAAAGGGGAGTGCAATGATCCAAGTCTTGCCAAAAGTCCTGCAAGCATGGATGCTACCAGTGCTGACAGTCTCCAGGAAGACCCACCTGAGCCACCCTTCCCGACAAGGAGCAGGCCGTTGCGGGTTCCCTTCAGCCGCTCCCTGTCGGAGCCCGTGCCGCACGCCAGGAGCGGGAATGCGCGGCCGTTCCTGCAAGCCGTGCGCTCGCTGGACGCCGAGCAGCAGGGCTACTTCATCCGGGGCATCTTCTCCTCTCTCTCAAGTGGCTTTTCAAAGATCATGAGTCGGAAAGGGGAGCCTGTCAGTGAGTCCATAACTGAAGGGAAGACAGAGGAGAATCAAATTGTTTTGAGTACAGGTAATTAGCTCTCTTTTGTTTTGTTCTGTTTGTGTAACAGGTGAGTGTAGCGAGGCACATAGTATTGTTTAAACTGTTTTGTAACTTGTTTTTATTAATGTGGCAGTGATGCTCTAATGTTCTGTCTTAACTTTTAAAAAGCAATTGAAAAAAGGTCCTTTTCTGATAAGGAAGTGGTATGAGATATTTTGGTGTGTGCTTTAAGACTTAGAGGTCCCTTTAAAGCAAGCATCACCTGGTGGTAGCAGTAGTGGTACCACCTCAAGTGTGTGGTATACACAGTCCTGCAGGCACCGTATTCTTTGTGGTGTTGTGCTGCCCTGATTGAGATATCAAGCCTGCTCCTGTCAATGAAGTACCAGGCAGAGAGAGAAATTAAGCTGTCTTTTAAACAGAGTTCCAGACAGTGGAATGGATCTAGTTCCTCATACCAGATTCTCCATTTCGTAATCAAGCAGCTCGATTGGTGTCTGCTCTCTGGTAGATGCCAAGGACAGGCATGTTGCAAGGGTTTAGCCAGCTGAGATTGAGGTCAGCAAGATGCCAGTCTGAGATTTCATTTAAATCTACCCTGCTGATAACAACACTCTTAAGGCAGAGAGAGAAAAAATGGGAGGTAAAGAGGATAAGCTTGCCTTTTTTCTCAGGCTTTTCTGAAACTTTCTAGTGGGCCTACCCAGTTTGAACCCTCTGACTGATGATGCCTGGAAACAAATCCATTAAGTTTAAATTTGTAATAAAACTAAAAATAAACCTTCCTTCTCCCCCAAACCTCAGCACTTTTCAGACTCCTCCAGATTATCATATTAAAAACCTGATAACATCTGGGTATGTTTGAGGCTGCTGGACAAGTCATCAATATTCCAAAAAATTCAGTAGTAGTAGTAGTGAAAGAAGAATATACTATGTCTACAGGGGTGTTCAGTCTTTCAGTCACAGTGAAATGTCCCTGACAGGCTTGTGCTTGCTATTGGAAGCTTTCACGTTGCTTTAAAACAAAAACAAATGACCAAAACGAAGAAATAACTAAGAAGGATTATATCTGTTCAAGCCTATTTATTTGCAGTCACTGGTTCATTTCTCCAAGACCTTTTTCAATAGAAATTTGGCACGATGATGCTTAATGAATTGTGTGGAACACATGGAGGGAAAAAGAAAGTAACAGGACTACTTTTCTTCTTTTCCTTTTCTGTTGAAGCCTTCTAATTAAGGAGTTGGTTGGGTTTTTTCTCTCGTCTGTATTTATTCAGATTAGGAACAAAGGTTTCTACTACAGACTCTCACTGTTGTTGAGATCTTCTGGGAAGGTATTCTATGTGATATGAGCATTTGGATAAAAATGCCACAGTCTGTGAAGGGCTGAGCATCCTTCTTTCCTCTGTTCTGGTGCTCTTTGATACCAACTGGTTCTTTCATAATTCACAAGTATAGCCGGTCTCTGTGTTTTGGGATGTTTTGCTTTTTAGCAGCATGTGAAGTAAACAAAGGAAAGGGATTATTTGAGAGAAGGCACCACTTGGTAAATACTTCATGCCAGTTATGGGATAGTGACAGAGCCTTTTGGCTCTTTTTTGGGTGGGCCAAACCTCTGTCTGAGCCTGCCAAAACTGGTTTTGCAAATGGAATCACAATTCAGGAACTGAGAGAAAAACAATGGGTCTCTAGATTAAAAGTCAAACTCTCTCGAGGGAGGAAATTATAGCTGAGAAGGTGTTTGGGGAAATAAATTTGATGAAGTCACCTGTAAAATCACTTGCAACAGCCAGGTCCTGCTTGCACCACTTCGCAGGAAAACAGAGCTTTTGGTGGGATGGACCTCCATGGGGCTTCTTTTCACCCTTTGCCATCACAAACATTCTGTCTCTGATCCCTCAGGTAGATGACAGCTTGTGTTTAACAGAACTAGTTCACCCTGTAAGAGGTGCAGCTGTGTGGGATATACAGTCAGAGGACAACTAATTGCCCTCCACAAGTTTTATTTTTCCTTAAAGTGCTGCCTGTGCCATAATTAGCTGGAGCTGCTGGGCAGAGGCTCCTGCCCTGTGCAAGACTGCAGGCTGAGACCTGCTAAAACAGTGGTAAAACTTGTGAGCTCCTGGGGTTTAGAGCTGAGGTCTGAGGGAGCTGACTCGAAGATAAAAGGGATGAGAGAAATGTACATCTGTCATGTTCTTCAGCCACAATCTCAATGCTCAGAAGGGATCAAATCTTGTGTTCTTCCACGAGTTTAATTCAGTGGGAGTCACTGAATTGTTCTCGGACTGTTTAAGTGCTTGGATGGGCAGAGGGTGTCTTTCCATGCCTATAGTCCTGTTTACTGTTCAAGGAAAAATCCAAGAAAATTGATGTTTTCCTCTCCCCAAGAAGCAGAACTTGGTAATCCTCATGTAGCTGACATCTGTGGTAAAAGTGCTCAGGCACTCGAACTAACCACAGGATGGTGTGAGACGTGGGGTTTCTCCAAAATATGCAAACAGCTTTACACTGAAAAGCTTGATCAAAAGTGCCCCAGGAAATGTCTGTTTGGACAGAAATTCTTGTCACAATGACTGAAACCCAAGAGACCTTTTCTGTGTTGTGAAATACACAGTGGGAGAGGCACACTTTGGACTTGAACCAGGAGAACCCAGGGGTGCATGTTCCGTCTCTCTTCTGTCCACAAAGCCAAGTGCTCTACTTCCACAGCCTCACTCAATTAAAAGTATTTCCACTTTCCTCTGAAATACTTGGAGATTATCAACTTTTTTAAAAGTTTGTCTTCCTTCTAATGCTTGCCTGACCTCTTGTGTTTTGCTTCATCTCTGTGCCAGAATGGCAGAATGGTTCCCTTCTTCAGGAAATGCTTAACTCCCAAAAGAGGACCAGTTGTTTTTATGACAGCTTGAAGAGGGAAGTGGGATTTAAAAAGAAAAGAAAAAACAAGATCTGGATAAATATTTTCCAGTTGGTCTCACAGTCTAGGAAGCATGTTCAGACACTGTTTCATCGGTTCTTGGCTCAGCAAATCCCTCCTGGATGGACTCATTCCTCTTAGGCGATGAAAGGATGCTGAACCCCAGGAGAGCTGTGTCCTTTGGCTCTGCCCAGAGCCTTGGCTGGATGCAGAGCCTCCCCAGAATGCATGGCAGGCTTTCTGCATCCCACTGCAGCGTGGCTTTGGGGAGAGGGGCACAGATGGAGTGGACAATCAGCAGGAATAGCAGAGCTCTTTCCTGGTGTGCTGCGTGGGTCTTCCCAGGAGCAGCCTGGGCCGGGTTTGGGTGTGAATGGAGTGCTTTTGGTGCATATCTGCTGATTTCTAACCACTCCTAGAGCCAAGCATTTGGAACCAGCATTTCCACTGGCATGTGCAAAGCCTGAAGGTAAAAGGTCTTATACTCACTATTATTATTATTATTATTATTAATTTGCTACTTAAGAATTCTAAGAACATATTAATTTCTAGTAAATATGTTAGCTTGAGGAAGGAGAAGTGTGGTTCTGATAAAGTAACAACTTTGTCAGAGAACATTATTTATTGAGAACATGCCATGATATGGGTAGAAAGAAGATAAGGAGCTATGCAGACAAAGCCTTGGATCCAGGGTTGTGGGTGAGCAGCTGCACCTGTTCTTATTATTTCTGAGCAATACCAGTGACCCTTTCACACTCTTGAGAATGGGTTTGTGAGAGAGTTCTCAGATAACATTTATTTCACTGTTGCTTATCTGGATCTCAGGGTGGTGTGTGTTTAATTGTAGACTGATGACAAAATAATCCTTCAGTAGAATGCCTTACCTATATCTTCCCTGGGTATCTCTGGTTTGGTTTGAGGGGGTGAGGGTAAACACTGGTTTCTTTTACTTAGTGTGTGTTTGGTTTTCACAATCGCTCTCTTGTTAATGTTTTTATAAAGACAGTTCTTCAGAATTCCTTCCTTCTCTTTTGTCACCTGGATAAAGATATGTTTCTTCAGTCTTTTAATTTTGATTTCAAGCTTTCATTCATTTTATAGAGGATTTTTTGTGCCTTGAATGAGAGAATATTTTATATCCTTGCTTTTCCAGAAGTGCTTGGGTTTCCTATAATTCACTAAAGTAATTTGAACTCTATGCCCTCTTTAAGATCTTTACACTGTAGGTTTATTAAATTACATTTCATACATATTTCCATACAAATTTGTCTAGAGATTTGTATTTTCCCATTTACAGCTCAAAACCAAGGCAGTTCCCCATTTGGTTTCTTTCAGCAATTCCCAAAATACAAAAGGAATTTAGTATTTACTACTCATTGGAGCAGCTTTTCTGTATTCATGTTTTTAAAACCACTTGCTCATTTTAGAAGCCCTTCTACTGACTCATGTTCCTCCACTCCCAAATCTCTTTTGCTCTTATGTAGTTTATTTTTGGTGGGGTTTTTAATAGGGAAGTTTTACACAATTGAGCTTATTCATGTGTTCCTTTAAGTGCTGTGCAAATGCCTTGTGCTGTGAAACCTGATGTTGCCGTGGAAAGGTGTAGTCTTAGTGTTCAAGCTCCTTCACCTTTAATTATCAGAGCAGATTCAAGATAGCTGCTTGTACAAAATCCCTCATTGTATTAAGCTGTAGTTTTGTGTAGTTATAAATATGAAAATAGCACATTGCTGCCCAGTTTCTCTCTCTTTTTTAAGCTGTAGTGTGGTCTCGTGGTAGCAAATGTTAACATGGTATATTTGAACTTACAGGGATCTGGGGATGCACAGGAAACATTTCTGGCATTTGACAGCTTTAAGTATCACTTAAACATCCCTCCCCACTACTTCCTTCTGCCTGGTTCATCCCAGGCATTGTAACGTTTAATGTGGGCTATAGGCTAATACTATGCAGCTGAATATTTATGAACACAGCACAAGATAATTAGCTGTAATATCTGAAGCCAATAAAATTACGCTTATCTGATTTTAATTCCACTTAATGGACAGTATCTCTATGCATGTAGTTGCAGTAATTTCAGTGTTCACTGGTGATTTTCATGCATTTAATCCCCAGACCACTTTGTCAGAATCCAAAAATTCACATTCAGTGGGATGAATGAGGATGCTTATATTTGTAAGAGCTGTTTTCTGACTCATGAAATCATAGTAAGTGACTGGCAGGTGTTATGTTCCTTTTTGCCATTTTTGTGGTCGGTATCCGTGGGACTGTCGGGATGTTGTACTTTATGCTGCTTATGCACAGGAGTCTGACAGCTGGTGCATGCAGGAATATT
Organism: Anomalospiza imberbis; assembly: GCF_031753505.1. NCBI lineage: Eukaryota > Metazoa > Chordata > Aves > Passeriformes > Viduidae > Anomalospiza > Anomalospiza imberbis. Next base: position 4,162,291 of record NC_089689.1, on the reverse strand, counting down.
ATCTGTGATTACCTTGATGGTGAGAAATTATTGCATGGGAATTATCTGAGGAGAGGGTAATCGTGTCCTGGAGACGTCTTGTCTCCTGTGTTTTCTTAGCAGGGAGAGAGGGGTTTGAAGAGATTCAGCTTTCTTAGAGGCAGCCAAAGAGTGGAAGTGTGGAGATTAGGAGAAAGGGCTCCCGGTGAAGTAAAGCTCTGGGGTTTTGGTGGGAGAAGCTTTTCCTTTGATAACAGGCCAGACAGGGTCAAAAAGAGGTGGCTGGAGGAGGAAAAAACAGTCTTTGCTTTCCAAAGGAGAAGCTGTGTCTGGAGCAGGCGGATTTGGAGTCTGTGACAAAGCTCTGTGTTCCAGCTGTGGAGTCTCCAGAAAGAGAACCTTGGGCTCTGAGACCCAACAGGGAAGGACGTTCTGGAGGGCAGTGGGAGATGCTCACAGCCCAGGGCTGTCTGCGGGATGTCAACACCTGCCCCACAGCCCAGGAGGGGCCCAGACTGGTCCTTGCCAATCCCCTTGAGGGGTCAGCAAGCCCAGGCTTGGGAAGTGTGAAAGAAACCGTGTTAGACTCTTCTCAAAATTCTGTGTTCCTCTTAAAGACAGGCCTAAATCGCAGCTGCCAGAGGGTACAGAAAAGGGAAGTGTACCCAGTGGTTCAGTTACTGCTAAGCTTATTTGACACTGGAAATGGGAGCCTTAACTCTTCCTGACACACATACATTTGGGGCCTGTAGTGAGAGGGTAACTTCTGCCATGGTAAAATTTTCTTCAGGCAAAGCTCCCTGGTTTGCATTTCCACAAACGCTGCCCGTAATGGAACTTGGCGCGAGATGAAATTTGCCTGCATGCTTACACAACGAGCGCTTCCGAGGCACATTGACCCTTTTTTCCTTAAAATAACAAATGCAGAGGAAAGTATTTGGGTTTTAGGCCTTTGGTTTTTTTCCAAATAACGAATGGTGCAGATTTTGCAGTGCTAACAGTATGTGATTTAGCACTCAAAGCAATGGCATTTTAGAAGTAAACATGTGCAAGATTATCTCTATGCACTTATTTATCCCATTACTTTGCTATAGAGTTACTTGATTGCTTTAACTAATTAACTTGTATTATCATTTAGCCTTATGCTTTCTGTGGTGATACTTTCTCTGTGGTAGTTCCTCAAGAGACTCTTTAGACTCTTTTGAAATAAATACTTCATAATCCTGTAAAACATCACTTGTTTAAAGGAAGCTGTTTATGTAAACAATAGACTAATGCATGAAACTCTTGACATGTTAGCATTGAAACCAACTGTCTCCCAAGTGGTTTTGCTCTTACTCTGAGGAAAGCTGAAGCTCGGCATCTGGTCTTCTGTGGGCGAGAGAGCTTTTTACAAGTTACGGGACCACTTGTTCAAATGAAGTTAAAAAATATTTCCTACAGAGAAGGTGATAGAAAAAAAAATTACCAAAATAGCTTCTTAAAGAAGCTCATGTTTTAGAGAGTAGGCATTCCCTGTCTTTGTGCCTTGCAGGGAATAAGCTGGTCATTTTAATCGGTGCATTTGGTATAGAAGATCTTTCTCAGAACATGGGAATTTAGTAAGGACATGTAGTGATAGAATATGAGGTTAAGGTTTTAAACTGAAAGAGGGGGGGTTTAGTTTCCATATTCAGAAGAGATTTTTCCCTGTGAGGGTGGTGAGGCTCTGGCACAGGGTGCCCAGAGAAGCTGTGGCTGCCTCATCCCTTGAAGCATTCATGGCTAGATCAAACAAGGCTTGCAGCAACCTGGTCTGGTCAAAGGTGTCCCTGCCCATGGCAAGGGGTGGAACAAAATAATCTTTAAGGTCCCTTTCAATCCAAGCCATTCTGGGATTCTGTGGTACTGTGAAAAACCACTTGTCTGGAAACTGCTGTAGGGATGAGCCAGATGAGTGACAGTGATGTGTGAGAGCAGGAGTGAGCAAACCCACTGCTGCAGTCAAATGCATTTTTTTCAACTGTCACCACACATTGCTGTCTATAGGTTTGAGACTTAGGGGATCAGAATTATGTGGGTTTTTTGAGGTTTGAATTCTAGTTCTTGAGATTTGTTAATTGTGCAAAGATCTCTGATTCTTCTTGCCCTTCCTTGCCAAAGACAAATGTCTCTTTCTAAAAGGTGCAAGAAAGTACTCTGTCAAGTCCAATGGCAAGTTGTAAGCAGACCTGCTTACTCATTTTATGTCTAACTTCAGCTGCTTTTGCATGTTTTATAGGTATTGAAGAGCTTTTCTGCACCCCATATTCTGACTACTCCCAAGTACAATCTTCTGAGACTATCACGTATTTCTGTGATGATAGTATGGTCAGAGTTTTAGCTGCATCTCACTCATCCTAAGATGAGTTGCTGTTGATTTTCTTCTCCTTACACCTATGAATTTACAATCTATTTTCATAGAAAAAACAGTAGCCCTTTTGATGTAGATACTCCTAAAAGCAGTTTTCCTCTAACAGTCATTTAGTGACACAGATGCTTTGGCAGGCAGGCTTGGCAGGTTTTGACACAGTACTACAAAAAATCTGCCGAACTCCAAACTCTTGCAGTGTGTCTCCATCTACCTTCTCTCTCCTCTTAGTTCTGGCTGCACTTGTACACAAGAAGAGGCTTTGTTGGCAGCACAGATCCAGGCAGTGCCACTGAGAGAACTGCCTGTGAAAGGAGGAAGGTGAACACACAGATCCAAACAGCTCCCAGTTGCCTTCAGTTATCTCCACTCACACAGTGCTTTTTTTAACATTACTGATGGGGTATTTTGGCTGTGTCCTGTATAAATAGCCTCTCTCAGTAACCACTTCCTCTGCCAGCTTTGTGAAGCAGTGAATCCTTGCATGCCTGATGTGCCGTGGTGCTGCTTTTGCAGGCTGGGCTGGCTGAGCGTGTGGTGCTCAGCAAGGGGAGGATTCTGGCTGCACTGTGGTTTATTTGTAGGTTTCCTGTCAGCCCTCCTGTAGCTGATAAAACGAGTGTGGTTCAAGCCACTGATGTCTTGTATGATAGCCTTTTCCTTTATTGAGATAGTACTTAAATGACACTGAGACTTACTCTTTACAGAAATTGCGATGAAGTTTTGAAAAGGAGTGGGGAAGGAAGGGATAAGTGTTCAGTCTTTTGTGGCAGAGACAAATCATTGTCTTGATGTTGGTTTTCATTATTTCCAACTGTGCCTTCCCCTCCCACTTGCATATGCAGCTGTCATGTGGTGATTTGGCTCTTCTTTATGGTAAAAGAGTGTTAGGGCTGGCCTGTGTTGGTAAAAGCCTTCCAGTCCAGAAGAGCTGGTTGACAGCACAGGGCATCTAGGAAAGTACAGAGTACCCTGGCAGGGGAGCAGGTGAGGCCCTTGTGCCTTTGTGTGGTTGGGCATCAAGAGGTTGGTTTGTTTTATATGTCTTTTTTGTATCTTTTACTGTTACTACATAATCTCAAGAAAATGTCTGGGGCAGTCACCCTGGTGCTTCAGCACAGTCAGTCTATGTGGTTAATACTAAGGAAAGAGCAAACAACATGTCATGAAAAGGTGGTGCAAAGCTTTCTGCATCTTGGCCGTACAGAGACAAATCCTGAAAAATCCAAAATCAGGCTGGTACCCTCCTACACACTCGAGTGCTGGTGAGCACAGGCCAGGACTGGGGAGCTGGGACTGCTGTGGGGTGTGCCCAGACCCAAGACAGCACTGCTAATGATGTAGTCCCCCTCCTCACACAGACACGTGGCTGCTGTGTTCACTGCTTCAGCTGTGCTAACAAGGGGCTCTTGGCTGCTGTACCCACAGCAGCACGGAGGAGGCTGCCACAAAACCTGCCCAGGAGCTCCTTAGAATGGCAGTTCCTTAGCTCCTGCTTGGATATTCTCTAAAAGGGGAAGACTTCTTTCCAAGAAATCTATTTTCCCTTCTTCATTGTGGCGTTTCTTTTGAGCTTTCTGTGGATGCTTCATGCCTATAAACAGAAGTGAAGGCCCTTAAATATAATTGTAAAATGCATTGTTATTTTTTCTAGGGGGGAATTACACATGTAGAGCAGGAGTTTTGAGTTACTTTGACAAAAGACATGAATGGCTCAAACGTACTAATTGAAAAATTTCTGTTTGCACAGGAACCAAAACAATTTATTGGGTGCATATGTAGCATCTTGTAGAGCCAGCAGCCACAAAATGCAGGAGCCTGGCTGTGCTGTGCAGCATATGTACCCAGGCTTCTGACACCTTCCTACTGTTACTGTGGAAACTATAATTTCCAACACAGCCCTGCAACAGGGGGTTTTTATCTGTAAAAGGGGACAAGGTCTGCAGATGAGAAAGAAATACTCCTGTGCAGTGGGAAGCTAGCTGGGGCACTAACTGTGCTGGATTTGCATGGTTGTGCTTGATGTGGAATTGCACGTTCAAATGGATGTTGATGTGCTTTTTGTAATTTTAATGGTAAAAATCCAGGTGGGTGTGTTGTAAATGCACTGAGACATATGGACCTAAGGAGACTTATCCTGAGGAGTGGAAACTAGGGAACACAAGGGAAAGAAAAAACATCCTTAGAGAGTCAGACATTTCTGAATTATCAGGTATGCAGGAGGAACAAAGTGACAGCAGAGAGGCTCATCAGACTCCCTCCCTCCCCCAACAGGCCCGGCCTGAATTAAAAACACATACAGCAATCTCCACTCGGAATAACTTCTGCATGGCTATATAATTTCAAAGAGAAATGCTTTCAGGGTGATGATAGGTTTTGTCTACATCTGTAATGTCTCATTTGTCTTTGGATACCCAACAGCCTTTGCTTTGTTTATTCAGAGCTAAGCAAACATGAAGCTGAATGTACTTTCCAATGATCAATGTAAATCAACGTGAAAAATGGAAATCATTATAAAACATACACACACATATATATTTAGTGAGGTTTGCTAGATTGATTGCTCCTAAACCTAGAGCTTGGCTGCTCTTACGTGCAGAGAATTCACAAAGAGACAGCCATAGCCCAGGGACAGTGAAGTGTGGTCACTGATGGATAAAATAAAATTCATGTCTGTTTGCATTTTAATGGATTTTAATCACATGAGAGTTTGGGGGGAAAAATAGATTTTTTTTTTCTTTCTTCTCATCATTGTGCCTGATTGCATCAGGGCTAACAAAAGTGGTCCCAGGTACTGAGATACCGTTTTCAGTTCTTGTGCTCTTGTTTAAAAAGACTTTTGCAAAGACAAGGGACGTGCACAATCATCATTAGTCACTGAGAGAAGGACAATAGTACTGGTCTGTAGATGTGGCAAGGAAAACAGAGCTTGAAGTTTTTGGCAAAGTAGTGAGGGGGAAATGAGCAAGATGCCATAGATGGTTTTTATCACCAGAGATTTACAAAAATAAGCTTGGCATCCCTCAAGGGTTGGGGGATAGGGTACCATCCAGCTCTAACCATGTGGAAGCAGCACCATCTGTCTCTGGTGAACTAAAATTCTTGAAAAAAGGGAGTTGTTCCTTCATCTTTCACTCTTTGGTGCTGCCCTCTCATCTGTTTGCCATTCCTGCTGTCTGTGACATGATCTTCATACGTATTGTAAACGTTCTTGCTTTGTGCTGCTGGCAGGGACCAGCTCTGCCCAGTTCACTCCTTCCTGCTGGCCCTGCTGCTGCCTCATTCCTGCTTTGTCAGCTGCTTGTTTCCTCTGGAGCTCCATTCCTCCAATTCCATATTGGGTGAGATTTATCCCTCAACCCCCAGAAATCATTTTTTGTTCAGGAACACCATTGCTAAGGCAGCTAAGCCAGATATGTTGTGCTAATACAACATAAAAAAAAGGGAGCAGAGTTTGTATAAAATGCCAAGCTGTTTTATGAAGGGCACAAAATAGAGAAGCTCAAGCTTTTTGACCCGGATTTTCTTTTGTTATGTCACTAAGTGGGATGTTTGTGTCTGTTTATACTCTGATTTCTTGTGTGTTTTGAAATCTCATTGTACTCAGTGGTGGAAAATTGGCTGCTTAAATAACGGCATGTTGAGGACAGCTCTCTACAGTAGCTGGAAGGAAATGCTTCTCAAATGTATTGTCCAAGTTGGTTCTAGTTAATAGTCTCCTGGGTATGTGAACTTTCCTTGGCTTCTCCACCCATCTTCTGGCAGCAAACAGAATTCTTAGCATTTCAATTTAAAAATAAAATAATTAGTAAAAAATCTGTGCTGCCCTTCTAAATTATATCCCAATAGGAGTGAAATGTACTTCAGTAATAACTCATTAAATCACTTGTGTGGGTTGATCATTCCTACTGGGGAGGGGATCCCCACAAAACAGCAACATAAAGCAAATCTCTTCAAAATATTGTAATTATTGTGTTTCTATAAAAAATCCCCTCTCCCTTTCCCCCTGGTCTGGTTGGGTTTACTGTTATGAGATGCAATTGCTCAGCAGGACTGCTAATTAGATGTTACCAGGCCTGTTTCTGCAAGGTTGTGACCTATAAATTTCTGTTTAGCATTGCTGTAGGACAGACATTTTCTCTCCACTGGTTATTATTTATCCTTGCTGAGTTCATGTGTTCTCCTTCTAGGATTTTGGAGACGAGTACCTGTGGCTTTACCCTTCGGATAGAAGGGGGTTTGGATTTGCCCTGGGAGCTTTGTGCTGTCAGTTTGCAAAGCAGACAGAAGGGAGGACATTTGGGAACAAGTGCATGTTTGTGCTTAGGCATTAGATGTAAATATAAATTAAAATACAATTTTAAATACAGGTTTTTTTTTGTGTAAAAATCTGTCTTGAAAATACAATCAGCTAGAAAGCAGTGTAATGAAGAACAAAAGGTTTGGCCTTCATGAGCTTTATATTTTACAAGTTTTGAGGAACAGAGCAGGAGTAAGGAGGAAGAAAGTGAGAAGGTGAGGGCTCAAGGGTAGTGAGTATTTGAGATGAGGATGTGGCCTTTATTTGTCAGAGCCTAAGCTACTGGAAGGAGAAGGAAACATTAAGTAGAGGGAAAACCCAGCTGAAGAATACCTGAAATACTGCACCCTACCTCCAGATCCTTTTAATTAGCCAGCCCATCCTCAAAGGATACATTAATCATGTTGCTTGGGGTTTGCCAAAAGCATGGGGAACCTGCTCCACCTGTTCAGGTGGTACCTCAGGAGCCTGGAGCTCGGCAGGGCAAAATGTCCAAAGCAAGCTGGCCCGCAAGAAACATCCTTCCCCTGGCACAGGGTTAGCTCAGCACTTGCAATTCTCTGCCTGGCACTGTTACTTCTTCCTGAGTTGCCTCTTTCTTTCACAGCTGGTTTCCCACAGTGCAGAATCCCAAAGTGGTTGGGGTTGGATGGGATCTTAAGGATCTTCAAGTCCCTACCCTCTGTCCTCTGCAAGGACATCTTCCTCTAGACTTGATTGCTCCAAGCCCTGCCCAGCCTGGTTTTTGAAACTTCCACACAGCTTCTCTGGGTAATCTCATGCAGAGTAAGCAAGAAGAAAGAAATCACCCACTATATTCTGAAATTTTGGAACAAAATGAAGCTTGATTTGCCAATCATGACGCTGTGTGGTAATGAGGAGAGCAAAGCACTCTGAGTCAGGAGGCTCCTGAGCCTTGATGCCAGCTTGCAGCTCAGTGCCCTGCTTTGACCATCTTGGTGGTGACCTCCTTATGCTTAACCAGAGGGGATTTTTTTCCCCAAGCCAGCTTCCCTCCCTAAACCAGGTGTGATAGCTGGGTTAAATGACACAGGGAAACCAACCTCACATAACCTTTAACTGAAGGTTAAAGGGTAGAGCTGATGAAAGAGGTACTACAGGTCATTGCCATACTGCATTAAATGTGGGATTCAGTTTATTTGCCACAAGACTTCTCTTGGCATAAATCTAAATATGGCTCAGGATCCCTGTTGCAGTCTCCTTCCTCTAAAGTTTTGTGTTGTTATCATTAAATGATAAAAAAAGTCCCATCTTTTGAACATTAGTGTTGATTTACTGAGATACAGGAAGACTTTTCAGATGTTAATGAGGAAAATGGAATGAGGAGCTTTCTGGTGCTTTTGTTTTTAAGTAGGCCAAATCAACAGATTCGTGTGTAATAACCTGGTGGTTCCAGGTTCTTCTGAAAACATTTTGAAGATGCCAGAAGGAAGCAGAATGGGTCTGTCTAAATAGCAGGGGGAGTACTACAGGGCTTCTTGTGCATTATATTTAAATCCCTTGAGGGGGTCCCTTACTAAGTTATTTGTTTTAAGTGGTTAAAATACAAAAGCTAACTTTAGCCTATATGCCTGAATGACCTGCTTAATATGCAAAAACATGCACATTATTGCAGCAGATTTTAGTGTCCTGTGAATTCTCCCTTTGACAAGGGAAATAAATTCCCCTCTATGAGACATCAGCAGTGCTCACAGGTCCTCTTTTCCCCATAGTCTGTTGTGGCAAGAAAAAACCCAAACCCAAAAGAAGCACCTCATTGCTTGTGTGTCTACCCAGAAATATTCAAGAAACATTCAGACTGAAAGTAGCTAAAATTGTACATCAGCAACTGGCTGTGCAGTGGTGGCATGGTGAGCAAGCGTTTAAAGCATCATGTGAGATCTTTGTGGGGGATTGTTTTATATATTATTCTTTGTTTTTACCTTATTCTTTCTTGTCATGAACACCACCACCCACAGGGAGGGTTGGTTTGAGATAACATAGGGTGGGTTTCAGAGGTGGGGAGTTCAGCAATCCTGCTGTTGCTCTGGGAAATGAAGTTTAAAGGGTGACATCAGTGACAATGAAAGTACCTGCTTTCTGGAAATAAAGGCAGAGGTGAAAGCTTCTTAAAGAGGCAGGCTGCACGGTGTAGTTCAGGCTGCACTGAAAGACAGCCTGTTTGGTTTTCAGTCGTTCATCTGGAACTTGTGGGCACTATCTCATCACCTGCTCTGTTCCTGTGGCTCCTGTCTCTGCAGAAATGCTTCCGTACCTTTGTACTTCCCATACCTCCCTCTTTGACAGGAAAAGCAGAAGGGTCCTGCTCTTTTGAAAGTGGTCTGTGACAGATGAATGTCATCTGGCTGATGCCTTCTTGGCAGGGGTGGTGGTAAAGCAGTCTTTGTACTTTAGTGTTGGTGCTTTTGCCAAGCTCTGTGCACTGCTTGTGCCACACATCTTTAATTTTGAGCCCGAGTACACTGGCACATTTTTGTGTGTGTGCACCAAAAATGTATGCTGGAACTGAGCAGCTTTTGCTTTTAAATTGTTTTGTTTGGTTTTGGGTTTTTTTTTTTTTTTTTTTTTGCACAGCTGCCTTGAGCCAAGGTCCTTTTAAAGTTCAGGAGGTTTTTTCTTTTGTTCTCTTCCTGCACTGCTGCAAAAAATAAAGAATGAAGAGGGAACGGCCCACTCTGGATGCCTGGTGCTGAAGAGGCTGTGAGATGGAGATTAGGGGTTGGTGAGAGCAAGCACTGCAGAGGACAGAACAAGGTGAAGGGCATAGAGCTGGATAAGAAAAGGACCATGCATAAATTAGGAGGAAAAACTGCAGACTTTTTTTTTCTCCCACGAATAATTAACTTTTCTGCTATTCTCCATTTTCTGCCTTCTAAACCTCTCACGAAAGCCTCTTCTTGCTTTGGAGAGAAGTGTCACTTGAGAACCTTCTCAGAACTTGGCAGCTATGTAATAGGGACATGTAATCTTTTATAATCCTTTCTACAGGTTTGTAATAACCATTTCTGTTTTGAGATTCCAAAGTATTTTGTAGGCCAAGTGGGAATTTAACTGTGAGAGAAAAATGTACTTAATATTCAGGAGCAAAGATGAGTGGTCCTGGGCAGGGAACGAGACCTGAATAAGAAGGAAAGGAAACCTGCTTGAGTACTGAAGGAAGGGTCACAGCAATGGCTTCAAGCAACTGCGGGTTATTTGAAATCTTAGTTATCCCAGGAATTAAATTGTTTTTTTACAGGGACAGCAGCTTCTGTGGTGGTGATGTCATGAGATTTACGAGGCTGCACAATGAGCCCCTTGTTTGCGGGCACGCAGGGAGGCTGGCCCAGCACAGGGCGCACCTGCGTGTTTTGTAAGGTCCCCACCTTGATCGGGTTGTGATTTCTGGTTCCACTTGTTGAGCCACCGAGTACACGGTGATTGCCTGATTGGAAGCTGCTGGCACTGGTCCATCTGAGAAGGTGCCGATGTCTCCTGACAGGCACATCTTGCACGCTGTGTCCCCCGAACCGGGCACAGAGAGCAAGGCGCAGCCGAGGATCAATTACCCTTTGTAAGTTTAACATTTAGCAATCGGCTATGCAGCAAGTAAGAAGCTTAGAGGAGCTCAGTAGTATTCAAGCTAATGGGTAGCTTTAAACTGCTATTAAGAGCTCCCACACCTTTTGCTCAAAGAAGCTGCTTGGTGACAGCAAGCTGGTGCAACTTTGTGCTTTCTAGTCAGAATTACCCTGCCAGGCCAATGTGTGCTTTATGCCTAATTTTTGCCTCAGCCGTTAGCTCCTTAGCTCTCATTTTTTAGGACTTTTGCAAGAAAGCTTGAGACTGTTGGCACACTCAGCATCTGCTCACTAAACTAGTCGTAAGATTTTAAGACTTGCGGTTTCTTTTTTGGAACAGCTCCATAATTTTTCCTTTTGAAAATAAAATCTTGGTGAAACTGCTTACATGGTTGTGGCCTAACTGAATTTGTGCTCTCGAGCTTCTGCAGAGCCCCTGGGTACCAGGGAACATTGAGGCCTTTTAGGAAATGTCAGGGGCTGAGGGTGGCAAATGTGTTAGCACAGGCCTTGGGAAAGGTTTGGGTTTGGAATTGCGTGTGTTACGAGGAAGTGAGAAGGGAAATCTTGGCTGATCTCTGCCTTAGTCTCAGCCCTGGTGCGAAAACTCCTGAGCTGTAGATAGGCACAGTGGTGACGTTGCAAGAACAGGGCAGATGTATGGACTTGGGCCCAGGGGAAGTTGGCAGAGCCGTCTGGGAGCTCAGCTGCAGGAGTGACGCTGCCGTACCTTGCTCGCTGCCGGCTGACTCTTGTACAAACAAGTCAGATCTCTCCTCGGGAAGGAATTGAAGGGGTGGGAATGATGTCAGCGAGAGATGCCGTCCTGCTGGGAGATGCCAGGCTTGTTGAACAGTAGCATTCTGTATTTTGTCTCCTGCTGGTTGCAGAGGAGACAGCCCTTGGTTGCTAAAGCATTCGCTCATCTGATGGTTTATTCCTCCCCACTTAAAAATTGCTCCTGACGTGTTTTCTTAGTGCAGAAAATTGTAGGAAATGTAAGAATCTGGCTGGCAGCTCTGGTAGTGGACAAAATGTTGATTTTCACTCTTTGAGTTTGAAAGGTTACTCTTTGCTCCTTGGTGTTGAGGTGAGACTGCTGCATGTGAGAAATCCTGAGCAACAAGGTGACCCTTCTCCCACCCCGTCACACATCTCAGCAAAGCTTCCCAGCAGCTGCTGGGGAAAAGCTGTGCCTTTAGCTGAGGGCAGAAGAGACACACAGTCCTCATTCAGAGGAAGGGAAAATCCTTCAAACCTCACCCGTAAGCAGTGAACAGCAGATTCCTTCAGACTTCCTATCTCTAAATTTTAAGACATTCTTTCTCCCAGAGCTGACATACTGATGGTAGGGAAATGGAAGCACACACAGCAAGCATGAAAATTGCCAGAGTCACATTTCTTTGAAGATATAGGGCATGAAAACTGCACCTGACTGAACAGTTTTTACTTTAATCTCCCTGTGGCTCATGAGATTCTTCACTGCAAGAGTGGAAAACCAGTCTTGAGACTGTGTCTGATCACAGCCACTCAATAAAAGAGCAGTGGAAAGTTAATAGATTAGATTGGCAAGATTGGCCTGTACTAGAAAAATTAAAGATCTTGTGAAGAACGTGTGTTACAATGCCAAATACATTGGAATCTGAGAAAGTCATGGCACTGGTCATGGCTTCTGCCAGCTTCTAAAATACTGTTTTCACCTACTTAAACCTTTTATGACTTTATTCTGTGCAGAATGGATTTTCCAGGTAGTGTTTTGGCTGTAAGCGGTTGGCGTGAGAGCTTCTGAGATCTCTGAAACCTGATGGTTTGACTAAGCCTTTTTTACCTCCTACCCAGGATATTAGATTTCCATCTGAGAATTTGGTTATCATTGCATGCAGCTGCTGGAGGAGAGCAACTGGATTCAGCTGAATTGAGGGCTGCTCATTGCATGTGGACTGGACCTTGTTGAGTGTGGCTATTATATGTAACGGGAAGAATTCACACCAGATACTTACCTCTGTAATAACATCCTACATGAATGGCATGCCTCTCATCCCAAAGGATCTGCTCACACTTTGTACACTTAAAATGCCACCTGCTGCACCAGGGATCTATTGCTGACCACGAAAACGTAGGCACCTCTTAGCTGAAATGGAGCCATGCCACAGAGTGATTTAGAGGGGCAAGTGAGCACTGCTGGATCTCACAGTAGCTATGAGAAGTTTCCTAGAAAGGAAGCCCACGCTATGCTTTGAAACAAAATGGCAAAATTAGTGGTGTTGTTTCTAATGTGTGCTGGTCGTATTTCTAAGTATATTGTGATTCAGAGAAAGATTAATCAACCCTGAGAGCATCATGTTTTCTCTGTAGCATGGGAGTCTCTGCATTGCCACATACAGTGTATGCTGAATTTTCTTAATATTATCCCATGAGCATTGTGTTTTCTGTGTTGGGGCAGTGTGGTAGTTGTCTGTACAAACTTGGAGGATGGGTGTCCCTTCCTCTTCCAAGTGAATTTGGGCATTGTGATAGGTTTCTCTTTGAACAGTTGGTCTTGATAGTGTCTGTCTGCACGGTTCTGGTCTGGGTTGGATCAGAAACCATTGCCCATGGCAGGGGGTTGGTTGGAGAAACAAGAAATACAAACAAAAGCTCTGTATATCAGCATGAGAGAAAATAGAAGTTGCCTTGGTTGTGTTTTCCCTAGCAGCCCCTCAGTGGCTGACCTCTCTCATCCTCTGCCCTGTGCAGATGTTCCGAGATTGCCCCTCTTGCAGCTGAGCCAGGATTGCTCCAATGCCTGTGCAGATCTTCACCGGAGCGTCAACATCTGTCTGAACTAGGTGCACATCCCCACCCAGCTGTGTGTCACAGAGCTGCTGTTGCTGTTTATTTTCACTCACATTAGTGACTTCTTTTGCAGAAATCCTGCCTTGTTCCAAGATTTGAGGGAATGGAGCATGTTGAGATACTGTGTATTTCCTTTTCTGCCACATCTTTCCCTTGAATCCCTTCATGAGCTTTGAGATGATGGAAGTTCGGTGGAAGGAGTGGTAGTTATTTATCTTTGAAGCTTCCTGTCAGTAGTAAGGCTTGTTTCAACTTGCTTTATCAAGGTTGGAACTGATGATTATTCAAACTGGACTGTGTGGTCATGCACAGCTGGGTAGGTTGAGGTTCTGACAAGCTCTCAGATGACAGCACTTACCTAAAACACTTTTCTCTCATCCTGTCTCTATGGTAAGTACATAAAACACTATGGAAACATTGACATTGGGCAAGCAGACCTGTTGTCAAAAGGTGTTAGGGCTCCTACTAATCTCTCTTCAGGGGAAAAAAATTCCTCCCAGCATACAAACTTGGCCACCACATTAGTTACTCAGCTGCTTGGCAGCTCCTTGTTGGAAATACTAGGAACAGAATATGGACCCTAATAAAGTGGAGGAAAATTTGGCAAGTACTTCAGTTAGCCCTTGATTTCACCATAGGAATAGTGCAGTTCAGAAAAAGGAGCTCTGAGGCGTGCCAGGGGTGCTCTTGTCATCACTGGGATGGAGGGTTATTTCTGTGTTTTTATTGATAGTAAGTAGAGAGTGCTTTTTGGCAGAGACTGAAGGCATGAATTTGCCTTTAATGTAGTTTTGTTGGCTTGGTTTCTGGTAATTCTATCCTTTTCACTAGCTCTGAGGAGAGAAGATGCTGCTTTTCTGATTGTAGGAGAGCTGTTGGGGACTAATGACACTGAAGCACCCATTATCTCTTGGAAATAATTTTATGATTCTGCCCATTGCCTGCTTTTTGGAAAATATTCTCCACTCATGAGCACATTTGGAATTTTAAGGAAAATAATTGTTGCATATTTGCAATGGAAGCTTTCAGAAATGTTCCCATCTGATAGGACTGCTCTGCTCCATAAATACTACTAAACTGCCATGAGTTTTCCTGAGATGTCATACCCTGTCTGTGGGAATTAGCTTGGCACTGTCTGCTGCTGCTTTCCACATTTCCTCGCCCTGCACCACTCAACACTTCTGTTGTTGATACCTGATTATGGAATCGCTGCCCCTCTATTTTTCCCTTTCTTTAAAAATAAGCCCTATACTTCAAGAATAATAAGGTACAAGTTGTCATCTGACTGAAAGAAAGGGAGCTTTGTGGATATTTATAACATGGCTAGTGGCATGTCAGAGCCCTGAGGAGAAACAACACAGTTTCCAGTCTTCAGCAGTGTTGGATGTGTCAGGAGGCAGTGGCAGGGTTGTACCAAGAAGGGGATTTTTTCCAAGCTGTTACTTAACTGATATTAGCATTTGAAGGCACATAAGGCCTGACCTTTAATCCTGTGTGTAGACTTGCTGATCTGCTTACTTGAATGCCTCATTGTAGTGCTGCAGAATGAAGGGGTTGCATCAGACCCGAGAGAAATCTTCTGTGACCAGAACTTGACTATTTAGGTGTGTGGCTGCATGAGCCACATGTAACACCTGCAAATTCAGAGCTTTCAGATGCACCTTCCTGATCTCTTCTCTAGCTCCTATCTGAAGTTGTATTCATCAGTGAGTGACCGTTCATCTCCAAAGCTCAAGCCTTGCTATGTGAGCTGTCAGAGAGTAGCCCCACAGTATAAAAGGACAGTCCTGACCTGCAGTCTTTCCCAAAAGTTTCAGTGTTCCTCGTTACACATGGACTTCGTGCAATTCACTTCTATAGCAATTCAATGCATGGTGCTTAATTCGTTTTATGGGGCTTTCGTGATGGAGGTCGGTGGCTTTTATTACATTCACGTGAAAAGTTGGAGCCAAGAATGTAAAATGAAAACCGAAGATGAAGAGCACCGGAAAGCAGAACAGGGTTTGTGAGGCGACCAAGCGTGTATGTGATACTGTGCAAAGTCCCAAAGAGTCTTCTGTCTAAACTGGTAACATACTTCAGAATAAATTTTGAAGTCACAGCTGTTGTGAGAGGCTCCAAAGGATATCAGCCATGCAGGAGGGCGAGCTGAGAAATAATTTAAATAGGTGGGACTGATGCACCAAAGCTACTCTGGAGTTCTTGTTGCTGTGAGTTTTCTGGGACCACGCGTTCCACATCCGTGGAGTTTGTGATGTGCTTGCAGCGTCAGCCTGAGGAGAGAACTGGAGTTACAGAGTCCAATGCTCTGGAAAACCAGCTCGCTGAAGAGAGCACATGGTCAGGCTTGCAGGGGTGCTGGGCTGTACCCCGACTTGTGTTCAAAAGGACACCAGTGCAAGCACAAAATGTTACCACTGTGGTGTTCTCTGGGGGTGACTGACAGCTCCAGACACCGGCATGGCATGTCACTCTGCCAGCAGCCTGTGGAAAGCTTTTCTGACGTAGCCAACCCACTTGGCAACAGAGCCATGGCTGGCTCACAGTGCCTGATGACTCAGTTAAGTCCTGGAGTTGTTATTGCAGTGGAAGAAGTCGTTCTGTTCTTTAATTCCTTTGTGCAGCCCATGGATCAGTCGGATGGTATCCTGCCAAGGCCTGTAGTTAGAAGAAATTATAACACAAAGATCTTTTGGGGCTGGGCAAGTCGTGACTGTAGATTCTGCGTTGGAGCTGATGGCCCAGGAGGGCTTTCTTTTGCCATCAGAAAGTTTACCAGCAGTTCCAAATGCAGCTTCCTTGGTTACTGCTCAGTGCAGCAGCTGGAGGCACTCTCGCTGCCAGCCCACCCACATCAGCAGGACAGGGCACGCAGCCTGCATCTTTTTCTCCCCCTGCTGATTTATCACGTGCTTTCCTTACCCAGGAGACCAGATCCCCAGAGCTCTCATCTTCCCGGTTCTGTTGCAGACTCATACTGGGGGCTCATGGCTTCATCCTTGTCTACTCTCTGTCAGGTTTGTCATGCTTAGGTAGGGGTGGGGCTCATGTGCTGCTTGGGAAGCCAAGGTCAAAGCAGGAGCAGCAGTGGTTTTATTTTACATCTGGTTTGGTTTTTGGTTGGACACCATGATAAATGTGAGTTGCGGTTATGCCAAAAATCTACCTGGAGGGTTCATGCTGCATTTCCCTGTGGAATGGTATCAGCCTCCTGGAAGAATCCTATAGCTGTGACTGTTAGAATGATCCTTACTTCTTCTTTGTACCCCATTGGCCCAGAGCCAGATAACCCAGACCTCCCAGACCCTAGATAAAAAACCCCACAGCCATTGTCCATCCTCTTTTTCCTCCTTCTCCCCAGAGAATAAACACCTGGAAACTGAGCCTCTGCAAATATCTCGCCTGGTTTCTGAAGCTTTGTATCCCCTACAGGTCCCCCAAGGCTGGGCTAGCTTAGCAGATCAGGGGGGCTGACAGGGGGGAAAGCTTCAGGTTCATGTCTGTAAAATGGACTAATACATAACTCGTGGTAGAGTCTGCTGTGCTCCAGGAGTTTGCACAAATGCACTTTTGCTTCACAGAGCTTACGGTGTTTTCCCTTCATTATCTTTATGCTTAAATAGAGTTTTGGGCAATTTTGAGACAGACAGCATTCGTTGTCACTCTCAGAAACTGAGCTGGATCATAAGTAACTGTGTAATCTGATTCTGCATCTCAGCTTCTTCCCTGAATTATTTTACCTGAAATTAAGGGCACAAAGGTGCCCTTCTTTGTTATTCAGAGCAGTAGGAGCCATGTAGCCTTCTTGTTGCTTAAAGGTTGCCTGTTCCAAGCACTTTCCTGAATGATCACAAAACTCCTGATGCAGTATGAGGTTGAACAAGGCACTGAAAGCCATCTTCCAAGTCTGGCTCTAGAAGCTGACACATGCCTTGCAATGCAGTGGCAAAGCTGCAGGAAGAGAGCATGAAGATGCTGCAGCGTTTTTGATAAAGAGGGGGCACGAGCAGGGGCTGCAAGGAGGGAAGTAAGTTGGAAGGGTTCCTCAGTCCGGGTTTAACGCTGGCCTTTGGGCTGGCTCTCCCTGGAAGGTGCTGGGTGATTGAGGATTCGCTGGCCTCTAGTGGTGACGCTGGGGAGAAGCTACGAGAAGCAGCTGGGTTATCTCTGTGCATGCTACTAGGGGTGCTAAAAGGCAGGTAGTGCTACAAAACATTTCGGGTTTGAGCACTCGCTTTGCTCCTGAAACAGTTCAAGGAGGTCCTGGACTCCTGTGCAGGAAGTCCCTTGATTTTTGCAGTGTCTTAGACCCTTGGGACTTGAGGGATCTACAGTGTCTACATTGAGAATGGATGATTTTTTGATCATTGCAAGCAAATTGTATAGAACTAGAGTGCGAGACAAAAATGAAACTTAATCTTGTAAAGCAATCAGAAGTTAATATCAAAACTTTGTAAAGAGATGAATCATAGAATCCTAGAAGGGTTTGGGTTGGAAGGGACCTTGTTGTGACAGGCACAATGTCATATGCCGCTCAATTGTGAGAAACCTGTGGGAAAATGATTTTAAAATAAATTTTAATAGATCAGGACTGGGAACCAAACAAGATGGGTTATGATTTGGTTTGTTGTTTTGGGTTTTTTTAAGTATGAGGTTTTGTCGCTGTAGTGTCCGTGGCTAAATGAAAATGCACAATTTCATCAAGTAGGTTCCCCACCTAAAGGTGCTAGTAAGCCCTTCTCAATTAAATGCCCATCCCTTTGAATTTTTCCTTCCCTTCTTCAAGCCTGCCTTCCTTGATCCCTGTCTTCCTAACTGTATCTCTTTATCCTTAGTCTCAAATAATCCACTTTATTAAGATTTAGAGTACATTTGGGGCTGTACCCCTTTGAGAAGGGAGTGAAAGGAAGATTAAGTTTTCATAAGAGCTCTTGGTCTTTTCAATATATTTCAGCCTTTGACAAAGACATTCATATTCATCTCTGGTATTGCCATTTTTGTAAGTCATGCTATAAGTAAATAAATATTCGTAGCATATGGGTGCCTCCCAGGACTCCCATCTCACCTTTTAAAATGCTGATACAGACCCCACTCAGCACAGAGTGCAGTTTTGGTTCAGATCTCCCTGCAGAACTGTGAAAGCAAAGAAGGTGGTTAATGCCATGTGCTAACAACGTTGTGGTTTTCTGTTCCCAGATGTGAAAGGACCACCCACCCACAGACTGTCCTGTGGCCAGTCCCCCTACACCGAGATGACAACATGGGAGAGGAAATACTGCATCCTGACAGACAGCCAGCTGGTGCTGCTCAACAGGGAGAAGGAGGTGAGACAAGCTCATGTGGGTGCCTCAGTACCTGCCCTTTGGCCCTTATTGGTAAAAGGAGAAGGCAGCTTTCTTCATCTCCCCTTTACTTCACTCAGGAATCCTTGGAAACATGTGCGACGGGGCAAAGGGAATTTAAAAAGGAATTTTAAATTGAAGAATGAAATTTTAAATCCAGAGTGATGAGACACTGGAACAGGTTGCCCAGGGAGATTGTGGATGCCCCATCCTTGTAGGTGTTCAGGGCCAAGTTGGATAAGGCCTTGAGCAATCCGGTTTAGTGGGAGGTGTCCCTGCCCATAGCAGGGGCTTGGGACTAGGTGATCTTTAAGGTCCCTTCCAAGCCCTTCCCATTCTATGAAAAGGGGAGCTAAGCTATCCTGTGTGGGAATGGGGTGGTGCACACAGTTACAATCCAGCTGGCCCAGATGCTGGTGGCACAGAAGAGGTGACAGCAGCCAAAGTGCAAACTCCCTCCTGGAGTTCTGCAGCCTGTGTTTGTCCGCCAATATGTGTCTTCCTATGTTACTACTTCTTTTAATGGTACTTAGAGCCACCACAGGTATGTAAACCTGCCTCTTTATGTCAGTGCAGACATAAAGGTGGGGAAAAGTGAAGGCTTTTTACCCATGAGTTTTAGTCTAATACCATCGTTTCCTATATTTGGCAATGACCCCAATTTTTGTGGTTTTTCTTGATTCTTTTGAAGCTTCTGTATATGGCTGTTACAGCCTGAGAGTGAGACCTGTTTCTGGTGTGGAACAGAATATTAGTCAGCTGTCCTCAGGTTTATTTGCAATGAAATATTGCCTTGCATAGGGAGAGTGGGAGTAAATGGTTTAGAGAAGGACTTGAGTTATGAGAAGGGAGCAGCTTTAATGCTGATGTGTGGGAGAGGTGATCAAACGCAGGCAAAATGGAAGGCCCATTTAATGGTATTTGTTTACTATGTAATTCCTTTTCTAGTCTGACAGGACTGACACCTGAGGAATCGAAGTATACACTGAAGAAACTTAAGGAGATGTGAGAATAATTTCTAAAACAGTGCTGTACCAGCATAGCTGGGCCAAAAGGATGCATCTCATTAGGAAATGTAATTGAAACAACACTGGCTCATATCACAAATAGTTACTTGAAGGTGGGAATCATGCACTTAGGGGTTCTTATTTCCCCTACCACAGACAGCTGAAAGCATTTTGCTGGGAGTAAGATGAGGCTTTTGACTAGATCCTGAGGAGTAAATGTGCGAAGTCCACTGTATCACATCGTTATATTCTATGTTTAAATACACTCTGGTTTTTGTCAGAAGCTGAGGAAATTCAATATAGGCTATAGAGGGCCTGAGGTTTAAGTGTAGCAATAACCTCAAGAAAGCAAGCAGTAGTGTAAATTCTTGCAGTGTGCTTTCAAAGGAATCTTCCTGCCCTACCACAGTGGGAAATAGCTTGTTTTGGGAAATGCTGCTCACAGATGGGCCAAGCAGAAATGCCTTTGGTGCAGGTGTGACTCCACATGCTGATAATGGGATTTGTTTCAGAAGCCTGTAGCTCGAGTCAGATTTGCCATTCTGATTTTCAAGTAATTTGTGACTACTGTGAAATTAAAGGAAAAAGGAAGCTCCTTGCAGAGCCATGAGTGTTCAGCAGGAAAATAAGAGGTTGGTTTAGTCTGGCTTCTGAGTCTGGACACACAGTCCCTTACAGAAACACACAACATGTAGAGCTGCCAGTCAGGAGAGAGACACAGGGCTGATACTCTGGATTTACACTTTATTCTAATTTTTCTGAGCTAGGAGTATCCCTTTGCAGCCTTCCTGAGAAAAGGGAGGGGAGGCAACACAGTTAAATTTTTCTTGGCAAGTCATTCAGAGTTGAAAGAGGCTCCATGAAATGTGATCTAGAAACAGGAGTGCACAGGGGCCTAAGGCAGCAGTGGGGTGAAATGCTTGTTAAGAGCATGATGATGGAAAAGTCTGTATAAGGGGAATCATAAAAAGAACCTGGGTGGGACCACTGGTGCAGGGAGCCTAAGCAAAGACCAGGTGAACAAAGAAGAGGGAGGTTACTTTAAGAAAAAAGTGAAGATTATGTTCAGAGTAAAATTATTGGAAAGGTGGTGCTGGAGGAAACGTTTTGTTGACTCAAACCAGGCAATAGGCAAGAGGAGCAGGAGAGATTCCTGCTCCAAACATGGTCATTACTGATAGAGTGAGTAGGGAAGAATTCCTTTGGGGGGCTGAGGACGATCTTAGAAACCATGTTCAGGACAGAGGGATATCCACCAGTGAGTGAGAGGGTGTGGGGGAAGAAGGAAGAGATGGCAACAGCAGAGTGCCCTTGCAGCCCAGAGGGAGTGATGGATGCCTTGAGAGGCTCCCTGGAACAGAGGCTAGGCAGTGTTATGGAATAAAGTGGGGATTTATCAAAAGGCCTTCACGGGACACACCTTGGGCAGTACCAGAACCTGCCTGAGGCTACACCCAAGCTGGACCCCAGGTCATGAGTTTTCGCACTTTTATAAGTTTTGGTTCATTTCCATGTTGGGGTTGATTGTCCAGTTACAGCGCCAGGTTATGCAGTTCCATCCTCCCAGTTTGCTCTCCTCAATTCACTGTTTGCAATTTTTGGGCCTGAAGCTGCAATGGTGTCCTTCGTTCTGGGGCTGGAAGAGGATTGTTTTGTCTGATTAAATTGTGAGGAGAACTTGCTAACACTTTATATGAAGTTCAGAATTACCTATTAATGCAGAACAGAATCTGGAAAATATGAAAGCTCAAACTTAAGGCATCAGGAGCACCTGTTTCATTGCAAGGCTGACATAACTTGAAAGGCGTAAGTCTGAAACTTCTCATTTTATTCTCTGTCCATCTGCTTTGTTGCTTTGTGGAATAAAATCCAAGAAGCTTGGCCTGTGTGAGTCTGGAAGGGAACAGAAATGTGTGTTTATACTGCTTTGTAAAATCTTTCCGCAAGTATGTGTGTCCAAGTTAGAAAGTGAAAAATATATACAAAATGTAAACAGGTACATGGAAGAATTCTTCACTGTTTCAATTATAATGCTAAATTTGGGGTTTATTCAGTTAGTGCTGCTAAAATACAGCATTATGAATTGCAGATTTTTAAGACCAAGGGAACAGTACAGAAATATATAGTGTAGTAGAGAAAACTCATTTCTCATAGTGTCCCACCACTATGGATTTATTGTCAAGGCAGTTTGAATGAAGTATATGCAAGAGAAATTTTGTGCTGTGCAAGAGTAGGTTGAAAATCAGAGGCCTTTTGAAGTGCAACTTGATCCAAAAATATCTGTAATTACTTAGACAAAAATAGTCTGGCAGTATCACCTTGTGTAGTGTAGAAAAACATTAATTACTTGACACCTTGTCAACTTTATAAAATGAGAATAGGTGAGAGTGAAGAATGAAAATTATTAATGAAAGGAAGAGTTCAATGTCTAAAAAGTAAGTAGAAAGAAAATTAATCCCTGTAGGACCGTGGGAGATGACTTAGCAAATAAGGAGTCCTAAGTGACAGGAGGTGTGCAATTATTACACAGTGTGATAATATTTAACAGCATTTTCCAAGACAAGGAAAACAGGCCTAGATTGATGCCCCTAGAAATCAGGTATTTCTTCTACAAGGAAGAGTTTCTCCTATCTGGAAGGTGTAGATGTTTTCATCTGCTCTGGGTAACCTGTTCCACCAGGTGGGAAGAGCTGTGAGGGCACAGTAGACATGTCTGTAAAATCAGAGCCATTTAAAGCAGGGAAAGGGAATGAGTGTTGATGAAGAGTGGTTCCAGACACACAACACTGTGCACAGCACTTCCACTTGGAGGGAAGTGACAAATGGCTGCACCTGGCTTTGGGCTGCTTTTTAGTTGGGCTTTGTCAGCAACTTGGCCGCAGTCCTGCAGAGTGTTTTAGTCTGGTGTTCACTTGGAAATGAAGATGAACAACATTTTTCACTGTGTTAGACTCTTCTCTTTCCCCTCCCTGCACCCATACCTCATCTTTCTTCTTGGATTTAGAGGTGAGTTTTAATCAAGGGCAAAGGATAGCAAAGACCCACATGCACTATGACAAGATCTACTGCTCACTGGTGCTGGTGACAGAGGCCAGCAGCAGCTGCAGCACACCTGGGATATTTTCCCACTCTTCCATCTCCTGTGGCTGACACCAGCATGGTATGACAGTGGTGATCCCAAGGGAGCAAACATTGCTGCATGGGGCCCTAGGGGAAGCTCTTCCCAGATCTCACTGCCCTCCTCAAAGGAGTTGTCACAGTTGGGGGTCTTAAAACAAACATGTTTCACCTGTAAATAAGAGTTTGTCAAAGCTGAACCCAGCCATAAGGTAAGATTTGCCTTAATTCCCAAGCAAATTTAATTATTTAATTTCCAAAAGCCCAGAGAAATGTTTGCTGTCAACATTTTTAAAGTGGATTCCCATGTCAAAATTTTAGCTAGCTTCTAACTTCCTGAAGGAAGGTAAAAATTAAAATTAATTATTTAACTTGACATGATTTTGACATGATTCCAAACTTCCTAACTGTTAGATCAGAAGAGTCTGCAAATTCTCAAGTTTGTCTTGATCCACTCTTTCCAATCTTGAAAAATCCTACCTGCAATGAAGACATTTTTTTAATCTGCTTTTTTAAAAAGAGACTATCTTAGCTTGCCTTTAAAGGCATTAAATGCTTGGAAAGCTCTTACTCCTATTTCTTCTGAAATCCCCTCCTCATCAAACTGCTAGAAATCCCCAATACCGACTTTTTATTCTTAAAAAGTGGGTTCAGTGGCAGGTGAACTGGGATACTGTTCAAGGATTTAGAGTCTGAGCTCTGAACTCATCCTCATTAAATTGTGAAATCTGTCATGGAAATGTGACCTGTGATGAAAATTGTTAAGATTGCTGAAATGATCAGCATCTGGAGTGTCCCTATGTACCTTTTTATCACAGAGTTAACACTGCTCAGATCCCAGTCCTGAACCAGCAGCTTCAGCATGTCAGCTCAGGGTCAAACAATTCACAGGTTGGTGAAGTCTCAACAGGGAAAAAGAGGATAAAGCTGGATGGGGGAAAAAAATTGCTGGAAGACTGAATCACCATTGGAGTCCTGACTCTGCAGGGCTGTGTCATTCCCTTCAATCTTTTGCTGAACTGCCTGCTGGAGCGGTGAGGGCTACAGGAGGGTTGGGAAGGTTGCAGATGTCTGCCTTGGCCTTCACGTGGTATTTATTTGTGCACTTCCTTATGTTTTGGTGCCTCCCCATCCATGAATCCGTTGTCTGACCACAGAGTGCTTTATAGAACTGTTTAAAATGTGCTCAGTCCCAAGAGATGCAGAGCTGCTGACCAAGCTTGTTTTACTTGTTCACAAAGCTGTACTTTTTTTAGAGCAGGCTGGTCTCATGCTAAGCAATAAACACTGCTCCTGCAGTCTTGGAGTTAGTTCTTTTTGTCAGTATAAGTTGAGGCTGTGGTTTTGGAGAAGTTTTACTGTAAATAACAAAGCATTTTTAAGTCAGACTTAAGGGTAACTTTCTGAGTTACTTTAGTGGGGAAATCAATGCTGCAGTAGCTGTATTGGTCTAGAGCAAGCAGGTGGGTGTAGATGCAATGAGTTCACTGTGACAGGAGTGTGGCAGGGGTTTAAGGGGTGCTGAAGCAGGTGTGTGGGATGACTGGTAATAGCTGACCTGGAAATCTGGCTCGCAGCATCCCACCAAAAAATTCTCTGAAGGAAATCAGGAGAGGCAGAGGATTAGGAGAGTGTTTAGAAGGGAGTAAGACTAAATGGAGCCTCCAGATGAGAACTGAAAGTTTAATATGTGAATTTGGTTGAACATATGTGGCATAAACTAACAAAATTAGTCTCTGTTTAATTTACCAACGTGCTTTTGCAGAAGAGCTTATACAGCTGTAAAAACCACCAGAGAAGACAATAGTCTGATCAGAATAAGGACCAGGAGTTTGGGAAACTTGTTTTGAAAAATGGGCAGTTTGAAGGAGACAAATAGTCCAGGATAGTAAAGCATTAAAAAATGACCTTAAGAGAATGTTAAGTGCTTAGAAATCAGGAAATGCCTGAACTATTTTTGAGAGCCATTGTAGTGTGCAGCCTATTTCTAAAAAACGCAGTGTCTCTGAGATCTTTTACAGCCTTCAGTGCAAATGAATGATAGCTTTTTGTTTGCTATTAATACTCATTTTTCAGAGTTGATGGAAGATATGAAAGGATAAGCAGCACAGGAAATAGGCAGGGGCTTCTATTTCTTTAGGTGCCAGCTGTGTGTTATGTAGCCATATGAAAAGAAATTGCCATGCTACATGTGCTGCAGTGGTCCTCTTGGAACCAAAGTCCTCATCAAAAGTGCACTGGCCGCTGGACCTTCCGTGGCCATCGCTGGGCCGAGCGCACCCGCGCTTTCCCCGGGAAGCCTCCGGAATTTTGTGTTCAGGCCACACGTGCCAGATTATGCCCGAGAGCTGTCAGCAGGTAATGAAGTCCCCTGTCAAGGTGGCATATTAACAGCGTGGCCTGGTGCCGAGTTAACAGCTGTTGGCATGGTTTTTCCGCAGGTGCCTACGGAAGGGATCCCGGAGCCGCAGGATGCCTCCCGCGGGCGCTGCCTGCGCCGCACGGTCAGCGTCCCCTCCGAGGGCCAGTTCCCCGAGTACCCGGCAGAGGGGGCCGCCCAACTAGGTAAGAGACACCTTGGCCACGGGAAATCAATCAATCAATCAATCAATCAATCCGTTGAGCTGCGAGCTCTCCGAGGGCAGCACCCTGCCAGAGCAGCCTGCCTAGGTGGGTACCACCGCGCGATGTGGAGGTCGCGCAGCCCAGGCGCTGTGTGTAAATGCCTCCAGCAAAGCGACTGCCAAACGCCAGGATTTATCCAAATATCAGGGAGATGGTTATGGGATGCTGGAGGAGCATGGCCCACAGGGAGCTTTGTGGCTGTGTTTTTCAACTGACTAGGTAGCCCTGGGATTAAAAGGTGAGAGCTGCTGGATGCGGGTCAGTAGGAATGCAGCTCTTGTGGATGGCTCTAAGTGGTTCCTGCTGGTTTGGAACTGTTAGTTGGTTATGTTTTACCTCACCTCTGGAATTTCCTTGGCTTCATATTTTCACAACAAGCACCGAATAACAGGTTTTTCTCTAGCTGATCTCATGCCTGTTCAGGGTGCCATTCCTAAAAGAAACAGCCATCTACCTGGTGTTGGCTGTAATTATCCATGTTGAAATTTAGGCAAAGGAAAATAAAAGATAGGTATTAAAAAGGACAGACAAAGGCTCTGTTGCAGTGGTTCCCCAAGTCCAGGTTTGGCCCAGTTCCCCCCTCTTTTCCACCCCACCTGTGGCTGCATAAAGAGCACCATTCCAGCTCTTCTATAAAAAAAAAAAAAAAGGAAGAGGCAGCAACCACACACAAATGATCTCTTCTTTCTCTTCCCAGCCTATGCAAGAAGCTTTCCTTCACCTAGGCTGGTGAGACTTAGGAGCAGCTCTTCCCTGGTTCAGCTGTGAAAAATGGCACTCCTGGGAGAGTGAGCTCTGAGGAATAAACATGCATCTGTAAATAGTAAAGCAGCCTTGATAGCTGCTATCCAAAGTAAAGAGCAGATAATTTTTTTTTCATTTCACAGACTCAGCTAGGTTTTTTTTCTTGTACTAAGTATTTTATTTTGCGAGTATATTGCACACAAGTAAGGAAAATCCCACCCTTGTAGACAGTTAATTAACACATTGAACTGCACAGCTTATTTATTTGTAGTTGTCAATAGGACTGTTTAACTCTTCCTTATTTGAGGAAGGTAGATAAGGCTCTTTTTTCATATCTTAGATTACAGATTGGAAGTCTGAAAATAAACAGGGCAAAATTGGGGATTTAGGAGGAAAAACTGCAAAATACTTTGAGATGAGCAACATGGAAAGAGACCTGACTGGGTTTTTTTGTGGCGTTCCAAATGCACCTCTAAATGATCATTTTGTTTTGCCATATGAATAAATGTTCATTCTTGTTTGGAACTAAACCTGATACTTATCATGTTTACATTGTGTTGTAGGCAAAATACTTACTCCAGGTATGTGGCTAGTGAGATGAATAAAGAATTATATTGCAGCCAGTCTGCACTAGGCAGTGAATATTATTTACAGCTTCACAAGCTAGAAAGACCTTTAAAAATCTAAGATTTAAATACCTTCTTCTTCTCTACCATGTGCAAAAATAAGAAGATTTTCTAGACTTCTATGAGCATCTCAATAGCTGGAAATCCCAGTGTTATATTTTTAAATGGAACCTTGTAACATTCTTGATTTTTCTTGAGGGCCATCGAGAATGGGTGACTCTGCTATTTGGTATCTGCCTTGCTGTGTATTTTGCTTCAGTTTTAGATGCAAGTGGCGTCTTGTAGTGTGTTATTTGATATATGCCTGACAAGAATATATTATATAAGTATTATATAATAGTATAATATAATAATAACAGAAATAATAATATAATAGTACATAGGAATGTATTATATAAGTACAACATATCTGCATGGTCTTCTCCATGTGAGAGCTACAACTGTAGTGAATACAGATGTTGCAGAGTGTGTAGGCAAAGGAACTGGGCATGCAATGGGAAGGGAAAAATTGAGCAGTGCCCTTTCTGTGAGTATGGATGAGTGGGGGGGGAAGGTCATAGATAATCTCAGATTGCAGTTCTCTAGGCAGTTCCCTTGTTCTCACATCCTGGTTAAAAATGTCTCTTGTCATGATTACAGAATTCCTGCTAATGAAAAAAGTGGGTTGATAGCAAGCAGTGGGAATAGTTTTATGTCAAGATGCTGAGCCAGAGGACACATTAGTGAAGGGAACCATTGCCCATCTTTATACAGAGAAAGAAGCAGATGGTGGCAGCCAGGATGTATCACAAGCAGTACAGATAACAACTGCACTAAAATAGCTTTGGAGTGGACACCAAAAGCTCAAAGGCACAGCAGAGGCAGCTACAGTATCTGGTAGAGAAATTGCTATGCAGAGCTGATAAGAATATCAAGCTTGTCCCAGGGAAGCATGTGAATAACATGGCAGCTGCAGGCCTCCCATCTGACAGTGATATCTGAAATTACTCTTTGCAGAAGAGCTCCTTAGGAATGGCTCTAGTGCAGAGGTGAAGGCATAGCAAGTGTTTGCTCTTTTCCCTAAGTAAGGTTGCCATACCTCTCTTGTGATTAACTAATTAATAGATTTATTTATTAAAAATGAAAAAGGTGTAAGGTGATGGGGCTCTTTTTCATTTGTAGCAGTAAAGTTATAACTTGTATGAGAATCTTTTTGTTAACGGAGCAAATGGAACAGTGTGTGTTCTTCAAGGGCTTTGCATAATCAGCTGTAGAACCCATTCTGCAGATTTCTGTGGCATTCTTTACAGAATTATGCACACATCCGTGTAGCACCATTCCTGGGAAGTGTGTGGGAGAGAAACTACCCACGTTACATCTGAGAAATGGAAGCCAGAGATGTGTAGCTCCACAAAGTTCAGCATAAAGTCAAGTGTGCTTCACCCAAGGGCTGCTGAAGTCATTCTCGCCGTCTCTTTCATTTTTCCCCCTTGCTGCAGGGTTGGCTCAGCTGTTTGGGAGGCAGCTGCTGCACCACTGTGGTTGCAGTCCCATGTACTAAGATAGACACCAATTTCCACATACTTCAGTACAGCAAGCTGTAATTTGTGATGGTTCAGCAGCTGCCAGAAGAGCAGCTGAGCCATCCCTTCTGCGCAGGCAGAAACCACTGTGGTCACCCTCAAACGAGGGCCAGAGGAGCAGACACAGGAAAAAAAAAACACAGGATAGAAAGTGACTTGTTTAAACACTGAAAACTAATAAGATCATTTAAAAACTGTAACTTCACAGGCACTCAGCATCTGCTGCTAGCTTAGAAGCTTGCCCTCTGCTTGCAGGCAGTGGAGAGGTTGTTGCTAATGCTGAGATTCTTAATTCCTGTCTGGAAGATCCACTGTACACTAAGTTGTGTCAGCAAGCCATCCGTTAAATATATGCCATAAAATGTCCTTGGTGCATAATCCCTATCATTGTAGAAATACCTCTGTGAGTGAACAGGCTCACTCTAAATATGTCATTTACTTGCTAGGATTTCATCTTGGCAGCACTTACTCAGAGGAGCCTCCATTCAAGAAAGCTAAAAATGTAGCTGTAATTTCTTCCTAACTCCAGCTTGGCAGCTTCTAACCTTCTTTCCAGTGTTATTTGCAATGGGGTAATTCTGTTACAAAGTGTGATGCGGGCCCTGGAGACCAGCACCTAAATGTCACAGGAAGAGGAACTCAAGCTGGCCCATCTCTGTTTTGCCTCCATTTCTGCTTCAGATCCTGCTCTTTTTCTAACAGGTGTATTTTTTCCTGTTAGGGAGATTACATCCTTTTAAAGGATCGTTGTTTATAGCAGTGTGTTGGAATTAGCCCATTCATCCAGTAAAAGCATGATTCAGATTTCCACCATTCATGCTGTTTGACAGGCTAGTAGCAGTTACCACTTCCTTTCCCAAAATAATTGTCTTTTCTCTTGCTCTGCTTCCTTCTTGCCACCTGCTCACTCTAAATGAGAGTTGTTAAGGAGGCTACACAGCAAAAGTTTGGATTCTGGCAGCTTTGTGGCACTAGTAAGAGATTTTTTTGCCTGCATATGTGAAAATATCTGGAGGAACTGAAAGTGAGGAAGGGCTGGGGGGTCTGGTCTTTGTTGCTGTTGTTTTTTTAAATTTTCAAGTATTAGGAAAGAGCATCATCAGAGAGTGTTTTTGAGATTCTCTGATGCTTAGGCTATTAGTGATACAAATAAATCTTCTTTTTATATTCGGAAGTGAAATCAAGAAGAAAAAAAAGACTGTTTTACTTGTTGAAACAAGTTAACCCTGCTTTTTCTCAGTCTGAATATGCATCTCTTGATAAAAGGTTGCTGAAAGGAGGTCAGAGGTGAAGCTGCCCCTTGCAAATTTTAGTTTTGTCCTCACCCTGAGTCACTAGCATTGAGAATGAAGCTCTGATCTGTTTTGATGACAGGCCCAAATTGCATTGCTACCAGGTGAGCAGTTAGCTGGGCAGAAACCCTGCCTCTGTACTCTTCTGAAAATCCAGAGGGTTTGGATTTGGAGTGAGCAACAGAAGATGAGTTAAGCAGCATCTGGTTTCATTGCTGCATGCTGTGTACCTCTTAGAACAGCTCCTGCAAGTCTCTGCTGAGCCCTCCTGCCTGGGGAGGATTGCTCCAATACCCAGCCCATGCTCTTCCTTCAGGTAAAAACCTGGCAGGAGAGAGCAGACAAGAGCTAAAAAGATTCCTGGGGTGATTATAATAACTTCTTTTTCTAAGACAAAGTTGTTTACAACTAAAACTATCAAAGCTGAGCTTTGCTTTCTGTATATTCCAGCTGGAATGAGTATTTGTGATGAAAGAAAAAATAAATTTACTCTGTGCTCTCCATATAATTAAGATCCTTGTACAGTAGCAGCTAAGATAAATACCTGGAAAGGGTTACTAGTTTTAGAGGTGGGGAGAGGGAGACAGTTTGGTTTGGAACAAAAAGGATTGTTTGTGACCTGCTCACTGGAAGAATCAGCAATGCACCAGTTTTTATACTCAGTAAAGATTTTTATGTTCAGCAAAGGTTTATTTAGGGGATATGCAGGAATTTGATACAATGGAAGTCCTGTAACTTCTAAGAAAACTGTGTGCCAGCAAGAGGGCTGTCCTTCACCTTCTACCACTCAGCTTGGCCTACAAAGAATATCTGTTAGAAAGTAGGGATGAAAAAATGCACTTCACAGCTCCCTGTACCTCATCTGTAGGGATTTATGATGTGTCCTGGTGAAGTAATTCTCCCAGTAGCACTGTCTGCTGTTTCACCCTGCTGCCATGTGCAAAATACCCATCTATTGTCAACTGTTATGCATGGCAGGGATACAAAACAGGGCTTGGGTTTAGCCCTCAGACTGAGGGGTGTGTTTGACAGTACCTCTGGCAGGAAGATGGATTCAGATGTGCTGACTTGACATGTTTGCAGCTCTCTGGGTTTGCCCAACCTGGGCTTGCAGGAGCCTGTTTGTGTATGTGTACCTGCGAGAGATTCCCATCCTCCTTTCTGCAGACCCAGGAGAATCAAGATGCCTTGCTGCCAGTTCCCTTTATCATGTAATTTAGCAAGCCTCAGTGAGTGGTTGGGGTTTTTCTTTTTGACCTGTGCTTTGTATCACAAGCCTCAATTGCAGTGCCTCCAGCAGCTGCAAGGTGATGCTGGACTGAGGCTGGGACAGGGAGCAGGGTTCTGCACGTGTGGGATGTGACACCACGTGGTGTTTCCACAGGCTGCAGGTGGTCCCATGCATTTTGAGCTCCATGGCTCTGTTCTCTGCTTCCCTTCAGCCCAGACCTGCCAGAGTTGCCAGAACCCGTGTGTGGGAGCCGTTAGCAAGCTGGGATCTGAAGCCTTTGGCTCATGTAATTACACAAACAAGGCTTTACTGACAACCACAGCCTTTGCCTGCTTCACTGTCTGGTGCCTTGGGTCACGATCTCTTTGTGCTGTGACTTGGGTATGAGGAGTAGGGAGTGTAACCATGCCAAGATCAATTGAAATTCTAAAACTTTTAAGTCTTTAGATGGTATTGTTTACCCATCATGGTCTATCCCAAAATGCAAATGCATACAAACCGTGAATTGCCTTTTAAAAAACCTCCTGTGAAATCCAGGACATCTTTACAGGCTACAGAGGGAAACATCTACTGTGTGAAAAGTGCCTTGCTATCTTTTGCATCCACAAAGGAGGTTAGGAAACTTTGGGAAAAGCCCTGAAGTGATGTGAAATTTGGACAATGTACAGTGCAATTTGCCTGCCTTGGAAGGATGAAGAGTTTAGACAATTCTGCTTGAAATTAAAGCTGACTCCAGGGAGGCTGGATGTTAACAAACAGGACGACTGGATCTCAGTGACATTCCCCTGGGCAATTGGACTTATTTGTATACAGAAAATTGCCAAGCTGCTATCTTTCTTCTTCTATAACGCAAACGAAGCCAGAGGATTTTGGTTTCTTCGGAATGCTGCTGAAACTATTCCCCTGCACATAGATCATCTGTGCTGAAAGCTGAGTTTCATCATGAAGCAAATTTTATCTGTTTAGATCTTAAACCTTTTTAGGGCAGAGATAAAGGGTAAGAACACATAATCTCAGCTTTCTAATATTGACACATAATCCATTAGGACATTTTTTTCCCTTGGAAATGTGTATTACATCCCTACCCACTGCTTCCAGAGCACACACAAAAAAATCACTTTAGAGATTTTTTAATTTTATGTTAAGAGCATAAAGAACACTCTTTAAGGAGAGCATGTTGTTTAAGGTAGTAATTTCTCAGAACTGGTGGCTCTTGGGCCATCTGGGGCCCAAGATTTGTTGCCTGTGTTTTAACCAAACCTTGGTTTGTTATGAAGGACCCTGTGATTTTCCTTTGTTTTCTCAAGAAGAGTTAAAAAAAAAAAAAGTTTATGAAATTCTTTAGAGTAATCTACCTTAAATCATACTTGAACTCATTGTGGATTGTTCAGTTTTGTAGCTTCTCTTTTCTATTTGTTTATCTTGTGACAAAAAGTAATTACACTTCAGCCAACCATGTGTACTTACCTTTTTCCCATCAGTAACAACTGGCTTCACACTTAATGGAAAATCAGCCTTCCTTCCTACTGCCTGAATTTCCTTGTCTTGTCTGGAGTTAGTTTGGACTGTTGAGCTAAACTTAAACATGCTGATCTGGTTCAGAGTTCGGTATTAGTTTACAGAATTAGCTGTTGATCAGTTTATTGCTTTAGTATAAATTGATTCTCAAAAATGCAGGTATTTATGCGATTGGATTAGGTGCATCTGGTTTGCAATTCAGTGTACAAAGCTGTGTCTGCTGTGCAGGGATGTGCATGTTCCTGTCTCCCTGCTCTCCCACCCTCCTTGGTGCTGCTTCTGTCGCTTGCCAAGGCAATCGATTCGGCTTCACGCAGCGCAGTCATGCTCACATCCTTGTTGTGGTGGTGGGTTGGCTTTGAATCTGACCTGGGAGATGTTCCAAATTACCCCCGGCAGCAGCCTGGAGTTAGAGGAGCTTGGGTGTAATACAGAGCTGCTCTCTGTGTTGCCTTTGATGGAGCCAGTGATCTCACAGTAGGAGTGGAGCCATGCATGTAGTGAGGGTTTTATTAACCTGCCACCCTTTGTCAGTGATCCCTCTTTAAAGGCACAAGGGGAGGAAAGAACTAGGAACTGTGATTTTTATCTGCAAAATGGATGAAAAATGTTTTAGCAGCTCAGCAGAGAGAGATAATTTACTTAAAGGAAAAAATAATAAAGCCACAGAGGAAAATGGAAGTCCTCCAAGAGGAAATTGGGCTATTGAACTCCACTGGAGTTCATCAGGAACTCTTCCACCAGGCACCTCTGTGCTGCAAGCTAATCCTGGATTCCCAAAAGCAGCCTTGGAGCTGGAGAGGACTATACATTCTAGCAGTGATTAGTGCCCATTAAGGTACAGTTGGTGTCCATAAAGTGCTTTTGCCTACAGAGTAATAATTATTGATGCATGTTTGAGGCTGCTTGATCTCGTGCATCAGCCAGTGAAGAACTGAAGGGTTTTTCTGCCTTTTTTTTTTTTTTTTTTTTTTTTTTTTTTTTTTTTTTTGTGTCTCAGTTGAAACTGCAGATGTTTTCTTGACCTTTCAGTGAGCTGGATGCAGTTTAGGTGAGGATGTGACCATTGAAAACTCCAGTCATCTCACTTGTTCCTACTCACCAATGGTCTTTTCCCACTGCTCTGTGGCATGGACAAGCTAAAGCAGTAGCATAAAAGTCCTATTATTTGAACAGAAGTCATGTAATATTATCAGGGGTTTCTAATAATTTTTATTCAATGTCACAGTCTTTGGAAACAACATTTATCCCTAGACTTTGCAAATTGCATTTTGAATATCTGAATCTGGGTAGATTTCTAGAATAATTCTAAGTACTTGTATAATCTGCTTTTCCCACCCCTAATTTATGTATTTATTAATTGCCCCATTCACTCTTTCTACCTAAGTCTTCAGCAGATGTCTTTGCTTGAGTCAGACAGATTCTTCAGCATTTCAGAAAACTTTTTATTGAGGTCCACACAGCAAGTTGTAGGATTGACAAAAATAGCTACCAGGACTGAACCTTCCTGCATCACTAAAAATGGCTTCGCTGGGAGAAATGGGCAGATTATGGCCATATTTTAGAGATGAATCTAAAGTGTTAACCCTTCTGTTAGAACCTGATTTTAAAACAGAGGGTTCCTAAATAATGGAAAAAGAAAAGGCAAAACATGGAAACAAATCCAAATTATGAATAAATAAATCAATCAAAATAATAAAAATTTTAAAAAAATAATAGTAAAGAAAAAAAGCAAGAAGCCATGATTTGCCCATAAAAGCACAAGAACCCTTTGAAGAGATGTACAGGCTGACTTTCATGTCCCAGTCCTGAATTTTTCCATCTTTTCTCTCGTGCCCTGTGGTACACATGCATTGTGTGGTGCTGCCCCACCCTCCGGAGAGATGCTTTTCTGTGGTGCTGCGGATGCCGCTGCTCCGAGCTCTGCACTGGGGAGTGCTGTGCAATTTCCCGAGCATTCCTGGCTCTCTGCCTTGCCGGGGCGGGCAGGCAGGAGCTCATGGGCCCTTAGGAGCTCTTGCTGCTCTTCCACAGTCTGGCTCCACCGTGATCCCAAGTTTTCCCTCCTGCTTCCAGTGACTGGGCATTTCCAAGCAGCAGGTCGAACCAATTTGTCCTTTGGAGGGACTGTATATTATGTTGCTCTGCTGTTAGTGACAGATTTTTGGGGGAGAATGCCTTTATTTTGGAGCTTCGCTTCTGTTCCAGTGCTACTCTTGGTGCAGGATCCCTGGGTGTAGTTTAGTGATTGGTTTTGTAGAACAACAGAGCAGTAACAAATTGTTATTATTTGTTTTGCAGCCAGTATTGGTTGTAACACATTCAGTAACTTTCTTTCCCAAGGGTTAGGCTTATTTTTTCCACCGATTTTCCACCTGAGCCTTGGCAGGGGGTAGGGGTGACCAAAGCTTTTTCTTCCAGGGGAAAACACTGAGGGTGTGGGAAATTGTTACCTGAGACAATGTGCAGAAGCTCGTTTTAAGTAACCCTACAAGAAAAAAGGGCTGAATCAGAGGTATTGCAATCAAATGGCAAAATTAGGAAAAAACTGAAGAAAATTAAAAATAAACAGAACATTTGCTCTTGACAACAGCAAAAGGCAGCCCCTCAGTTCTTGGTGAGCAATTTTAGCTTGTTTAGCAGCAGGCTGAGCAACTTCACATTCTTGTGTGTGTGTGTGTGCTCTGTGCCCCTGGCTGGCAGGTGGGACCTGCTGGAGGGCAGACTTTAAAAATGGGCTTTTAAACCTGACACGCTCTTTTGTCGGGGGTGTCACAACGTGTGAAGGGGACAGTATGGTGGCAGCAGCAACCAAACTGTGTGGGCTTTGGCTTCTGTGCTTTAAAGAGCTATAAATGAATAAAAATGCTATGCCTGGAAGTTCAGCACTTGTAAAATTAAAAAGGCAGTTGGTATCAGACTTCACCATTTCACTCCCAAAGCCACAAATCTTTGAATTTAAAGACAAGAATAAAAGGCAGTGCAGAAAACAAAGAGGGGGGAGGGAAGTTCATTGTTTGCTTAAGTGACTCTTGGGGCTTTTTTGGTGCTGTGTATTTCCTAAGCTGTAGAAGCATTTGAAGTGGAGAAGCATCTTCAGAGGAAGCGCAGTTTTTCAGACAGAATCAGATATATTTCCTGGTGCAGCTCATGAGATGTTTTCGCGTAACCTGGCTTCTTGCACTCTGGACAGCGTCTGCAGTCATATCACCCTCTTAAGTTTCCCTGTAGCTGATTTTAGCCTCGGAGTCAGCTGCTTGAAATCCCTGCGTTTTCTCAGCATCGGACGGGTTTTCACAGGGGCGTCTCCTCCTGCCCACACCCCTTCCACCCCACCCCGAGTGCTTGCGCTGCCTCTCGGCTCCGCACGCTGCCTCGGGACAGGAGGAATGGAGCGTGTGCCCGTGCCGGCTGGACGGTGTCGCCGCTCTGGGGGAGCACCCGTGGCGCTGGGAGGGCAGGCGGCTCTCGGGGGGCGGCTCTCGCCCAGCCCGAGCCTGGGAGCTGAGTAGGGAGGCTGGCGCTGCTCGGCTCCGGCTGCGCTGCATTCCTGCCCGGCCGGGGAGGGGAGAGGAGAGCGCGGAGGCTCCGCTGCCCCTGCTCGCCATCCTGGCAGGACCATGGTGGAGCTGATAGGATTCCCACAGAATGCAGTGCACAGGTGAGACGGGTCCCTCCGGACGCGCCGCTGCTGCGGGGATTCCAGCGTGGATTCCAGCGGTGATTCCTGCGGGGATTCCAGCGGGGCGGGGCTGGCTGGGAGGCACAGAGGTGTTCTGCTGGAGGTTTAAAAGGACTTGGCTCAAAGCGACTAGAAACTTGCCGGGGTTTTGTCCGCGTGGCATGTGTGTACCAACTCTTTTATTCGTCATTTCAGCTTTATGCAAAGGTCTTTAAAGAGATGTTTACATTGGTACTTTTCTGCTCGCTGGTACAGAATTAAGTGTTAGTATTAGAATAACATGTAGATGCAAAGATGAAGAACAGGTTTTTGTAAACAGCTTTCAGAGCTAAAAATCTGTTTTATTGCCACTTAAATAATGAGATTTATTTTTCTCCTTCTCACTGAAAGCCCTTACCTAAGTCCGTACGTTCTTAAATTACATTGGATTTCTAGATAAGGCCAGCCATCGTCATTCAAGGGCACCCTGTGGGAATATTTGTCAGTGTTTACTTGTGGCGGGCATTGTGTGATGTTTCCAGCAGAGGAAGGATGTTGCCAACCTCGCTTCCTGTCCTCCAGAAAGTGATGGTAAATCAAAGCGGTTCAGGGAATCCTACAGGTTGCACATAAAAAAACAAGATTTGGTTTCCTTTCACTATAAAGGACACTGCCTTAGCAATGCCACTTGCTTTTCCAGCAGCTTTTGTCCTAAAATGTATTAAATGATAGCAGGCTAGAAAGCATTTAAGTTTCCTGCCTTTTGATATGGTTGAACAGTTCCCAGTAGATACAAAACCAATAAATGTTGTCTAAGGAACTGGGGAATGGAATCTCCTGAGTCAAATGTTTTCTGCCTTGGAAATCTCCTTTAATAGGTGCTGATTAGGACGTCCTCCTTAGTCATTTTCCTCCTCATCCGTAGACAGGGTGAATACTAATTTACTAACTTGGAGAGACTGTTTTTGTTAGCCTGAACCAATGGGCTTGTTCTGCAGCTGCTTTTGAATTACATGATCAGAAAATGAAAACCTTCTGCCTCAGCTTTTTTTTTTGTGATAAATACGTGTTCCTTTGAAAAACAAGCAAACTTTTGGCAAACTGCTCAGAAAAGTTCAAGGCATCACAATGCCTATTCCTTCCAAATTTCATTTAGGTGATTTTTGGGGTAGTTACCACGAGGCTGCCTTTAGAATTTCTTGTCTCTTTTTGGGACTCTTTCATACGATTAACATGTTAATAGGGTAGAGAATTAAGAGTACAATACCGGGGAGTTGTGGAAGGCAGATGTGAGCAGCAACTTACATTCCTGCAAATTCTTCATGTTGTTGCCCAGCTTTATCTCATACTCTGTGGGTACTCTCCTCTTTCTCTCTTTAAAATCTCCGGGGAGGGGAAAAAAGTGTAATTGCAATGAATGCTTGAGGTGACTTGTGTCAGAAAGATCTGTCATGGCTCTGTAAAGCTCATGGGAACAAATCAGCTTCGTTTGTGCATGAGCAGGAGGAAGGGACATTCTGCTACACTGAGCCTTAACCTTGCCATTTTCTGATATCTGGGAGTCAGTATAATGTGTAATATTGGAAGTCAAAGAATTTGGGGATGCAGCAAATTACAGGGTGTGGATGGCATTTGTTAATGGCTCCTTGGCATCAAGAGACAGATTCATTTTCCAGCTTGTAGAGGTATGTACCTTGTCCAAGCTTTAATTCTCTGCAAAGGGAGAGCTTCCTTTTATCTAGATTTCTTGGCTAATTGGCATCAGACAGCACAAATGTTTTTTAGGAGGCCTAATAATGGTGGGATTTGAAACTGGGCCAGTGGCAGAAGGGAGACCTAATGATCCCCTTCCATTTAATTTTCTTCAGCTATGGGTGACTGCTTCTGGTAAGGGAGAGGGAAATCTGCACAGGAAGTCAGCAAGCAAATGATGCAACTACAGGCAGAGCTTATGGTTTCAGCACTATCACCTCCACATGTGAAGTTGTCTACAGGCTAGGAATATGTATGTTATGGATTTAATGGGCAACGATGGTGAAATTGTCGTGGTACACATGACTGCAAAAATTGGGTTACAGAGTAATGGCTGCTTCTCTGAGCAGGTGATGGGAGCTACGAATGGCTGTGGTGAGTCTGTGTGGAACCATAGAATCATTAAGGTTGGAAATGATCTCCAAGATCATCAGCTCCAACCGTTACCCTGGCACCTCCGTGGCCACCACTGAACAATGTCCCTAAAAGCCACATGCACACATTTTTTATCACTTCCAGGTGACTCCACCACTTCCCTGGGCAGCCTGTTCAACGCTAGACCACTGTTTCAGTGAAGAAATTGTTCCTGATGCATTCTTGCCTAGCAGAACAGTGTTGATCCTTGGGCTGTGGGTCTGCTGTGGTAATATGTGATATTGCAGTTTTCTTCTGCACCTGCAGTGTGCTGAGCAGGGACTTTAGAAGGGCAATGTTGTGATGTGCACACCTGCCAGAGAAGTGAAACATCTCTGCCAACATGTTTCCTTAGAGTCGAGTCTCTGGACAACCTTCAAAAGTGGCACCACCCCACAAGCATTGAAAAATCAATGTCTGGCTTAAAAAGAGGGGATTGAAACTATTTTTTTTTTCTATTTATTTATCCATTTTCCTGTTTTGATTTGTTTTGGAATAGGCTTCAGTTAGATTTCCAAGCTCAATCTCACTGAAACTGTTACAGACAGGTCCTTTTTCTAGAATAGATGTTGTAATTGTCTCTACATCTGTTTGGTTCCAGGGGTAATGGCTACAGAAAAATGCCAACTATACAAAATAAAGCATAATTCTAATGCCAGCTTTCATAGCATTCATGCTCCTAAAGCCCTGGCCTAGTATGTCCCAAGATCACTCCCAAAATGTCAGCTGTATTTTCTCCAGGGAAACTCCCACCAGAGCGTCCAGGAGGAAGCTCTAAGATAATGCATCAGTCAGAAATTAAGGTCATATCCACAAGATGGAGGATTTGGTATGTCCTTGTAAAAATTCCTTAAACTGTGCAGTCTCTTCCCTTGCTGTGCTTCCTTGCTTCACTACCAAATCTGGTCCCTAATTTGGGAACAGATTAAAAAACCCCTCCATATGCTGCCTTTCTTGCACCAATCTTGAGTGTTTGGCAGGGCCTTGGGCTTTGGCAGTTGCTGTATTTTGGTGCTTATGCAGAGATTAACATAGTTTTCCTATAAACACAGGTGGAACTGAGTGGTGAGAGGGAGGGAGACCGCATGATTCATGGGCAGGGGTAGGGAGTCATGTTGCTGGTCACAGCCACTGGTTCTCTGGAATGCTCCTGCTTTTCTGCTGCCTACCTGGTGAGTGCCAGCCGCGTGCTTTCGGGCCGCTGCACACTGAGAGCTTTTTGGTGGTGCTTTTCTGTCTCCTTATGTGGTGTTAGAAGTGCTGGTAATTTTTTTTTTAAAGTCTGTGCCAGTCATGGAAAGTTCAGCTCCCACCTGATGGTGTTGGCAAAGCTGTGGTTTCTTGATGCATAAAGAGAGCAAGCAGTGACCTCAGGGTGGAGTAAAGCTCCCTGCTGGCACGGCACCCTCAACCCTGCTCTGCAGGAATCGCTGGTATTTGGGTTGTGCTGAAAGCAACAAGTTGAACTCGTTGTGGGAGTGCTGTTACCTGGAGCCAAATGTTGTAGGAAGAAGGTAAATAATGCTTAAGTTGATGGGGCAGTTCCTGTGTGATCTGGCCAGAAGCTTAAGTGTCATGGTCAGTAAATCATCACATTGGTCATGGTGAATGGCATCTCACAACACTTGGAAGCCAAGTGTGGGTGTCAGGCATTCTGATGGAACTAGAATGTTGCAGACTGAATGATACTTATTTCTCTCTCCTGTTTAGTTCTCTGTCATGTGAACTGTTTTTCTCAAAATTCTAGTTCTGTTATCTGTGTGATGATGTTGAGTCATAGGACAAAAGACCCCAAACCAACCATCACCCAAACCCCAGCCCTCACTAACTTGTTCTTTAATTTGTTTGCTTGTTGGAGATGTCATCCAAATGAGTCTAAATAAGAGAAATCTGTCCTGGGTGTTTCCCAGCTCTGGTTGAGCCTTGTATGCCCATGGAAAAACAGTAGGTCAGGAAATAATAGTAGAGACCAACATGAATGGTGGAAGCATGCCAACAAAACTGCCTTAATTATTTTCACAAAATACAGCACTTGTGAAGACATGAATTGTGCAAACTATGTGGCCTGCAAGGTGAGCAAGAAAAACTCCTGGGAAAAATGTCATCTTGTGAGTGCCAGCATCAGAAATGAAGTACACTTTACATTCTGCCCCTTAAATATATAGCTGGGTGTATTCATACTTTAATACAAGATGTCTGTTGACATGAGGCTTATGGTTCACAGTCTGGAAAGGCACTCCACAGTGAATGGCTCTGTAAATAACTTCTTGGCCCTAATTTGGAATTAAATTAGCGTAATATTTTTGGAGTGGTCATTAATAGGTACTTATAAACTTGCTGTCCTGTTAGAAGTGTAACTTAGCTGAATCCCTTGGCTATTCTGAGGATACCAAGGAAGTTGGATTGAGTACAAAAATGTAATTAAGTTGGTGTGGAAGGGGGGAAGAAAATACCCCATGGTTGTTCATCAGTGAAGTTCTGAAAATCCAACAGTTCTGCCCGGCTGAATTACCTGTATTATTATATACGACAGAACTTCAAGGTTTGTTGTTTTTTTCACCTTTATTTTGAGCCTTTCTGTCCCTATTTATCTTTCCAGGCTGTCAGCAGGCACAGCTTTCACTGCCCCTGGATTCCTCTGTGCTCCAGAAATTGTTGTTTAGGGAATTCTTTTTTTTCTGCTCCCCTCCTGAGTAACCACTGGTTAAGGTCTCTGATCTCAGCTGGGCTGGGAAGGCTGGTGGTGCTCAGTCTGGAAGTGAGGAGAACAATTACCCAGCTAAGTGACAATATTACATCAGCGTGCAGAGGTTGTCATCTGCAGCTGGATAAGAGCTGTTGAGAGTAAGTGTAGGGATCAGTGACTGTGCTAAAATCACTTAATTAAGCAATCTGAAAGGATAAAACACTAGACTATAATGTGCATGTGTGGGCTGGCACTTCATCAGCAGGGTTTCGCTTTCCACAATAAATGGCTTGAAGAGACACTTGAGTGTCCATCCCTTTTTTTTTTTTTTTTTCTGATTAAAAAGAACTTTCTGGGTGCTTTGCCATGCTCCAGTGGGGCTGACCACATCTTCTCATGTCTGACATAAATCTGCTATTGATTTACACTGCAACAGAATTACTCTGCTTGTAGCTTGTTCACAGGATTTCTGTCACAGCACTACACACTGCTTTCTCTTAGGTCACTTAAGCCAAAAAAGTTACCCATGTTCCAAAATAACTGTGAATACTCCCATCATGGTTTCCTAATACAGATTGAGTTACTCAGCCTTGTCCACTGGGATCTTCTTGAACTAGATCACAGCTTGGTTAGGAGGCTGTTATATTGTAATGCTGCTCCTCAAAGCAAAATTGCTTTCATTATAGATGGGCATTTAAAATGATTGAATGAAGGAAACAGAGACTTGTGCATATAGAATTGACATTTTTAGGTGTCAAGGAAACTTATTTTCAAGCCAGCTGCTTGTTCCTTGCTGTGGCATTGAAAATAGGATTGGAAAGTTAGTACTGCTTTGCATTTTTCTGGGGCAAAGTGCCTCAGATAACTCCTGTTATTTCCTGATGGACACGTATGAAGGTGAGTAGTTTTGCCTGACACATGACATTGTTCCAGGGGTTGGAGAAACAAACATTCATTGTTTCCTGTTCCCTCCTAAATTATCTGTAAGACATTTTATTACGAATGACTTGGGTGTACAGTATCTAACCTATATTCTTGTGAGGACATCATCTACTGACTAAAGCAATATCCATCAATCAGTCTGTCAGCACCTGTCCCTAGTGCATGTAAGACCCATTTTTCCTCCCCTTGAAAATGCTTCATGCAGAGAACATTAATACATTATGATTTATAATACCACACTGTGCTTACAAAGCATCTGCATCACAAGGCATCTTTGCTCTATTATTTGCATATATTATGAATTTTCATTTACTAAAAATTCCTGTAGAAAACTCTGAGACTCATGCTTCTGGGTAGTTTCACTGATCAAGAAGGTTAATTTTTAAATTCACAGGATGGCAAAGCTGCTTAGCTTCACGGGTTTCAGACTCATAACTTCAGGAGAGTGACATTTGTGACAACTGCAGAGTTCAGTCAGTGGCTGTAATGCAGGAATTACCAGGGAGGGATGTATACAAGTTTTAAATTATTGTTTTTTGTAAGATGCTCCAAAGCAGAAGGGCTTGGTTTAATTTCCAGGTTTGAGAACTCATCTGCTTTTAGAACTCAGGGGTGAGGGAGATAAACCCAAACACTTTGAACAGGTTTTCTCATGTTCTCACCTGCTATTCTGTACAGCTACTGATGCTAATTTTGGAAATCAGTCTCTCAATACAGATATTAGCTTCTTCTTGTCCCTGCTTTTTGATTGGTTTTTTTTTTTTTTTTTCTCCTACTTTGCTGACCCTTCCCACCTCTCTCTATTTTCATATTTTCCATACTTCTACTCTGGTCAATAGAGCCATTTGTATCTGGATTTGCATTGGTTCAACAAACTCCCAGTGTAGGTAGGTCCCACAGCATGAAAATAAGTTAGTCATATTTTGAATAGTCTTCTCATGCTGATTTGCATTTTATCTTACAATCTGGCTGTCCTGGAAAATTTGGACAAGACTTTTTTATGGTTTTTGAAAAACTTTAGAGCACAAGACCTCCCTTAAGACAAATTGAAGAAGCTGTTCACAATATAACTTCTGCTGTGACCAGCACTACATCCCTCCTGCAGCTGTGGAGCTGTGTCTCTCGCTTTCTTGCACAGCAAAGGTTTAAAAATCAAAATCAATGCTCCAGAGGAGTCTGAAGATATATTTGATGGGATTGTTTGAAACTAAGTATTCAAAGGATGTAAGCAGAGAGGACATTTCTGATAGCAGTGTTTGATAATGGTCTGTCAAAGCATCCAAACATCAGCCAGAGCCCAGTGGTTGGGAGATGAGGCTTGATAAATTCTGTCTTGGAACTAAGGAGCAATTTGCTAAGCAGAGTGGAGTTAACCATTGGAACAGCTTACAGGGGATCAGACAGGCTCTTTGTGTCTTTGTGAGGGTGGTGACAACTGGATGTCCCTTTTTCTGGAAGACAGGTCTTTGTTCAGAAATAATTCAGCATGTGGATGAAGTCACTGGGGGATGTTCTAAAAGTGTTTCAAGTCAGGTTAGAAGGATCTGGTGTCTCTTCTACATCTTTTCTATCACTTCAAATTTCCAGGATTTCTAGGGGGATTGTCTTCATGACTTACTTTCTTACAAGGATTTTTAAATTCTTGCTTTTTGTTCTGATGTCTGTCTCCACCTCCTGACAGTCCCTTGCAGGCAGGTGACCTGCATGTTAGTGT
Organism: Anomalospiza imberbis; assembly: GCF_031753505.1. NCBI lineage: Eukaryota > Metazoa > Chordata > Aves > Passeriformes > Viduidae > Anomalospiza > Anomalospiza imberbis. Next base: position 4,118,974 of record NC_089689.1, on the reverse strand, counting down.
GACGTTTTAAACCACACAAAATGAAGATAAGTAATAGGGATGTATTTGTGCAGGGTTTTCCCCTCTGTGGAATGTTAATTCACAGGAGAAATCTGCTTATCAAAAACTTGACTGTCCTTTCAGTTCCTAGTTACATCCTCTTGGCTGAAGTCTTTGCCAGTTCTAGCTCCGTTTTTAATGAAGTTTTTTTTTATCTTCCCATATTTTAAAATACTCCAGTAACCCAGTTTTGCATTTGGTATGCAATATACTTCCCCTGCTATCATGAACATTTTAAAATATTGGAAGGAATTATTAAAGCTAAATTATTACACAAGATGCGGCAGCTAGGGAGGCAAGCAGGATCTGTATGTGATTTGTACTCCTAGAAAGGATACAAAATTGGTAAGCAGTCATGGGGAATCAATACTTATATCTCTGTTTTCTCTAGAACCTTTAATTTATAGTTAATAGTTAATATTGCAAGTTTTTAATGGAAAGACACCCAGGTGATTGTGAGTACAGTATTTGATTAGGGAACTAAAAATAATTTCCATATAAAATTTTCATTTCATATTGACTAACCAGATAGACCAAAATAACTATCTAATCCTTTCTCTAAAAGTTCTTAAATTCCATTCTTATTGCAAGTAGATTTACATCATCAGTTTGCACAGTCTTTTAAAGAAAATGTTCTACTTGTGGAAGTTGGACAAAATGTGATCCTCCCACACACACAGGGAAATTTGTTGGAACAGTTAATAAAAAAAAATCAGCTCTTTTTGCATAGATGCGAAATCTATCTATCACAGGATTTTATATGATGTAGGGAATGTTTCTGGGTTTTCCTCCCAGATATGGGATACCGATGCACTTGTTCAGTGGGAACAGGAGGACAGCTCTGCTCGGTCTGGCACGCTGCTGGGGTACCTCGCTCCTGAACCGCCTGTCCCATGTTCCCTCATTAACTGGGAATTCTGTGGAGCATCTGCCCAGCTTGGCAGGTGTTTTATGAAAATATCTGTCCTGCGCAAACAATACTTGCTACAGTTTGTCTTAGTAATTGGAATTTTCCTCCCTGCTGGGACTTGATAGCTCTTTTTTTTAATTCATTTGTTGGTTGGTATCTAATTTTTTGCTTTGCTGATCTAATGGCTTTTTGGTGTAGCTTGGGTTTTAGTCAGTGGTCAGCAAATATCCTTGTTTGTAATAGGGACTGGCAAGTGTATAAATTATTTAAAATAAAGACAGGTTCAGAAACTGGTGTGCAAAAGGCAGCTGTCTCTTTAAAGAGTGCAGTTTGATCAGAGCATCAGCCCCATCCCCTGAGGACAAAGGCAGTTTTGATTTGTGGGGCCCAGGAGTCCCTCACTTACCAGGATTCCTCACTGCCCGTGCATGTGTAAACCTGTAAAACGCTCTTTTGTGCAGAATAAATCTTACGCTGTAAATCCCGTACAATTAAATGTGACCCTTCATAAAGTCACGGCGACGAGGCTTCACTGCAGAGCAAGCTCGCTGTCCAGGCAGGACAGAATTTCTTCCCATTTAGCTTGGTTATATTTTTTTTTTTTTTTTTAGATAAATAACCACCCATCAGTGCTGATGGCTTCTTTGAGCCCCCAGGATTGCTGCTGTGTCCTTACCTCTCTCTGCTTTGCCCGTGGCAGTGGGGGCTGAATCCAGCAGGGCTGTGGTTGTGCTCGGGGCTGAGGAAGAGGAGGCATTCCCCCTGTCCTGCTGCTCAGAGCTGAGGAAGAGGAGGAATTCCCCCTGTCCTGCTGCTCCAGGCTGAGGAAGAGGAGAAATTCCCCCTGTCCTGCTGCTCGGGGCTGAGGAAGAGGAGGAATTCCCCCTGTCCTGCTGCTCGGGGCTGAGGAAGAGGAGGAATTCTCCCTGTCCTGCTGCTCCGAGCTGAGGAAGAGGAGGAATTCTCCCTGTCCTGCTGCTCCGAGCTGAGGAAGAGGAGGAATTCTCCCTGTCCTGCTGCTCAGAGCTGAGGAAGAGGATGAATTCCCCCTGTCCTGCTGCTCAGAGCTGAGGAAGAGGAGGAATTCCCCCTGTCCTGCTGCTCGGGGCTGAGGAAGAGGAGGCATTCCCCCTGTCCTGCTGCTCGGGGCTGAGGAAGAGGAGAAATTCTCCCTGTCCTGCTGCTCGGGGCTGAGGAAGAGGAGGAATTCTCCCTGTCCTGCTGCTCGGGGCTGAGGAAGAGGAGGCATTCTCCCTGTCCTGCTGCTCGGGGCTGAGGAGGAGGAGGAATTCCCCCTGTCCTGGTGCTCGGGGCTGAGGAAGAGGAGGAATTCCTCCTGTCCTGGTGCTCGGAGCTGAGGAAGAGGAGGAATTCACCCTGTCCTGCTGCTCAGAGCTGAGGAAGAGGAGGAATTCTCCCTGTCCTGCTGCTCAGAGCTGAGGAAGAGGAGGAATTCTCCCTGTCCTGCTGCTCGGGGCTGAGGAAGAGGAGGAATTCCCCCTGTCCTGCTGCTCGGGGCTGAGGAAGAGGAGGAATTCTCCCTGTCCTGCTGCTCGGAGCTGAGGAAGATGAGGCATTCCCCCTGTCCTGCTGCTCGGGGCTGAGGAAGAGGAGGAATTCTCCCTGTCCTGCTGCTCGGGGCTGAGGAAGAGGAGGAATTCTCCCTGTCCTGGTGCTCGGGGCTGAGGAAGAGGAGGAATTCCCCCTGTCCTGCTGCTCCGAGCTGAGGAAGATGAGGCATGCACCCTGTCTCTGCTGCTCGGGGCTGAAGAAGAGGAGGAATTCCCCCAGTCCTGCTGCTTGGGGCTGAGGAAGATGAGGCATTCCCCCTGTCCTGCTGCTCGGGGCTGAGGAAGAGGAGCAGTTCCCTGTCTCTGCTGCTGTTGGCAGCCAGCAGCAGATTCCATTATTGCCGATCAATGCCGCCGCCATGCAGGAGGAGGGGAGAGGGAGGGGTGGGAGCTTCCTATTCACAGATTGATCAACCTGCCGTTGCATGAACAAATTCATTGCAAAGAAGGCTGGGATGCTGGGATAATAGCTGGAGCAGGAAAGGGCTTGTATACAGGGGAATGCAGGCTCGTTAGTAGTGGGGAGGGGATTTAAATTGCCTCTGAGCTTGCTGGGTTGTTGTTTTTTTTTTTTTTTCCTAGCATAAAGCACAATACCTGAGCCTTCAAACAAAGCCAACACTGTGAGGAATGGTAGGGCTATATTGCACTTAGCTGATGAGCTATTGTGCTGACTTATTTGAGCTTCTTCAGCACTGATGTGTTTCTAGTTTTTACTTAAGTTGATTCTGTTATAACCTGCTGCCTCTTCTGGATTTTGAGACCTCAGTGTCCCCTGCTTCCCTTTTTTGCCTTCTTTCTGTTCCTGCTTGGACTGAAACCTGACACAAAGGAACAAGTACAAATCCCAGTTACTGCTCCCACCCGTGCCTGCCGTGTCAGAGGTAGGGTTGAGAGAACAGGGCAAGATCACACTCTCATGTTTGCCAGCATAGACAGTAACTGGAGTACTGGAATCCCAAGACCATCAGCTCCTCCCCATCCTTCCTGCCCTGCTTCGTTCACTTACTGTGTTCTGTATGGAAAAGTTTTCTGGCTGGAGAATAAGTCTGCTTTCTCCTGGGCATGTGGCCGAATGGCTGGATAGCAACACAGAAGATGAGAAAAGCCTTCTCTCGTTCCTTGGTACGGTAGGGTACAAACTGTATTTTTGGGGTTTTAACAGTTTACCGGGAAACCTTTACGACTTTGGTGCTTAATTTCTTCAGTCTTTCAGCTCCCTGACCTTATTTCTTTTTAAAAGCTTTTAAGTGGTTTGCAGTTTTAATTAAACTTAGTTACAGCCTGTTTGAAATAGTTACAAACGCACTGGGCGAGGGTTACCTTGTAAATGGGCATGTGCCCTGCAGCAAATGAACTTAACTGGACTAAACAATGTTACTTACTGCTCTGGTTTTCTTCTCTGTGCCTTTTGACAAGCTGATCACCGGGTTCAGTCCACTTCCTCTCATTTCTGTCAGCTTGCCTGACTTCTGAACTGTGTGATGGTAGGAAGATAAATCAGGGGAGACTGCTCGAAATTTTTCTTCTTAAGAGAAATGTGCAAATTCCCAAGTGTTGTCTTAACTCAGGGACCACGTTTAGGGTTCACTGACACCTCTTGGATGTCTGCAGTACATTGGGTCTTATTGTTATTGTGTCCATAACAATAATTCCTACTGCTCAGGGACAAAATCCTGCCACAGTGAGCAAGAAGTGCTGAGGCTCAGAGCAGCTTTCCGGGCCATGGAGGGGAACAGGCAGGAGCTGTTGAGCTTTGGTGTGTTCAAGAGCCAGTGAGGCAGTCCCAAAGGATTGCTTTCTAGAGAATGCCTCTATTCACAGCCCTTTTGCAGACAGTAAAAAGATTGGTTTGGAAAGCTGTGGCTCAAGGCTGTTGTTTAGTAATGAGGACAATAAATATTGATATCATACTAATGTGTGTTTAAATCATAAGCCTCTAAACAAATTAGGCTGCAGGAACAAGTTACCATGCATCAGCTGATCGCTGTTAATTGTCTGTGTGCAATCTCTACACAAGGTAATTTGAATTAGCAGGGGCAGTCCAAGATCATTAGGAAGTAACGAGGACATCAGCATCTCCAGGTCATGGGCAGCAGCTCCTTGTCTCTGCTTTTGTGTTGGCACTGTTGTCCAGGCAATTTGTTTAGCTGTGTGTGGAGTCAACCATTAAGGGGAGTTTTAGACGTTGCTGCATGGGGAGGTCAAAAAGGAGCAACTATCCCAAATTTTGTACAACCAGGCAGAGGATATGTTGAGCAGTTTAGGGACGTGCATCTGCTCCATTTCTGACTTGGTTTGCAGAGCTGGAGGATTTGTTCTTCTGCTTCAAAGTTCATGCATCAGTCAAAGAACATCTGATGTTGTACTCAATGCCATATACAGTTTCCTCCAAACTTTCAGGGAAAATAAATTGTGGGAGTTTGTACTTGAAACCCCAAAATTATTCTCTCCTGTGATATCTGTACCCTTTTTTCCAGCCTCCTCTAGTATTCATCTGCTTTGCATGTCAGGTCTTTGTCTTTCAGACTGTAAAGTCTGAAAAGTCCTAAAGTAATTTAGGAATCAATGACTTAAGAATCTTTTAAGTGAGTTAATGTGTCATTTATGTTGCTTTCTATGCACCCTCTCTACTGGGCACTAATTCAATTACATCCATTTTATATGCCAGCACAATGCAGGTGTCTTAACACTAACAGAATTGCCTGTCTTTAAATTTAAAATATTTTATAGTTACTTGGATCATCTTCCAAGACTTATCTTATCGACTCAATCCCTAGTAAAGCACAGTAACTTCTTTTCAAACCCCTGCTAATGGACTGGGAGAGTTCTTGATCATAGTTTATATCTAGCAGTTGTTTGATGCTGGAGTTCTACAGCCAGTGAGCTTTGTTGGGTTCCCTTTGTATTTTCCTTTCCAGGCTTGGCAGCTTTTGTGCACTTCAGTGTCCTGAAACTTGGTTGCATTCACTCTGATGTATCTTCTTGTGATTTTTTTTTTCCCTGTGTGGTTACCTTGATAAATGTGGAAAAGCTATCTCTGCAAATTTCCATTTTTTGCTTTAAATTATACCTTGCAGGATTTGCATAATGTATTTTAGAACACAAACTTGGACTTCAGGACTTAAAACAGATTAGGGGGCTTTGAGTTTGCTTTTACCTTAGGTTTCTTGTACAGGCATTTAATGAAATTTTTATGACAATCTGTGAATTGGGCCCAAGACTGAATTCTCCCCAAGTGAGCAAAATGAGAGAGAATGCTTTTTGCAAGATAAAACATTAACATTTTTATTTATTTTGATATGAAGCTTCCTGTTTCACTAGGTAATACCCATCAGAAAAATGCTGTTGAGACACTTCTTCCTCTTCTTGTTCTTCCTTCTCTACCTGCAAATAATTCCTACCTGGTGTGGCTATCCCACAAAGCTGGGAGGTTTGTTTAGTGTCTGCCTCTTCCACCTGGAGAAAAACCTCTTCATGGTGAAAATACAAATTTCTACCACAGCAAGTGTTTCGAGTAGCCACAGCACCCAGCAATAGGACATTTAGGGCAGCCCCCAGAGCCCTGCGGTGACCAGAGGGCACTGAGGCTACACCACTGTGGCAGAGAGGGTTCCCTTCAAAGGAGGGCAACCCTCACCACTACTCCGTGTAGTAAGTGGCACCTGGCTTACACAAACCTTCCTCCTGGCCTACAGAACAAGCTTTGGTGTTGCTGAGGGTAGAGAGTGGCTCAACAGGATGGGAGGAGAGACCTGTCTGCATTGTATCCTTGGGCAGTTCCCTCCTCAGAGGCATCTGCCACTGCAGAGTAATTGGCTCAGCTAATTTGGACATGACTGTTGCACTTATTTGGATAAATACTTATTTACATAAGTATTATTGCATATCACCAAGATATCAGATGATAAAAGGGACCCATTGGGATGTTTACAACTCATTTGTCTGATGGTATAGTGGAAAGTGTCCCTGCCTGGATGATCTTTAAGGCCCGTTCAGTCCCAAACCATTGTAGGATTCTGCAATTTTTTGTTGAAGGTTCAAATGGGGTGGATCTGTCAGGTGGATTTTCTTTCCTTTTGCCTTTTTTTTTTTTCTTCTCAGAACAGACGGCTGAAGAGGCTTTCAGATTGTTTTGATGGATAAACAATGTGATCTATCTGTAGCCTTGGTCCCTGAGAGTGAGCAATGCAGAAAGCACGTGTAATTTAATACTAAGCTGATGAGAGGTGCATTGATTTTTGCAGCAGGTGAAGATTATGCAAGAGTAGCCTCAGGCATTACTAGTGGAGCAGGGGAGGGAACTGTCTAATTTTTTGCCTGGTGGTGACAGTATAGATTTCTTTCTCAAGATTCAGCAAAAATACTGTTCTACAGGCGTCACAGCAAGTTGCTTCAGCTTTTGATTTCCAGTTAATATATCCCGACAATTTTGCTGGATCTGGGTCTTCCTTTTCCTAAGGACTAAGCGTGTCTATTTGCTCTTATTTTTTAGAAGGAGAAGAGAGGGAAAGGTAGTTTTTATTTTTAGTTCACTGCAGGCACCTAGTGAATATTTCATTTTCCCTTCCCCATTCAGTACACTTCTGTGGTGATGGTGTGAGAAAAAAAGAAACTCATTTTACTGATGAAATGCCAACACTTTATTTGCAGAAGAGTTGGATTGCTGCTGGGGAGATGCTGGGGAGGAGAGGGAAGGCAAGGGGAGCCAGGCACATTCCTTGTGGTAGCTTTTCAACTCCTTTCAGTTTAAAGTTAAGCTCTTTCCCTAAGTGCCCCTCCTGCAGAACGTGTTGTGGAAAATAGTGGGGAATTTGCGCTCGTGTTTCCATTTGTGACTCAGCAAAGTTAACAGACTGTTTTCAATTACCGGGGCAGCTTTGATGTGATTTCCTGCGCGTGAGAAGTGGAGGAAGCCAAACCTATTACGTTACTCCTTACTAGTCAGTGTAAGATCAAAGGTGCTCACTCTAGCCCTGTTCCAGTGGAATACATCAATCCCGTTTGCCATTGTTGTATGGACATGGGAATGGCAGGGAATGGCAGAGACAGTTCTTTATATCCTACCTAGCACAGCTCTGGGCAGAGCAGTACTTACAGGTGCTGCAGAAAATAAAGTTTCCCTTCATCTAGGCCAGGGAGGCAGCTGGTGATACGAAAGTGCACCGTCAGGTAAAACTGGCAGCACTGCAAAGGCTCCTGAGGTGGTGGGACTGATGGACTCAAAAACCTTGGGCTAGCGCTGGCCCTGCTCCAAGTGCTTTGTTCTCTAAAGGTGCCCTGATGGGACTTACCCTGCAGCTCTGGAGCAGGTGATGCTGGAGGAGAGCTGGTGCTGCTCCGGAGGAGGAGGGCTCTCCCGCTGGCTCTGGCAGGCCGGGATGGGCTCGGTGGGTGCGGGCAGGGCTGGGGCATCGCCCCCTCAGCCGGCTGTGCCCTGCCCGTTCCTCGGTGGAGCACCACACCGTGTGCTGGACTCTGCCCAGTTCACCAGGCTGCTCTCCCTCCTAGCAGTCCTTTCCCCAGGCAGACTGAGGGGCTCAGCGTCAGCAGTTTGCTTTTGTTAAAAGATAAATATCTACCGAGTGAGACACTAATACTGCAGGGTCCGGATTCCTTCGCCTCTCCTCCTCTATGCTCCATTTTGTCAGTCTCCAAGCATCCATGGGAGAGACGTATTATAACTCTGCTGAGATCAAAATCCGGCATGCAAAGACATCGCAAGTAATGCTATCCCTGAAGAAGGCTTCTCTCCTTTTTTTTCCTCCGGCTCTTTGGAGGAAAACGCCGCTCTCGTGGCACCAGCTGGCTGTCTCTCCCCATAAACGCTGTTTTTTGCTGCTGTGAATCAGGATGCACGGGGAGATTTTCGTTAGCGGAGGGAAGCCGGCAGTTGGGCGTCTGTTAATAGCCCGAAAGTAACTGATGAGGACGTGCAGCCGGAGCGATTGATTGAGGAGCTGCAGTCCTGTGTGCTGCTGCTGCTCGCTCGCTCCCCGCCAGCCCCGGCCGGGGAGGCAGGCAGGCAGGGAGGGCGGACGGAGACACCCGGCGTTCCCTCCAGTGGAAGTCACGGATCCCCAGGGCCGGCCGGCCAGGAGTGGAAGTTTAAGCTGCATCTTGAAAGGAGAACAGCAGGAGTCCCTGCCTGGAGTCACGGCTTGCTCCTGTTCCTTAAGGTTCAGAAGATAACAATGGACTTTCTGCTAGGAAGTGATTTTTTCCCTCCCCGTGTCGGGGGGTGTTTTGTGAAGCTGGATTCCTTAAAGTCTGGCAATTGAGCTGGAGATGGGCAGCACTTGTGATAAAGGTATCTGTATGCATACATATGCATATCTAGCTCTATATAAAAATGCATATATGTGTGTTTGTGGAGAGATTTTTCATGCTGTGTGTACTTTATTATGCTATTATTCTAGTATTTGTACTAGTCAAAGACATCAGTGCAGCTTTTATGAATATTCGTGCTCACCAGATCAGCCGCATGGATTTAAGATGCCAAAGTCGTGTCTTAGTAAGGTCATACTGCCAGAACGAGAAGTTGACCTATTTTTTTTTTTAATCTGCAGAGATATATATGTCATATTACCCAGGCACTTACAAGTCTTCTGCTGGCTGCATGCTTTGAGCAAGTAGTGGGATCATACATGACCGAACTTTGACCTTTGCCGAATTACATTCAGCTGGGACTAAAACTGAGCTTCCCTGGGTCTTGATTGTCGTTATCTCTTAATTACTGCACTGCTTACATAAAAAAAATAAATCTAAACCGAAATAGATTTAAGTTCTCAGAATACTGTCTCTCAAACAGTAACAGAATATTAAGTATTTCCAGGCATTGATCTTTAGCAACACTTTTTATTTTAATCTCCCACAGTTAAATCAGATTCACAACCTTGAATCTGCCAGTGAACATGCCATTGTAGGTTAGTAAGTGAATAAAGTACAGGTAAATAGAGGTGGGTTAATTCAGCAGTTTAGTAATGCACTCAAAACTTTCCCGAGGCTTCTCTCCTAAAGAGCACAAAGCCTGACCATTCCCCACCCCCGGGCACCCATTCACCACCTTCTTCTTCTCTTCCTCAGAGGTCCCAGCAGAGAGATCTCCTCGCAGACGGAGCATCTCGGGGACCAGCACCTCTGAGAAAACCACCTCCATGGATGTTCCGAACACTTCTCCTTTCAGAGTACCAGTAAGTGTGCCGTCCCTGCAAAGGGGCATTTGTCTCATTGGATGGGAGGAGGAATTCAAATATCACAGTGTACAGCCAGGCTGGGGGAGCCTGGGGACAGAGGAATATTTGGTTAATATTTCCAGTTGACCAAGAGGTTTTGCTATCAAGTGTCATATATTATCAGTAAGATTCCTGGTGTATCCCTAACTTGCTCCTTTTCGTTGCCTTGATGTAAAGTTGCAGATAGAGAAACATCAGTGTTAATGTAGGCAGCGACCTATATAAATACTTTTGAAGTCGCCTCCAGGGATTGCATTCCATACTCAGTCTTGACAAGGAAACAAGTTCCTTTAAGTTGGTGATAGCATGTTATTTTTCCCTCTTGCCAGTGAAGTACATAGAAAATTGAAATGGTTTTATAGTTTATTCAGAAGCTGATGAAATTTCTGCAGGTGTGGTAATTCCTCTTGAGCTCTTTGGGTTTTGTCCTGAGTTTGGTTGGCTGTGAGTCTTCATGAGAGTTGTTCAGCTACAGCCTGGATTTTTGCTTGGGCAATCTTTGGTCAGTGTGTCCAGGAGCACAAAGGCATTTCTATTATTAGACTGAGGACAAATCATCAAGTTAAAATGAGGTGCCCAGCAATTTTCAACAATGTTTTAAAGTATCTAACTTGAATACTGTGAATGTTTTCATGCCCTCCTGTACTTTTGGCAAGTAATACTTCAGAATAAGTCTTGCATTGTATCATTTTAAAAATAAAATTTAAAAAACAGCCAAAAGATTTAATGAGAGTTATTTAAACTATTCAAGGATTAAGGTTGGTCAGAGTGTATAGAATACATGGTGTTTAAAGCAACCTGTGAATTCATGATATATTGGAATGCAGAAAGGGACCAAGGCAGCAGTGAATATAGTGGGTATCCTTACTTGGGCCCTTTTCAGAGTCATAGAATAACACAAATTGGAAGGGACTAGACAATCTTGAGAGGTGCTTTCCCACCTGAGGGATTTTGTGTTCTATGAACGATCCTCTGTCACTTCAGAGATCTGTTTTCTGGATGGTACTTGGGAAAGAAGGGCCTTGGTCTAGTTGTATGTGAAGTTGATCCAAGAATATTCTGTTATGTCAAGTTCTGAGAATTTGATACCAAGTCCATTATCCACAGAGTTCCAGGAAGATTTCTGAACTCCGAGAGCCTTCCAAAGTCCTATCCATGTCTTCATTTATAAGAAATTCTATTTTCTTTGCCTTCATCTATAAGTAATTGGCCAAGCCTTCAGATGAATATGTGCTTTGTAGTAGCCTTTGTCTAACAACTGCAAGCTGTGTACCAGAAGTGTTTGATGACTACCTGTATTGTTTATTTGATATGCCTCCTTTTTTCATCGTTTTTGTACCATTCCTTTTAATGATGATCCTGTCTCTTAAGTGATGTTTTAATGCTTCTCTAATTCTTCTCTAATAGTTCTCTGATTCTTCTTATCCCCTGCTCCCTTTCAAAACAAGAACCCTGCAGAATGTTTCTCATTTCCCCTGGTGGTATGTTGGGCTTGTAGGACTCTGGCAAATAGGCTCAGGAAGCAGTACCTGGCTGCTTTTCTTGGGCATAAACCAGCAGAGAGCTAGAAGCTATTTGTGCCACGTGGAGCTGGATTCTGCTGCTTTGTCTGCCTGACCACCTGTACACCCGGGAGCATAATGCACCCTCCTGTCCTCCTCATGGGGACAAGGCTTCTGGCTTTGGAGGTTTTGTTCTGAGTAACCCATTTATACCCTGTTACTCCTAAGTGGGGGCTGAGATCACCCTGTTTTAAAGCATGGCAGCTTGTGAGCCATTTAAAAGAGCAAGCTGCAGTTAGAAGTCAGCTTTCTTAACAATACAGATGAGCTCAAGCCAAAACTGCTGAAACCAAACCCACTGTTAACTTGGTAGATTGGCACACTTCTAATAGGTGGCTGAGAACATGGGGAGGAATCATGTTCCTGCCTTTGACTGGTAATAAGAATTTCCCAGGTCTCAGAAGGAGGAAAGGTGACTTGGATGCCTCATGAAAGTCTCAGTCTTGGATCACTGATCTGAGAAGAGCTGATAGTGAAGGATGCAAAACATGGCTTCAAATTTGTGTCTGGGAGGTTGTCCCTAGTTGACAGGGATTTATTCTGCATATAAAGGAGGTTAACAGTAAGAGGACTCGCTTTTTTGTTTTTCCAGACTTTGTCACCTACAGTGCAGGTTGGAGGGCTACGGGCAGCTGCAGCATAGTGCTGTCTCAGTGATTCTTCCCATGGCCCCGACTCTGTGCCATACCTCGTCTACTCACTGCTTGGATTTCTAAGGCAGGGGACAGCTTAACCTTCTTCCATCCTGATGGAAAATTATGCTGAGACTTTCATAATAAGTTGCTTTTACAGCTTTTTAAGTTTGTCTGTCAGAACAGCTATTTAAAAGCTGTTTTCTCAATAGGACAGTAGCTTCCAGCATGTTCTGTGCAGGTTTTTTCCTTTTGAGCACAGGCAGTGGTACTCACTCAGAGCAAGGCATCTGTTTTTTTAATACTGCTAATTGGCATTGCTTTAGCATCTGGAATTTTGATTCATAACAGCATAATTGCCTTTAAGCAAACATTTCCTTGACAATGCATTTTTTAAGTAGTCTCTTCAGTGGTGGTGGTCAGTGAGGGGTTTATTTTTAAGGGCTGATACGTAAAGTTTGGAAAATTTGCCTTTTTACCTCCTGCATGGGCACTGGAGGAAAATATGTATATTTAAATTTACTAGTGTGTGAAAAGCAGAATTTCAGTAGTTACACTCTTTCCTAGGATGAGCCACTACATGGACCAGCATATCCTATGTGTTTGTGAGGGTGGTGAGGTCCTGGCACAGGTTGCCCAGAAAAGCTGTGGCTGCCCCATCCCTGGCAGTGGCCAAGGCTAGGCTGGATGGAGCAACTTGGGGTAGTGGAAGGTGTCACTGCCCATGGCAGGGGGTTGGAATGAGATGATCTTTAAGGTCCTTCCCAAGCCAAACCATTCTGTGATTCCATGATTTGTTCCGGTTATCTCCCACCAAGGGGAGTAAAGAGTGATTCTGCAAATGCTGACACTGCGCAACACATACAGAGAGAAGAGCTCTTGGTGTTTGTCCTTTCTTTTTCTTCCCCATTGCCCCAGATTTTCTTGTCTGCACTTGAAACATTAGTTTCCATCTAAGTTCAGCTGTGTACATTGAAGTTTGATGATTTCCAGGTGTGTCAGGAAGAAATATTGAGAGAGAAGGGAAGGGCACAGAAGGTAGCAAAAAGGAGATGAAGGAATGCGTCTACTCACATATAGACAGATGCATGCTGTTTATAGTTACATATATAGAAAAAGTCATATTTTTAATAATGGATATTACTTGACTGAACAAATAGGGAGGCAGAGGGAACTGGCTCCAAGTAGGCACCGTGACGCATAGGTGGGCGAGAAACCAGCTTTTCCCTTCCCACACTCACCATGTCCTGGCAGCGCCTCGGTCTCCGTGCATCCTGTCCCCTACTGTGGCACTGTGGAGCCCCAGCAGCACTGCTGCAGCCTGACACATTCCCTCATTGCTCTGCAGTTGGAATTGGGTAAATACGGGACTATCCACATCCTCAGACCTCCTGCAGTGGGAGGATGGAGAGGGATATCTAAACTCACCCTTCAGACTCTCGCTGCGCTCTCCAGTTTTGGCTCAGAGTTGTTATTACAAATGATATGATTCATCCATGTCTGCTGGCTAATGGGGAAAGAAAGATGAGAAAGAGGCAAAGGAACAAGTGTGAATGAGACAGGAAAGCCAGAGCACAATCCTTGAAGTAAATAAAATGATTTTTATAGGAACCTTGATGTAGGATACTTGCAGATTGCCTTCCTTGGTTTGTTTCTGGCTGAGGGTATAATTGGATCTATAGAAGTGCTGTCTGCCTCTTTGCTCTTTAAGAGTACTGCTAAATGGAACAAAAGACAATGCAGCCAGCCTGAGTGAAGGTCAAAGCTTGATGAGATCTCGTGGCTGCCCAGCCTCATCTTTTATGCAGTCAGCAAGATTGTTGCTTCTCCAGAGCCCTGCTCCACTCCCGCTGTGCTGCCAGGGTAGGACAAGTCTGAGCTGTGCTGCCCGTGTGACCCCGTGGCATACAAATACATATTTTTAATTCTGCATCAGCACCAATGCAGAGATGGAATTGTTGGTTTGCATTAGTGTGAGGCACCACAGCATCCCCTATGAAGAACACTGTGCTCAAATCTGTCCCCTCAATAGAAATTTATATTTTTCCTTCCACTTTCTACTCTTTACTTTTTGTGACATGTTTGTTTAAATCTTCTCCAGTTTTTATCACTTGCCTGTGCTGTGATGCCTTAGATATGCTGGCTATTCCATGAATTCTGTGTCAGAAAGCATAAAAGGGTGACTGACTATCTCCAGGGTGCTCACCATACTTGCATCCGTATCTTTATTCTGGGATAGTGCTGCTCATAGGCTCTGTAACCTTCACAGTGTCTTGCTGCCACAGCAGATTTGTTCATTACAACAAACTTTAGTGTTGGATCAGATGATGGGGATATCCAGGCTCTGACACTGTCTGGTGGACCTCAACAGCATGAACATTATTCTCATGTTTGGTGTAAACCTGACTTTATCCAATCCCTTTTATTCCTTAGTTAATGTAGGGGGGGAGCTATGAATGTACATAGCTTTAAGCACTGCTCACATTCCAGTTGTCCTTGGCTCCATAGTATTTAAATATGCGCCGACTCATTTTATTCTTCACCTCCAAATCATGACTTAGTCAAGTTATGCAAAGTTTAATTAATGCATCCTTTGCAAATGAATCCTTCTGGCCTTTTTATCAGTTTTCTTGCTCTTGTATTTTTAATTCCCTTCAATTGATTCTCCAGGTTCTGGTACTGAAGTTCACAGGAATGTGTGTTACCAGTTTCTGATTGCTCCTAACCCTTTGTGTTATTTCTCTGTCCTCCCTGGCCCTCGCTTCACCTCCTAATTTAATATAGCTCAGTGTAATTAATGTGCTGTTTAACTTTTCTTCCGGATGATTAACAAGGATGTTAAGCAGAAGCAGTCAGGCCACTATCCCCACCACATCCCATTGGACCCTTTCTTCTGCCTTGATACCTTATCACTTGTTGTAATTACTCTTTTTAGATATTCCTGCAGCCATTCCTCCGGTTCATGTTACGAGCTTTAACAAAGCTCATTTTTAATAACTTTTTTGTAATTGGCATGTGTGCTGCGTTATCAAAAGATGTTCTGAAGTGTTGGGCTGCTTAGTGGCTGCATGCCAGGGAAAGAGCCAGGAAATCATTGCCTGTCCTTCCTGACAGGCTTAGGTGACCTGTTTTCATATCATGCTAATTTTTTATCACTGTTTTTTAGTTGTTCTCCAGACAGCCTTTTTACCTTTATTCCTCAATTCCTGGATAGGAGCTTTTTAGGATGCTCCTTCCATCTGCTGTCCCTGCTGTGGGCAGCTCCCACAAAGGCAGCCAGGTGCTGCTCCCAGTTGTGTCCATACTAAACAGTCCTTGCTGAACTGGGATCTGAAAAGCTGATGTGGCCCTCTTGGCTATCAGGTAGCTCTTGCTTCTTCATGCATTTTTCAGTATAATTCCCAGTGACTTGGAAATTCGACTCCTGCAGGACTTTTGGCTGCACATCATGCAGAGTGCACACAATCCTACGATGCATTTTATTAACAGGTGTATTATCAATGTACCCTTGTTACAGTGTCATCTGCATTTCCTTGGGTTTCTTATTACTGTTCCTAAACTTGTTCCTCCTATTCTGCATCCCTCCTGTGGCTGTAGACCATCTTTCATTGGAAAGTTGAAATTGTTATCTGGCCAAATCTGCAGTGCTGTCCCATCAGGGGAAAAATATCTTTCCTGATCCTTGCTGTTGATCAGCTTGTGTCCTGAAGCATGATTATTGCTCACTCTTGTTATTTTTAAACCTGACTAATGCAGCTACATATGTTATTCTTCCTTATATAAACACATAATCCTTTTTTAATCTTGCTGAAAAAAAAATTTGTCTGTATAATATCTTGTGGTGGTGAATTGGATGGGCTCATTTATAGATAGCATTAGGAAAAGTCTCCTGACAATCAGCGAAACGTGCTGCCTCTCATGTTAAATTGCCCTTTGGTTTTCTTATGTAACAGGGTGCATGAGGAGCTTAGGTAATTTCCATTCTATTTGTTTTATACATCTATAATCCCGTCTTGCCTTTGTTCCTAAAATAAATAGTTGGTCTTTAAAATATATCATTTGTAAATCCCTCTCTTGTCTGCCTTTAATCAGTTTATACTTCTGGAGTTCTGTTTTGTTCTAGCTTTCTTGCTGAGATGAGAAAATCAGAAGAGTGATGCATTAGTGTGAAAGCTACGGCAGATTTACATAACACCACTCTGCTTTTATTGGGCTTTATCCTCTGTTTGGACATTCAAACATGCTTTTTATTGTTTTGTGCCTGTGCACAAACCTCCTCTCCAGTGACGTAGTGCCAGGATTTTTGATGGATAGATGGTGGAACATGGCTGTTGTAGGTCCCTGTCTTGTTCTGTATATCACCTCCAAAGTATATCTAGGGTTGTTTTCATCTGCTTTTCTACTGTATGAGTGGTTCAGAGTCTTTTCAAAGGGAGTCACTGCTAATATTTTAATGCTGGGTGTTACTGCTCATAAGCAAACTTCACCTCCTTGCTAGTTAAATTGGCCTTTTGCTGTTGTTCTGCAAGGAATAGTAAACTTCACCATTTTGCTGCTCATTCCTGGAATAGCTTTCTAGTTTGATCTTTCCATTTTACCACCTGCCCATCTTCCCCTGCTTCTTTGCCTTCCCATAGCTCTACAACATTACTGGCACAGGACAGTGTTTTCACTTGGCTCTGACACTATTTTTTCCTTGATAGCTGCTTGTGAACAGCTTAAGGAATAAAATGCTTCATGTCCTCACCACGCACGTTAGTGAGGAGGCAGTTCTGCTGTCATCCACAGTCACTTGAGGGTTATCTTTGTACCCATCCAGTCCTTCCTCTCACAGAAGATGAGTCTCATGGCTCTGTAAATGAAGTTACCCACCTGGTGTTATTAATAATGCATTGGTGCTCCTCATCAAGAATTACAGATGTTCAAGAAGTGTTGCAAGGCTCAGATGCAGTGTGTTTGTCCCCAAAAAGAGCTAATGTAGGTAATAGCACTGTGTGTAAGACAGACCTTTTTTCTTGCCTTTTTACACTACTTTTAGTGCTTTGAAACTTCCACTGATACCATTGCATTTTATCGGTATTGGCTGATTTGTGTTGTGGTTATACACTGTTTCATTTGTTCATGGCTGAATTCACCTTTCCCTTTCCAAACAGCCAGGACAATCATTATTTATTATGCATGGGCTGCTTTCCCCGGAGTGGAGAATCATCATGTCCATAGGGAGCAGCAGTTCAGGAGCTGAGTAGCTCATACTTGGGCTGCCTTTGAATTTGTCAGTTCCTGTGCTGCCCTGCTCGGGTTAAGGACAAACAGCCACTTGGCATCTTTGGCACAAAGTCATCTTTTCCTAAAGTCAAAACTGCCCTCAACAACCACCACCCCTGGGTTGGAAATACTTGGGGGTGAGAGTTTCTGTGCTTTCCCTGTGCAGCTACGAGGGGAAGTTTCCAACAGCCGAATTATCCCTTCTCCTGTGGACATTGCTTCTTGGCAGAGCGGGAGAGTCGAGTGGCTTAACTTCCAAATGACATGAATAGAATTCTCAGTGGGATTGAATTATTTTTAGAGGTTGTTATCATTGGGTTTTCTTAGGCCAGTGTTTAGTGCTTTTGGATGAGGTGACAAACCTGCCCTGACCTATTCCTGATTGTGTGTGTGGTTGTGCACTATCACTCTCTCCCCATCTCTTTTCCATCCCTGTTCCCCTAAACCTGTGATTCTGAGGGCAACTTGTACTGAGCTCCATCTCATTAAGTGTGAACCTCAAATCTGTCTCTTTTCAAATTTCATCCTAGCTAGTTTATCCTACCAAATATTTTGTACTTTTTTGACTAAGAACATAGTCTCGTCAATTCAGGCAGTTGATGTAATAATTTACATCTTTTTGTCTGAGGGTGTTTGTTTAAGCAGTAGAATTCTCACTGTTTTTAAAGACGTCCTATGATGATTCTTAAAACTCAGACATTCCATTACATTTAGATATAAGGACCAAACAACAGTCTCTTTTGTGTTGAAATAAGTATATAGGAGAAATACCTAGAAAATAAAAAAAGCAGTAAAGGTGTTTTTGTCTTTTTAATGGTGCAAGCCAATTTATAAACATTGGCAGGGATGTCTTGTCTATAGGACTAAAGGGAAATAAAACTTTCAGTTAGATGGTATTGGTGCAGATAGAAGTTTATTTTTCATCACTACATCTTTTTTATATCTGCATTCAGTATTTAAAAGCATTTCCTTTGGCAAATGGAAATCAAAACTCTGCTCAGTTCTGGCACGTGTGAATTTTTCATGCTGCTCCCAGGTTGTCCATCTGTAAGCACTGGCCCTGCATGAACTGCCAACACAGAGCAAATATTGCAAATGTTTTCAACTCTTGAGGATGACCAGTAAGCACACCCTTTGTTTGAATAAATTTTTGTCTTTAAATATGTTCTTACCCTGTGTTTTGTTTGTTTGTTTTTTGTATAGTCAACTCTGGCTAGCCTTATTCAACCCCAGATAGAACATTTGTTTCATTGGGGTATAGATTATGTTCAATTACACCAAGAGCATGTTCTATGTTAAAGCAGTACCAATTTCAAACTGTACATGCACACAAAAATGAATATTCACCATCCTTCTCTGAGTGGGATTTGAAATTATTCAATATAAATACTTCTGGAACCCTGCTGAATTGGGTCAGCTTTGTCTTATTTGCCCTTAAGGGGAGAAAGCCATGGTATTTCATGTTTGCAGTTGGAGTAGACTGAGAGGTACTGGACTGAAGCCAGTCTGAATCCCTGATCTGAATCCCTGTGGCTGGGTTTGTTACCTTTTATGCTGAGAGGTCAGAATATACAAAAGTGCCTTTGAAAGTGCTGTACATCCTCTACTGGAATTCCAGCAACTGCCCCAAGAGAAGCCCAGGAGCATCTATTGATTACAGGGTTTTTTCAAAGGCACTTTTTCAATACTAGGACCAAGAGAATTGCAGCATCATGGGTGTGCTGTGGCACACACAGCTGAAAACACTTCTTCCCTTTTGACAGTACCTTTTCCCTCAGCACATTGTATACATTTGTGAGGTTTGTTTTTTGTGGATTTTTTTTTTTTTGTTTCGGGTTTTTGGTTGGTTGGTGTTTGGGTTTTTGTTTGGGGGGAAGGGGTCAGTATTTAGATATCAGACCTCTTCTTGTCCACTTTATCAGGAGAATGTAGCAGCTTTCATCCCTGAGGAGCCTCTGGCTCAGAAACTGAAACTGAAGAGCAGTCTTAAATGTAGCACTGCCTTCAGATGCAGGAAGCAGATTCTCCTTCCTTTGTTCCCTCTGACTCCAGAGGTTTTCAGTACTTGGCTAGACCAAATCAGAATTAGGCTGGCCTAGTGTTGGCAGCACCCCCATCGAGCAGGAGATGATCCCAGAGGCTCCCTCCAACTAACATGGCTTTGGGCTGTGATTGTTGGGTGAACAACTGTAGTTTGAAGACAGATTCTTCGAAAATTTATTTTATTTTTAGATCCTAAGTAGACTTTTGAATTGAACTTTGCTTTTACCAATATTATAACTGATATCTGAAGCCACTGGTGTGTGAAATGCTTTGAAATTTTCTATTCTGGCTAGCCAGATTATTGAATTTATGAATTATTTTAAGATTTAATGTGCTATATCTCAATTAAAAAGGCAAACCTGACTGCAATTGTGGGCTCAATAGAAGCTTATAATATAAGACCTCTGTACTTTTAAGCTGACCAAGAATTAAAAACGTGGCATGTAGAGGGGAAGTAGGAACAAATACTGATATTGAAGATGGCTCCTTTTAAAATGATAATTGTAGGCTTTGGGTCTCTTGGTATAATAGTTGGAATCCATTGAAGTGCCCCAGTAATGTGAGTAGTGCTAATTATTGCAATTGAGGCGCTCACCTCCTGGAGCTGTCACTGACAATCCAGCCCTGCCTTTCTTCCTGCTCAGAGCAATCCCAGTCCAGCCCGTCCTGTGACTGGCATCAAACCTGTGTGTTTGGACTCAGTGGCAGTGCATTGAGTGATTCATTACTGGCATCAGTTTCCCTGTTTCACTTCTGCACCTTCTCATTTTAGGGCTTCTTCAGTAAGCGCCTGAAAGGATCCATCAAGAGGACAAAGAGTCAATCCAAGCTGGACAGGAACATAAGTTTCCGTCTGCCCTCTCCCAACAGTTCCGAGGACAGGTAAGCTGCAGGGCTGACACCCAGCACGTGAGTGCACTCAGGGAGGAGAGCCAGGAAGGGGATTTATTGTCCAGCTGGCACCAGGTGGGGTTGTGGGACTGCCTCTGGCATGTCAGAAGTTTAGAGTGCAGTGTGCTGCTGATACAGGATGGGAGACTGCTGCTGTCCACAGCTGTCAAAAAGCTCAGGTTAAACAGATGGACTCTAGTACCTTTTCCTACATCTGTTTCAAATAAGCTGCAGACTTCCAATTTTATGATACAAAACTATGGGATTGATCAGCTGGAGAGAAATTTGCCTTGCTGCAGGCCAGTGCTGTAGTGAGATGAGGAGTTGTGTTGGTGTGAGCAGGGTGGTTCCACCAGCGCTGGCACAGCCCAGAGCTGTGCAGTGCAATTCGCACACTGAGGACCCTTGCAGTGTTGGTGTTTTGGTTATTGCAGTGTTACCACAAAGAACAGATGATCTGTTTTTCAGAAAACTGGAAAACTCAATTTCTGACCATCTTAGTACTCCATTTGGTTTATCTTTGCTTGTTTAGCTTTCTGCTGGAGAACCAGGCTGGAATGGATTGTATATGAGGCAAGCAAAGGCTCTTACACACAGTGTTTCCTAACTGTTTGCAAAGTCTCTTGATTGTTTTTATTAAACATATTCTGTGTTACATTCCACAGTAGCCCAGCAGGAGAAGTAGATAGAATGAAAAATAAGTTGGCCTGTACTCGAGGCCACGGCAGGCTTCTGTGATTTGACATTGTTCAGTGCATTTTCCCTTTTCCTTTAGCTGAGCTGAATTCATTAGTTGTATCTGTCATGCTGTGCTGCTTCAATCAATGGTGCTGCCTTCTCCATCTGAAAGGCAGACCATAAAATCACAGAGATAGCAAGGCTGTGGATGTTGGAGGTCTGTTAACATCAGGAGTTACAGAAAAGCCTGCTGCTTACCAGATGTGACTAACCATCTAGATGGCCTTGCTTCTGTAGTCCACCCAGGCTGCCTTGATGCAAGTTTTCTTACAAATCTCTATTTTCAGGGTGTTGCAACGTGGCTATAAAAGCGACTTAGTGAGCATAAGCATCTTAAATAATGCCACCAGGTAATCAAGTACCTGTTATTTTTACCATTGTTTGAAAGCAGCTTTGATTGAATTTTTGAAATGCGAAAATTTCTTTGCCATAAATAATCTGGTTGCCTTTCCTGAGCTTGGTACTCATGCTGGATACTTGCTTTTGTAGTCTCAGGGAAGCACTGTTGTTCTGGGAAAGCTAATAAATGTAGCTGTAATTAATTCCTACATTTTTGGTTTAAGATATGATGTTGCACACAGCAAAGCTGCCTTCTCTTAAAAAGCAGATCCCCTTCTACTCCCTGCCAGTGTAGGCACAAATTTTCAACTAGACTTAAATGAAATGTGAATTTTCTGTGATGGCCTGAAAGCACAAAAGCATAAAATCCAGGTACTTGATCACATGGTGACATTATTGAACATAGAGCTGACTCTAAATTCATGAGAAGGAATTGCCACTCTCTCACCTTCTGTTCTCCCCCATTCTGTGTGAGCCTCTCAATCTGTAGCAGTGAGAACTTTCCTGTCCTGCCCTGGTGAATCAGGCCTTTCCCGTTTCAAGCAGGTGATTCTAGGTGATGTCATGGTGTTACACAGGTTTTCAGGGCCAGGATGACTGATAGCATCTCCCTTTTCTTGCTCTGACAAACACAAGAGCCCTGGCTTCAAAGAAAGTGTTATACAGCTTCATAAATTAAAACCCTGCATGGATTAGAAGGAAATAGAGGCTGCTGTCATATTGCCTTTTCATGGGGTGTTTGGGACCTGACAAGAAAGTGGAGATTTTACAGATAAATACCTCTAAAATTCTGGACTAAGGAAGATTAGTTATCCTGGTGCACATCAAGATTTGGGATACTGTAACATTGCATGCCATGCTGGATGATGACAGAGGATGGATGCTGTCTGTACAGAGTTGATCTAAACCAGAAAGGAGTCAGGAATGCTGTAGGGAGCAGGGATGGAGATGAGTTGCAGATTTTTTTGTAATCAGATTTTCTGTTTCAGCAGAAAGCAATTGGCCAATGTACCTTTTCTGATTTTAGCTTTATTTCAGTGTGTCTGGGTTAGTGGATAGGGAGAGGAGAGGAGAGGGTTCTGGTGCCCCTCTAGAATCATGGGTCAGCATCCCGGTGTCCTGTAGGAATAAATCTATAATTTCTCAGTCTGTAATTTGCATCCCCCCTGTTACTCAGGCTCAGGTCGTTTGCTGGTGGTTTTTTGTACTTGAATATATTGTCTTTACAAGACACTGATGTGGCAGGACTCAGACTGTGCTCCTTTGTGAGCCAGGGCAGGTGGGAATGAGGCCTTTCAATGCGTGGCCAGTGCAGCATCTCACCAGGTTGCCAACAGCTCTCACCATGAGGCAGCCTGGCACCGTGTCACTGTGGCATCTTCCACAGCTTTTCCAGCCTGTTTCCTCCTGCATCCTTTGAGCTTTTCAACTCACACATTCATCTGTAATGTTTTCTCAGTGTCCATGATATATAAAGCATGTTAAAAAAACATGAGAAAAGACTTAAGGAAAATTTTGTTTGGAAGGAGAGACAAAATTAATATTTCCAGTTTGTGGCCAGGAATTTGAGAGTATCTCCAAGAGGACCAGCAGTTTTGTTTACAGAGAGGGAGCAAAGATGATTGTGACTGGCTGCATATGGTCTCGGTGACTGCAGCAAAGCTCTGCAGACAGCTGGGAGGGCTTTGCCCTGTTGGGATTTACAGCCACGTGGGAATCCTCCTGCTTTGCTAAAAGTCATTTTATGGCATTATGAGCCAGGGGTAGTGGGGCTCGGAATGGGCTCCGGCGGGGCACAGGGAAGCAGGTAGCCATGGCTCTGGGCTTCATGGTCAAACGGTACCACTCCTCCAGCCACAGCTTCTTCTACTTTCGGTAAGTTCCTGTTCCTCCCTCCTGGCCTCTTTGCAGTGAGAAAATAGCGCGGGTCGTGTCAATCATAGAAGCAGAACCTGCCGTGTTTTTCAGGTCCGTTCTAATTTCATGCCGGTTTTGGAAAAAAAGGGTGGGGGATTTTCACCCTGATTTAGCTGTCAGGATGGAAATCTGTGTTACACAATGCGTTATTAAGGCTTGACTCACTCCCAGCTTGCATTCATTCAGCATATCTGTAGCTATCAGCACACTGGAGTGTGGGGAAAGGGGAGGGAGGAGTGGTTTGTTTCTGGAGGGACTCCTTACTCCTGGTTTGGTGAACATAGTTCTTTCTGCAGTTGTTTGGTTTTTCATTGAAAACTGATCAAGACCCCAGTGCTTGTCACAGACCTTCCCCTTAGTGCTTGGCTGCTCTCTCCCACCTGCAAGCTCACTTGACCCCTTTATAAATACATATTTTTTTAATGGCTGATGATTCTCTGCAAAGCCCAGGCTCCTCCATGAAGCATTCACCTTGAGTTTAGCAGGGAAATGAAACTGCATCAATTAAGCATTTCTGGTCCATCAAAACAAACCAATTGGAAGCGTTAATAGCAGAGACCAGAGGAGAGAGGAGAACTCTCCTGCTGTGAAATTCAGCAGCCTGCTTGGCTGAACCCTGAGAGGTATCTGTTAGACAAGCTGTGATCTGCAGGGAGAGCAGGCAGACAGGGAAGGGCTTTGCAAATCCAGGATTCAAACAATGAGGCTTTGGGTCAGACCTTGCCAGAAAAGACCAGAATATCAGTGGAAGACCAGAACAAGATACTCAGAAAAACCCAGCATTTAATCACACCTGAGTGTAACTTGCAGATAAATAAGTTATCCTAAGTTTCTGATTTTTCAAAAAAAAAAATTAATAATAAAACTGGTTAGACTTGTAGAATTGTTGACCAAGTAATAGGATGTTCAGATAATTGGCAGTTGGAAAATGAAGAGGGGTGTGGTGCCTACAAAATGAGCATTTGGACAGGGAAAAGCCTGGTGCTGCAGCACAGGCAGAGCACGGGTGAATTGCAGGTGATGCTGGAGACGGTAGGGTCCCGTTCCACA
The DNA here is from genome assembly GCF_031753505.1 of Anomalospiza imberbis. Classification (NCBI taxonomy): domain Eukaryota; kingdom Metazoa; phylum Chordata; class Aves; order Passeriformes; family Viduidae; genus Anomalospiza; species Anomalospiza imberbis. The sequence continues at coordinate 4,094,782 of NC_089689.1, read as the reverse complement.
GGGCTGGGAGCTGGGATAACAGCAGAGAGTTCACTGCATTACAGTCCAGGCTCTCTCCTGTGACTTTGCAGAGTGGCTAAGTATTGAATTCAACTTTCTGCTCTCGGGGAGTGTCTCCCAGCACATGGGGATTGCTGGAATTATTTGAAGCATGCAGACGAGCAGCTTGCTTTAAGGCAGTTTGGAGACTTGGCTGTAGCTGGGTGCTTGGGCTGAGTTCTTTCCTTTCACACCATTTTGGTAAAGGAAAGTTCATTTATAAACTTTTTTTTTTTTCAAATCTTTTGGATTATTGATGTCCACAGGCTTGTTTTACAAGTAATATAGAGCTCTCCCTGGTAAGCTCGGTAATTGGAAGTCTTTTGTGCCTTGTAGGTTGGCTTTTAAATAGGTCAAAATCAGCAGGAGAGCTTCATAACCAGAGCAATTAGGATTTTAACCCTTTATTCTACGTGCCTTATAGACAGTAGAATATAATAGAACTTTGCTAATAGGCTGCTGTGTGCCATGGGCAGCCTCTGAAAGCCAGAGGTTTCCAGTTCCCAGCTTACAACCGAGATCTTCCTGTCATGGAAAATTACTGAATTATGGTGTGCAAGGAGAAGGGGTCAGCTTGGGGCTGGGCCAGCAAGATGGGGTGGTTGCAGAGCTCTTTTTCAGTGGCAGTTGCATGCTGCTGCCAGGTCAGTGGTTTAGGGCATTGTCTGGGCTCTGATTTACAAGGAAGTGATGCAGCTCTGAAGACCAGTACTCCAAAACATATGAAAAGAGGTGAGAAGTTTAAAAAGTTCCCTGACATGCTCCTCTTCTGTCGGTTTTTCCTATGGGAAAGAAATTATGGAGAATGTATAAGAATTATTTGGTGCTTTGGTAACTGTTTGAACTCCCGTGTAGTTGCTTGGCAATCTCTGTGGTTTACAGACATAGATAGAAAAGGCAACAGGATAAAAAGTTGATCATGGGAGGTTAGTTGTAATTTAAAACAGGATTTGTGTTGTTAATGGAGCTGTTTAACAGAAACAGATTTGTACAAACAACCCCTCCCCCACGTTTTGCATGTGTGATCTTCCTGTTTACAGTAATCTGCTTCCCTGGGATTACCTCTCTGCTGACAGAGTCTGAGCAATACTCATTTTTCCAGTAGCTTCCTACCTAATGCAGGAAGGACCCTGTTAATCCAGCCCCTTTGCTGGACACTGGGACATGAATTAGTGGTATCTATGGCAAAAGGAAGCCAGCAAGCAATTTTCTTTCCTTGTTACAGATTCAGCATATCAGATGAGGCTTTAAAGCAGCAGAGAAGTATTATTTCTATATAATTACTGCCTGTATTGATTGGGATGCTGCTGATAGAGGCACAAGTCAAAGATTTGCTTTGCAGATCTATCAATAGATGAAATCTATACTGTGGTGCTCACAAATGCATGTACTTGTGTTTGTAAATGCATGTGGTTGCATCTAGCCAACAGCTTTAGGATGTTCTGATGTTTGTGGAAGATAAAGTGCCAATTTTAAGCCACTTCATCAGTTTATTGACCTGTTTTAAATATGGTAACTTCAAAGGATTGCTGGAATAGACTGACATTTGTCTGCCACGGGACCCTGAGTCAACAAAACTACCAGTGCTCCAGCTGCTCTGCAACAAACCCAAATGCTCACAGCCCACTAGTCAGAAGAGCAGTGGAGCAGAAGAGATGCTCCTAAAAGGTGTGACTTGCAAGATGGGATGTGCAGCCTTGGAGTACATCTGCTGTGCATACCTGTCTTTGCTCCTGCCCTGTTCCCAGAGGCTGTTTGGCGGCTTTCTTGGAATATTTCTTGCTCTCTCATGTTGCCCTTTAATGTCTGGGTCTCATCAAACTCATAGGAAAGGACAAGGAGGAACTTCTCTCTCTGGGAAGGTCACCTTAGCCACGCCTGCCTCCCCTCGCCTGCTGCCTCTGCTGGCTGCCAGCCCCCCCTAATCTCCTTAGGGGATGCTGTGCCTTGGCAACCCAGGAGCAGGCAGGAGCCTCTCGTGGCCCTGTGGGGAGGGAGCTTTCCTCACCAAGGAGGGAGCTTTCCTCACCATAGCTGTGGCTGCTCTCCTGGCCCCAGCCTATCTGCCTGGCACGGTGTTCCTCCGAAATCTGTAACCTGAGGCTTGAGGAAGAACTCCTCTTGGATTTGTTTGTGCCTTTCTTCCTCTCCAGGCAGGATTTGCTGTCTGAGATGTAGCAGAGAGCAGGAAGTTTGGAGGGAAGGGCTGTGGCATGTGGCACCGCTATGATCTGGAGATGCTCTGCTAAGTGGCTCTACAGTTGTTTTGTGTAGGTCTGCTTGCCTTGTCTTGCTCCAAGTGCAGCCTCTGCTTAACTGGAATTTGCTACATATCTTTTTTTTCTTTTTTTCCTCCTTTGTTTGGTAATTATTTCTCTTTCCCTCCTCTTCCCCCTCTTTGTGCTCACTCCATGCTTTCCTCCACTGACCGGGCGCTGGCTGCAGGCTCTCAGTACTTTGTAAGGACAGGAATTGCTCAGAGTTTGAGGCAGGGACAGAAGCCAAGTGACCTCAGCAGTGCTTTCTTGAGAGGAGAAATTAGAGAGGATTTTGCAGAGATGACATTAAAGTGGCGTATTGTGGTGTGTTTATTTTAGACTTGCCCTACCTTAACTGCAGCAAGTGCTCAATTATACATGGCTGAGGTTTGGGTTTGCGTTGGTTCAGCTGCTGCTGGAACCTGTTAGAACAAAGCACAGCACAGGCACCGCTCCTACTGGGGCTGCTGCTTTGCATCTGAAATCAGTGTCTTTGGAATATTCCTCCCATCAAAGGGTTTTGCTGCCTGCACTTAGGTCATTCAGTATATTAAATGGGAACAAAGTTCTCCCTCCCTGTTTCATAAATCTTATCGTGTGTGAATCTGCTCCAAAACCTTCAGCGTTTCATTCCGTACAAAAGAGCAGCTGGGTGAGCTCTGCTTGTTGCATTGCCTGCATCCTTTGTGGTGCCCAAGGTTTTGTTAAGCAGCCTTCGTTAAGATGCCTTTTCCAAATGTCTGGGGTTTTTTGCCTCTGAGTTCCCCTATAGAATTACTCACAGGTAGGAGGAGTTTGATTTTGCTAAGGATAAACAATGTGAGGAACATTTATTTTTTTTTTTGTATATGTGAGGGAAATGTACAGACACTAATTACTTTTCAAAATTAAGGAAGCTGTTAGAGGTAGCTGTGCTTTTTCTTTGCTCTATAAATAACATTTTTTAACCTTTTCCATTTGATACTGGGAATTGAATCAAGGAGGAAATACTGTGAGGATGAACACAGGAGCACTGTCTTTCTCTGAGGGATGTGTAGAGAACTGATGCCTCTCTACTTGCACATCTGTTCCTTGTGCCAAGTCACACTTGCTAGATGGGCAGCCACATTTATGGACTCGCCTTCAGGGATCACTGAGCACAGGGACTTCAAGATCTTAACAAAAGCCAGACCTGCCAGCTCAACAGCTCCTTCTCTGCTAAGCTGGGACTCTGTGCTCTTCCTCCTTGTTGGTCAGCTGTGAAGGATGTGACTGAATTCCTGCCACAGGAAAAATAAGATGTGTCTGCACATGATGTTTACCTTGAGATGCAAGCTGTGCCTCAGGTGTTATATGACTGTTGCAGAAGCCTCCAGGGCAGGTGTCAGTTTGGAGGCAGAAGGAGAAGCTACATCTCTAAATTGGGCACATTTTGCAGTGCTGTTTGACAGCAGAGCTCCCCACTATGCACAAATGTTGCATTAAACCATATTGGGAGGTACAGAAAGGGTTAAAATACACTTGATAATGTCACTGTTGATTGCCAAAAGCTGTGGCGTAGTGGAGAGAGGGAAAATGCCTTTGAGAAGTGTTCAAGAACTGGTGGGGCCAAAGAGAAAACTGCCTTGATAAAAAGGTGCTGTGAATTTCGGAGATTTCAGCTCTGGTGGAGCTCAGGGATTTACAGGACAAGCAGCTGGAAAGGAGAAGCAGTATGTGTCAGTGAGAAGTTAAAAGAGAAAGAAAGTATCAAAAAAAATGGCAATTCAAGCTGGAAGAAGCAGCTGAAAAAGAAAATGCAAAATGACTGATTTGAGCAATTGGGAAGTGGGATGGAATTTGTGTATTTAACTTCAGTGTAAAGGCTCTGTATGTTAAAAATCAAGTATATTGTGAAGGGTCATCTGCTCTAATGAGTAATCCTCATTCTGCATTGGTTACAGATTTAGGGATCCATGTGCTCTTTGCTGCTAATACACAACATCTGTCTACTAATCTAGCTAGTAACAAGTATTTTCAGATTACATCCAAAGCTACCTATATGGGCTTTTTTAAAATTTCAGCGGTTAAGTTCTGAATTTTTTGCTGCTGTTCTTTCACTGACAACTTGGCAGCTGTAATTTCTGGGTCAGTGGGAATGGACTTCCTAGGCTGGATATTGCCTTGGGAGTCTGGGGTTACTGGCCTAATGTTATTTTCATAAGGTTTGCAGACTAATTGTGGAAGTTGCTCTGAATAAGCACCGAGACAAGCTGCAGCTTTGTCTGGGATCTTGCCAGCTCTTTTTGGTAACTGTGAGGAAAAAAAAAGACATTTCCTTTCCTCCTTGTCCTACAGACCACGTGAGCTGCCCAAGCTGAAGGAGTCCCGTTCCCATGAGTCTTTACTGAACCAAGCCAGCACCATAGAGACTCTGGACTTTGCAGCAGAAGAAGCAGTCTTTGTCAAACCACTTCACAACAGTATCCTTGGACGAGACTTCTGCTTTGAGGTAGGGATAGGCTCCAAAACAGGCAGCTGCCAGTGCCCCTGAACCCTGGGGAAATGCTGCTCCAGGACTGAGGGACTGGAAAACAGAGCAGCTGCCACTGCCTTGCTGAGGTTTGGGTGGGGGCTGTTGAGCCTTCATGTGACTTTTGAAGTCCTTGAGGCTAATGGTATCAGTCACTGATGCCAACAGAGAGAAGTCTTTTTCTAATTGAAAAATCTCTTCAGTTTGATAAGCATTTGTAGTGTGCATGCAAATGTGTGGTTGATATATATACAGCACAATGGATATGCCGTAGTATGTACATTAGCTGTGTGCTCACCCTCTCCAAATTCACCTAAAATTGAATTTAGAAAAATTACTGTAACCAAGAAATTAGTTTTACAGTCAGAGCCCCAGTCCATTAGCTCAGTGCTTTCAAGTTGCCAAAGGAGAAGCCTGCGTGGCTGTGCACGTGTCCATTGCACCGTGAAGCAGGATCCAAAGATCCCTTTGCTGTTTCAGCAGAGGCTGCAGGCTGTGGCTCCGAGCTCTGCTCCAGGAACAGGCAGAAACTCTGTGTGCGAGCACAGCCCTGCTATCACAGCTCCAGCAGTGGAGCCCTGTGTGTTTGGATACAGCGGAGGCCACGTCACCTGTCGTGGCAGGCGTAGGTCACTTGTCTTCAGCAGGATTAGTCAGATGGTCTAAACTTCTGGGACAAAGATCTGTTTACAACCTGGAAAATTCTGGCAGTAATCCAGCATATCAGGCTCTGGTCCCTCATGATGCATCCAGGAACTGTTCCTGTTTGCTTCAGCCTCATTCTTCTGGTTGGAAGCACTTTGCAGCTTGCTTAGGCGTGGGGGGTTGGGTGGAAAACACTGGCAACAGCTTCGCTCTGAGGCTGTTGCCTCAAACTTCTTTGTAATTGTGAGCACAAATGAATGGAAAGAGTAAATGAGGCTTGTCAGGCCACGGAAACCGTGGCAGTTCCCTGGTGTGGGAGAGCAGAGCTGTCAGGGCTGGAGCAGAGCACAGCTCCCTCGGTTTGTTCAGGCTGTTGTTGTCTATGTGGACTCCTGGAAATATTTTGTATGTCCAGTGTGTTTTGCCTTATGCTAATGCATGGTCAGGGCTAGTAACCAAATCATGTGGCCCTGGGCCCTATCAGGGAAATCGGCAAGCTTTAATAGCCACAGATCAATTAACAACTGTTTAAAAAAAAGGAAGATTAACTAGCTGATTAAAGCTTTGTTTAAAAGTATTTAAGAGGAGCCTCTGGTGCTCTTAATTTTATATAAATTCTTTTGTTTCTCTAGTTTCATATAACCTCAAACTTCTTTTGCTCTCTGCATTTTGTGGGCTTTTCATCCTCTCTGCCTTCTAGGCTGCTGTATTTTTACCTCCCTTTTTCATATTTACTTTGTTACTCAAGCATTGTTTATCTTCCTCCTTGCTTTTTGCAGCCTCTTTCATGTCTCCTAGGCTTGCCTGAGCTCAGTCTGTCATTTATTCATTCCAGGTAACCTACTCCAAGGGCAGTAAATGCTTCAGTTGTTCCTCTGCAGCCGAGAGGGACTGGTGGATGGAAAACATACGCAGACTATCGCAGCCAATGAAGGTAATAGAAACTGCAAAAATAAGATTAGTGGGGGAATGGAGGTGGTATGATTGGATTTTAGTCCAGTGTACCAGGGCTTCCCACAGATGCATCCTCAATTAATTTAGTCTGGGGAGCCGTCCGCTCATCCGTGTATCTAAAGCTGCCGTGTGCTATTCCAGGGAGTGCAGTAGGTCAGACCTTTAATGAGTAAATACACACCAGCATGCTTCCTGATCCCTGCCCCAGAGCCAGCCTGGGATGCAGGCTGGATTTCTGAGGCCATGCACCTGGGAAAGATGGGGCATGGCTTCATAAGGGTCATGTTTTAATCTAGGACCTCAAAAAAACCACCATTAAACCAACTGGAGCTGGAGTGAGACAGGGAATCGAGTTACAGATCAGCTGGAAATGTCTGATAAGTCACTCCATAGCTGCAGTCCTGCCTCCCAGGGACAGGCTAACAGTGCTCTGGGATTCCTCACCAGTGTGGCAGCTTTGGACAGGCTCTTGTGCAGAGTGTTTGTTTTCTAAAGCATTTCAAATACAGCTTTTGAAGAAGAAAAATATTCCAACACTCTTGACATACAAAAACACAGCCCTTTGCCTCTGTTTAAGAAAATGTCCAGTTTTCCAGAGATTCCAGTTCTCTCTGGATCAGACAATCTGATTCTGAATTCTGACTCTGTCCTTACCTCAGACAGAAAAGGCAGCACCTTTGCTGCCGCTTCAGAAGATGAAATATTCAACTTTTAGGGGTTTTGAATCAAAACTGATCTCTTTCTTCCGCACAGGACAATTGCCGTCGAGCTGAAAACGTGCTTCGCCTCTGGATCATAGAGGCCAAGGACCTGACCCCTAAGAAGAAATACTTCTGTGAGCTGTGCCTTGATGACACCCTCTTTGCCCGCACCACCAGCAAAGCAAAAGCAGACAACATTTTCTGGGGGGAGCACTTTGAGTTCTACAGCCTCCCACACATTCAGAGCATCACGGTTCACATCTACAAGGACGTGGAGAAGAAGAAGAAAAAGGACAAGAACAATTACGTAGGCCTGGTCAACATTCCCACGGCCAGCGTGACCGGTCGCCAGTTTGTGGAGAAATGGTACCCAGTCAGCACCCCTACAGCCAACAAAGGCAAGTCAGGGGGGCCTTCCATCCGGATCAAATCCCGCTACCAGACCATCACCATCTTGCCCATGGAGCAGTACAAGGAATTTGGGGAGTATGTTACCAGCAATTACGCCCTGCTGTGCTCCGTGCTGGAACCTGTGATCAGTGTCAAGAACAAGGAAGAGATGGCTTCTGCCTTGGTGCACATTCTTCAGAGCACTGGGAGAGCCAAGGTAAGCGCAGGTGGCTCCTGTTGGAGTGACTGTGGCTACTGATAAGGGGTTCCTGCTGGAAACTGGGGGGCCCATGACAGTAAGCAGCAGCAGCAGATGTGGTGTACAAAGTGTAAGCGGGAGGACTCTATAACTTCATGCTAATCTGTAAATCAGCACCTGCCTTTGAGTGTCCCTTGCATTTCTGCAATCAGGATGTAGGTTAAGAGATAAGTGGACAGGGGGCTGGTGAACTGGAGAAGTGCTTCTATAAACAAGCCTGTGATACAGTGAGCAGCGGGTGCCGGCGCTGAGTCAGCGCTGAGTCAGCTGATCGATGCCAGCATCGATTTGGTCAGCGTTTGAGCAGCCATTTGGGGGATCCATACCGAGTTCATGGTGATCCCACCTGCCCCAGGCATGCTCTTAGGACTTGTGGGTGCACACTGGTTTCTTCAAATGAGTTGTGGGAGAGTATCCTGCAGGTCGTGGGAAGCTCTGGGAAGCATTAGCGTGCATCGATCTATCTGGCTGCTGCCTGCCAGCTGCTGTGTGAGTAGTGCCACGCTGGAGGCAGCTCCTGCCGCTGAATCCAGCGAGAGCAAGTAAAGCACAAATCAGAAAGATAGAGATCTGGAAGGATGGCTGTAAACAACATCCAAGGGACAGCCTCACCTAACTATTCCAGAAAAGGTCCTTTTCTGCTTGCCCCTTGAAAACAGCTCGGGATGGCTGGTGCCCTGTGACAGTGTGTGTGACAGGAATACGTTCCTTAAGTGATCTGATGAGAGAAGCTGGTAGCTATTATGTTGAAACCCTGCTAGAAAACAGGCTCTGGATTGCTGCAGTGCCTGCTGCAACAAGTAGATAAATTAGTGTTATAACTTTGCATTCCTGGTGTGTGAAGTTTTGAACCTCTTTTTATGGGAGGCACCAGGTGGCTCAGGCTGCCATAAAGCTCCTAAGAGGGTGTTTCCAACTCGTACTTCTGCTGATGGGGATACAGCTGGATGTTCCCAGTTTGCACCAGGTGAAAAGAATTCTCGTGGATTTTGTTGAAAAGAAACAGCAATAATGGACTGAAAACCAAGAGTACTAAATGTTGTTTACTCACATAAAGTTACCACTTCAGGAAATAAGTATTACTGTAGAATTAGATCCTCTATCAAGAGATTATTCTCTGTATCAAGGCTTGCTGACAGTTCCTGCCTGGACAATCAAATACAGTTCAAGTTAAGCCATGTAGATAACCAGCAAGTTGAATGTTAACTTCTTTTTTCCCAAATCCTAAAGCACTCTTAGTTCGTAAATTTAATTTATTAAGCCATTCTTCTTATTTAAATGTCATCAAGCTGTAATAACTTGTAAGTCACTTCTAATTTGGATTTTTACATCCATGTTTATATGGAATATTCCTTATAAAGATAAGGAATAAATATAAGAAATACATATTAAAAAAAGGATACATTTAATAGCACAGTTTTTTTCAGCAGACAAAGCCTCTGATAAACAAGCTGCTGTTCTGGAGCTAAACTGAAACACAAGCTTGGCTGTAAAGGTTTTTTTTAAGAGACTTTGGCTTCACCCTTTATAATTTGTAATCTATGCCACTCTACAAATATAATAAACCCAAGAGGAGACCTGGCTATTTCCTCGGCCCTTACTTCATGTACCTGCTGCACCCCTTGTCCCAGGCTGAGAAATCATTTATTATCCTAAAATATCCTTCCTTCTTGGCTTCTGCAGTTAGCCTGGCACAACTGAGCTGGTTAAAATCACCTTTGCCATTTGACCTTTTTCCCTCAGGACTTCTTGACAGATCTGGTGATGGCTGAGGTAGATCGTTGTGCAGAACATGATGTCCTGATCTTCAGGGAGAACACACTTGCTACCAAAGCTATTGAGGAATACCTCAAGCTGGTGGGACAGAAGTACCTCCAGGATGCACTGGGTAAGAAACCCACTGTGTGCCAGCTGTTTACACAGCAAGGGCTGACCCCGAGCTGTGTCTGCAGCATGGCTGCAGCTGGGAACGTGGATGGGAAGGAACAGCCTCAGCACTCAGCCTGAGTGTCTCATACACGGATAGCACTGTCTTGCTCTCGATGCCCTTCCTCCACGGGGAGAAGGGTGCTCTTGGGTACCTGCAGCAGTAGCACCCAAGGCAAGGCAAGATTTGATGTAGCTGGGTCCCTCTTCAAGTTTGTATTACCATGTTCTGTTTTTCTGGGCAACTTTCTTTTGGGTCTCTAGCGTGATAAATAGGTATAACACTGCAATTTCTTTGTGAGCAATGGTGCTTGTTTGATCTGATATATAAAAAGGCCTGGAAAAGGGGTTTTGACACATAGTCCTTAGAGAGACAAGGGCAGGGAGTGAGGCTGCATGGCTGCCAAGCATCCCAGGGCAGGAGATCAAGATGCATCCTCTCTGGGAAGCCTCTTGCCTGTGTTTTTCCTGAGTGCTCGTTATTCACTGGCTCATTAAAACTGCCTGGCCATCCTGGGATCTCCTACTCTTCCCCACCAGGGTCTTCATGCCCACTGTTACATGCCAGGGTGGACTCTGGTAACTTTGTTATTGTCCCCCCTCCACCAAAAGGTTCTGCTCTAGTCCTAACCCAGTGCCTGGGGAATTCCTGGCCACACAAAGTTAGCAGTAAAGGGGACCAAACCCAGGCTGGCTGGCTTCCGCAGGCTCACCACAGTCAGCTTTTAGCAGCTCCACACAATCTTCCTTCTCCACAATTGCACAATGAGCCACCCGCCCCCTGTTGTTTCTGGGATGAAGAAAGCTTTGGAAATTGATACAAGAGAAACAAGATCAGGCCAAAGCCAAGTCCCACACCACATCCTTTCACAAAAAGGAGGAAAAAAAAAGCCAAGCTGCCTGCTTTCCCAGCAGTCTCACTTGTCCTCAGCAATTCCAGATGCTGGCAAGGCATCAAGGAGATAGCTGGCTGAATTAGTGCTCCAAGGGTCAGTGTAGTCAGCTCTGGAATTACATCCAGTGTGGCCATTTCTGAAGTGTAATGAGCCTGTTCTGGTAGTCCTGTTCTCCTGGGTGGGACCAGTGGAAGTCACAGTTGTAGGCTCTCACCTGGTACGGAGAAACGAGCAGCCTGGTACTTTGTGCTGTGCTTCCCAGCAGGCTGGACATCAGCTGTGGGACCACTCCATTACAGCTGACTGCAAGCTCCTTAATGTGCAGTAATTGCATTAAATATTTTAACATTAATGACTTCCAATACATCATTTAGCACTGAGTGATAAGATGGTAAATCATAGGCAGGAGAGATGGAAAATGCCCCTAAGGCTGTCCAGCTTGTCTGCAGCTCAGGACAACTTCACTCATGACAATATCCCCATCTAATTCTTTGTCAGGTTTTAAATGTCATTTTACTCAGCTGCCTTGTTCTTTGAAAGGATTAACAACACTGTGGTTGGTGTTAGCAATGTAACATGTCTGTAAGGGAATCTTATATCTGAATCTTGTGGGCCACAAAGAGTAAGCTTCAAATGTGTTTAAGGATAAAAAAATATTATCCAGTAAACAAAAGTTAAAACAGAATTGGCTCAACAAAAGTGATGCCAACAGTTTTGCAAGTAAGAGATTTAGATGCCCTCAGCAAAAATTAAGAAAATGTGGTGTCTGCTTTGCTTGCAACAACACCAAGCTGAGATTTGGGAAGGGGCTGAGAGGTGTTTAAGGGGTTTTAGGAAAGCAAAAGATAAAAACAAGACCTTTTTCCACAAATAAGCCTTGTGTTAGCTCAGAGCCAGTGAGATCATCTGAGGAGATGAACTTGAAAGACGTTGAATCATTAAACCAATGAATAAAGGGTTTTTCCTAGTGAACACCCAACAGCTTAAAAATCACTTGGAATGCCTGCATATAGAGGAGGGAAACCACTGAGTAGTTCATTCCAGTCTGGCAGACAAAGCCAACTTCATGTGGTTTGTATGTGAGCAGTTTCTGTTGTGATGCTGAAAGGGAAAAGGGTGACAGAATTGCCAAGGAGCTTGAAAGATGCAGGCCATAAAAACGCTGTAAGGTGTTGATATAAGAGGTTGAGAAAATTAGCAGCATCTAGCTAGTGCTTGGGTATTACTCAAATTCCAAGGGCAAGGTGACACTTTTTAAAACTAAAAAAAAGAGGCAGATAGGCAGATTTAGAAATAATATAAATAAATATCATTGCCAGTGCATTTTCTGGGGGAATGATGAAAACAAATAGCACACAGCTTCATTCCTAGGACTGTGGATAATTTCACAGTTGATAACACAGTTTGAATACCAAGTCAAATCCTCCTCTCTAGGCCATAAGGGAGGTGCCTGCAGGGTTGCTAAGCAGAGCCATCCTGTTTTTGCACCTGTGCTTGGGGACAGCAAGGGCACGGGAGGCTGAAGCATCAGAGCCCAGGCTGTGCTCTGTTGGGAAAGGGCTGGGAGGAGTCGTGTCTCCAACAGCTGGTGTCTGGAGGCTGAGCTGCAGACACCCAGAGCAGCACAGGCAGTTGCCAGGGAAAGACATAAGCAGGATTTAAAGGTGTGTCAAGTAGGCTTTTCCTGTAACTACCCTGGTTCCTCATCCTCTTCCTTTTTTCCAGGGGAATTTATCAAGGCTGTGTATGAGTCAGATGAAAACTGTGAAGCAGATCCCAGCAGGTGCTCACAGAGTGAATTAGCAGATCATCAGTGCAACCTGAAAATGTGTTGTGAGCTGGTCTTCTGCAAGATTATCAATTCTTACTGGTAAGGCATCTTCCTTCCCTCCCTTTGTCCCCTGTTTGCTCGGGGGTGCCTGTTCCTCCTCTGAGGGTGAGGGAGCAGCAGTGGGACAGGGAAGGAGCACAGCCCCTTCCATCTTCCCAGGCTGCCTCTGTCCCCTTTCCTCACTGCCTTCCTGTGTGTGACTCCAGATTGCAGGTGGAACCTGTGCCCAGACTGAGGGGTCCCAAGCCACAAACCACACCTCCCCAAATCCTCCGCCAAGGGAGCACATACTGAGTGTGACTGGATAAGGAGGGAATAAAGTCAGGAGATAATAGCTTAGCTTGGACTTGGCATAAAAAGCTGCGAGTTTTGATGTGTACAGAAGACTTTTAGACCCTTCAGATATGTGGAATTGAACAGGAAATCACAGGGAGGAAGCACTGGCAGAGAGATTTCTATTGATCTCTGTTTCTGAGTAGCAGTGGAAGAAGAGGGGCCTTTCTGCTTTGGCATGAAGCAAAGGCATAGTATTGAGAGCCTAACAAGCAAGGTAAAACTGTCAGATGTGGAGATGAGCTCAGTTTGCCTCGTTTGTTTTCAGTATTCTAACACCCTGTTTGCTCCAGGGTAGCAATGGATAAGTAGTTCCTAGCTTGCAAATCAGCGTGTCTGGAAATGGCTTCACTTAACACACAGGAACAAGGGGTGCTTTAAAGACTACTTAAGTGCCACCAGATTAAATGGGGATCTATGAATAGAGGCTTCATGACGTTACCTAGCCTAGAGAGAAAGAGAAAAAAATAGGGAGGTAAAAAAAGAGCTGATGTTTTCTCACAGAGAAGTATTTTGGGTGACTGATCACCCGTTCAACTTTTTGCATCTCATTGCCAGTGCAATTTTATTTCCTTTTTTTCTTTTTTTTTTTTTTTTTCTTTTCAGCGTGTTCCCTCGTGAGCTGAAGGAAGTGTTTGCATCTTGGAAGCAGCAGTGCCTGAACAGGGGCAAGCAGGACATCAGTGAGCGCCTGATCAGTGCCTCTCTCTTCCTGCGCTTCCTGTGCCCTGCCATCATGTCCCCCAGCCTCTTCAACCTCATGCAGGAGTATCCTGATGACCAGACCTCTCGCACGCTCACCCTCATTGCTAAAGTCATCCAGAACCTCGCCAACTTTGCCAAGTAGGTGCTGCCAGGGAAACCCAAACCTGCGGCGTGCCCGATTCCTAGTTGTGCTCACAGGGAAACTGAAGCCAGCTTTAGGAAAGGGGGAATCTTCTCACTTAGATGTGAGCACTTGAGACACCTCAGATAGATTCTCCTTACATGCAGACTGGAGCTGTATTGAATTCTGTGGAGGGGACACAGCATAAAACCAAGAAGAGTCATGCCACTGGCATGTTAGTGTATGTGCTGTTTCAAAGGGAAAAATGATCCTTGCTGTTTTAAGGATCATGATTTTCATGTTTTCTCCCTCCAGAATTCTCAGCTGAATGATACAAAGGGCATGGCACGTCTCCTACATGGGAGGAGAGAAAGAGTATCTGTGGGAGGGAGCAGGGAGAGGTGTGATTTGTAATATAAACAGTGAGGTAGTAGTATTCAAGTAAGTACAACAAAGCTCTTAAATTGTCCATGTGGTTTTTTTCCTCCAAGACTTCAAAATCTTCAGATTTTAAATTTTTTTTTTAACTCCAAATCTTCAGAAAGGCAGGTCTAAAGTAAAGTGTTTAAGTAATTATCTGTAAGCACTTGTACTCTGTATATTGTGTGGAGGTTATTGACTGGGTTTCCCCCCACCTCCCTTTCCTGCAGGTTTGGTATTAAGGAAGAGTACATGGCCTTCATGAATGAATTTTTGGAACATGAGTGGGGAGGAATGCAGCGTTTTCTGAGGGAGCTCTCTAACCCAGATACCATCTCCAACATGCCTGGATACGACGGCTACATCGACCTGGGCAAAGAGCTCTCGGTGCTGCATTCCCTCCTGTGGGAGGTTGTGTCCCAGCTTGATAAGGTAAAGCTGTTTGGAGGCCCGGGAGGGCAAATCCAGGGATGCTGCCATAGCTACAGTAAACATTAGGGAATATCAAGGGAAGCCAGGAGCTTTGGAGGGGAATGGGTGATGGTGCTGTTTCACAACTGCTCCTTCCATGATTTTGGATCAGGGCTGCAGCAGGGTGTGTGAGGTGGCTGGGCTGCAGCAGCACTGCAGACACTTTGCAGAGCCTTTAGGAAGGTCAGGTGCTGAAGGCATTGCTTGGAAGTGGACCTGAAATCCCCTGGGCAGCCAGTCCTGTCTCGTAAGTGAGGCATTTGGACAGGAAAAGGCCGTGTTGCTGTGCCCTTGTGGTGCTAAGGGAGGTGCTTTGCTGCACACCAGCCCTCCCCCGGTTCTGATGGAGGAATGAGTTGGCCCTGTGGAGCTGTTCTCATCAACAACCCGATCCAAAGCCTGCTGAGATGCTCTCATTTCCGTAGCCTTTGATTTTGGCAAACAAGGAACGCCGTGTAAGAAGCTGGATCTGCTCCGAGCGCCATCCTGTAGCAGAGCAAGAGGCTTTCTGCTGTGCCCTGAGCTGAGCTCATGGGCAGTGTCCAGGTTCTGTTCTTCTGATCCCAGCAGACACCACCAACAGTGCTTCCATTTAGCTATAGAAGGAGGAAAGGCAGAGCTTTGCTCTTCCTTAGCTATGTGGGTTTGCAGGAACCAAAAATCATTATAATCTTGGTAGCAAAGGTAGTTGATAAGGCCCAGAAAAGCTGAATTGTGAGTCTTTTTTTTTTTTTTTTTTTTAAGTGCTTGGAACTGTTCCATACTTCAATTTTTAGGGTGCATTATTTTGTCCATGCTCCATGTATACTACTCTTTCTTTTGAAACTGGAGAAGTAAGGTGAATAGCAATGCACTCAATTTTTATTGCATTAGGGTTTGCCAAAGTAGTTACTGGTTGTGTATCTATTTTTTCACTGTACATTATTTAAAAGAAAAAACAAAAATCTGAGCTTGTTGCATCAGAGTAAATTGAAATGCCCTTGACTCAAGAAGACAGTCTGTATATTAATCTTAGTTTGATAATAAGTTATGATGTTGTTTTTTAGTTTACCTCATACATATACACAGTGTAGATTCCAAATGTATGGATCTGCATGGCCCTTTCTGTAGGTTAGATGTATGGATCTATCCTAGCCGCCCTTGGGAGCTGGTACAGTGGTTTCCTGAAAAGAGAATTCAGGGGTAAAGTTACATGCATTATAGCTTTACTGTAGGGAATGACTGGGAAATAATGAGAGGAGCCACCTTGGAGATTTTAATAGCCACAGTGCTGTATGAAAGCATCTGTAACGAGACCCTTCTCTGGAGCCAAACTGGCTGAATGCCTGCTTATGGGGAAAACAAAGGTATCTTTGAGAAGAACATTGGTTTTGTAGCAGAATTCTGATTTTTTAATAAATCTGCAGTTCCTTCACCTTCTTCCCAGGAGCCTGGAGATGCCCTGTAGCTGATCTCCCAGCAGTGGCCCAAAGGGGTGAGAAGCCAGGGCCTGGAGGAGCAGCCTTCCTTGCTGAAGGCCAGCTGCTCTTACCCTCAGCCTGGCCAGCACTGAGCTAACCTGTAATTGGAGCCACACATTTCATCCCATGCTGATGGGGTGGTATTGGGATGAGGATCACTGATGCTCTCGTGCAGTTATTTTTCGTGTTTGGGTAGGGAAGAATGGCTTAATTAATTGTTGATAACGCTGCGAAAGGAGATGGCGTCCATGTAGGATACCAAAACTGAAAGGCTTTTGAAACAAAAACCTTCCCTTTCCCCATCACCCTCAACGCCTGCGATCCTCTCATGATCTCCCTCGTCTGTTGGCATGCGTTTCCTTTACCACATGACACCCTTTGCCTGGAAAGTTCCCCCCACCACCTGAATCTGTAGCCTTTGAATGCCCTTCAATGAGCAGATGCTGTAGTTTTCACTTTGACCTCACCCACCCGGGACCCAGTGTGCTTTGCATGATAGTTTTGCATTGGAATGCCAGTAGTTTTGTTTTATTGAGCATGATTTTTATTTTTGGGGGTCAATCCTAATTTCTTTTCTATTTCCTTTTCTTTCCTCAATGTCTGCTGCACCCCGTTTCGTCTCCTCCATCCATCTCGTCGCCGTCGTTGCGCTGCTCCATAACACTGCATTGCGATCCTGGCACACCCGCACACAACCACCCACCCTCCTTCCTTCCACTCCATCCCTCCGCCTCTGTGCATCGGTACCAAAAAAACCCAAACCTGGCGGATGTCGTGGTGCTTGTATCCAATTAGGGTGAAAATTCCTTCCTACAGGCAACCGTGGCAAAACTGGGACCTCTCCCTCGTATTCTTGCGGATATCACAAAATCCATGACCAGCCCTACACCCACGCAGCAGCAGCTGAAGCGTTTCACGGAGCACAGCTCCAGCCCAAACGTCGCTGGAAGTCTCTCCTCGGGACTTCAGAAGATAACTGAGGACCCCACCGATGGGTAGGTCCCAGCCAGGGTTCGAGGGCAGCTGTGGAGTTGTTAAAGCTGTGAAGAGTTGGAACGAGATGATCTTTGAGGTCTCCTTCCAGCCCAAACCATTCTGTGATTCCAAGGGTTGGGGGCTTCATCACCTGAGCTGGCTGCCCGGCCCCGCTGTGGAATGGGGAGCTCTGCCCTCTCTCATGGGGAATAGACCATCCCAGTAAGAGGTGCACATGGTGGCACTGGGCACCTGGAGCTTGGGCTTACCCAGGACTCAACCACATCTCTGGGAGTCAGTGACTTGAGCTGATGAAAAAGCAGTTCTGTGATTTACTGGCAGCCTGAGTGCACGGTCAGCCATCGTGTTTCCTTCTGGCCATCAGGCTGCTAATGGAAAAACTGGGCTGTAGGTGAAACTTATTAGCTGTGGAAAGCAGAGATAGTACCTCCTGTGTTTCATGCAGCATTTCTCACACTGTAAGAGCTGTTAATCTGGAGCTGAGACATGGCAGAGCTGCCTAAGGGCTCGGCTGCTGCCGGCCCAGAGCAGTACCTGTGCTGTCAGGTACAAGGGCCAGTTTGTCACGTGCCCCCTGAGCTTACATCCAGCTCTGAAGGAGCATTCACACAAACTCCTGCTGAATTTTAAGACCTCCATAATACACAGACTCATAGAATCATTAAGGTTGGAAAAGCCCTCTAAGAGTATCAAGTCCTACCGTTAGCCCTGCACTGCCAAGGCCACCACTAAACCGTGTCCTCATGTGCCATATTTAAACACCTTCCAAGGACGGTGACTCCACCACTGCCTGGGCAGCCTGAGCCACTGTTGACAATCCTTTGGGTGCAGAAATGTTTCCTGGCATCCAATTTAAACCATCCCTGCTGGCACTTACTTGAGGCGACTTCCTTTTGTCCCATCTCTTGTTACGTAATGACAAAGGGTTAAATGGCATCTGAAGTGTTGCTAGAGACAGAAGTGACTAAGGGGGGGAGGATTTAGTGGGAATGGTTTAGATTTCACCTGTAAAAAATAAAATAAAGATGAAGGACATTTTGAATCAAACACAATTCTCCAAGATAAGTGGTAATTAAGGAAGAGTGTGTTCTGACTTGCACACAAAGAGCTCATAAAAGGAAGTCTGGCTCCTTGAAGCTTTCAGTGGGGGGAGGTTAAGTGAGGTAGAAAGACTTCTCTGGGACCTCTCGGGGTCTTGGCTGCTCAAAAATTAACCAACTTCCTTTCCACTCCACAGTGACATAAACAAGATGAAGTCTCCAACCCAGGAAAATGTAGATGGACATTTTAGGGGCAAGACCTTACTGCTGGTTCAGCAGGCGTCCACCCAGAGCATGACTTGCTCAGATAAGGATGAGAAGGTAAGCGTCCTGCCCAACGGACGTAGCATCTCTCTCATGGACCTGCAGGACCCTCACACAGCTCACGGTGACACCGCTTCCATGATGCACGACGTGCCTTTGCGCCTGGCGGGCAGCCAGCTCTCCGTCACCCAGGTGGCCAACATCAAACAGCTGTGGGACACCCAGAGCACCCCCCAGAGCGCTCCCCAGGTCCGGAGGCCGCTGCACCCGGCGTGGAACCAGCAAGGCAGCCTCCGGCCTCTCTCATTCCAAAACCCGGTTTACCAGCTCAACAACCCCAGCCCCCCCACGGCCAAGGCCTCTGTGGACTCCAGCCCGGAGAACCTGAGCACTGCCAGCTCCCGGAGCCGCAGCAACAGCGAGGACTTCAAGCCCAGCGGGCGCAGCAACAGCAGCCTGGAGGAGTCTGCCAAGCGCAGCTCGCAGAGCGAGGACTCGGCGCGGCGCCCCGCGGGTCCGGACAAGCACGTGCCGGTGGTGCTGCCCCGCCAGAACAGCAGCAGCCAGGCGCAGATCCGCAAGATGGACCAAGCCGTGCTGGGCACCAGGGCCAAAACGCTGCACACGCTGACGCACAGCCCTTCCCTGCGCAGCACGGGCAGCGTGTCCGGAGCCTCGGGGGCCCTGGGCACGGAGCCCATCCAGAACGGCAGCCGCTCCCGGCACCAGTCCTCGTCCTCCAGGGAAAGCCCCGTCCCCAAGGTGCGGGCCATTCAGCGGCAGCAAACGCAGCAGGTAAGGGAGTCCTGCCTCCAGGCCTCTGCTTTGGTGTTCAGCCCATTGCTCCTTGGCCTCCAAAGCTTTCTTGACCTTGACTCTCAGAATCTAAGCTGAATCCAGAGTAGCAGCACTTACGCCAGCGGCCAGTAGCAAGTGTAAGGAATAGAGTGCTTGTCACCCTCACGAGCTTGGCAAGCCACCTTATCTGTGCCACTGGGATACTTTTTTACTAAATTTAAAGGAAAAAAAAAAAAAGAACTGTTTTCCATTTACTAAGGTAGCAGCAAACCTGCTGAAAGAAACAGAACTGGAAAATTTCCCTGAATACAAAAAGAAAAAAAAAGCCAGGAGCAGCTTTGTAGTGGTAGTTCAGATCGCCACGTGAGACTGTGTTTGCCCTGTGGTGCTAATTTAAAAGCAGAGCTACCTCAAAACAGGGAATTGAACAAAGATAAAACATCACAGAATAACTGCTGCCAAAATAACAAATAAGCACAGTTGTCTAAAGTGTGGAGAAATCCATATTTCACCATGATGAAGCAATCTCTTGCTGTTCCTCAGAAAATTGCTGCTTTTTCATTTATCATCCCAAACTATGAATAATGCAATTTTTTTGTGGAAAGGAGTGCTTATATCTACCAATTCCTAATGCACATTATCAGTTGCTCATAGGCAACTATAAATCAAGGTTTTCCTGTCAAAAAGCCAATATTCCTTTATCTTTTTTTTAAATAATAACGATACTGTTGTGATTTGCTGTGTATGAAAATATTTTCCTAAATTAGTTTAATTTTACAGAGGAAGTGAATATTTCAATGCTACAGTGAGGGTGGAAAACATGATCTGCAGGTCAGAGCTCTTGCGGGGGGAAGGCTTTGGGCCGTGAGGTGAAGCTGGCAGAACAACCTCTGCTGTGCCCAAGGTTTTCTTGGTGTTCCCTGACAGTGGAGCTTTCTTGGCAAACTCCTGAATGTTACAGGAAAACCTGGGTGATGCCTGGGAACCCAAGAGCAATCAGGGCTTCAAAACTACTTTGATACCTCAAGTTCATTGAAGTATGAGACCAGAAACACTGAATCACAAGCCAAAGCTCAGTATGCCAAGTTAGTGGCACCCAAAGAAGTAATTGTTTGTTATTTGAAGTGTGGGGCATCGGGGCATGGCTAGCTGAAGGGTTTTTTGTGGAATACTAACAGACCTTGTGTGGTTCTGGTAGCACACTTTATGCCAGTAACAAGGGTAAACGTGAAGGGGATGTGCATCCACTTGTTTTCCCGCTGTACTTTCTATACTGATTGTTTTCACTGGATTCATTAGAGTACTTGCTCCTGCTTTATTCAGAGAAATCAATTTGTTCTCTCCTTCCCCACACCCATGAACAACGACTTGAATGGTGCCAAATCGAGTGGCCAACATTTTTTTTCAAGGCAAATTCCATTGTGTCCTTTTAATTGCAAATCTTGTTCTGGAATTCTGTTCTTGTTTAAAAAAGAGAAAGAGAAAAGAGAAGCTGGGCATGTTCTTTCTGGGCATGTTCTTTCTAGGCATGTTTTGTGGGCGTTATAATTATTAGACTCTGTTCTCCACAAGTCCCATTTGTTTCTGAATATAGAGCTGGGCCCTTTGTTTGCTGGGAGAGGTCACTTTTTGCCTTCCATTTCCATTTAGGAGGTAGGTGGGAACAGAAATGTCAGTGTGTTCCTCTGGAAGAGAGGCAAAGAGGGGAATTAATACATGATCCTAGCAGACTAATTCTTTCTTTGCCCTTTATGAGAGAATAACTTGTAAACCATTAGCTTGCCATCCGCTTGAGCTTTGACAGCTTCCACAATTTGGCTGCTGGAAATATTCTGTCCTACACTTGGAAGCTTGTTTGGCCAGGTTTGCTGCTGCTCAGCAGTCTGGTGCAGGGCAGGGGATGTACTTTGTAGTCACCTTTCTGCTCTCTGAGTCCCCTGTAGCTCCAGTGGCTGGTGACAGTGTTCATCCGTCCTGTTCCTGATTTCTCCAGCCATTCACAGCCTTGCATGGTCCATGGTCTCCCTTGCTCTGGCTGCCTGACAGCAAACGCCATCAAAAAAATGGGAATTAATGAGCTTTGCCAGGCTGCCACACTACACCTAGGGGGCTGTTAGCTTTCTTGTTGTGAAGACTTCCTTCTAGGCAAAAGGCCTTTGCCTAAATCCAAGATTTTTTGCCTAATTCCTATGCCTTTTCTTTGCCTTTGCACTCTGTTGAGGCTTCTTCCCGTGCTGGAAGTGCCCATGGCTGCTCAGGACAGCTGAGCTGTGGGAGCAGACCCAGCACCAGCCCTGTCTTCCTGAGCAGGAGAAACACAGCAGGAGGGTGACATGATCCCTGACTCCTAAAGAAGCTCTTCCTCCCCCACGGAGAGCTCCTGGCTGAGACTTGAGAAGCTCCAGCCAGGGAGCACAGTGCACTTGGGTGCACCACTGCGCTAGGCAGCGGGCTGAAGAGCTGCCTGGGCACAAAAAGAAAGCTGCAGCTGGGGAGAAGTTGATCTTTTGCATTTCTCAAAAACATAAGACAATGTTGCTCTTTCAGGAGTAATTATGCTAATTCCTGCGCTTATAAACTTGTCTTTGTCCATGAAAATTGCTTGGAATTTATAGCAAGCCATGTTTTCCCCAGCCAGGCGGAGAGTTTCTTGTCTTTTTTCTTGGCTCCCTTTTTGGATTCCCTTGAAGAGGAGAGACGGAGCCTCCAAAGAGGTTGGACACTTCTCTCAGTCAGCACAGCTGGCCCTGGCAGGGCAGCCACGCTGCAATGGACCATCCTAACCTGGCAGGCACTGCTGTGGTAATGTCACACCTCCCTGCCACATCAAGTCCTGCCACGCTGTCCCAGATCCAGGCTGTGCAGTCCCATGCTCCACTGCAGTCTGTCCCAGCCCGACTGAGGAAGCTGCTCCCAAGTTCAGCTCCTCAGCACTCCAGGGAAACCAGCCTGTCTCAGCTGAGCACGCTGCGAGCAGAGCTTTGTCACGGTGTGTTCTCTGTGCAAGAGGTGGCAGGGCGAGAAAGCCTTGCTGACAGTGTAGCAAAGGGAAGAGGTGGATGTGAACAGGATTGGGAAACAAGAACTTTTCCAGGGAGAAGCTCACTTGGAGAGGAAGAAAAATTTCTAAAGTGAATTGGTTTTAGAGGGATTCAGGTAGGTGCTGTAGGTCCAAAGTCAAGGCAGGATGGAGTATCCCTGCAGGAGACCTTCCGGGGATCCTTTGAGGCTGCAAGATCCACGGGTATCTTTCTCCTCCAGTTGAGCTGGATGTCAGAGCTGGTGTGTGCAGTTCCTCTGGTGGAGGCTAACACCCAGGTGTCTCTGCCCCAGGTGCAGTCACCGGTGGACTCTGCCACGCTGTCCCCGGTGGAGAGGACGGCGGCGTGGGTGTTCAACAACGGCCAGTACGAGGACACCAAGAAGGACATGGCTCAGAACCTGGACGAAGTCAAGCATGCTGAGAAGGTAGATTTGATTCTGAGTACTGTGCACCCCACAGCGAGTTCAGAGGGACTTTCAGGCCCTGCTGTCACAGCAGCACACATTCTCACACTGGTTATATTGGTTATAGCGATCACTAACTCTGTAAGTAAAGTAAATCAGGATTTACTTTATTTTACTATATTTATTAACTTCATACACCGAGCATGGTTAGGACAGGTACAGGGACTATGCAGGGCTGCAGCTCAGCTTTCATCAGTAGCAGCAGTCAGATTTTGTCTTGGGCCTCTCCTGAGGCAAATGCCTGTCACCCAGGTACTGCAAGGTTTCTGAGCTGCGCAGAAATCCGCATGATCTGTTTTTGAATGTGTATGTTTTTTCCGGAATAGATGCCATTTTTCCAAAAACAGTTACAGCCATGTGTTGCTGTGGGGATGGAGTTGTGTAAGAGGTCTGGTATTTTGAGAGCACAAGGAGTGAGGGGAACATTTAGTGGACAAAGAAACAGAAACATAGGATTGTTAGGAAAGGTGAATGAACCCAAAACAAAGGAATATATTGAGATTCGTGGCACTATTGCAGAAACGATTGCCCAGAGAGACAAGAAGAACAAAAGCTCAGCCAAGTAACCTGACAGGTTCTGGTTTGCAGTGACTGGTTTGCTCTGACCCGCCCTGACTGATTAGGTCCTGAAGAGTGAATTATTTGGGTCCTACACAGGTCGGGGTTTGTAAGTTTGGGCAGCCCAGGCCATTTCTGCAGTTGAGCACTTTTAGCAGCGTCTGCCTGAGAACTGCTGGAGTCTGGAGTAAGGCAGGGTGTGACCAGTCAAGGATAAGGAGCCATGTCAGAGCCCTCTGACTGCTGGCATTGTGCTGCAGAGTGATACCCACAGCGTGGGAGCAGCTGGATGCTCCTTTTCTATGGTCGCCCCTGCTTCTCACTTCCTTTACTTCACTCAGCTTATTTTTCATTAAAAAAAGAAAAAAAACAACACTCCCCTAAAGAGCAGCAGAGCAGTATAAGGATCTGATCTCTTCTTTTTTCCCCTTTGCACCTGGCAACCTGGCACCCCCAGTACGAGCAGGAGATCGCCAAGCTGAAGGAGCGCCTGCGCGTGTCCAGCCGCCGGCTGGAGGAGTACGAGCGGCGGCTCCTGGTGCAGGAGCAGCAGATGCAGAAGCTGCTCACAGACTACAAATCTCGACTGGAAGACAGTGAGGACAGGCTGCGCAGGCAGCAGGAGGAGAAGGACAGCCAGATGAAAAGTATCATCAGCAGGTGAGGCTTTGGAAAGCTCGGGACTGGGTTTTCCAAACAAGACAAGCGGCTCCCCTGTGCCGCTCTATCCTTGGAGCTGAAGAAATGGGGATGCAGGTGTGGCAGCTTGCCTGAGGTTGACAGGAAGGTAAAAGAAAATACTTAGGAATTTTCAGCTTAGGTCTCTGAGTCTAGGTCTTTATTTTTGTTGTTGTTTGGAATCTGTACGTGAAATGAGTTTTTCAGAGCAGTGCCATTTTTGGCAATGTCCATTCTGAAAATAACAAGGCTGGGCAACTGGGCGTGTCAGATGGAGAGAGAAGCTTTCCTGAGAGCAGCAGAATTCTTCTCTTGGAGAGCCAGGAGAAGCGGAGAAATCAAACCAACAGGCCAGAGTACCTGAAACATTTGGGAATAATATTAACCTGTCCTAATTTGTCCCTCTCTTTGCTCATCAGACTCATGGCTGTTGAGGAGGAGCTGAAGAAGGATCACGCTGAGATGCAAGCAGTCATTGATGCAAAGCAGAAAATCATTGATGCACAGGTAGGTAAAGAGCTCAGGATCTCCCAGAACCTGTGTGTAGAACCTGTTATTGGCCCCTCTCTCCTGCCCCAGCACTGTTCTCTATCTTCCAAGCTGTATTAGCCCCCAGTGTGATACGTGTCACTTATTGCCTCTGGGAGACAACTTTGGGCTTTATTCAATACTGTCTGACCTGGGCTTTGAGGCAGCCTGGCAACAAATCCCAGGACGGACCATGTCTTCAAAACCTTTGCTGCTTTGTGAGATCCCAAGGGAGTAAAGGAATAGCAGTGCATTGTGTAGATGTTGTTCCAAGTGTGGACCTGGGACCTCTGGGAAAGCTGTGCCCCACCCCAGCATAGTTTAGCTGCCATGTGCATGCATCTCAGCTGTGCCAGCAATAGCATGGCTTTGGACAGTGGAGTCCAGGAAAGAGAATGCCGCAACAGAGCATTGTCCTGGGAATGTCACGTGTGGCATTTCACCCCACTGGCCATCCCGGCAGTCCTGGGGAAATGCCCATTTCCCACAAACCTGCAGCTCCCACCTCGGTCACCCTGGGCAGCTGTGGGGAGGGGAACCCAGTGGGAAGTGCATGTGGGTGTATCCTGTGGGGTCATTCCAGCTTTTCCTCTGTGTCTGTGCTGATCCCACAACAGAACCTGGGACTGGTTTGTATCTGCCTGCCGTGTTATGTTTGTGGTATTTGCATCTGGAAGGTCTCTTTCCTGCTTCTGGGCTTTTCAGTAGTTCCATATGGAAATTTTCTTTAATAATTTTTCCTGAATAACCTAAGTTATTCCCTCACAAAGAGTGGTGGTGGGAGTCTCAGCTGAACATGGTTAATTAGAAATATTTGAACTCCTGTGGAACCCTAGGGAAAATGTAAAGCAGCAAAGAGCTGTGTTTTTTGGAGATAGGCACAGTCAGGGCATCTCGCTGTTACCGGCATGGAATGGCAGCTCATCCAGGCAGCAGCCTGGATTCTGAAATGGATGGATGCATTTTCCATCTGCCTCAAGAAGGTGGAAGGGCACTGGGTAAACATGCAAAGTGATTTTTGGAGGGGAGAGATTGTGACCGAGTAAGAAACTTGCCTGTTACCTGTGTGCGCCAGGAGGCTCTCAGCCTTGGTGTTGGTTATGGGCTAGCAAGGTGGAGCATGGACCATTGTGATCCCAGTGTCACCAGCTGGCAGAGGGTACCACTGCTGACCTGTGAGACCTTCAGACCCTCAGGGCAGGAAGGGTGTAGTCCTTGGCACACTTCATCAAGTGATGCAGCGTTTATCACCTGTGAAAAAACAGGAACAAAACAGCAGCATTAATGATTTCTCTTTTTCCTGGTCAAGCAAGGTCACTGGCAAACCTCAGCTGCTTCACTGTCAGGCAGTGCATGGGGGAAGTGCAGTTGTCACCGACCTTCCTCGAGTACCTGAGCAGAGCAGGAAACTGGTGAAAGGTTCAGAACAGACTCACCAGGGGGCCCAGGTGTCTGCTGGGTTCTGTAGCAATCCCTTGAAGTCACGCTTGGAAGGTTTTATTTAGTCTGATTCCTTCAGTGGCTAGAAAAGGAAAGGTGTTTTTTATGCGAGATGCATCGAGTGGGGCTGAAACCCGGCTTGTCGCGCCCGGCTGAAGAGTTGAAGGCTGCCAGGAGCAGCAGTGACCTGGATCCTGTGCTTAGGGACACCAGCCTGGGATGGTTTGAGGGGTGCAGTGCAGCTCCCAGCACTGCTCCCACGCACGCAGACACGAGCTGTTCCCCTGGCTCTGGAGCCTGAGCAGGGATAGGTCTGGCCAGACTCTCTCCTCGGAGCAGCACAGCTGCAAAGAGAACTGGCCCGGTTGCTATTGCAAGTGACATCTCCGCTGTGTTAAATTACAGGTCATAAATGGGGATGAGATAATTCCAACAGGCAAGTAAACCCAATCAGTTCTCTAGCTGAGCAGTACCCAGTCCTGGCCCAGCACACTGGCCTCCTACCCATTCCAGCTCCTCCTGCTCCCTGTGCCCTGAGCGTGTTAGAGACGTGCCTGGTAGATCCAATTTTCCTTTCAGTGAGAAGATGCCTCTACTCACCAAGCTTGTGCTTTTAAGATTAATTTTCCAAGTGTGGATTTCCAGCTGTTTTGCAGACTGCCTCAGTGAGTGCTCAGCAGTGTCTGGAAACATCCAGCCCTTCATTTTCAACTCTTTGGAAAGATTTTTTAGAATTTTTTCAGGAAAAGTTTCAGAATGAAAATTTTAATTTTAAATGGCGTGCTCCAGGTGAAATACAGTCAGAGGAGTAGGAGATTTGCCTGCTGAGGGGCACATTCCTTCTGAGGCAGTTGTGTTCTGCAAGGTTCATTTCAGCATGGGAGGAAAGGCCTGTAACTCCTCGGCTCAGTGTTCTCCCTGCTCCCATCAGCTGGACTGGGATGAGGGCTAAGGCAGGCCTTGTGCCTCGTGCCTCCTCCTCCTCTGTTGGCGTTACACAGAGCTCGGCATCTTGAGGGCTGTAGCGGAAGCAGAACTTAAATTCTGCTTTGTTTTTGCACCCGAGCACTCACCCCTGTGGGGGAGCCTGCTGAGAAAAGCAGACACTGCTGATTAGTGCTGTGGCACGCACTGATGTGCTGAGATCTGAATCCCAAGGGGCTCTGGTAGCACGTGGGTCTCCTGAGCAGTGTCTGAACTGTTCCTTAATGTTTATGACTTCTGTGCATTGTTTTTCCCTCTATATTGTTTCTCAATGGGCTGGACTGGGAAGAGTTCCCACATACAACTTGTTTTGGTTGAGCAAATTAAACATTTTCCCTTCTCAAAGAACAAAAGCCAATCAGCCGGTGGCATGGAGAGCACAGTTACCTTCCTGCTATCTCTAGCACTGCCTTCTGCAGCTGCATTATTATTAATTTTTGTGGGGAAAGATGGAAATTGTCATCTCTGATTATGCCAACAACTCCTTGGCTTGCCCCTCCAGGGCTGTATCCCACTGTTAGCAGGCTGGGTCTGGTGATGGGTTATGTCAATTCAGCAGCACACATCCCTGAGCTGTCTGCTCCGAGTGGAGGCTGGCACGTTCTGTGCAAGGACAATCAACCAGGCACGTGCATTCGTGGAGCCCAGGAGCCCCCCGAGCTGGAATGGGTCTAGGAGCAGCGTGTTTCATGTTTGTTCTTTGTGTTCTGTCGATGGCATCTCCCCTCCACCCACGGTGCCCTCTCCCCTCACCTCCAGTAACCCTCAGCGTTAGCTTTGGCTGCTGCTTCTCTGTGTTGCTGTTGCACCGTCACCGCAGGCTGCCATTATCTGCTTTTTTATTATTTTTATTTATTTGGTTGTTTGTTTATTTATTTATTTATTTCAAGCATCCCATGAGTTTACTCTGAGCACACTCCATCCAAAGCACAGAGACGATGGTCGGCAGATACCACTTGCACTTTTCTCTGCCAGATGAAACCCCCCACCACTTTTATTTTCTGCTGCCTGTTTCTGTTTTTCTAACGTACTTCTAAAATGTAATATGGAAATTGGCTACCATTGTTATTAACACCGACCCCCTCCCACTCCCCTGTGGCAAAACCCTGCCTGGCTGGGTGGAGCCTCCATGCCTGGATCGATTCCCCGCTGTAACTTGGATTTGTCGCACAAAAAGCCCCGGAGGGCCGGAGCGGCGGCAGAAGAGCCCGTGGCACCCGAAAACAGAAAGAGGCAGACAGCCCATCTCGCCAGGGAATGCTGGCCCAGCTGCCTCTGCCCAGAGCCCAGGCCGCTCCCAGCGAGGGCGCCGGGCGTGCGGCAGCTCTGACGCTGTGGGGTGTCTTTGCAGGAGAAGCGGATCGTGTTCCTGGACTCGGCCAACACGCGCCTGATGAGTGCCCTGACGCAGGTAAAGGAGCGCTACACCACGCACGTCCGGAATGGCAACCCTCCCAAGCTTTCCATCACGGAGAATGGTGAATTTAAGAACAGCAGTTTCTAATTCTGCAGGTGCTGCCAACCACCTCCGTGGAAGAGCACGACGGAGCAGAGCCAAGACCCCTCACCGTCACTGATTGTTGCACATAGTTCTTCTGTAAAAGGAAAGTTGTATTGTTTGAAGATTGTATTGTTTGAAGATTGTTCTAAAATTGTTTTAGAATTGTATTTTAAAATTGTATTTTAAATTGTTTTAAGATAGTATTGTACATTCAATAAAATTAAAAAAGCAACTCTGGAGGGTGGGCTTGAATTCCCCACTCAGGGCCAGGAGAACCAGGCTCCCCAGAATACGTCCTTGTGGATCACTGTGTAAATAGAGGGAGCTCTTGGGTTGTGTACAGAAAATGCCAATGTAATATACCAAAAGGAAGTGAATACTGTAGATTTTTTAATTATTGCTATTTTTTTTATTATTATTATTATGTTGTTGTTGTTATTGTTGTTGTTGTTGTTTTTCTCTTGTTGAAAGCACTGCAGTCCTGGGAGGAGGAAGAGGGGAGTGTGTGTGCGTGTGTGTTGTGGGTGAGAGCGGTGAGCAGTGGGTGACCCGAGGCAGACACTGGCTGATAAAAGGACATGAATGGAGTGAAATGAATTCCATAGGAAAACTCACCAGCTGGGTTCATTCCCCTCTTCCCCAGCTGGTCTTTAGTGAATGCAAACTTGATAGCAAAGGTTTTAGCAAGAGAACTGGCTCTTGCTGTGTCCTCTACCTACTTCCAACAGTCTTTCTGAAGAGGGTACAAAGTGGGAGCAGCAAGCTGGAATCCTGGAATTTGCACAGTCAGGCTTCCCGTCAGGCAGAGGGAATCTGCAGGATTTTGTGGTAGGATTCTTTCTTTTTTACCCCAGTTCTGATGCAGTTTTATATTTTCTGTTTGGAGGATTTACAGACTTGTAAATACTTTTTTAACGATTTCTAGCCAATCCCCACCGCAGGCCCCCTGCAGAGGCACCCTGAATTCCCTCTCTGCTCTCCATCAGGAACAGACAGGTTAATCCTCTCGGGAAAGGGCTAACCAAAGGCTGCCCATGCCCAGCACAGGAAATTCCATATGCAAAAGTCCCTTTTTCTAGAGGATTTCTGTATTCTAATGCTTGCTTATTTTCACTATTTCAGCCACTTGCTTAGCCAGCGTAGTTCCAGTGAAAGGTGCTTTCTGCACCTTTGTTGAAAGATCTTCCATTTCTGCTGAAGTTTTCCTTTCTCTGGA
Organism: Anomalospiza imberbis; assembly: GCF_031753505.1. Classification (NCBI taxonomy): domain Eukaryota; kingdom Metazoa; phylum Chordata; class Aves; order Passeriformes; family Viduidae; genus Anomalospiza; species Anomalospiza imberbis. The sequence goes on along the minus strand of NC_089689.1, from coordinate 4,065,372 downwards.
TAATTTAAAGGGATTTTTTTTTTTTTTGAGTTCTGTACACTGCAGTTCTTTTCAAGAGTTTTGACTAAGCTTTTGTCTCCAATTCCTTTCATAGAAGCATGATTCCAGACTGTGTGTGAATGGGATATCGCTCCAAAGTGACCTTCTCCTGGGAGATAGTGACATTCACAACCTGTAACAGATGAACAGTAAATGGCTTGGTATTGTCAATTTTCATTATTTGATCAAGTGCCACAATATTTAATCTGAGAGAGGTTTTTTTTTTTTTTTTTAATCCCAGATTCTGGAGTCAAGTGTGAATTTTTACTTCCAGCTTTTGCTGTGCATTTTTCTAGCCCTCAGACTCTTACAGTAAATGAAATTATTGCAGCATTGATTGAAATTGTTAATTACAGAAACATACCAATAACAGGGAGTGTGATTAACTATTCACACATGCTGTGGAAATTGGAAAAGTTTACTTCAATTTGCGACAAAACCTTGAGAGGTGCCTCAGTGTGGGATTGTCTCATGAAAAATGCAGGGATATCTAAGCCAGTTCTCTGCACATGAATGATTGGCAATACCAAGACCCGAAGCTGGTGCCAAGTTTGCCTGGTTTTTGGAAATGAGTTCATCCCAGCCCTGTGGCTGATGCAGGAGGTGGCAGGGCAGTGTGTGTGCTCTGGTGTCATGAAGCTCAAGCTGCCATCACTACCCACGTGTGTTCTGTGCATCAGTGCAGAGACCCCTGTGCTGTAGCATGTGTGTGCATCGATCCTAGCCAGGCCTTCTGGAGCACTGCAGTGAGCTGGGATTTGGGATTAATGCTCGGCTCTTTGGGATCAGAGCTGCTCCGGCCGCTCGGCCAGGACTCGGTGCTGCCGGCACTGACACACCTGGGGTTGTGCTCTGCACTGGCTCAGCAGTGGTTACTTTTCCATACTTTCCAAAGCGTCTTCCAGCTCTAGATCCTTGCCGACCTCTGATATTTTATTCCTCAAACTGTGCCTTTGAGTTTCTCCTTCCTCCCTTCAGGCATCGCAGCCGTAGCAACTTCTCCAGTTAGTGTTGAGCTGTCACGTGAGGGCCTCTTTTACACAAACCCTTTTTGTGGGCTCTCTCTGTGGGATCTGCATGTCCCTGTAGCCATGTACTGTAATTGCACGGCTGTAGCATGGGGGAGCGTGTTCCCATCCCTTTTGGGATGGGCATGTGAACTGCTCCCTTGTGGCACCATGCAGGTGATATGGGTGTGCTGTGAGCAAGGTGTGAGTGCCCGTGGGGCTGCACTGACACAACAAGGCACAAGCAGATGTGTTCTAGGAGAGTTATTCCAGCACTATTTTGGGAAACACCTTTCCCTGGAGCTCCCCAGTGCTCTGGTAATGTCAGAGGTCGCTGGCTGACCTGTGTGGTTTGATGCTGAGGGCTCTGAGGTGTCCACTTTGGTTTCTGCAATAGGAGCAGCATTTCAGCCTGCACTTTTAGAGCCTGCCCCAGTACTGGTGAGGTCTTTGGTAGTGCATCATTCCAATACCGTACCTTCTCCTGCGTGTTTCTCAAGCTTGAAGAATGCTTGTAGGAAAAAGCAGCAGCTCTCTCAAAGCCTGACCCCTCTCTGTGGTCTCACAGCTCGTTGCTACGCTGGTTGTTTCTCTGCTTTTCCAGTTTCTCCCCTTAGGTGCCAGGCGTGCTCCTCCAGCTCTGCCGCCGAGGGGTCGCTGCCTGCAGACCCTGGAGGGGTGAAGGTTGCAGAGTCAGTGCTGCAAGACTGGAATTGATCTGCTGCAGCACAAAACACTGCTCCTGAGTCCTGCAGGCAGCTGTCTCTCCTAGTTTGTTACCAAGCAGCCTTCCAGAAAACTTCCAGCCGCCTCAAGCTGACAATATGTGAAAATGCCAGTTTCTATTTTATCCAGACTGATAAAATCCAAGTGGCACTAAACCACGTGTCTGTTCAGGAGCAGGAGCCCTGCCTGGGCCTGATCACGTTTGGGTTTAGACTCGTGGCCAGTGGGCTCTGAGGGAGTAAACGGTGCCTCGTGTGATGGGGAGCTGGCTTTGGGTTCACACTGAGCAAAGGCTGATGGCTGTGTCTAATGCTGTGCAAGGAGCTGCTGCTCTCACTGGGGAACAGATGAAGCAGTGCAGGAAAAATTGGATAGCCTGGAGGAGGAATACTCATGTTCCTCAGACTGAACAGGAAAGTCACACCGTCTTGGTGTCTCAGTCCATGCTGGCCACGTTGGTACCGTTCTAGGAGGGTTCTGTCCAAACCTCAAAGCCACCTGGGGTTCTTGAGTGCTCAGAAAAAGCTTGAGGCCAGCACAGCAGGGCAGGGAGATGGAGCAGCCTCTTGTGTGGCCTCTTGGCAGGTTGTGTGTGGTGTCTGCAGTGTGAGGTGAGCAGGGTGACAAGGCTCTGAGAGGACAGAGGGAGCATGGCCTAGGCATCATCCTGAAAATCCCTGTTCTTTAAAACTCTAGGAATTCAGGCCTTTTTTTTTTTTAAGGGAAATAGATTTCACATCTAGGAATTACCAGCTGTTCTTTCCCTGGTGTATCCAAAATGGGCAGCTTTTTACAAAAGCACAGATCCATACAGCTACACATTTTGCCACATTCCTCCTCAGTGGCATAACTCAGGCAGGGAATCTACAGGAGCATGGAAAGGGATGCGTGTATTTTCTAGTTAGAGAATATGAGGTGTATCCACTAATAAATTATTTATCCATCTAATAAATCATCAAAGAAATGGGGTTTATTTTGCATTCATGCAATTGCTTTGGTTTGGCTGTGAGTTTTTCCCCCATGATATATTCATTTCATGTTTTGATGCTTGTGTAAACCCACCAGCTTTTGACTTGGAAGTCCGTGAATTTCACAGCCATGGCCATGGAATGTGTCAGCAATACTTACTTGTGTGGATGAATTCTGCTTGTGTTCTGCAAAAATGTCTGTGTTGTTCCTGGAGAACAATCCCTGTCCCAGTTGAATCATGACGTGCATTTCCATCGGTGGTGGGCATGGTCTGCCACAGGATAAAGGGTTACATTTAGGGTGATGTTTCTTGGTGTTTCCTTCTCCACAGCAGGTTAACCTCCAGGAGAGCGAGCATGTCCTTACAGATCATGCCTGCCAGGAATCCTACCTGCAAAAATAGATTTTCTGTCTCAAGGGCCTTAATAAGAGTGTAACTACACAGAACTGTTCTACAGTGATAGCTCTAAATAATTTATTTTTTATTTCAATAAAGTACACCTTTAAAAAGGAATAAACTTGTTTTTCAAGCCGTATTTTTATGCTTGTAGCACTGGACTGTTTGGTCTCTGAGATCCATTTCTGCATTTCATTGCCTGGGTTTGTTCTAAAGAAGATTTATTTTTGTTCTGTGAATAATTTTTGAAGGTTCTTGTAATATGTACAGATATAGATACATTTGAGGACTTTTATTGATATTCCTACAAAGAATACAAATAAACTTTAACTTTAAACAGTCTGGACTCAGTAAACTTATGCTGATTTAAAGTCCCTCTCTTTTCTTGCTCAGGTTGTGTTCGTGTGTTCGTGCAGAGGGTGGAGGGGAAGGAATTCCCACGGTGACAAAATGTCTGGGACAGAGCAGCTCCTGCCTGGAGCAGCCTGAGCAAACCAAGGGCTCCAGGGCCCAGGGGAACAGGATCAGTTCCTGCGTCCTGAGGCTGGGAAATATCTGGCATTGTGGAGTGAGAGAGCGACAAGCTGTGGAGGCACAGAGAACTGCTCTCTGCTTCCTTTAGCCGTGGGGTTTTTCACTGAGTGGTGAAGAGAGTTCCCGTGTATTAATTACCGTGGTTATTCCCTTCACACCAGACCCATGAATGTGATCAGCCTGGTTTTCCTGTTCAGACCATTCCTAAATTACACCTTCTCACACAGCAGCCCAAAGCTGCAGAGTTGGAGGCATGGACATGCAAAGGGATATTGCTTATAGGTTCACATCAGGTGCTGGATTCTAGGATATTTACATGTATTCTTCATATGCCTATGAAATCTTGTGTATAGTGAATGGGAAAACCTTCCACAGTGAACTTACCGAGTGTAAAATCCATACTCAAGGGGGGGTTTTGGCAAAGTCCCTTTATTTGCATTTCACAGAATTATTCTTTCTCCATAGTTTTGAAGCCTGCAGGATGCACATGGCATACCCACGGTGCCAGCATGCCCCGTGTGCTCTGCTCCAGCCCCAGCATGGCACTGGGATAACACAGCGACAACTGGGGCAAGTCTGGGCTTTTCTGTCCCAAACTCAGGTGTTCTATCCTGCAGAGGGCTTTGAATTCCACTCTACTCCACTGTGTAAAACTCTATGTGAATGTGCAAATTCTTCTCCCATTCCCAGCCACTCTGGACAGAGCGCACAGGGCTCTGGAGCCTGTCCTGCCACTCTTGCAGTTCACTTGGGAAATTCCTTGGGAGAAGCGCCCCTCCAAGAGTCCCCCTGCCCAAAGGATGCAAGTGTACAACCTTGACTGATTTCCAAATATGTGTGCTGCCACTTTATGTTAAGCAGCAGCAGCTGCTGTTTAGATCCATTAGCAGATGGAATAGCAATTTGCTTATGCTGAGATATGAGTGTCAGGAGAAGAGAGTCCTTGGTCTTGCTAGAACCCATCTCACATTGCTGCCCTTCACCTTTCTCCTGGTCCCACAGATTAAATATCCTCATGTCTTCAGAAGATGTATTAAATTCCTGCTTTTTGCTGTAGGGGTAGATCAAGTATCCTGGTTGTAGGCATGAAACCTGGCTACCTGTCTGTTCTTCCTGCAGCCAGCATGAATTCCATGTCCTTACTCAGCTCTGTGCTGCTGATGCGATTGGAAATGTGAGTTCTGGGGACCTGAGCCTACTTTTCAGCACCCTCCTCAGCCCAGCTCAGTAGCAAAGCAGCCTGGGCTGAAATGGAAGGAATAATTACTAATATTGCAGATTCCATGGTGGCTGCAGGAGCAGGACACTCAGGATGGATGTTCCCAGCACACTCCAGGTTTTCCCAGCTTTCACACTGTAATGGGACCCAAAGAGCTGTTGTGTCACAAGTGGAGGGGGATCACAAGGGACAAATACCCAGTGCTGACCCCACTGAAGGATGATACAGTGATGACAGAATCTAACTCGGAGTGAAAAGTGACCTGCACAGAGATGAGTGACATTTCTCACCACCTTTTCTCTGTCCAGGCTTCTGTTGGCAGCAGGGTGCAGATGGTGGGAGTAGTTCCTGCCCTGCGTGGCAAGGTGCAAGCTGTGCCTGCAGTGAGGGAGGAGGAGTTAGAGCTGAGCTGCAGGATGCAGTTACTCAGCCCTTCCCTCCCTTCACGAGGGTCTGACATGGACCATCCACATCCATGCTGGACCCTACCTGAAACTCCTCTATGGTTTGTTACTTTTGTAGGAGAGGCTGTTGTGGGGACCTGCCCTTCCTCCCTTAGAGGACAGGGGGTGCCCTGCCCTGTCAGGCAGTGGGGCTGTGGCTCCATGAGCATTCCAGAGCTGTGCAGAACATCCTGCTGCAGAGCCAGCAGCATCTCTGAAAGGAGGAGCTGCCCTTACCGGGGACACAAACTAGGAATGTCCATTAAAAAACAGCTCTCTGAAGGCTTTGAAAAGATGCTGGGTGGATTTCAGTTCTTACCAGTGAGAGAATTTACTGTGGCCTCCCAGACAGCTGCAGTGCCTGGGAACACACATCCCTTTGGGCACGGGGCCTTGCCCTTGGGATTGTACCTAGAACAAGTCCCTTGTCCCTGGACCTCAGGTGTGCATCACAGCCTGTGAATCACAGTTCAAAGCTCTGTTCCTGAGTGACACCGCTGTGTGCACTGGTTCCCTCAGCACTTCCAAAAGACTTTTTCCAGGACTCAAGACTTCCCTGGTGGGAAGGATTGGTGGAGGACTGACTTCCCTTTTCCTCAGTACCAGAAGGTACTGCAAAAATTTTGTTTGTATTGTTGGATGGTTATTAGGATCAGGAAGGCCGGAAGAACTTAGACCTGATAGAGACTGTCATCACTGGGATTAAGTAAATCCTTTCAGATTTTTCTCATTCTTTGGGAAACTGAGTGGCAGCTCCCTGTTATGCCAGGATCTGTGCTCTACTGGGGAGCATTTAGAAAGTCATTGCTGCAGCAACCAGTAAGGCTAAAAAAGTGGATAAAGTACTTGCCATCTCCTTTGCGGTTGACTGAAAGGCAGAGAGATTGTTGCTCCCTCAGTTACCTATCTTTTGTCATGTGTTTTTGTTGGGGCTTTTTGTTGGATTTTTGGGGGTTTTTGGTGGGTTTTGTTGTTGTTGTTGTTGTTGGGCTTTTGTTTTGTTTTGTATTGGGTTTTTTATTTTTGATTTTGGGGGTTTTGTGAAAGAAACACTCTCCCTGTGGGCAGATTCCAGATTGTGGCTCTGGGAAAACAGGGATCTTAAAATGGAAGGTCCATCTGCCCCAGCTGCTGACTTGACAACTGTGCTGCTGGAATCAGCCGTGTGCCTACGGGGAAGAAGGAAAGGCTGAAGGAAGCCGTGTCCTCGATCCTGCTCGCAGCTCACCAGAGAGATGCTCTGCTCACTCGTGGCTCCCAGGTGTTGCGAGAGCTCTGCCCATGTGCTGCTGTCTGGGGGGTTTTCCTGAGGGTGTTTGCTGTGGTGATGTGCTCTGGAGAGCTGGCACCATGGGCCCAGTCGCTGCTCCCACTTGGCTGCAGCGTTTCTCCTGCCCTGGCCAGGCACAGAGGCTCATGGTTGTCAGGGGCACCTGGGGACTTCACAGCAAGCAGCAGTGGTTATCCCAGAGATCAGAAATCCTGGGGGAAAGAGCGATTTGCTGTCAACAGTGCTGACGGTGGCTTTTCAAGTGCCTTTCAAAACTACTGAAATGACCTCCTCAGCTGATAGCTGCCGGCCCCTGGCTGCAGACTGCAGCCACTCCAGTCCCAGAGGAGCTGGGTGGGTCCCAGGCCGGGGTTGGTGTCCTGTCAGCCAGCTCTGGTGGCAGCACAGCTGCTGCCCTGCCCTCAGCCCAGGGCAGGAATGGCTGCAATGCTGCGGGGCAGGAATGAGCTGCTTTGGCAGATTTGTCCTCAGGGAGCAGCTCGGACGGTGCTTGGGTCAAAAATACACAGGCATCTGATTTCAGGATGATTTTAGGATCCAAGTATTTGGCTGGTTCTGGATGTGAAGATTTGGGCAGGTTTTTCCCTGGTGACTTGGCTCTGTGCAGCTCTCTTGGATTCACAGCTTTCCTGCAGTTTGCCCAGGTGTAGGACTGTGCTGGTACTGATTTATTCTCTCACTGGGGCAGGCCTGGTCTCATGCTCATGCTCCCCAACAATAGATGCCCTTCCAGATTGGGGCAATAAATACTAACCTGGCCTGTCCCTGGCCCTAAACGTTAAAAGCAATTTTTGCTCCAGATACGTTCACTGCACTCCTTGGCGCGGGGTAAAAGGGGGTTATTTTCCCACAGTCTTTGGAGCATCAGCGCCGGTACTTTGGCTGCCGGCCCACCCCCCAGACACAAAGCAGGATGCAATCAAATAGTTCGAAAGTTTTTAAGCGACAATGAAGTTTTTATACCTTCCAGTATGACATTTGCAGTTGACTTTGATCAGGGATTTGAAGGTGAGATGTGCATCATCATAAAGAGACCATCCCGGTGGGCTCATCAGAGTGGTGATGCTTTTATCAGCCAATAGAAAACCTGGAGGAGCCCGGTGACCAGGAATCTGCTTAACTCGCATCTGGCCCAGCCCAGTTTGTGGCAGGCTGGCTGCTTTCCCATGGGAAAGGAGAAAATTAAGTGAATCAAAAGTTTCGGCATCGTTATTTCAAACTACCTGTAGTTCTTCCATGTGAGGATTGGTGTTTTCATTGCCAGGGCTCCACAGGGAACCTGCAAGTTTTTAATTTCATTTTAGTCTCTAATAGCTGTGTGAGTGGTGGGTGAGTACATACCACACTGGTACCTAGTTTTTCCTCATTTCTCACGTTCCTGCTGCACTTTTCGGCTTCTAAGGGTCACAGCTATCAGAGGGGCCTCTACTGGAGTGAGTCTGGAATGAATTTGATAAATGATTCCTACGAAGGCATGACATGAACACACTCATTGCTGCAAGTGTTTCCTTAACCACTGCTCCCTTATCAGCATGAAAAACAAGTATGTAGAGTATCTTGGGCAAATACACTTGTGCAGATGCTGGGAGAGCTACAAGCCTTATCAGCAAACGGGTTCAGTAACATTTGCAATTCAATCCACTTGGAATGGCTGTCAGTAGAATGCTCATCTTTCCCGAAAGCACTAGGCTACCCCTGCTAACTCCAGACCTCTCTGAGACCACATCAAAATCTGTTGCTGTGACAGTGTCCATGGAGACTTCCCACTCTTTTGTGCCCCACTGAAGAACTAGGAACATAAAAAGCAGGACAAAGCAGATGCTGCCCAGCTAAACAAATCTGTCCTTCCTACCCACAGGGCTGGGCTGCAATATTTCTCTTACAGAAGTGATATTTACTAGGAAAAATGAGCTAATGATCAATGGCTGTGCAATAACACGCTGATGTAAATAAAGAACCTGACATGAGAAGTGGACACAGAGTAATAATCACAGGCTTTGCTTGTATCCATGGGGATGAGCTGGAAACCCATGTCTGTGCTCACAGAGAGCAGGACAGTCCATCTCAGCAGCAGGGCCTCATGTAGGGGAAGTTGGCTGCTAGGAACCATGGTGAAGGATCTCTCTTGGGCTGTCAAGCAGCTGCCACAGAATGCTGTGGTTCACTCTGAACCTGGGCTCTCAAGGAATCAGATCTTAATTCTGGAAAAGATGACAATATTGGTGTCTGTAGCCTCCATGTTTGTATTTCTGAAGGCTCTTCACCATGGAACCTACTCCTCCTTGGCAAATTCTCACCCCAACAAAAAAGGTCAAGCATTGAGACTATGAGTAAAGAGCCTCAAGTTTCTGTGACCGAGGAGTGGTATTTGGAGTTGGGGGCATTCCCCATGAAGGATATGCAGCAGATCTTGCTACTTCAGCTTTGGACAGATCCTGGATAAGACATGGAACACTGTTGCTTTAAGCGGAGGTCAGAAGATTGCTACCAGACTGGAAGGTAAGAATCTTTCTGGAAAGGAGGGCAGTAAAATGTCATAAAATGCAGTTCCAAGACCTTGATTTGTAGGCACACAGTTTGTGGTGATTGGGAGTGGGGCTGCAGCCCAGCCTCATCCCCAGTGGGCACAGCTGTGAGAAGCAGGTGAGCAGCACTGACAGCAATGAGCCATGGAGTGCCCAGGTGCACCCAGCAACCACCAAAGGGAACAGAGGGCACACAGGTGCAATGTGTGAACACGAGGGGATAAAAGGTTGGGCTAAAGAGCCAGAAGGGTTAATGCTTGAAGCCATCTGGAGTGGTTTGCTGTTAGTTTGTATGGGCACGTGCTTGAAGCCTTCTGATGTGGTATGGTGTTATTCTGTTTGGGCAAATGCTTAAAGCCTTCTGAAATTGTATGGTGATACTGTATGTGTTGTGGCTGTCTCAATGGTGATATATGCTGTGACACTCATTAGCATTTACTGATTTTTGACCTCAGGATAAACAGCATGGATATGCTAACAAAACTGTGGAGGATGCAAATTTGGGAGCTATCCTCAAACATGTGAGGACCAGAGCATCTTGGAAAACTAACTGAATGGGCTGGAATGAAAAGAACAGGGTTCAGCTGTGGAAAAAGGAAAGGAAGTACTGAAAGGACAGACATTTAGAGTACAACTATATATAGTGATAATACTGTGACTGGGTTTGGATGTAGTAATTAGGATTCACTGTGCAGAAATGCATGAGGGAATCCCACCTGGCCTATCAGACAGACAGCAGGCACAGAAAGGCTGTTCCACACATAGCCATGCAAACCAGACTGGAGCCATGGCAGCACCAGCCAGTTTGCATCTCCTTTGCAGGAATCAAAGTTTGTTACACATGGCAGGGTTTTTAACTTCTCCCATGTGTCAATAGAAATCCTGAGGAGAATGAACTGCTGTCACATGGGCTGGATGCTTTGCTTACTGCAAAGAGGGCTAAAAAAGAGACTCAACTTTTGTGCCATCTCAGGCAACATTTTGGAGAGTGCTAATTGTACATTTGATTGTGTTATTCCAAGAGGGCAGGATCCTCTGAGGACTGGCCTTTGTGGCTCTAAAATGTGTGCTAGGCAAGCAGGACAGATCCAGCCCCGAATGAAGGAAGCTTATCTGCATGTGAGGATCTTAATACTGTGTTCCCAGCAGAGGCTTTGTGGGGCTTACCTTGGCTTCACGCTGAGCTGCAACACCACAACCGATGACTTCCACCATGGAATTTGGTGTATTCTCTCCCTCTTCAGGCGCCCAGTTTGCCAGGAACAGAAAACCAACTGAGAGGCAAAACTCGGGATTGTCTGGATTGTATGCTGTGAATTGTGGAGGCAAGAAGTTAGGTAAGACATGTCCCTTCCCTGTGTTCCCTGTTGGTGCTTCTCTCCCAGTTCTGGAGCCAGACAAGCCCCCTGTGGAGCTGGAGGCAGACAGGAATAGTGCTGTAAAATCCCCTGAGCTCAGCTCTGACTGAAGCATTAGTGGTTTAAAGCACAAATTTGTCAGAGTCATCAGAGCATGCAGATTTGTGAGATGATGTAAGCAAATCCCAAGGGATACTGTGCTATCCCTGCATTATCCTGGGACACATAGCCTTGCCTGTTAGCAGCAAAACCCTTTATGTTTGGTTCAGTGGACTGTTGGAGAAGCTGTTTTGGTAACATTCTCTCTGAGACACTAAACACTAAAGCCAATCCATTGCTTCTGCTTTAGGGTGGCAGAAACCCAGTCCAGGGTGCAACACAAGTGGTGTGAGCCAGGGCCCTTCATCCCTAGCACGTCCCCTAAAACCTATCCCAGGGAGAAAAAATTGAAAGGCCAGAAGAACTTGGAAATTGCTGCCTTTCAAAACTGGCTGTGTGTAATTTCTCTTTTGCCTGCTAAAGCTGGGATCTTCCACATCAATTGCTTCTGCAAATCATGCCCCAAACAGGCCTGGCCCCCTTCCATGCCGCTCTTATTTGCATTCCCTGAAACACGAGCTCCAACAATTACATCCTTTATACTTGCATACACCTTCTGAATGCTTTTGAGCTGATTGCAAATGTCAGGCTGAGTGGTGAAGTACAGGGGATTTGAGTAGATCAGTCTACCTCAGATGTTTGAAGAAGAAGAAATCACTCTGGGCTAGATACTGTCCTGATACACATCTAAGTGTGCTGGCACTGAATAGTGCAGTGGTCTAGAAATTTTCAAAAAGTGATTTTCAGTCCTGTCTTGTCACTCCCCTCACCGTAATTTGAGAAGGCACACCACACAGTCTGTCACTGCATTCTGCAGACATCAGGTAATGCAGGCAGGAGATAAGGATCATGTAGCCACACCAGATTTTGGATGCTTATGCCTCTTCCTGAACTCATGGATCTGCAAAATAGGGATGGAAAACTTGCAAAGACTGAAATACCTGCTCCTTTTATCTCTGATCTCAAGGTAGAATGCAGATGTAGAACTAGAATGTAGATGTTCAGAGTGAATCTAGCTAAATTCTTTTTTTCTGCTACTGAAATGGTTTCAGCAGTACAAGATTTTAGCAAGGACAGCATTGGTTTCATGCTCCCCAGTTCAGCTTCATGCTTCAGAGTGTCTGTTTTCAAAGATTACTGTTCATGCAATGTCAACCAAGTCACCATCACCTCTGCTGGCATGTGGAAAGTGTCAGTGGCAGCACTTCCATCCCCTGAAGCTATCTTCTTCCTGCTGCCCTGTATCCCATTATCTCTGTGCAGACATTCCTTGTGTTTACCTGCCACGTTCCTGCCCTGCAGGCCGTTTCTACAGTAATTCTCCCCAACAGAGCAGCTAAAATCAGGTGCAACCTCAGTGCCTGTGGTAATTATGTTTGAAGGTTAATGTTTCATAAAAATATCAAAGCATTTCTGCCCCTCAGCCCATGATTTTGGTAGAAGCCAGAGATTTTTTTCTCATTTGTTGTGGTCTAACAGTTACATGCTTGGCAGCTGGATGCTTGTTTCTACCCAGGGTTTAATCTACCTGATAGAACTTTATTAAAATATGAACTGTGGGTGTGGTAATCTTTTGGAAGGTCAGGGGCTCTGAAATGGCTTTTTCTCCCTGAAAATTCCCCTGAGTGCTAAAGCAATATTTGGAGCTCCAAGTACATCAGGCTGTAGTTGGCCAAAGATTTAATGAAACGCCAGAAATGAGGTGCTTGTGCTAATGACTAAATGGCAAACCCCAAAATATTTATCTTCTGGTTTTGCTATATGACATAGCAAAGAGAAGACTGAAATAATAACTGTTCTAGCTGTAAAGTGAACCCTTTTTGTTAGAAATTTGCTTGTCATGTCTCTTGCAGATTTTGTTTTCCCTACACAGCCTGGGAAAAAAAAAACACCTTCCATAGAAATAAAATTCCTGCACTATAGAAGTACTTTCAGTTGACAAAAATCTCCTAAACCACCACCAACACTACGCAGAAGGTGGGGAGATGGGCACAGATGGAGGGAGGGTTCACAAACTCCATTGGCATTGCATTTGTGCTAACAAGGGGTCAGATTTTGAGGGGTTTGATGATAAAATGCCTGCTAAATTCATATGGAACAGAAGCAACCACCTTTTCTTCACTTTCCTCCCTCTTCCCAGACTGGCAGTGGTAGGTGTATGCTAGAGCCTCCATGCATTGGCTACTTCCCTTTCTCCTGCAAGTGAAACCATTGCTGTGCTTTACTCAATGCATTGTACAAGTTGTTGCTGCATATAAAACTAGTTTGATCTGGGATGAGCTGAAAAATTAAATAACTGCTACAAAATACCGTGAAATTCTGGTTTTACAAGATAGATTTTGCGTGGGAGAAGGAAAGATGGCTGCATTTTTTTTATGTTGTTTGTGTATCAGTTCCAAGCCTTAATTGATGAATGTGATATAGTTTGATAGCTAAAAATATCAAACCAGTTTTGTGGTGAAAATATTATTAAAATGAAAATAAATATGGGCCTCTCTACGTAGGTGAGAGAGTACACACAAGGGAATGCTTGAAGTGAACAGGTCTGGATGCTTTTCAGACTGGAAAAAACCCACAGCTTTGCTTACGTGCAGCACACATTGGTTAAAATATATTTCAACTTTTGCATATGTTTTTGAGTATTTAGCTAAAAATGAGGCACTGCATCTAATTAGAATCTCAAAACTCACAGACAAATGCTACAGGCTCAACACTTTGAAATGTAAATAGAACCACAGTAAAGATACTGATATGGGAGGATCAGTATGATATGAGGGTAATAAAGAGGTAAAAATATGACACACCTTCTGAAAAGTTGAGGAAGAGCACCTGGGGCAGGTAGGAAGGCCCAGAGCAATGATGAGAACTAGAATAAAGGGCTCCAACATTTTACACAGGACTTGAGTCTGTCTAATCCAGAACCTGCTCCCCAGAGTCACAAAGAGGCATTTCAGTGCCACCCCAAAGCATCCTGGATGACAGGGATACTGAGGGGGTTTTGTGGTGGGTGAAGAGACGGTATTTGCCTGAACCTCACTCGTCACAAATTTGTGCCTTACAGCCTGAAAGTTGTTGATGTGTATTTGAGCATTAATTAGGTCAGACATGAACTATTTAATTATTGGCCAACCAACAGAGCTGGGGCTTGCTTTGAATTTCTCAAGGTTCCTGTCATTAAAATTGCAACTTCATTTCAAGAGCCATTCCCTTCTTAAAAACTTGGGCAAGTAAAACATTCCTTAAAAGCATCCCCAATTCTAAAAGTTATTTGCAAGAGTTATATCAGCAAGCAGTGTCTCATCAGAGAAATGTGAAAAGTGGTTAAAGGCAGGCAGGAACATGAGTTAGAAAAGTTTTACATCCTAACGTCTCCAAAAATCACTGCACGGTCATGGTGCTAAGGCCAGCCAGCTGGTTGGTTGTAAAATGGTGAGTGAAATGTTCAAAATTCACAGTTCCCAAAGAGGACGGCGATGGCTGGTGCATATGATCTCAGAGTAACGATTAACCCCAGTTTATGAAGGCACAGACCACAGTGTTCCACTGTGGCCTGGAACACCTCGAGCTGTAAGACGGCAGTGCCCATGCAGAGGCGCCCGGTGCTTCAGCTGAAAAATCCAGTGTGGTGTCCCTCCCTGGTCCCGGAGCAGGGGCAGAGGAATGGTTTGGGAAGCTGCTCACGACCACAGGGTGGAGCTGAAGCCCTTTTAGTTCGTGCCGTTCCTGTCGTAACTTGGCGTTGGCGGAGGAAAGCCGCGGCCCGGGCCGCTCGCAGCCCCTTTGGAGCGCTCATTATCCCGGTGACCTCATTCCGCTCTAGGGGAGGTCAGGGAATGCATTTCGGGGGCTGAGGGTGCTCCAACACGGCACCACACTTGCTTGGATCTCCGTGGCAGACACAGGCACGACTCGTGATGAATTTGTAGCACAGTCATGTGAGATCATCGTTGTCTCTGAGTGCCTGTAATAAAGGCTCTGACCTGAATAAGTGAAGGGAAAACACAGCTGAGAGGAACTTATCGGGGTGAAGAATGTGCATGTCAATAAGTTTTCTTTGTTCCTTTGATTTTGAGTGACAGCACTGGATCCATAAAGGACAAGATGGGAGCTTGGATCTGGGCAGGCTAGGGAAAGTAGGACTTGTTTTGAAAACAAATTCCAAGCAGATGGGCAGAGCAGCGGGAGGGAGAACGCGGTTGTTCAAATCACTTGGTGCTCGTTATTTGTTCCTTGTCCCGTCCTGCTTACTCGGGCTCCAGTTCCCTGTTTTCCACCTGCAACCAGACTCCCCTTATCTCACTGATTCCTCCTCTCGACTGCCCTTTTCCCACAGCTGGCTCGGAGCTGAGCCTGATCTCCTGACGGCTGGCCACGTGTTGGGGACTGTTTCAGAGCCTTCTGCCCTGTCCTGGAGGGTGCCCGATGCCCAGCCAAGGCGGCACTGTGTCTGTTTCTTGCATCTCCTTGAGGAGCAGCTTCCTGAAGTGAGCATTTTGGTGGTTGGGAGCTCCATTTCATAATCCTCGTTGAATTTAGCTACGGTGGCTGAAGGTCTGCATGCCTACAGCCCTGAGAGCAAAACCATCTCCTGTGGGTAGAGCAGAATCCAGCCGGGCCTGTGGCTCCAAGCTCTAGTCTTGTGAGGGTCAGCTGTGCCAGGAAAAGTTGTAGGTGTAGATCTACCACTGGTGACCAGCTGTGCTTTTGCTACCTCGATTTTGTTCAGGCCATGGAAAGACACATTGCCAACAGCTGTGACCATGGATGACATTCCCATAGCAAACAGCTGTGTCCAGTGAAGACCTTATTCTCCTCTTGTACTTGTTATGGTTCTACTGGAGGCTGCAGTCCCCTTTACATGCCAGCAGCAGAGACTGTGCCCTGCCCCACCCCAGGTGAGATTTAAAGTGCTGATGAAAGTGGTTGCAGCTCACACGTCCAGCCTTTTCTGAAGTGTGAGAATGCTCACATGTTTCTGGGGATAGCTCCCAGCTGGCAGGTGCTGATGGGCACCTGTGAAGCAGAACATCTTGAGCCAGCTCAGCCAGAAGTGCTGGATGAGGATGTCTGTCATTGGCCTCGGGAGACTGGACAGCTAATCCAGCAGAAAAGCTCTCCCTGTTGGCCACATTCTAATAGGAGCGGACACAGCTCTGCAGGTACAGATACAGCTGTGGAAATATCCCTTGTTCTCACTTTTGAAATACTTCTGGACATTTTTAAGATGTCTGAAGTTTTCCTGTAAGTCAGTAGCTCCCTGTCAGACCCCATCACCAGTCCCACCTCCCCTCTCCTCCTCGCTTTGTCTGTGTAAACCCATGTCAGAATCCGCACACCCAGTGCTCCCCTACTCTTGATGGCTTCTGGCTCCAGCTGGCACCACTCTTGAACACATTAAAGGAGTAAGACATCCGTGGTTTTGGTCCCTATTTCCCCGGTATATAACATAATGTATCATTAGGCCATGGTATCAAATGCAAGTGTAATACAGCTTATGGATTGAAACTGGTGGAGGGATCTTCCAATACCATAAAAATGCTTGGATGTGAGGGTGCTGATGGGATTGTAATCTTTGCATCTATTCCCTGACCCAGGTGATGATGAAAAGGGATAATTATTACATTCATTAATAATTTAGGAAGCTAAGCAACAGCACCTGGAAATTAGGTGTCAATTTTGCAGGATTTCCACAGAATGAATAAGGACAAAAATAGGTCAGGTGCAGTTATACTTTTATCATTTTGAAGAGAGGAAGGAAATATTTTTAGCAAGAAGAAAATGCTTTCTCTCCTGGCTCTGCAGCACAAGTAGGTGCCCGTAACTGATGAGGTTTCTCACACAGGATTGCTCCAGGCCTGACAGGTCGCTGATGATCTCCCCAAGCACTCACAGGAGCTGGTCTGTGTGTTCCTGTGCTGGCAGTCTCTCTGTGAGGATTTCAAGAGTCATCTTCATTTTCTCCTTTTGGCTCAGAGGGTTTGCAGTTCCACAGGGCTGTCTGCCATGGATTGGTGTCATTTCTGAGTCATTTTCCCAAGCCAGGTCTTAAAACACTATTTCTTATAATTTTTTTCTCTGAAAAAGAAAATATGTGAGCAATTCTCACATAATCCTCTCTATGAGACAAGGGTGTGGTAGTTGTATGGAGAGCTTGGGCTGATACACAGTTGTAAAGGCTGGGAGAGATACAGCTCTGAAAAGGGTTGGAGTGCTGTGGTTCGTGCTGTCCGTTCTGCTGCAGCTTTTATTAGCTCTGAAATAGTTCTCTCTTTCGGTTTTTAATTCCCCCATCTCCCTTCAGGCTGACAGTGTGAATCGTGGGTATTCAAAGTTGCTTTCAACAGAGCATTTATATTGTTTATCTTTAAGAGTACTATTTAAAATGCAAAACTAAATTGTGACATTGGGTGTGCATCTCTCAAGAGTGATCCTGTTAGAAAGGAAAACTTACATTTGTAAAAATATATTACAATTCTAGCTAAGGAAAGACCACTTTTCATATTAAATATGTTTAAGTCACACCACTCAATTATTTTCCAGTATACAGCAGCACAATATGGATATAGCAGCCAATTAATTGCTCTGCCTTATGTGCTAATTTTTTCCTGGATAGCTTGAGGACCTCTGCACCTGTTCCATTAGTGATTTGTGCCCGTGGGCCTGTTGTGGTCAAACCATGTATTACCAAACAACTTATTACCAAAACAGAAGCCACATGCCTTCCTCACTGTGCATTCATCTCTGCACGAGCAGCACATCCATCTCTGGAAAAGTAGTTGGGAGCCCCTCACAGGACACAGCAGACTCATCTTCTGATCAGTTGGATTTGTTTTTATGCACCTCAGGTGTTGACAAGTGACTTCTCTTTTTTCAATCCCACAACACCTGAGCAGTGTGAAGCTTGTATTTATTTAGGTGCGTGTGAGGTGAGTATTTCTCCAAACACAGCTGGTGTTAGGAGTGGTATTGATGTAGTAAGTTTTTACTCTTTATGTAAAAAAGGATGGCACAGTGACTGTAACTAGAGAGCTCAAATGCAAATAAGTGTGAAGACAGAGCAGGCTCAGAAGGTAGGCCAAGTCCTATCATCTTTCCTTTCTAGGGTACAGTTTTCCTGGGGTAGAAGAGCACATCACAGAGGGTTTTGCCCTCTATCCCATCACCTAAACCAGTGCAATCCGTAACTGCATCAGGAGTAACTTTCCCCAGCACTGATAAGCTTGGGTCACTTCATATGTCATGTTTGAGCTCATGGTATCACCTTGTGTTTCAGAAAGATATATTCTAAGTCATATTTCTAAAAACACCCATTTTTTTCCTGCAGCTTTAGGTTTTCAATGGGGGATTATAAGGTGTTAGAAGCTGCTGTATTTCCACAGCTGGTACATTCTTTTCCAGCCTCAGTTCTGAGCAGCAGGAAGTGTTCTACATTATAGAAACCTCAGTTTTATGTAAAGCTGGTGGGCAGGATTCCTGCTGGATGGGTCCCAGCACATGAGTGTTTAAAATGATAGAGATCTTAGTGTTGCTTTCTTTTTTTTTTTTTTTTTAACCATAATGTTATTTCAGTGCTTTTGTATAAAATTTATGATTCTGAGATGCCTTTTTTTAAGCTTCTAGAGAGTTCAACTTTTACAGCTTCTCTGTTGAGAAGGATGTACTGGAATTACTCTTTATCCAGAAATATCAGTATTCCCACTTGGCCCTGTGAAGGAACACCCAGTATTGGCTGGTTTTATTGCAGTGAAACTATAAACATTATTTATGTTTTATTATAGGAATCAAACCATTAATTCATCTGGGCAATGTCAATATTTTCTTAGTAAAGTCTCATTTTAGCATTTGGTCAACCTCACTCCGTAGGTTAGCTTTCAGTGCCAGCAGTGTTTACATAATACATAAATGCACTGGTACCTGTAATAATGTTGTGTTTTACTTCCTGAATTCATTATAGGTTCTTAAGCACTTAATCAAATTCCTTCGGATTATCTTGTGCATCCTCTTCTGCAGGCAGGTTTGTATACCAATTTGATCATCTTTATCTGGGGAGTGCTTTTCACCTGAGCACATATGGGACTATTTGTTCTGCTCTTACAAATCCCGGGGAGTTACATGTGCTCTTGGGAACGTGGCTTGCCACGTGCTCACATTCCAAAGACTATTAGGGTTTCTTTTGTTTTAAAATAGACCCCCAGTAATATTTTATACTCTTGATACAATTACTTTGCCTTGCATTTCAGTAGCTGTATTTCAGATTTCAGTTCATTCCTCTTTATTTCTTTACATAGTTATAAAACTTTCTTTTTTTTTGCTTTTTTTTTTACTCTTTTAATTTGTAAACACTTTAGGATACCCAGGAAAAAATGCTTTTTACTATAAAGAGAACTTGTTCTGAATGTATTTGTTTTGGTCTTAAATTCCTTTCCAATTTGTAGTGAGTGCAGTGCATTACTGCACATTACTGGCTCTTGGCAGGCCTGACACTGAACCCCTTGTACTGCTCCTTTTCCATGCGTGACCAAATTTTTGTGACTTCCACTGCAAAGAAGATCTTTTCCCTCTGTTTAGCTACCCTTACATTCTGCCTGCATGCACTGGTATGTGTTTTTAGCCAGGTACACTGTCTTTCTCCTGGTTCTCGTTAGATACGTTTGATTGTCCAGCTTGCCACCGCATCAGCAGTTTCTCCTGAAGTCTGTCTGTGGCAGGATCAGAGCCAACAGGAAATGTGACATTGTACGTGGTACTTTGAACATTCCTGGAGACCTTAACCTGTTTATTAAGAAACTTGTAAGATATGAATGTGTAAGGAACATGAATGTATGTGTTTAAATTTGCACAATACCTTGTATAAATGAGAAAAGTGGAAGAGAAAAATATCCATTTTAAAGTCTCATTACTTTCAGATAACCCATTTTATCAAATTCTCTGTCCTGTGATATTTTTGAGGTGTCAGACTCCTCTCTGTCATACAAAGGGCATGCAGCTGGCAGTTTACACATCTTGTATTGAGGTGGTGACTGCTGGCAGTACTTCAGGTTAGATAAACAAACATGGTCTGTTCATGTGTTTTAAAATGTATAAAATCCAGCAAACAATTAAGACAAATTGTTGACTTCACATTAATGATCTGATAATGTAGAAACAGAGACTTTTTTGGGTTATGCAGCTTTTATCTGTCATTATTTTTATCTCCTGTAAGCAAGGGGTCCAGATTTGAGTTCATGGCAAATACAGAACTAGCCAAGCAAATATCCTTTTCTGCAACACAAAAATCCTCTTTTTTTTCCCTGAGCACCAGTACATCCTCTAAGGCTGTTTGTAGCTGCAGCTGCATAGCAGACCTAGAAAAGGGCTGATACCATACAGCTGGGTCAAAGCCTTTGCATTACCATGCAGGTTTAAGGTCATCTAAAGGCCTAGTCTTACTGTGTTATGATACCACGTTCTGAGTCTTCTTTGTTGCTGTGTTTCATCTATCTTTTGTTTAAAACATATTTTATTTTTTAAAAAGAGTGTGCAATTAAGAAATCTTTGTGTTTCTAAGGGAGATTGGTGCTGTCAGAAGACCCAATACCCATCCTGATTTTGGGCCAAGCTGTCATGGATGAAACTCCAGGGAACACCACTTTTGGATCAGGTTTAGAGGTGCTTGGATGTTTTTCTGTTTTTATAGATTCCAGGTATGTGAATCAGAACTTTGTGCAGTTTTAATTTGGATTTAAAAATGCAGGAGAAATGAGATAAAGAATCTTCTTCCTATTATTCATGATTGTACTTTTCTCTATAATAAGCATTGAAATCTGGATTAAACCAAACTGGAAAACTCACAGGAGTGACCCACATAATGTAAAATTCATTCTGCCCTTCCAAGTTAAACATGGTGTAGTCCCAGTTGTGTGGATTCTTCAAGAACCAACTGGATCCTTGGAAATCCTTAGGAGTCAGGTGTCTGTGAAACCTGAGCCAGATGAAGCATAGTAACCCACATGAGGGCTCAGAGTCTGGAAGAAAAAAAAACAGCAGCAAATTCCTTCCAAATTTGAACTGTTGGCTCTGTTAGCAGTCAGAGGAGGCAAGTGCAAAAGACATTGGTTGTGAGCTTCTGTGGCAAAACTGCAAGGAGTGTCAGTCTTCACTGTCGTATGACTTGAGAACATTTAGATTCCTCTTTCCTGACCCTTTTGTGAAAATATTGGAAAATTTTATAACTTCACAAAAAAAAAGCTGCAAAATCCATGCACGGTTTTGTTTCTTTCTGGTAACGCTAGAATAAGAAGCCAGGAGTTGCCAGGTGTTTTTGCACAGTTTTGGCAGTGTAATGGCCACATCCATTCTGTAGCTGGGTGCATGCTCAGCCCAGGACAGGTCTGGGCCTGCTTGGGAGCCTGGCCGTGCCTCCAAAGCTCAGTGTTTACACCTTGGGAATAAAGCTGTGTTGGAGCTCTTGCACAGCAGCAGAGCACTTTAGATCAGGCCTGGGCTGTTCCTCTGTCAGCTGCTGCCCAGACCATGGCAGACATCCCAGCTGCAATTCCTTTCTGGTGGAGGTGTTTTCACTTCCACTGCAACCACTGCAAAGATGCCAGGTCGGAAGTGGAGTTTGGCAGCAGCAATCCTGCCCAAGACCCTCGAGTACCACAGGATAAAGCCAAGCAGTTGTAAATAGTTGTTCTTTTTGGCTGCAGAAGGATTCCCCAGGTGTCTGGGGAGCTTTGGAAAGGGTACAGCTGTGTAGACAGCTGGGATTACCCTCATTTCTCTGACACAGGAAAGGGCATGGCTGGAGAACTGCTGCATTCTGCAGATGCCGTGTGGACACTGCAGCTAAAACAATTTAAATTTGCTCCTTGGGTCCCATCTGCTGTCCAGGACACAAGGAATCAAGTAATCATTGAGACTGGCCTGTCTGTTGTGTGGGCACATACAACAGACATGGGGCAACGTGGCAGGGCTGGATCAGGAGTGTCTAGACAAGCACTGAGCTGCCAATGGACTTGGTGTGCTCAGATTTTGCTCAGCAGGGTGGCTCTACAATGCCAAGGGGTTCAG
The DNA here is from genome assembly GCF_031753505.1 of Anomalospiza imberbis. NCBI lineage: Eukaryota > Metazoa > Chordata > Aves > Passeriformes > Viduidae > Anomalospiza > Anomalospiza imberbis. Next base: position 4,043,713 of record NC_089689.1, on the reverse strand, counting down.
AGGTGGAAAATACTTCCTTGATGTCCAGCCTGCTTCTCTGAGCAGAGGAAAGTGACACTGAAGGGACAGCTCATTGGGTTGCCCAGTGAAATGCAGTTGCATCAGATTGGAGACACTCTAAATCTGATGGTCTCTTTAATAAGCTCAAAACCAATCAACACTTATGGAATTGGGAAATTATTGGGTTAACAAAATGATGCATTATCTGTGAGACAGTTCTGTTGTTTGGAGTCCAAGTACTATTTGCATTTATTTTCTGGCAAACATTATACATTGTCATAGATAATTCTTCCATTTGAGTGTTTCAAATGTGTCTGCCTTGCTTATTTGTACCACAAAACCCCTAGCTGAAAATGAAAATTATAAAAAAAAATTGTGGTGGCTTACAGAGTGACCTGCAAATGTAGTTGGGTATGCCCACATGTCTTCCAGAAGTGCCACAATACAGATCATCAACTGCTACTTATGTGATGGTACATATAATGTATAACTAGCCAAGTGCCTTGTTCCAAACTGAAATGAAATGGATTAGATTAAACCACCTCACTGACTATCTTATTTTACTGTATTGAATAATACAAAAGTTACAGTTATCACTAGCAGTTGTCTTATGGGAAATCCTTTTGTGAAAAGGGTATTAATCAGAATAATTGTATTAAAGACAACTTACTGAGAAAATTATTTGGGTAATTTCCAAAAGAGTTAATGTGAAGGAAGATTTCTTTGAACTAAGATTCCATAGATTTTAACTTCCTAAAAATTATGTCATTTTCCCTGTCCCACTTGGAGGAACTTATTTCAGACAGTCTTCTGTTCTAATGTGCAGATTTTGTCTCTTGGTTAGAGATGCTTCATGTCCTGATGACTCCTGATACTGTTCTCAATGCATGTTTGAAAGGTTCTGTATTTTTCTTTTCCATAGGGTTGTATAGAAATGAGTAGTCAATTAAAAATGTACATGCACTGAGTTGTATGTATGCATAAAATCCACAAGCTTAGAGTATATTTCTTTATTTTATGTTTGGTGAAAGAGGCACACACCTCTGTTTTGCTTAGAATGCTTTTTACTGAAGTAATTTCTCTCTTCAGTATCATATTAAAGTCTGTATTTCCAAACTCTTGACCTAAGCAAAAAAGCATTAGCTGTTTGTCACACAGTTACCAATCTCACTGAAATGCTTGAGATCTGGGAATAAAAGGCCTCAACACAGCTGTGTTGAAAACAGCACAGAGGTTTTTTTCAAAGGGCTTCACTTGCAAAATTGGTGTTCTTGTGACCTCTGAGATCTGGCTGCTATTACTGAGTTCAATTCAAGGTTTCTTATATCTTAAAGGGTTTTAGTAATACAGGGTTCTGATCCTCACTTTTGTTCTCCTTTTGCACTGTATTACAAGAGAGGCTCTGGAGAACAGGCCTGCAAGATGACAGTTGATGGCAATTGACAGCCAGTTGAGGCCCCAAGTCCCTTGGGTGACTTGCTGTCACTGGTGAGGCTCCAGCCTCAGATTTCCTACCCAGGACCTCTCAAGACAAAATGTTGATCACCTCATTTAATCACCAAACCCCACTGCCGTGCTGCTGATGTGGGTAAAGCAAAAGGAGTTTATGTGCTTGGAGGTTGTTTTTTCCTAGTTTGAAGACTGTGACTTTCTTTCACAGGAATCACTACAGGGTTTTGAGAAGTTAGTTTTAAAATGCCTGTTGACATTTCAAGGATGTTCACGCTACACTGATGCCGAGTTTCTGCTGAACATAAAACTCTGTGTTAATACCTTGTGACTTCTGTAGTGTCGTAAATCTGCCACCTGGAGAAACCATTCTGTTGCTGTTCCTATTGGTGTCATTAGGTGCGCTCAGCGGGGCGGGTGACACCGAGTGGCGCTCGGTGTTTTCCAAGGGAGAGCCTGATGGAACACGCTCTCAGGCAGGAGCCGGCGTCAGGGCGAGCATTAGGCAATGAGATGTGACAGTGGCTGTAATGCCAGGATATCCCTGTGCAGGCACAGGGAGTTGCTGGGCACTGTGCTGGTAGCCCGACCTGACAAATGGTCTGTTTCCTGACAGCCTTTCTCTGTATACATAAAAAAAGCTTCAATGTAAATAGGCAGGAGCAGAGCTTTCTCAAAAACTCTCACAAATTTTAATGTCAGTGATTTTTTTTCCAATTTTATCTCACTCTTCAGTAAGTTCCAGGGTTTTCCAGGGATTTTTTCTTTTGATCAATCAGAAGAGACAAGGGAGCAAAATTAATAATTAAAAAACCTGTGGAAAGTACCTTGACACTGTAAGTGGAGGGGAAAGATGATTGCAAGCTACCTCACAATTCTAAGACTACCCCCCCCCCCAAAAAAAAAAGTCTTTATTTGCAAATTTCCTGAATTTGGAAGCTCTGCAGATGTTGCAAAGAATGGTAAAGAAAACGGCAGTACTGTTCAGCAGGAGTCTTTTGCACCTTTTAATTGCTTGACATAATGTGGATAGCAGACACTGCTGCTCTGGGAAGCATCTCTTCCACATCCATAATTTCCTCCCTCTTTGCCTGTGTGTGGGAGGGGGGATTAGTGCATGGCCATATGGGAGGGAGCTCATGCAGAACAGTTTCTTACTGAGCCCTGCTGCAGGAGCCGTGGAGAGCAAAGGGAGCAGGAAATGATGGAGGAGGGGACAGGGCTCCAATGACACTTAATGGAAGGGATGCAGAAATCCCTTGAGGAGATGAGGGGCTGAGGACATGGAGGCTTTGACCCTTCCATATGCCTCGCAAGACCCCAAGTGGAGAGGCAGCCTAAGAAATTTATCAATGTGAACTCCTTTTTTGCCTACTTCATAGGATTTTCCACTGGACATGAAGGAGAAGTGTGTGTAGTACTTAATAGGAAACTGAAATGAAGGTTGGCTGGTTGATAGTTCTTGTGTAAATCAGTAGGCTGGATCACAGCTTTATGTTCATAATATATTGAAGTGGAGAAATAGCTGCTTTTAACAATATCAATCCTCCTTCCTGGGAGGCTTCCAGGCGGCCTCCAGGCTCTTCCAAGAGCCTGGAAACTCCAAATATGAAAGGTTGGGGAGGGGGTGGGTTATGTAGGAGCAAGCCAGCACTTTATACTCTCCTTGTTTCATTTATCCAGGATCAAATCCTCTTCCACATTTCTGAGGCAGCTGCAGACTTACTGACCTTGCATTCAATCAGTGACCCACCAGTACTGCTTGATTTAAGAGAGCTGTCCTTAAATCAGCATTCATCTTTCTGGCCAAAACCTCCCCATGGAAAAACCCCAATGCTCGAATGAGCCCCAGCTTTTTATCTATAGAAGGAAATCTCAGAGAATTCTTCAGATTGTCTCAGATCAACAAGAGAGAGAGGTCCTGCTGAAATCTGACATATCCTCTGGGATCTGTGGGAGTCAAGGACAGTTTTCCCCAGGCAGGCAGCTTTTCCAGCCAGCTCCCTAGCTGCATGGTCTTTCTCTGAGACACTACATGGGAACTGTGCAGAAGAGATAATATGGTCCCCTGCCAATTAATTTTTCCTGGCATGTTTCCATGGGCCTGAAGAGCAGAAAACATGTGAAGAAGTAGGAGGGAAGATCTGGTCCTGTGTGTTTTCCTGAAAAGCTAGCTCTGTTCCACACAGCCACTAGTAGTTCTCTCCCTTTATATTTTTCCTAATAAAAAGAGAAGCATAAAGTAACTTAATTGTTTTCCTAAGGATGTTTTCTAAGCTATTATGCATATTCTGTTACTGCTTTTCAAGTCTTGCCTGTTTTATCGCACAGTGGCATTTTTATTCCCTTTATTCTCACAGGTCAGTAGACCAGCTAGGAAGTCAAATTGCCCTAATTCTGTTCTGCTTACAAAAGATAAGAGCTGGGAACTGGGTAATATCTTCTCAGTGTACTTCTGTAAGCATCCATCCAACCTGCTGCCTTTCCTCCATGGCTCATTGTGCAGCAATTGCTTGAAATACCTGTCTCCAGTTACTTAATAGAAAGAAACCAGCAAAAGAGATTTATTAAACTGAAAGGGAAAAGTCTTGAAAGATGTTTCCTACCTGTAGGGATCCAAACATAAGCACTTAAATGGGATTAGAGGATACAAGGGAGAAAGAGATGACCTTTTTTCTAAGATCCTATACGTTCTTTTTCCAAATATGCAGTGACATAAATTTCACATATGCACATGCTTATTCCCTCTGCCTCCAAGCAAAGTTGATGCAGTCTGACTTTTTAATAATGTGTTATAAATAACTGGTCATAAAAAACCCAAATACTAAAAGCAAGGCATAATGAACCTGAACTTTATGTAAAATAGATAAAGGAGAGAAATGTCTCTAGTGAGTGATCAGTTTATGCTGTGAAGCATCACCAACAGTAAGGCTTGCACTGTCAGCACATTGTTATTATACATGTATGTGTCTAACCATTAAAAAAATCTTCCAAGCTCTTTGTTTCCTTTGCTGAACTATTTGTTCTCTGGCACAGAGATCCAGAGCCAAAGTATGTTGCATTAATATGCATCTAAAGAGAGTAGAAACTGTCACTACCTGCAGATGTGTGTACCTACAAGTGCATTGGCCTCCTGGTGTCACTGGAGGATGATGATGATGATTAACGGAGGGAAGAAATTTGTCTCTTATTCTCAGTAACATCAATAGGACAAAACACTTAAATACATTATTTCTAGTTTCTCTTGTTTTACAGTCTTTTCTTGTAGTTCTTTTAAATTCTTCTTCATAATCCTCTTTTATTTTTTACATGGATTTTAAGCCAGAAGGCAAAATGCAAAATAGTGTTTAAGCTAAGGACCTATTGCTAAAAATATTATCGTATTTTTCATGTTTTCCATATGCTCTGTTTAATTATATAGTACTTGTATCCTATTCAATTTTTATTGTCATATGCCCATAATTAAGCAAACTGCTTGATTTTAAGTTCGTCTTCTAAAATCTGCTCCCAACACCAAATCTACATTAGATCATACTTCTCTTATCTCAATAAACCCCACCTGAACTGCTGTTGATTGAGACAGAGGTTCCCAAATTCAGTTTGTTTGAACAGTATGCAGAAGTCCAGAAGAATAGTCCTTGTGAAGGACCGTTGGAAAACTCTAATTTCTGACTCAAGTTCAGGATTTGCCTCTTCAGTCTTGTCTTCTCTACTGAAAACTAAGAGTGTGTTGAGGTACATCTAAAACACAAAGCACTGCAGGGCTTCTTTACCCTTCTTCTCCAGGGAGAACAAGATAATAAATTGGTCCAATTTTAGTTGCTGTTTATAATGTGCTGAAAAGTGTCCAGATCACGTGTTGGCAAAAGCGATGTCATAAACTGTGGTATAGAATAAACTACTCCAATCCTACATTATGTCAGAATAATTGGTGGGAAAGTATTTTCTCCTGCAGCTCTCAAAGGATTATTTATAATGAATGTCTAGTTTTTCAGGGTGTAACAATGCTCCTTTGAGTCTCAGGTATGTGTTTTTTCTAATATTACATAGCATGCAGAAGTAGCTGGAGAGGACATTTTAAAGTGATGAACTTAAATTGTAGCAGTGTTGAATGTTTACTTCTAATGTATTTACTGTAGAAAGTATTAACCACAAACTATGAGAAACTCTCTATAGAAATCAGTATCATAGATTAGGTTCCTTGTCCTCTTGAAAAGTAAAAGAAAACCCTGGAAACAGAGATTTCATCCTTTCACAGAGTCATTATAAGTCTTGTTTAGGTTTGTAAGACTCAGATTTCAATATTTAAATAAATCTTGTAATCTTTCCAAGGATTGCAATGGGAAAGGATGCTATGCAAATGATAATTAGCTTATGCATGTCAGGTTTGGCCACAGACTCAATCAGACTTCAGTAAAACTTAAGGTGAACACCAGCTAAAGTACAGCCATTGTATTTTTGAAATTTGCTTGCTGAGTGTACTTTGAAGCCTTTCCAGAGTATACAGGAAAAATCTCTTCAAAATTTCAGAAGTTCGGAAACCATCTCCAGCTGAGTCACATTTATAAACACTGGACTGTTTAGTCCAAATGCTCCAGGTCAGATGATTTTTTTCTCAAGAAACAAGCCTTGCTTCCATACACACTGACTTATTTACTTAAAAAATATATATATTTGTGTGGTTTTATTCATCTATCAGAAGCTATTCTGATGAATGTTAAAGTGACTTTTCAGCATGGGTATTATAAGAATATGAAAATGTCATTATTATTGTTTCTAATTAAAATGAAATTTTGAAAACTCTCCACTTTCCCCATTGTATTTGTATTGGTAAGAAAAGTCTTTCATGCCTTAAGACAGAATTTGGTTCTAGAAACCTGGATTCATTTTATACATGGATTTCTTAGTTTGGGTAGAGAATACTGAAGCATTATGCACGTGTTTTCCTAAATGTTTTCTTTTCCTTTTAATGTAAATTGTCTAGAACAGTATTTGCTAAGTCCTAACATTCAACATTTTCTCCATGTCCTGACTCTGTAACTGAACCCAGTCATCCTGACAATACCTGAGATACACAGGAAAAAACACAGTATTTGGAGTAGCTGAGGCATTACCTTTTTTTGTTCATTTGAAAATGAGTGAGTATACTGTAATCTGGCTTTCTAACTTTCACTGAGGAAGGTATGGAGCAAAACACCATCCATCCACCTATTCATCTAATTCCAGCTGCCAGCAAAGCCCTGGGGCACGCAGCAGCATGGTACCAAAGGGATTACCAGCAGCTCAGACTGACAGACAAGATGCACAGACTGCAGCAGATGATGGCTGGCTGCTCTGCTTATCCCAAAGGTATTCCCAAGACAATAGTGTAAGTTGTTCTGAAAACGCTGGCTGTAAAACAATGCGGTTTGTCTATCTTAGTAATTTAAGCAATGGTGTTTATTGACTCTAAAGCTGAACTGCCTGAACTCTCACATCCTTCATAGCAAAGGCCTCCAGCAGTGCAAGGCGTTTAATGGAGCTGCATCTATTTATACCAGTAGAAATTATAGGCCTAGATTTTCAGACAAGGATTATTACCTGTGGATAAAAAAGCCGTGGTAAATTTGCCTTCTTATGCATTATTTCTGAAAATATTTCACAATGTTTAACAAACAGTACAAAAAAATCTCGTTTCCCATCTTTGCAAGCAGTAACAATTATAATGGTAGGGGATAGAAGCAGCAGAGTAAACCAACCAAGGGAGCAAAGACTGAAAAGCAGAGTTACCAAGTCCAGGTACTTCCTATGAAGTTCAAGGGAATGATTAGGTGATATCCATAATTTCTTCTATATAGGAGGAAGCAACAACCCAAGAAAATAAATTTAACAAAACTCTTAGAGAAGGGATGAGGCAATTTTTTAGCATGACAGTATTGTCATTGCATCAAGCCTCTCCTGCAAGAAGACGCTCAGTGCATCTCTAATACCTTTCAAGGATTTCAAGGCTCCAAATAAACACTGAGATGGATTATGACTGCCCATTCTGTGGCTACAGAGGGTGATGGATGCAGAGCAAAGTGCTCCCCTAACATGAGGACCAGCAGGCTGCAGTGTTACCCAGAAGGCAGGAGCACAGGATTTGTGGAATTGCTCTTCTTTGTCCTCCTCACACAGAAAAGAGCTGTGGCTCTGTCCTTCCTGCTCCTCCATGTTTGGACAAGGAGAGGTAAGTACAAAGCACATCTCAAAGGAACATAACGATCAAGGCTTCCCACAGTGCAAATAAAGAATTCTAGGAAGTTTCCTTCTTTTTAAAGCAAAATGCTTCCTGATCTCCCCGTGTAACATTACCTCTCAGTGACAATTTGACTGATTAACTGAATGGTAGCTTAATCTGCTCCAAATTTATTACACTCCATAACAAAACTATTTTAATCTATGGGTGCACTGTTTCCTGTTGTACAGTGAGATGTAAAGATTCCTGGGAAGTTTACCTGAGCATCTCACTCATAACATTCCCAACCACAACAATTGAGAGCCAAAGGGGTTGTGGGTTTCGTTTTCCAGTTGTTAAACATTTTGCTCAAAATTTGAAAAATACTTTTTTTCTTTTCCAGATAGCTGTTTAATCACTGCTTGAGGGTGAAAAGAAGTGCATAGGAGCAGATGGCAAGAACACAGGATTTAAGGAGGGGACAGATGTAACCATATTAGGGAGCCTGGAAGATAAATCTCTTGAAATCTTGTGGCAGACGTGATCATTACTTTGTTTACACAGATGAAATATGACATGTTTCAATTAACAGTTGCTGTTGTCCATATTTGGTATCTTTCCCCTTCAGATGGCCATTAAAACCTGTTGTAAATCATCATGTTTGTGCTACTTCCATACTGTGCATAAATCATGTAGGCATCCCAGCATCTCCACCCTTTTTGGAAAATGTGTAGATAGATATTTATACAACATAAAAAAATGGTGCTTGCTTCCTTTAAGCAGTTTACCAGTAGTGATGTGCTGTCTCTGGTGATGTACCAGGGAAGCAGAAAAAGGACATCTGCATTCAGCCTCTGTGCTGCCAGTCAGGGCTTTGCCTCTGGCTCCCTCCCCGGTGCTGCCAGCAGTGTCCCTGTCGCAAAGCACGGTTTGAGTTCCCTACATCTGCAGCGTGGGAAGGCAGCACAGGGAAGAACAGCCTTCTCCTTCTGAGGAAAATCCATAGGTTGTGTGAGAGACAGTGAGGAAATAACATGTTATCCGTGGGCAGCTTCCTCGCTGCTGAGACGTGTGGAAGAGCCTTTGCTGACCTTGGGAAAACAATGTTTTGCAGATGTAGAGGAAGTCCTCTTAAAGCAGCTGTGTGTGTTTATACTGACTTTACATGTAAATATATATATATTTACATGTATGCTTGGGTGAGTTCAGAAGCTGCTGCTTGGATAGGCTCTTTTTAAAGTTGTGATTTTTTTTTGAATATTAAGAAAAACCCCAAGCTGGTTCGGAGTGCTCTTGTGTTGTTCTAATTCCAGCTCCTCATTTTATCATTACCAGAAATGAGAAACAAGCAGAGGTGTAAGCCCAAGGAGGTGTTCTAGCGTTAATCACAACACCTTTGGGAGCAAATATTAGCACATCATTTGAACACAGTGAGTGAGAGAAGCTGTGAGACATCCATCTACACTTCAGCATCACATTATTAGTAATATTTTTCTCCTCCAGCTCTAAACTCTAAACACATAGGGTGTCTAGTGTCTATTTGAACTAGATTTCTCTGGTACAGACATTTTTTATCAATTATTTTTTTTTATGCTTGGTTTCAAATTTAACTGAATGGACTGAAAATTTCATTTGGTTATGATTGAAGCAGGAAGCTCATCCTCCTTATTAAGGGATAGAAGCTAATATATGTGTATTATGTATTAATCAAAAATATCCTTCAAAAGGAAAGATGAAGATGGTGATAGTTACAGCAATGTTATCTTTATCCAGTTCTCACTCCTATTTTCCCCTGTAACGAAGGCAAAGACATCACAGAGGATCACTGGTCAAAAAGTAGGAGTATGTAGGTGTAAATGTCACAGACTGTGCACCTTACAAGAACTTGGATATTAATTGCACAACTAATATTAATGGCACTGCATTTATAAAACACCTGTATAGGTAAGCACTCTAAAATCAGGAAATAACAGAATTAAGGTGCCAGGCACCACAACTGTGCTCCAATTGTGAGAAATGATTACACACTTCCAACAAAAAATTATACCATTTTCTTTTCTTAAGTTGACAAGTAAATTTGGCAATATTTTGCATTTCTTTAGTGTTTCTCACCCTGATGAACTTGTGTGAATTAAGTACAGTCAGACTCACTAAATAACTTAGTCAAAGAGTAAGAATAGAAAATAACAATTACAGGTTATATAAATAAAATATTTTCTACTATATTCTCAATCCTTAGGGAACTATAGACTTCAGCAGACATCCAATTGGGACATCTTCTATCAAATTGATTTTAACTGATGATTTTTTATGATAGTAACTGTTTCTAGATTCAGGCAATGATAGAAGAACTTTACCTAGTGCCAAGCAATTAGTAATTAATGAACTAGGTACCAAAATGTAAGACATACTTTTTCAAATAATATCTTACAAGATGAAAAAGGTACTTCCTGAGTACTTTTCTGCAGTACTGAGGAAGCTTGGATGAAAGGCAGCAAAATTAATTTGATTTTATATTAATGTTGTTTTAATCCCAGAGCATGGTTTGTCCACTCAAAGTACTATTTCTCCTTTTTTCTTAAATAGTATAGAATAATCTGCGTTATAATCTACACAAGTAAAGCTGATTACATTAAAGTAACTTACATTAGGAATGTTCTATTCTAAATTGCTTATGCTACCTTCTGTTAATGAAAAGGTACAATAAACTCGGCTGGCATTTTATAGACTTAAAATTTACATCAACAAGTGCCCTGGATTGCAACGTCAACATTTCATTACAGCCACTCCTGCAGGCATATTGCAGTTTGTGTATGGAAGCACACACCTTTAGTGCTGCCTAATGGAAAAATGGTTTTCATGTGTGAAATTGAAAGTAGCCAGATAAATTTCCTCCTCTCAATTGGTAGATTATGTTGAAGATGCAAGGTGTTGCTTTCAAAAGGAAATGTTATATCCTCTATAATTTGGGAGGGTTGGGTACAGTGAAGCTGGTTACAGTCGTGTAGGGAGATGCAGCTTGTTGGGCAGTGAATTATAAAAATAATCATTCCTAATAAAATCTAGGATACTTGTGTCCAAAAAAGAACTCCTGAGATCCACAGTAAATAATTATTCAGAAGAATAGTGCAAGTTGGCCAGACAAATACCATTCCCAAATTTGCTCCCTCGGGTGAAAGTTGGCGATGGCAAGTGTGCTGTCCTGTGGGCTGTAAGATTTTCAGCTGTGTTCATTCGCAGCAATTCCCATGACTGTGTTGGTTCAGGTTTGGCCCTCTGCACCCATTCCCTCACAAGCTGCCAGTCACAAGGGACAGCGGTTTTCTGTTATTTTTGACAGCAGCTTTCTTCATTATAACTGACTCTTTTGCCACATATTTTCATCTAGTCATTTCCTCTTCTCACTGCTTCTTGTGCTTTGACGGCTGCAACATTCAACTACTAATGTATTTTAAATGGAATATTTAGGAAAATGGGGAAGATCTGTACCTATAAAGTAATAAGGAACATCAGCTATGTGTATAGAGTTGGCAAATGAGTATTGGAAGGTGGTTTCTTGGAAAAGATTTGGAATCGTAGGTGAAAAGCAGCTAAATGTGGGGCTCTGGTATAAAACTTGAGTGGAATTGGGCATTTCAGTTTCACAGTCTAATGTACATTTTCCTCCTTGCTTATTCTGTAAAACTTTTTTATATGAAACGATGGCAAGACAGACAACATCTTCTTGTTTTCTCATTTTCTCTCTTACGTGTTGTGTGCATGACTGTGTTCATAAACTGAGGAGAGATTTCTACTGAAGCACTGCCTAGGATGCCTGAGCATTTCTTTAACAATTTCCTTTGGTTCAGACCCCTCTGTGATGCCTACTCAGAATTCTTTCCTCCAGTATCCACTGCATTGTACTGATGATTATTTATCACTATTGAATGCCACTATGTTTTCTTCCTACGCAGCTGGGTCACTCCAAGTATCTTCACCATCTGCCCCAAAATTTGGAGTAATGTTGTGTCTCCTACAAATGTTGTCTCCTTCTGTGCCACTTTTTTCTAGATTATTTTAAGGGTATTTACAATAAAATTAAAACCACCTTACTCTTTTGGATTTTAACCACGATTATGAATGACTACACGTTCTCCTGTTTAATCTCTGTTAGTTTTGGGTATATGACACTGCTTTTTTCCTCATAACCCATTAGGAAGTTTTTCTGGAAGCATTTAGTGAGAGGACTGTAAAATGTCTTTGAAAATTTGTCACCTAATCCATATATACACTCCCAAGCTTGTTTTACAAGATAAAGTAGTTTTTCTCCTGCTTTTGTGAAAGAGAATAGCTTACAAAAAACATCCCATTGCTTACCCTTTCTGAGGTGTTTTTACTACTTTTTCTTTTCACTTATTCCTCAATTATTTTAGAGCTCTTTTTCAACCTTAACAATTCCATGACTCTGTAATATTTTCTTATTTCTATATTACAAATTGTTGTGTTTCCAAATCTGGTGAAACATTCTTTGCATCCACTGACTCATCTGTTGAAAACCTTGCAGCAGGATGGCATTTGGCATTTCATTTTCCTTTTATTTTTTCTGATTCAGAATGAATTTGATACTGTGCTAATTACCGTGGCAAAAAAAAAAAGAAAAGAAAAGAAAAGAAAACCAAAACAAGAGGAAACAGTGCTGTCTTTCTAGGCACAAAGCTTTATTAAAATTGGGGAAATGGCACTGTACCTAAAAGTAATGCTTTTCTTTGTTTCTTGTCAAACTTGTGCCTGTAGTTTCACAAATCTGCCTGCCTTATTCCCCTGCCACAGATTTAAAAGCTGGTACCCTCTTTCCAGCCTGCTGGACTTGCTTAATCTGGATCATAGTACCTGTATTGTCACCAGTCTGCAAGTCTAATAAAAATCAATCATTCTGCATAGCAGGTGGCTCTATATTTCATTAAAACCCAAAGCAGGCAGCCATAGGTCCAATGGCAGCAGTTCCAGTACAGGAACAAATTACCAGCTCCATCTCCCACAGATGTGAAGGAAGCAGTGATTGTCTTAACCCCACGACAGGATGAAAACAAGTCCATTCACAATTTAATGAGATCAGGCATTGCTTTCAAAGCATTCAGAATAGGTAGAAATGGTAGCTATTAATTATTGCAATAACTCACTGGGGCGCAGCCTGCCTGGCTGGGGCTGTGGATGGGACGGTGGCGATGCCAACTCCTGTCCCCACGACGGTAGCACTGCCAACTCTGGCGACTGTAGCGCAACTCTTGCAAAACCTTGTGGTTTTCTGAGGGCTTTCACTCCAGAAATGGTGCAAACACCTTGAAGGCCTCGCTTTCCCCCCATAAACTGATTATTCCCTAACAACTGTGGGAGCAGAGAAGGAAATCGTAAAAGTCATTGCACTGCGTCCCTTCAGAATAGGGTTCTTAGCAATGTAATAGTTTTTATTTTGGGGCCAGTTCCTTTCCTTGCCCCTGCTGTCTTTCGGCTCGTTAGGAATGGTCGCCTCACGGAGCTCAGCGCGGATTACCGGAGTTTGCGGAGGGACCCTCTCGCTCTCCACAGCGCCCTGACAGGAGGGTGGGGCCAGGTGGGGCCGGGCTCTGCTCCCCGGGCACAGCACAAGGGAATGGTCCTGAGCTGCGCCGGGGGGGTTAGCTTGGACAGCACCAGGAGATCCTTCACGGAAAGGGTGACGATGTAAATGTTAAATGAACTTTGCAGTGAGGGTGGCAGGCCACTGGAACAGCTGCCCAGGGAAGGCGTGCAGTCTCCCTCTAAGGAGACATTCCAAACCCGTCTGGATGCGTTCCTGTGTCACCTGCTCCGCTGGGCTGGATAGTGTCCAGAGGCTCCTTCCAACCCAGACAATACTAGCATTCTGCAATCAGGCTGCCCAGGGAGGCGGCGGAGTCACCGTCCCTGCAGGTGTTTCGGGACGTGGCACCGAGTGCCCTTGCTCTGCCCGACGCGGTGGTGTCGCTCACGGCTCGGCGCCGCCGCTCTGTCGCAGCCCCGCCGATGCCGTGCGGGAGCGGGCGCGGAGCCCCGCGCCCCCAGCGCCGGCCGGGGGCGGCGGGGGCGGCGCTGAGGCGGCGCGTGCGCAGCCCGCGCGCGGCGCCGGGAGGAGGCGGGTCGGGGAGGGGGGGGGTCTCTCCGCGCATGCGCGGGTGGGGCGGGCGCCCCCCCCCACGCCGTGTGTGTGTGAGTGAGTGTGAGTGAGCGTGAGTGAGTGAGGGAGGGAGTGAGGGAGGAGTGGGGCAGTGTGGCCGCGGCCGCCCCGCGCCTGCGGAGCCGGGGGCGCGCAGGAACCCGCGCACACACCGCAGCCCCTCCGCCAGCACCTCCGAGCGGCCGCCCCGCCGTCATCCATCCCCCCTCTCGCAGGTGAGCTGCGCTGTCGCGGCGGGGAGGAGGAGGGAGGAGGAGGAGGAGGAGGAGGAGGAGGAGGGAGCCGGCGCCCGCCTCCGCGGGGCTCATTGTCCGGCTCCTCAGAGGAGGAGGAGGAGGAGAGAAGAAAGGAGGCTTCACCCCGGCTCGCACGCCGGGCCTTGCAGGGCTGCTGCCGGCCGGGGATTGGAGGCGCTCCGTCCCCTCCCAGATCCGGGGAGGGTCCCGGCCCCCCGGGGCTCCGCCGCCCACCTGCCGCCCTCTCCTCCTCCTCCTCCTCCTCGATCGGGGGTGGCAAGGAGCGGAGCCCCCTCTCCCCGGTGTGTACCCGGCGAGGCACCAGCCTGGCTGCGGGACGGAGGGTTGTGGGGCTCGGGGAGAGATGTTCGCCCCCCCGGTGCCTGCTTGCGGGGCTGAAGAGTGGGTTATAAGGTGGACAGCCCACCCCTGCTGTCTGTGGAGCCCTCGGGGACGGGGGTGTTGGTGCGTGGGGACGGGCAGAGCCGAGTCCGCGCGTGGGGCACCGCGGGGGCCGGAGGGCGGCCGGGGCGGAGCGGGGGCTGTGGCGAAGAGATACCGCTATCCATCGGTCCTGCCCGAGGGATGGGCCCGGCGACCGGGGCACGAGGGGCAGGGCAGCGCACAGGGATGGGAACACGAGGGGCAGGGCAGCGCACAGCGATGGGGACACGAGGGGCAGGGCAGCGCACAGGGATGGGAACACGAGGGGCAGGGCAGCGCACAGGGATGGGGACACGAGGGACAGGGCAGCGCACAGGGATGGGGACACGAGGGACAGGGCAGCGCACAGGGATGGGGACACGAGGGACAGGGCAGCGCACAGGGATGGGGACACGAGGGACAGGGCAGCGCACAGGGATGGGAACACGAGGGACAGGGCAGCGCACAGGGATGGGGACACGAGGGACAGGGCAGCGCACAGCGATGGGGACACGAGGGGCAGGGCAGCGCACAGCGATGGGGACACGAGGGACAGGGCAGCGCACAGGGATGGGGACACGAGGGACAGGACAGCGCACAGCGATGGGGACACGAGGGGCAGGGCAGCGCACAGGGATGGGGACACGAGGGACAGGGCAGCGCACAGGGATGGGGACACGAGGGACAGGGCAGCGCACAGGGATGGGGACACGAGGGACAGGGCAGCGCACAGGGATGGGGACACGAGGGACAGGGCAGCGCACAGCGATGGGGACACGAGGGACAGGGCAGCGCACAGGGATGGGGACACGAGGGACAGGGCAGCGCACAGGGATGGGGACACGAGGGACAGGGCAGCGCACAGGGATGGGGACACGAGGGACAGGGCAGCGCACAGGGATGGGGACACGAGGGGCAGGGCAGCGCACAGGGATGGGGACACGAGGGACAGGGCAGCGCACAGGGATGGGGACACGAGGGACAGGGCAGCGCACAGGGATGGGGACACGAGGGACAGGGCAGCGCACAGGGATGGGGACACGAGGGGCAGGGCAGCGCACAGGGATGGGGACACGAGGGACAGGGCAGCGCACAGGGATGGGGACACGAGGGACAGGGCAGCGCACAGGGATGGGGACACGAGGGGCAGCATGGGCAGTGGCTGTAAGCAGGGGATGAACACCACGTCGCTCCACTTTCGTGTAAAGCAGGTTAATTTCAGAGCACGTTACCTTCCACTAGATGGAAATCTGCTTTAGAGGATGGACAAATAGATGCTGTTTATTAGACATGAGGCATGTTTAGCATTATTTCTTTCCTGGCAGCATATGCTGGAAAGGCAGTTCGGTAGATACATTTCAGACCACGATGAGTGGTGATGACAGGTAATATTTTGGAGTAACTTGCCATGTGGGTTTAATAGCAGTTGCAGGCCTGGTGAAATTCCGTGGATGTGTATCTCTATTTGCAGGTTTCCTGTACTGATGCTATCGGAGAGATCCCTCTACTGAAAAAAGGTGCTTTTGCACAGGCCTTATTGCACCCCTCCTTCTGTGTCTCTGCTGAATTAAAGAGCTTTGCAATCACAGATAGCTAGAAGAGGCGGAGACTATTTCTTTTCAAATGGGATCGGTAGATAATCAGGCAATCAAATGTTTGCTAGGCCTACAGCTTTTTAAGTTTTCTCAGGATTGGAAAATATGGGATGCACAATGATTGTTTCCTGTTTTTCTCTTATCACTGCTTGCTTCTGCAGCTGACTTCATTTTAGTTGTACTATGGTGGTGTTTATTTCTAAACAAAATGGGTATAACATTCTGTTCATGCCAGCTGGTGGTTTGAGACCCTTTTTGGTATATAGACCTATTGCATGTTTTACTGGTTGTGCATAATTTTATTTAATGAACTTCAACTTGTCAGGTGTTCATTTTAAAACATTATTAACTCTCAACAGGGCATTAGAAATAATACATGGACCAAGCTTGAGAACTACTCATGCTTTTTTTTGTGTATTATTGTAAGATGTAGTATCTGGTAGCAGAGCCAAAGGATTTCCATAGACACCTCTGCATGAGCTGTACTGCCTTGGACCCTGCTTTTGGGAGCTGATATAATCCACATGCTTGCCAAAACAGCTGGACTGAGTTGGCACCATCAAGTGGCACAGCATAATGTTGTACAGAAGTTGATAATAGTGATTTTTTTTTCCAGCAATGTCGCTGATTACTCTGGAAAATATTTTACGTTTCTGGGCTACATAAGTAAATTCCTTTTATTTTTTTTTTAATTTCGATGGTAGGCTTTTTTTTTTTTTTTAATTTGAAGGAAATTCCTTGCAGAAGCAGAATTATTCCTGCTTTCCACAGCCTCCGCACATCCCTGCTCATGGGTTGTTGTCTGCAGTCCTGCTCAGAAGTTGGCTAAAGCTGGGTCACTGGAATTGAGAGGGTGCCCTCTGGTGACATCTGTATTTGGAGTTTGGGCTGCGTGTAAAAGAGCACTTCGGCTAGTCTGGAATTAAATATTCCTCCCAGCACAGCTGGGGGTGTGTTCTGCACTGAGATGCTGGTGTGGCTTGGCTGAGATGGGGGACAAGCACTTGTGAATTCATGTGGAGGATGTACAGCAGTCCCTTGGTGTCTGAGAGCCCCCTTGTGAAATATTCTACCTTGTAATTTATTTTGCTGCATTTTGATATGAAATGTTTAACTCAGTCCAGTGGAGACAACACTCCCCCCCCCCCCCCTCAAGAAAACTCCCTTTATGAGGTTATCCTGTTTACTCAGCAGTGGGTTTTGTTTGGGTTTTGGGGATTTTTTCCTGTAGAAATGTGGGGGTTTTCCTGCAGAATTTTGGAGAGGTCTTTTCCTTTTTACACTTCTGTCTTGCCTTGTTAGTGTAGATTAAAAATGCCAGTGTTTAGATGTTTTTTTGATCCTTATGCTGCTCAGCACTAAGGAACAAGAATGAAGATACAGAGCTACCTTTAACTTCAACCACTTGTGTAAACTTTGATTTTTGAAATTGACTGTGATTTTTTGAAACTTTAATATTTGAAATTGACTGAAATTGACAAAATTAGATTTGTACAGAAGAGTAATGCTGTCATAGTGTGCTAATGTTCTGCTTGATGTGTTTGAATATTAAAAGATTTGAATTGACAAGCCACACCTCCATCTTAATCAGTTTGTTCCACTATTTTTTTTTTTTTTGCATTGAGATTAGGGGTTAATATTTTCCTTTAATATTTGCTTGAAGCTGAGTCATTTGAGCTCCTCCTTTCATTCAATAACTAAAGCTGAGTTGAAAATATCCTTTAGGGGTGGAGAGTAATTGGTTGCATTTTTTCAAAGTATAAGCCAC
This sequence comes from Anomalospiza imberbis, assembly GCF_031753505.1. Classification (NCBI taxonomy): domain Eukaryota; kingdom Metazoa; phylum Chordata; class Aves; order Passeriformes; family Viduidae; genus Anomalospiza; species Anomalospiza imberbis. Next base: position 4,025,874 of record NC_089689.1, on the reverse strand, counting down.
CAAAGGCATGATATAGTTCTCTTCTAAGTATTGGTTTACAGTTCTTGTTAGAAAACAGACTTAGAAATGTATTTTCAAAATAATGAAAGATTTCTGTTAAAAATCTTTGCATTAAATACCTGGAACTGCTGTGGTAGGAATCATCTTTTAATATAAGTGTATGTGTCATAGTTACTGCACGAACAGAAGCTTTGTGGGCTTCATGTTTGGTCTGTTTATGAATTAATCACCTTAAAAGACTGCTGAAGTTAGTGTGTCTTAATGTTGCAGTTGGGCGATTTAAGTAGATTCTCTTTGTGCTCAGTCCCCTGGAATGTGTGGATGTGTGACTGCAGCTCTTTTTGCTTTACAGAGATCCTTGTAGGATTCTAGGGAGAATGGCTTTGGAAGTCCTAGCTGTGGGCAAGCTGGTCCTGGGCTTCTGCCCGGCAGGATGGGGCCATCCGAGATGGGAGCTGGAGCAAGGCAGGGTGAAGTGTGGAAGGGCTCCCAGTGCTGGCTGTGCAGTCAGGAGAAGCTGGGGAGCAGGGAGAGGGTGGCCCAAAGCCCTAAACAGGGAGGGTGTATCATACATTGTGGTGTGTTGTGAACACTGGAGCTGCTGGCTGTGACTCAGGAGTTAGAATGGCATAAATGATGGGCATTGAAGTGGCTTGTGGCAAAGTGGGGCTGTTCCCAGTCTGTGTTTCAGTTTATAGGAGAGTTTGTCTCAAAAGGGACCTGTTTGGTAAATCTTATAGTACAGCATATAAAACACTGGGAAGTCTGGTGAGTCACCATAAAGTATTTTAAAATGCAATGTTACTGACCTGCATATAAGGTTAATCTTTACTCTCTTGGACTCACTGCTCTGAGGTGTGCTGCTCTAGTACACTCTCAGCTGGTGTTTTCAAAACTCCCCAGGGGCTTCCAGATGGGTTGTAGACTGTCATATGGCACAGGTGGTGTCTTCCTTGAACCCACGGAGATCCCCTGAGTTTTCTAACAGAGTGCTTCCTCCCCCAGCCTTATTGTCACTGTAACTTTTTACATGTCAGTAACTCAGCACAAACAACAGCTGGATGGCAAGGTGTACTTTTCCATAAGGATAGGATTCCCTTTCTCTTCCCCTGGCTTTGTTGTCCTACAGTTCTGACTTAGAAGAATGACAGTAAAATTGGGAAAAGAAGCAGCTGTGTACCTTGCAGGGCCTGGAGGCTTTGCCCTTATTTCTATCGGTCTGCACTGTTTAGGTGTGTTTTGGCTCTTTGTATAAACTGCATCAACAAGTCAAAGTTTCCTGCCCCAGAAACTCCCTGGCTGTGCTGCTGGCACTGAGAAGCTCTAGAGCTGCTTGGTCAGAATATCAAGAAACTCTCTTATCAGCCCCTCCTGAGCATCATATTTGTGTTTTAAAAACCTGTCTATTTCTCAGTGGTAAAGAGCAGCCTCCTTTGTTAAAAATTAAGCCTGTAACATGGCAGTTGATTTCGTGCCAGACTTGAGAGACCAATGTATCTATAGTCAAAGGGAAGCCTTTCCCTTTTCTGTTCTGCAGGCTGATGTTGCTTGTGGTCCCCTATGATAGGATAGATCTTGATTCAAACTCCTAAGAGTAGTTATTTATTCTGCTTCTTTGAGATGCAGGATTTGTGGCCTGTTCTCCATGCCTGTTTCAGAATTTCATTTGTATTTAAACATACACTTACATTCTGTAGGCAAGAGAAGCTTGGGATGGCGTGTGAACGTGTGCCTGCCCTATTTTCCCTGGTCTGTCTGAGGAGACTGTGAGTCTCTCCCATGTATTTCAAGTGTGACCACAACAGTTAATGTAGCTCAGTGCCTCATCAGTATGTAGTTGAGATTTGAACATGGATTAGAACAAGCTGGCTGAAGTTCAATCCAGATAAAATATACATGATGATGTGGATGTAATTATCAGCCTCCCTAATTGAAGGGCTGCATTTGCTGTTTGGTAGAAGCGTTAGTGCCCTCTGGTGACTCACGTTTATTACTTGTTCTTAGCAATCATATTGAAGCAGTAAAATCAGAATTTTTTAAGTCTTTAACTGGAAGACTGAGACCCCACCCCCTCAGCTGATTAGACCTGGGAAGTTTGACTGGAATTCATTTTTGCCCCTCCTCCCGTGGGTTTTAGCTAGTAATGTTCTTCCTAGTGCAAGTAAGGAATTGTAATAAGCCTGGGTCAGTTAAGGAGTTGAAACCTGCATGCCCAAGGCATAAGCAGAACTGCCAGCAAGGGAATTTGACTGTGGAGCTTGCTATGAGCTCCTCTGCCAAAAAGTGGTTGGCCCAATTTATTAATGTCTTGGAGCCCATGAATCTCTTGACTTACACTGCTTGTCCTGTGTGTCCACCAGCTGTCTGAGGGCTGAAGTGCTCAGAGAAGAAATGGGTAACAGGTTTTGCAGAGGAGAAGCTTGAGATACCCTGGATCTCATGCTGTACTTTCATTTTAAAGGGATTTGGATGCAGAATGTGTTGCAGAAGGCTTTTCTGGCTTTGGAGCTGCCTCAGTGGCACTTAGGCTTTGGGATAGGTATGTGTCACCTCTTTTCCTCTTTAATGGAGCTGTGCTATTGGCAGCAATCTGAAGTGACCTAGGTCTGGCTGTCCATGCTCTGACCATTGCTGTAGTAGTGTGGCATTAAAATTTGCTTGATTTGTGCCTCCCTCATTATTCATTGAGGGGTAGCTTGGAGACTGTGTAATCTGCTCTCATTGAAATGGGCTCAGATTGATCGTGCTGGGGAAGAAGGATATTGATCTTTTTCAGAAGTTGAAGGTGTATTTCTTAGATAATAGTGGCTAGATAAAACTGGCAGAGATCCTGAAAAAAGTGATCTTAATGCAGTTTGTAAATTGGATTGCTTTTATCACGTTATTAATGTGCCCAGGGTTTGGGATAATTGTCTAGACTCTAGTATTATATTTTCATTTAGATTTAGAATTAGTGGTATAATGTCACAGAGTGACTGGACTCAGACTAATAAGTGAATAAGCAGGACTAATACGAAACACATTTTCTGCTGTGGTACATAATTTTCAGATTAATGTGTAGGCAGGCAGAAGCCTCCAGTGAAAAACTGAAAGTCTCATCTCAAAATACTGCTTTTCTTTATTAGCTTCATATATGAATTTGTCTAAGGAGGTGTGTAAGCACAGGTAGACTTGTGAGTTCTGTGTAAAACTCAAATCTATAAACTCTGTGAATGGTTGTTTCTAGTCCACTTGTTTTATTGCCAGGTTGTTTGTGTAATCTTCTAATTGCTCTGAATTTCTGTTGCTTGGTTGGTAACTTTGGGGTCAGGGTCCTCCACAGCTGTAACTAATCTAAGTTGGTTTGTAATTGAATTAGGTTGTGACCCCATGTGCAGTGAGGCAGCTTATTTATTGACTGCTCACTTCTCACCCTGTATTGGCAGAAATAGAGAGATAATGCAGCAGAGAGAGCTGCATCCGGGAACTTACCCAGCTAAGAAATTAAGCTATCCCCCCAACCCTTGCCTTGCTTTTCAGTTTGGTAGTTCCCCCAAACTGTTCATTTCAGCTATACAAAATCTTGGGCTAATGTTGTGGCAGAGAAAGGAACATGAAAAAGCATTAGTGCTGGAGGTGACAGGCAAGTATAAAATCAAGTTCCCATAAACCAGCTGAAATCAAAAGTGGATCAAATGACAGTTGTTTATTAGCTGAGCTTGTGGAGTGGTTATCTTGAATCCCTAGCTGGGTGTGCAAGTCTGGATGCTTGGAATAAAGTTGAAAGATTTTTCAGATTTTATGCAGAAAAACTTGAGGCACTTTAGGGTCCTTGTGGCACTTCTGAAAATCCCTTTTGCATAGAGCTAAACTCTACCATTGTTGCATCTTTTACAGTAGGCTGTTGAAGTGAGTTGGCAGTGATGATGGTGTTGGTAGAAACTTCGTAATATAGCTGATCATGTCCAGAAGTCTGTCAAGAATTTTGGGGATTCCACAAGCATCTGCAGTTAGCAGATGTGAGGTGTTAGAATGCTGGTAGCATTGCATAGTGTCCTACATGTTCATTGTGGATTTCAAAATGCACATAAATTCTAAGTGTCAGATCAGTAAAAGATAAAAAGGTCCAAAGATTGAAGCTGCTCACTTTCCCATTACTGCATCACTGTTTTGTGCTGTCACTAATTAGTAACTTCAGTATTATGAAGTGTATTGATAAAGCACATGGTTATGTGGATGACTCATAATTGTTGTACTTCCTCTCCCACTGTCATGTAATTAACTTTCCCTGTGTGGTTAAAGGGCACCTGAACAGTGCTGCTGTTGCTGGCAGGTCCAGGCCACTCTGCCAACAGCCACTTTTCCCATGTGCTTTATTGGTAAGTCTACCTGAGAAGGGGCAGCTATCTCGTGTATTTTTAGAATATTAGTCATGTACTTTTAGACTGACCAGTTTGTTTAGGCATTAGTCATCAGGCTTGTCTGGTAAGTACCTCTAAATAATTTTGATACAATTACTGATCAGACTTTTACAGAAATATGCCAACATATTGGCATATTGGAAAAGAGTAATGTGTAAGAGTAGATTCCATTGACTTCAGTCCTTCCATGCAGTTGAAGTGATTTGAAAGTATTTTCTGGAGCTCAGAGTGCAAAATTACTGAAGTATTAGCAAGATTTCTGCTTAGCTGCAGAAGCCCTCTGCAGAAACAGACCCTCTGCTTCTGAGAGACATGAGTGTGGTGGACAGTGAGCAGCCTGAAACTTGAGGCATTTTTTAGGGTGGGTAAAACCTGGCCCTTGCAGGTCTGCCTCAAGAGAAGATGAGGTTAAACATTACCTGGTTATAAGGCTTTATTATTATTACCTTTTATTATGTCATTCACTGATGGTGTCAAGTGTGTAGTTTCTTTTAGGAAACTGTTTCCTGTGTTTTTTATATAATTGCAAATGGTAGAAGTGTTTTTGCTACTTCGTGTTTGAAAAAGGCTTTGCTCATCACCCATTGCTGGTTGTTTGCTCTGCTGATGATACATAATTTCTTACAATCCTCCTTTGGGTATTTTTTCCCTCCTAGGCTGGGCCTATTCTGGATTTTTTTGGAACAGATTTTGCCAGGTAGCTCTTTGATAATAGATTTTGGTATTCATAGTGGTGTGCCTTGCTAAGTCTTTAATGGTGCTTTAAACAAGTACATATTGTGTTGCATTGGACAAAGGAAGGTAGCAGTACCAAATCTAATCACAGTGTGAAACTGTGATTCTTTTATTATCTTTCATGCCCTTGGGTACCTGTAGGTATGCTGGCAAAAGATGATTTTATTTGTGGAGGTTGTTCAGTTCTACTGCCAGTATCTATTAAAGTGGCCGAGTGTCCACCTGGAATAATTTTAAAGAAATTTGGAGAGGAAAATTATGTTAACCCAATTGTAGTCAGGAGATGAAACAAAAAGGCAAGCTTGGTAAGTTTTCACTGGAGATGGGTGCCAGAGGTACAGTGTTTTTTTATAAAGCTGAAGGCACATTAAAGCAATATGAAGCAAAAAAAGTACTTTTGAGTTACAGTATTTCTTTACCTTTGAGGAATGGCAGGTAAGCAGATGGAGTGCTCTAGGACTGCTTGTGAGCAGCTTCCTCTGTGCCTGCATGTAATGACTTGCCCTTGTACTTAATTAACTCGCTGGCTTTTTTTTTAAATGTGGAGAGGGTCTGTGTGATGACAGAACTTGAACTGTATTTCATGCTGTGACTTGCCTTTAATACTTCTGAAAAGTCAATCTTGACTCTTTTCTGAAGCTGTCTTGGTGGGAAGGCTTCTTCAGTTAGGACCAAGTTCATGTTTCAGATAAGGCAATTTAATTTATCTTCAAAGAGGTATTTCTATCAGTGTGTATAAGCTGGTATTCAGGGACATGGGTTTGTTAAGAAGAGAGGTCTAAAACTGTTCAAGACCAGCAGCTGGAACTGTTTTAATTTAATTCTGGTTTTGGTCATGAATGCCATATGACTGGGAGGGAGAGGGGAAAGAAATGGCTGTGTATGTGTTGTTGCACATTGCTATATTAATTTTTTGTATGTACAATGGAAAGTTTTAAAGTATTTAAGGTGACATTATGTCAGGGCTTATAGCAAAACTTAGTAAGCGTGTAAAACAGGTATGAACTTTTAAGCATGTTTAGACTAAAAGGAGTTGACAATATGCACTATTGATTTGAGGCTGATGTGGTTTTGTTGAAGAATAATTCTTGATCTGAATTGTATCACTTATAAGACAGTAAAGGCATTAATTGAAAGGACATTGTTGAGGTCAAAGTCTTTTATAGAGGGTAGGTTTGGAAGATGTGAAATCTGTTGTGCAGATTGTTGTGTACATTGATACAATTCGGGGGTGTGTTGTATTTGTGTTGCACTGTTAGACAGACATAGAAACCCAGTCGGCATCTGTTAAGTGATACTGCTGAAAAGGGAAGATGGCTCCTTGCATTATTTATCAGACAAACATAAGAGATGTCTTGCTAAGCTATTGCATCCACAGAACTTCTGTTAAATCCCTCATTTGTAAACAAAGGTGTATTGTAGCAGAGTTTAAACCTTTATTTCAGCTGTACCTGGGTGTTTTTTTTTAAGGTAGCTCTTATTTTCCTGAGTTAGGAAATTATTTTACTTACTTTTTCTTCATCTCTTTTTATGAAGTAATAATCTTAAATGGAAAACAGAATCAGGCAGTAATGGAGTTAAAGGACATGGACAGAGGTGAGATCTCTCCAGGGACCAGGGAAAGACAGGTTTCCCTTGCTGCCTTGGGATTTTCCAGAGTTCTGTGCTGCTTTCAGGTGTCGGATTTCTGTGTCTGGTACTGAATGTGTGCATATCTTCTTGATTTTACTTGAAGTGAGAGAGGGAAGATGAGGAGAAGTGATGGACTTCAGCAACTGAAGTTTTTGTTGCTTGTCTCTTTCTCTGGTGTCCTCTTTCCCTATTACGTTCCAGCCTGTTAATGGAATCGGATATCTTTTCTCCCCAGGGTAATGGGGTGTGTTTCCATGATCTTATCATTAGACTTGCTGATCACTGTTTCTTTGCTGCTTTTTTTGTATTTCTGATTCTCAAGTTGGTAGAAGTGCTTTGCTTATGGGAAAAAAAATTGCTGTCCTTTGGAATTCATAATCAGCATCTTCTCTGATGATGAGGAGGCTGATGATTTTTAATGTAACTAAACTTAAAATCAGAAAACGTATCATGGAGGAGGTAAAGGAGTCTTGCCTAGGTTGGAGATGCCACTGGGGAATTGTGTTCTCTTTTGGGAATGGGGCTTTTGGGGCAGGGTTGAGCTTTTGCTTGGGTCCCAGGGTGAGCTGATGTTGAATTGGCTTCATTTGTCAGTGAGGGGGCTGGTTTCTGCAGCAGTCTCTGGTAGAGCAGCCCTGCTGTCTGATGTTTGCCAGCTCTGTCAGATTAATGGTGTTTAGTAGCCACACACTATTCTCCTGGAAAACCCTGCTCTGTTGTTTGTGAGCAAACTAGATTCTTCTGTCAGAAAGAGCCTATAAATCCCTATATGAGTATTGCATTTAAATTAGTAGTTGTGATGCCTGTTTTTGCTTAGGTAGTTTTTGTTGGCTGCCTCGGAGGTAGTGAAAGATAAATTTGTATAGGTCATTAAAATAGTTTTGCTTTTAAGTGATAAAGCTGTTTCAAAAGTATCACCTGCCAAAACACACTAACCATGTTGTGGCTGGTGACTTCAGGGTATTTCAACAGTAAGGTACTAATACCCTATTTATGATGTGGCTGGTTCTCTTTTATGTTTAAATAACAGCAGGACCAGCATGAACCTCCCCTACTTGGCAAGCTGAACGTGAAACTGAAAGATTAAAGTGTTTTTAAAGGGCAGCCAAGGTATTGACTTTTTCAGCCATTCTTTCAGCAGGTAAGAGGCAACTTGCTTCCTGCTAGTATAGAATGGGAAAATGCATTGCTAATTTGTGTTTTGCTTTGGTTTTTTAGTTTGATGATATGGATGATCTTGACTTTGAGATAATATTGAAAGCTCTTAATTAGTTTAGTTTATACATACAAACACATATTTAATTGGGTACCCTGTTGAGCTCTCCCAGCTGAGTTTGTTTCCCAGCACAGCTTTCTCTTCGCTGGGGCTTTTTTGTTGCTCAGGCAAGGCTGCTCCCTCTTTCATGTGCAGCATCCACTCATCCTTCTAATGTTGACAGATTTCCTTGTACCTCCAGAACAAGGACAGTTTAATGACAAAGCAGTATCAAATCCTTGTCCAAACTGTAACTTGGGCTACTAATTCCAAATACTTTTGCTCAGACCCTTTCAGTTCTCTGTGTTAGTCATGGGCATTTCTTTCATGTTTTTTGCTCCTATTCAAGGTGAATCTTGCATGAGAGCAAAAATGCTTGTCTTAGCTAAGCTACATGTTTATGTGACTGGATTTTTGGTTTAAGGCAGCAAGACAGGGCATGGCAGGGGCTCACAAAAGTATTGTATTTTCATTTAGATGAGGTGAAGAATTAGCTTCCATTGGTTTGTCCAGAATGACCAGTGTCTGTTGCTTTAGAAAAAGCCAGTGTTTTTGGTTATTCTGGACCAAAAGATGCCCTCTCTGCAGAAGGGGGGAAAAATGTGCAAAATTTTAGGACAGAATTCCTGCAGGATTCCTGCCAGAAGTTATCAGGGTACAGGAATCCTTACCTGGTAGATGTCTTAGGATCTGAGGATCTTTGCTTTAATTCTCCTAATTGTGGTTTCCCTGAGCTCTGTGCTGCTTTATTGCTGTGATGGTTTTGGTGAGCCTGGAAAGGAAAACAAAGCATTTTCCAAATGTTTTGCTAAGATCAGAGATTTTGGTTGTTAGTATTAGTGAAGTAGCAGATAGGGGATTCTTTTGGAAGGTTCTAATCTGTAAGCTTTTTAAAGATAAAGTTACCATCACCTCGTGGTCCCATGACAATGGGTTTTATATCCCTACTTGTGGTAGCTTGCCCTGTCATGCCATGCACTTTCTTCTATTATAGCATTCTAGGTTTACTTTTTAGCAGTTAAAAGATTAACAAAATGTTGAATATAATTCTCTTTTTAGTTAAATGAAATGTTAAATGGCATGGTTTCCTTAAAAGGGAAGTGTTACCAGCTGTAAACCAGTAGTTTACATTCAAAACACCATTTTCCTTCAAATCCATCACAACTGCATTGTGTACACAATACCCCTGTCATTGCTCTTGGACCCAAGTTTCCAGCTTGCACATATCTGCACTTAAATCAATCTTTAATGTCTGCTTTCATTGCTTTGGCAGAAATGGACACAGCTGTGTTTCATAAGCTTAAGGATTTGTTTGAGTGATAATTATCCAGTCATCCACTGAATAGCTCAAATATCCAAGTAGCTGGGTAGGATATCACTTGTGAACATACTGTACTGAATTCATAGTGCTGGAATAATCTTAAAAATCCTTCTTGACAGTCTGTATCGAAGGCATGTCATTAATCTCACCCCTGCAGTGTCTTTCTCTTGGTTTTGTAACAAGAATTTAAGGCTTGCTTTTACTGCCCTTAGAGGTATACAAATGATTTTGTATAGCTGGTTCTTACTCTTTGCCAGCTGTGCTCTTCAAATTAATGCTTGTGCTGCTACATCTGTGTCTTTTTGATGTCTTCTGGAAAGCATTGTATTCTACATCAGTTACACAAGTTCTGTATTTATTTATGTCATTCCATCTTCAGGGCAGATCCTTTCATCAATAATGTAGATAGATGGCTTAGAAGTGGCTCCAGCAGGGCTCTCATTTATACTGCCCATTTACCTGAAATCACATTGAGATTTTTCTGGTGACTGGACTGCTGTTGTTAGTGAACAAACAATAAATGGGTTTACCAGAATTTCAGGCCTTCAAATAAATTCCTGTCTACCTTGAGTGTCTGAAGAGACTCCATTGCCCTGTGGTCTACTATAAGTTTCTATTTTGATAACAAGAAAAAAAGTCTGATACCATCTTAAAAATACACTGTTCTCCTTCATGAAAACATTCACTCTGAATTATTTCAGTTGAAGCAAACATATTATTGGTCATCAGTTTCAGGCACTTTGAGTGGGTCACTGATAAAGGGTCAGGCCATCTGACTGTTGGAGTCCTGTATTTGAATTAACTTGGTTTCTAGGTTTCTATGGAACTTGGTTTCTGTCATGTTTTAAGGCAGATGCTTTGGTCACCGGTTGCTGACTGATCTTGGGTAGAGAAAGGTATTTAACATTAAATGATGGGTATTTGGGTCTTTATCTGTTCTCTCCTGAGTTGGCTGATTTACTGAGGCCCTTCCAAAGGGGGGTAGAAATATGGAAAAGAGGTGAATGGGATGCTCAGATTGATTAGAAACTGGTTTGTGTGTTGTTTGCTTGTTGAAGTTGTCTACCCTGGGCTTGACACACTTCCATAAATGAATGCAGCGATGGTGACACAGCCAGAAGATCCAGCTCTCTTCCCCAAATGTCTGTTGTAGTTTCCCCCAGTTGTCATCATACCAAACAGGCAATTCATAGGCTGATAGATTTTTTCCTGTTAGCACCATTTCTATAGCAACGGTGCATATCGATGCATGCTGTTCAGAAAAGAATAATTATAGAGAGCATTGCTGAAATGTTGCTATCCCAGGTTTTACTGATAAAGGCTGTACTCATCTCTCTGAAAGCTGAATTTCAAACCAGACTATGATATTGTGTGTCCTCTTTGAGAAAGGTCCTTAGTGTTTATTTGAGGCTTAATAAGGAAATACAGTAAAATATTCTCTCAACAGTATTTTCTTCTGAGTGAAAAAATCAGGTGTTCAACAGGGGAGGAGTTTTGACTTCTTTTCCTTAAATGTTAATTTTTTTTGCCTTACTGTACAAAGCAAGGGTGCAGCCAAGGCTGGTGGAGGTACCAAGTCCTTAATTCTGTGGGTTTGGAGGCTGTTACTCAGCAACAGTTGGGACTTTCTTATTTCTCTCTTGTTAAAAATCTGTCCTAGGACGGTTTGGTTTGGCTGTTTGCAATTTTGACTTGTAGCACTTAATGCCTCCAGGAGTAGGCATGGAAATTTGAGTTTTCTTTATATCCCTGTGTGATGTGTAGGTTTACACAGGAAATTCAGTGTAGATCCTCAGGCTTATTTTTTTGTCAGTTTTTATCTTACATGTGCTTTTGGCATGTGAGGCTGGTGATTTCTAGTGTCAGAGTTCCTGTAGTCTGTTTGCAGTAACAAAACTCAGGCTATCAGTTGTCATTCCTGTCTCAGAACTTAGACGTGTGCCATTGCACATAAAATTATATTTAAGTATTTTTCCCGAATCTTTTTCCTGTGAAGCACTTTCTGTTCTGAGAGAAGGCATGCTACCTGCATGGATCCATTTGCAGATCATTACAATTATTTTCTTCAAGTCTGCCTTCTGCTGAAATTTTTTGTGCTGCCTGATTGAAAATAATAATAAAAAAGCTAGGAATATAGAAGGCAGTTCTAGAGACTTTTCACTGTAAGATGTGATATTTTTGCTGATGCACAGTCTTAATAATTCTTCCCTATTCATGTGTTGCTTGTATTATCCTCAAACAAAGCAAATCTGGATCTAACTACTTCTGAAAAGAGTTTTTGGATCCTGAAGTCCATGTTAGCAGCATTCAGTGCTCCACTGTTGCATGCTCTTAACTATGGTTTCCCTGTTCAGAATGGTGTCCACAGATGTGTTGTTCTTTTATTAATTCCACTGATTTTGTACCTGCACTTTTTAGCCAGAGCAGCACTTTGCAAACTGAGCATCAGTTAATCAAGGGGACATTAATCATTTACTGCTCCTCTTGTTTGCAAACAAAACGGACAACTGTATGGCTAAGTGGTGGAGGTCTTGAAAATCCAATTGGGGAAAGATTATAATCATATAGAACTGCCTAATTAATTAAAAATATTTGTTTCTAGTTTAAATCCTATTTATTTTCTTTGTAATATTTTAACTTCTTATTCTTAAAAATAATTATTTCCTTCAGAAATGTCTCTAGGTTATGGTTTCTCCTGTTGTGTCTTTGGGGCAAGGAGGGATTCTCCTGTGGTTCCTTACTGAGCAAACCTGGATTTCTTCTTCAGGATGAAAACAAATTTTGCTCAAAGAGGTTAAACTTTGGGCTGGCTTTAGTTGTGGGAGGGAGATGAGGAAGGTAGAACCTTATACTTTTGATGCATTTTCTGTGCTAAAAGAGTTCCTACTGCTTGCTCTTTTGGCATATGGGAGGGAAACCAAACTATGTCTCATAAATTCAGAGTTTCATTCTTCTGGTAGCAATTGCAAAGTAACAGACAGATCCAAAGGAATAAAGCTTTGTTCTATGCACTTTTCTGAAAAACTACAAACAGAGGCTTCTTGGTGATCTCTGAAGGAAGAAGCACCAGGGACCTGATGATTTGTAAGCAGTTTGTGAGCAGAAAGTTCTTCAGGTTTTGTGCAGTTACTGTTTTAATGTGCCTACATTTTGTCTTTTAACACTCAGACACTGCTGGAGAGGCCTTTTGGTAGCAGAAAGCCAACCTCTCACAACCTCAGGCTAAACCTAAATAGCTTGTACACGTGTTCACATTTTTGGCTTACTCCATTTGTTGCCTGCAATGATCCTTTTCCTTCTGCTTGATTCGTGCCTTTGTGAGGGCCTGGATCTGCCACTGCTTGCAGCTGTGTACCAGTTCTCATACTCAAATTTGTTGCCTTCTGCTAGAATATCTCCCATTTAAGTCTTGGCCCTGAGTTGATCCACTGAGGAAAGCTGCTTTTGAGTGGTGGAAGTCAGAGCGGTAAGGATCTCCTTCCTATTTGTGTGTAACTAACCTGGAAAAATTTCCATTTTTAGCTGAACCTCTTGATTGTTGTTGCAAGCTGATGAAAGACTGAGGTAATGGTATGAATTTTGTAATAGGATTTGTTAAATTAGTAACTTTTGCCCGGGAGAAGGATATTCTGGCTTTCAGTTTTGGTTTTTCTTTCTTTATCTCATCCTAGGACATGGGAGCTACAAGTTGTACCAGTTCTTGAGATTAAAAAGAGAGCGTGAGTGCTGAAGAACCACGGAAAAGAGGCCTAGATAGCTGAAAACCAAGATATGAATGAGACAGAGCCTTGCTGTTATCTCTCTCTTTCTTTATTTCTCCCCCGGCCTCCTTTCATTCCCAAAGATGGGGAATGAGGTGCATAAAAGCACAATAGGATTTATTCAGAACAAATTATAGTGAAAGTGCTCTCTGAATAGTGTCTTCTTAAAGAATAACAATTTTACCTAATTGACAGGTAATGCCTTTTCTAAGGTAGAAAGAGAATCTAAATTTAAATGAACACATTCAAATGAAGCTTCTTTTTTATTTTGAACTTCAGTGTCAAACCTAATGAAAGAATTTTTTTGTTCCCTTTGCTATTCCGTGGATTTGAATTTCATCTGTCTTGGAGCTTAACCAGCTGATACTGCTGTGACTGTTGTGCAACAGATGCTTGGGGAAAGAATGTATGTGTGACAGAAGTGAGCTGTGTGAGCACAGAAGTGCTTTGAGTTTCCAGCAGGAGTCTGTGTCACTGGGTCAGCTGTGCAGCTCCTGCAGCACCGAGTGGCACTGTTCCCATCAGGAAGGAGTCCAGCATGAACTTAAGCAGCTGTGAGATATTTGCTGTTAGTGGTGGTGTCTGAAAACTATTCAAGAACCTAATTGCTGTTACTCAGATTTTGAGCATAAATTTGCTTTTTATTCTTCTGGTTTATCTGCATTATATACTTCTGGTTTATCTGCCTGATAGTTAAATATATGGCAGGTGTGTCCTCATGCAGATCTCAGTTTCACACCATAAGCAAGCTGAGGTCTCATGGGTTCCACTAAGGAAAGAAGTTTTACTCTCTTCAGAACACCTGCAAGCCCTTCTGTGCATGCATTTCATGGAAAAAATTTTTTTGGAAGCAAAGTGACCCGAACTGTAGAGAGTACAGCATCAGTGTCTCTTTTGCAATGTTTTGCAGGTAGTATTGTTTCATAAATAATGCAGATACCTGGGTCTCATGTGGCTACTTCATGCTTACAGCTTTAGTGGCATCATTTCCAGCTGAAATTCACAGCAGAAATTTTACAGGAGTCAGCTACAAGAGTCCTCTAATGATTAACTTTATTTTTTTTCATTCCTCTGTTCATTAGATAGTTTTATATCTCCTATATTACATTGCTTTCCTGTATTTCTGAATTTTTTTTCCCTAATATTTGTAGTGGTTTTGCATATTTAATAACTCTTAGTAATCTGGTTTTTTTAATATTATGCTCCCCTATCTGGTTTTGTCATGTCTCTTCCCAACGTGTGTTTTCTCTCTTTTATCTCAGTCTTCACTAGTGGTAAATTAGGCAGTGCTTTGCCAAGATTTACACATCTGGAGATTTCACAGTGTGTGAGATTTTAGGTCTGGGATTTTATTATTTTTAGTGATAAATTTCCTTCAGGGAATGCAGTAGTATTAAGTTGCTTGAGTTTTTATTTTATGTCTTTAGTGGAAGTTACTATTTTTATCAGTTTTACTATCTTAATATCATCGTGCTTACCGAAAACTGAATTAAAGTGTGACTTTAGGTGATTTTCATTTCTCTTATTTAAGGATATTTACATACTGTCTTTATTTGTACAGTGCAGTAACCTGGGTGGGTTTCTGCTTTGGTGGCTGGAATGTGAAACTGAAGGATATAATTTGGAAGGTGCAGTTTGTTTTTTCTTTGTTGTTCTTTGCATCTTCCTTGGTGACTCTCTGCTTCACTGTGGGCCTCTTACATTCCTTGGGTCTTCTCCTTTAGGTGTGGAGTGTGTGTGCTTTGCTTTTTTTTTAGTGTGTTTGGTTTCTTAGTTTTTTTTTGTTGTTGTAGGTTGTGTTGGCTCTTAGCAGTTGTCTCAGCTTTTACCTTTTAAACTATAGTTTTCCTGCACTCTAGTTTCCACAGGATGAGGAAGCTCAGGTTCATTGTGTCTGGAACAGATTTTTTTGGTCCCCAAAGTCTTTGGTAGTAGTTCTGCATTTATAGTTAATGATGATCCATGCAAGGCACTTTTGTTTTCTTAATGGAGATCTGTGATCAAAACAAATGACACGTTTTACTGACATTATGAATAAGAAAAAAGAGGATATTGGTCATCTTGACTCTTGAGCTATTCCTAAAACTTCACTTTTTCCTCAAAGCTTTTGTACTGTTCTGGGCAGGAAGTTTCAAATGTAATTTTAGGTTTGTGTTTTAAAATGCTGTTTATACAGTATTTTTGGGACAGAGTTTGACCCAAACTGAGCCAAGAACATCTGCTGTGGAAGGGAGTCAGGCATAAGTGTTGTGTTAGAGGTCTGTGAGAAACCAGTACTCTCTACTCAGGTTCTTTCAGATATTCCACACTTGGAGGGTGTAATGCTTAATGCTAGATTAACCATTTGAATATAGCTGATGTTACAGAGGATTTCTGATTTAGCAGTGTGTACAATACAAAATGTATCACTGAAATCGTGATACAAATGCAAGTTCCACTCCGCAAACTCCAGCAATTGCAGTATACAATTTCAGCACCATACTGGTGAGGTCCCCAGGTGTGATCTGGAGCGTGCTCGCTGTCACGATGCTGGTGACACCAGGAAGGAACACGTGGGTTGAAGCCAGCTGAAGCTCTCTGAAATCCCTTGGCTCTGTGGTTTTGTAGAGCCACGTCTCAGCTGCCCCTTGTAACAAAGAGCTCGGGGAGAAGCATTTCCAGCACCAGTTGATTCCCTCAGCTGGGATGCAGTCGGTAGGTCTGACAGAGCTGTTTCTCTGAAGCAAAGGGCACCCTTTGCTCCCCTTTGTGCTGAGATCAGGCCGGCTCTGCAGCAGCTTTGCTCGGGCACACCTTGCTGCTGCTGTCGCTCATCCTCCCCGAGCTGCCTTCCCTTTGGGGGGATCTGCAGGTCAGTCGCTGTATGGGAATGATCAGCAGCACAGCCTTGTGTGAATTTGCAGAAAAACTCACTGAAGGCAACAGACCCTGCTGAGCTCTGCTGGCTTTGGCTGGGATAAAGTTCATTTTCTCCACAGTATCTGGTGTGGGGCTGTGTTTTGGATTTGTGCTGAGAACAGTGTTGATACCACAGTAATATTTTGGTTACTCTGAGCAGGGCTTAGACAGAGTCAAGGCCTTTTCTGCTCCTCATCCCACCAGCAAAGAGGCTGGGGTGCACAACAAAATGGGAGAGGGTATAGCCGGGACAGCTGACCCCAACAGGGTTATTCTAGACCATATATATAGTATTATAAATCTGGAGGAAGAAGGTGGAAGGGATGACATTTGGAGTGGCTTTTGCCTTTCCAAGTTGCTGTTACACAGGATGGAGCCCTGCTTTCCTGGGGCTGGCTGAACACCTGCCTGCTCCTGGAAAGCAGTGAATGAATTCCTTGCTTTGCTTGAGCACACAGGTTTTGCTTTCCCTACTGAGCTGTCTCCATCTCAACCCATGAGATTTTTCACTTCTGTTCTGCTGATTGCCTCCCCCATCCACTGTGGGGGAGTGAGTGAGTGGCTGCATGGGGCTGAATTGCTGGCTGGGGCTAAACCACAACAATAGTCGAGATATTTTCGTTGTTTGGGTGTGATGAATATTTGTATCAGTATTTTTAGTTTGCTTTCTACTGTACAGTATGAATGGCATTGTAGGAGGATACCACACAGTGTGTCAAGGCTTCAGGCTGGCAGAAATGCTTAGGTGCTTTATGCTTCATAGGAAACACTCTCAGTTCCACATGTAATTCATTTCTGAGCACAAAGACATTTATTGAATTGGAGAGGAGAAACTGACTGGAAGTTCAAATTACTCAGTGTAATTCAGTTTTGGTAATTGGATATACAAGGTAGGCAGTGAACACTGTGACTCACTGTTGCAGTGTGGTGACAGTCATTCCACAGACCCAGCTGTGCTGCTGTGAACTTCTCTGCTCTTGATCACTTTCTGATATTGTTCTTCACAGATTATTTTGGTGTTGAGCAGAAGGATAATATAGGAAACAAATGATTTAGTTATTCCAGTGTGAGGATTTTTTCAATATTTGTCTCAAGTGGGACATTGACCAAAACTGTTGCTGTGACTGTTCCTGTTAGGGGAGTAGGTGATGTACTTTTGAAAGCTGCTAGACATGAGAGCATTGTGAAGATTGCCAATTCTGGAACTTTAAAGTTGATAAATACATATTTATAGCAGTTCAGTACTAATTCAGCTCCTCAGTGTATCCACAAAGTGTGAAAAAGTATAAATGTATTCAGGCATGCACTTGTAATGCAGCAATGGACACAAAATTATCATTGTGTGGACAGCTTTGTTAGGATACAGCTTGATGGCAGATGTTATATTTTGTAAACTCAATTTCCTTTGCATGGAGGGTTTTTTCCTAAGTGATTTTCTGCTTATTAAAAAAAATAAATTGAAAAAAACAATGTTTGTGCACCTCATAGAAGTCACTTCTCAACATGATGGCCCACACCTAACAAAGAGACAGAGTTCTCTCAACTCCTACCACAATAACCAGGTAGAAAAAGAAAACCTGGATCAGTGTGCAGCACTGCTGGCCCTTCCAGGCAGGTCCTGTGAGGTGGAAAGTCTGTCAGGAAATATGGGGAGGAAGTTCCTGTGAGTGGCTGTGGGTTGTGTGAGAGGAGTCATTGAGGAAACTGGGCTTCAGCATTTGCTGATAGAGAAATTAGTTTGCTCTTGTTGATGTGAGGCTGAGCTGCCAGCTCCATAGGCTTCTGTGATAGCTGTAATTTCTTTTCATTGGCACCACCAATACCGCCACAAAAAAAGCCCCCAGAGCTCAGGTTTTTATTTTTCCTTGCAGAGAAGGACATCCCTAATTCTTTCCCTTTTTGCCTCCTGTTAATATGGGGAAGGGGAACAATTGAAGCTGATGTGAGCCGAGGGTCAAATATCTAACCTTAATTTGAGATTACACAATTTTGTCATACTCTCCATAACTGTATTAGACAAAGCCAAAGTGTCAACTTTCCTTAAAAATACAGTGGTTAAAAAAATCCCCAAATTTTTAAAGGGTGGGGGTTTTTTAGCTGATGAGATTACTTTGGGATAAATGTACCATTTTGAGCATGTGGGGGACCTGAAACTGGTGTTGCAGATGTGATGCCTCTGTCCTCTACTGTCACTACATAAATAAAACTTGTAACATGTCAGAGTTTTATTTCTGTGCTTTTCCCTTCAGTAAATGAAAAAGCTGCAGGAGAGAGGCACTGGGGAGCTGTGTATTTGGCAATATTCCACAGGACCATCTGAAGGGTAATTGAGATGGGGGAGGACAGGACAGCAGTGACACTCAGAAGCCAGAGATGAGATTTTTTCCTTTATATGGTCTGGAACTTAAAGCTTAAGTGCAGTTGAATGCATTTTCAGTGCAGGAATCAGTGTTAATTAAAGCACATGGACTGGGAATGTAGCGTTAAAGTGAAATGTAGCATCCTCTGTCTTGTGAATGAGACAGTTCTGTCAGTTTTTCCAAAACAACAAAGGGTAGAATGTGGGTGGCAGTCCTGAACTGCAGAAACACAGCTCCCATGGGACTGGTAATACTCAGAAATACCTGGAAGCTGTAGTGTTTGACTGACATTTGCCATATTGCTCTCTAGCATTGCTTTCCTTTCTGTATCGCATTCTTATGGTGACACTTTAAAATTTGAGGATATTTTATTGCTTAAATATTGCTTTTTTTAGCATATTTTCTTATTTAAATATTGCAATTGCTTGCCTTCCAGGCTTGTCTGTCTGACATACTCGGTTTAGTGTCACATGGAGATACAGCTTTTCAGATGATTTTATTTCATTCCTTAGAGGCATGAAGTATGAGCTGCTGTAAAACTGTTTTGTCATGTGCAATTACCCAGTTACCTGTCACTCTCCATTTGTTTTCAGACCATGCAATAGCTCTGAATTAAATTACAAACCAAAAGTGAATTTAATAAACAGCAGCAACTTTGTAAGCAGTCACATGTGCTATAGACATAGATCCACGGAAGCTGATTTATAATAGTTTTCACACTAGAGGGCACTAACAGCTCATTAATTTAAGCACAAACCAATTTTTTCCTCTGTAACACTGTGGTTGGGTAGTCTTACTGTTTTTGTAGTGAATGCCAAAGGCTTCCATTTCTTTGCAGCCTTTTCTCTGCAAAAATGAGTGTCGTAGTATTCCTGCAAGGATGCATTAAAAGTCAGCGTGTGGAGTTTTCCTTTGTGTTTTTCTCTTTGAAGTTTTTTCACTAAGAAATAGTTTGGATCATTTGTGGAGAAAAGTATAAATTCCATTTGTACTTTTAATGGCTTTCAATGTTATAATTTTTACTTGAAGCTGGTGAAGAATCCTGTAAGATAGGAAGTGATTGGATAATACCTTAAAGATACCTAATAGAGTTACCATATATACTGCAATATACTTTTTAAAGCAGGTAATAAAAGGAAAAGCATAGTATGTGAACTGATGTTGCAGACTTCTGTTTGTTAGGGCTGCTGCTTATGTTTACATGTTGATTCCTGGCATAGAGAAAACAATAGGGGAAAAGAATATGGTAAGTCAATAATGCCAGTAACTGATGGATCTTAATGGAACCTTCAGTTGTTTTTAACTGTGCTGGTTTTAAGTAGGTAATTTAAAAATATGGGTTAGGATCTAAAGTCTGGACCTCAGAGAGGTGTAGCCATTTTGGAAGTCCTTTGTTTTTGTTATGGATTTTAGGCACTGAATCTTGATTAAAACCCCTGCAGAAAGTGGTTTCTGATACCTTTTTGCTCTTTGTAGGAATGGTTATTGGGTTGCCTTGGAGATGATCCTGCTGCTGTAAATGTAGGGCTGAAGATTAATGGTGTGGGCAGTATGGAGCTAATGAACGGACAGTCCAGTGGTGTTAACATTGCAGCTACTGCTTCAGAGGTAAGGACTGGAAACCTCAGTTACTGGGTAACTGTGTACTCAATGTTTACTTTAAATGCACTAAAATGTGAGCTTTTCTTTTAACAGCTGTCATCCAGCAGATTCTTGTTCTGTATGTTGGTTTCATACACTCCAGTTTAGTGTGAATAAAATGTAAAGTCCTGAACTTGGCATGCCAAAATAGAGCATGAACTTGCATATACCATAGCCAAAGCTGATTTTTTCCATGTTCTCTTCCATCACATCTAGACAAGGAAGCTTTTCTTTTCAAGTTTTAACAAGAATAGACACTCTTAGCACATTAAGCTGTCTTGGCAAGGCCGGTGGGAAATGTTCTTTTCTTTGACAGGTACTTGTGTGTGTACTGAGGGGCAGTCTGACACAGCAGCAGTGGAATAAAGTTGTTCCCTTTGTCTCTTGGACTATATTCTGGCATAGGTGGGGGTCCCTCCTGCCCATCAAAGCTTCTGCCCTCTAGAAATGAACAGCTTGTGAGCTGAGTGTGTGCATCAGCCAAGCAATGGAGATTGACCTCATCTGCTGATGCCTCTGAGTTTGAAGTGAACGTAATTTTCCATTTGTCATTTGCTTGTTAAGGACGAGGCTTGGGCTGAAATTAGAACACTACAAAGTCAATAGGGGTGAGAGCCACAAAGTCCTGACTGTAGTTGGCTCCTTCCACGAATCTCTGGACTACCGAAGATGTTTTGTTGATTTTCATATTTACAGATGAGTTTTGGTAGCAGCTGTGTGCGGTATGCACTTACATATGGAAATGGGGAGTACCACAAATAAGGTGAAAGGAAAATTGGAGACTTGTGTTACCAAAAGGAACCAAATAATCTCCACCACAATTTCACAACTATTGTCAAGAAAGCTGGCATCAGTCTCCAAGATCATTGTTTGTTTTTATATAGATTCTTGTACTCCCCTTATAATTGCTTCATGAATCATTGACTGTTTTTTGGCGTGCAGCTAAAAAATTTTCCTGGAGGAAAGCAACCTTTTTATTCAGCAAAATAGTCTTGAATGTTTATGTGATGTCTGATAAAATTGAGTAAAATGTATTTTGGCAAAATTACATTAATTTACTTTAAGCAAGTGTTTTTTTTTTTTTTCTATCTTGGCTAAGAAGTAGGGAAGAGGACCTGTAACTGAAATGTTTCTGTAAGCATGCTGATTACTGAAAATACATGTCTGGTTTGGAGTTTTTGGTGGTGTTTTCAAAGGGAGATTTTTCAGAGAGATTGTAATGTCAGAATCTAACTAAAAGTGGACACCATTATTAAATAAGCATTTTCTTTATAATGTGTCCTTATAACAAAATTGCTTGAAAATGGACATGAGTTTATTTCAACTGGCTGAATTCTCAAGGACCCATGTCCACAGTCTTGAAAGGTTGTTGCAACCTCAGCAGTGAAATGGCACAGACTGTCAGAAAGGGCCTTGATTGTGTTGGCCACCCCAACAATCCCAGCCTGTGCATCCCTGGGAGCGTGTCCCAAACCCTCCTGGAGCTCTGGCAGCCTCGGGGCCGTGCCCATTCCCTGGGGAGCCTGGGCAGTGCCCACCCACCCTCTGGAGGAAGAGACTTTTCCTGATACCCAAGCCTAACTTCCCCTGAACAGATCAGGAATGAATAAATAGAATGTAGGTCTGCATCTCTGTGCTAGAGGAAGTGGTTGCTCATAACACAGATGTATTGCTTTAATGTGAAAACTGTATATGAAACTTAGGAAATCAATATGAAGTGTTTATTTTTTGAGCCACATTTGTATTTTGCAGGGAAGCAAAATCTTTGTTTTGTAGGTAAATGTTCATAGAATAATATCCTAGGATCTGCTATTTTTTGCAAATGTGAATTACTGTAATTAAAAAAAAACCCACTAAATTTCCTTCTGCTAAATGTCTTCAACAGGAACACATGTAGATCAGTGTAATTTTTGTGAGCTTCCATGTTTTTAAGAGAAGGAGAAAGAGAATTGATAACTATTCCCTTGGGGCAGACCCTGTCTTTTTCCTTACCTTTGTGGTATTTTTTCTGTTTGAAATTCAGTGGGATTGTATTGCTTTTGTTGACGTAGTTGCTGTTATTACCTTTCCTGTCAATTAAATTGGAATTTAATTATGCACTGAAATATAACTGCTGTGTTTTGAGGAATTCCTTTGACATCATGGCATTATTGGAAGGGATGGTAAAGCCCATGCAGTGCCACCCCCTGCCATGGGCAGGGTCACCTTTCACTATCCCAGGTTGCTCCAAGCCCCATCCAGCCTGGCCTTGGACACTTCCCCAGGGATGAGGCAGCTGCAGATTCTCTGGGCAACCTGTGCCAGGCCCTTCCCATCCTCACAGCAAAGAACTTCTTCCTAATATCTAATCTAACCCTGCCCTTCTTCAGCTAGAAGGAAATCCATGGAAATCCAGGTGTCGCTTTGAGGATCTGATTTTTTTTGCAGTCCACATCAGGAAAAAGTCTGTTCTGTGACTGAATTTTAATTGATAATTTACCCAATAGAAAAATTATGTGAACAATGACGTTTGGACAGAAATTTTGCTTTTGGGAGTGTAAAAAAGAGAAGACAAGAAGAAGACAGGTCCAAAACATCCTCAGTGGTTTTTTTTTTTGTTTGTTTCTGCAGAAGAGTAGCAGCTCTGAGTCCTTGAGTGACAAGGGTTCAGCTGAACTGAAGAAGAGCTTTGATGCAGTGGTATTTGATGTTCTAAAGGTTACACCAGAGGAATATGCGGTAAGCAAGTCCAGGAATTCTGATTACTTTGTGTGTGAATCTCCTTTGCAGCTTTTCCACTGCTTCTCTATTTCTGCACTTTTTTTGCCCAATTTCTGTCATCCGTGGGTTTTCAAAAAAGATTGTGTTCTTTAATTCTTCATTGTCTCTATTCTGTTTGAAATTAAGTGATAATTTTGGGCTCTGCTCTCCAGATATTTTTCATAGTTTTATATGAGGCATAGACCAGAGATTCTTTCTTTATGTAACACAGCTTAATTCTGACACGCATATTTTAGTTGCATGGCTATACTTGATCTGTACTTGTTTTCTTTTCTGGAGCCATTTGAATTCTGCACTCTGCTAGTTCTTGCCCTAGGAAGCTTTTCTAGTTTTCTTCTTTTGGCTGCACAGAATAATGAGATGTTTAACCAAAACATTGGGTTGATTGTTTTGTTTTGTTTTTACTCCCTGTAGAGGTGAGGACAACAGATGGTCCCTCTAAGTGATTCAAGTATGTTACTAGAAAGATTGCTAAGCTCTTAATGTACTTCCAATTCCAGTGATGAGATTCATGAGGAGTTGTCCTGGGGAGATTATTGATATGGAGTAATACATGTCACAAAATATTCCCATTTAGTTTGTTCTGGTTTGTAATTCTTAATAACTATTTCAGTTAATTATTAATGGCTCAATTGATTTTAATGAGAACACTGAAAATTTAAAGCAGCTAGATTATGAAGTGGTACTTACACATTAAATTCTTCATGGCTAAGGATCATAATTAATTATGGGATTTATTCCTGACTGAGACTCAAGTCATGTGGTTTGGGCTTCTTCTTTGCACTGTTGTCGGGAACAGCTGGGCAATGCATCACCTACTTTCCATGGGAAGATATTTTTTGGGGCTGGCTATCCTTCCAGTTTTATCTTATGATTCCTGTACATAAAGTAAATCTAAGTACTTAGGGAATCTGGGGCTAGGGACATGAATTCCAGTGGAATTATGCATTCAGGCCAAAATGAGTTTGTTGAATGGCTCTACTATTTACCAGTGGTAGATGCTGTTGGGCAGCAGAATAGATCAGTCAGTCTCTGTGGAGCTGCTGTCACTCCCTTGGACAGCAGAATATACAGAGGTGCCTTGTCACCGAATCACATTTCATAATTCTTTTGCTCCACCATCTAATCCTTCTTCTCTCAAATGCAGCAGCCTTTGACTCCGTGTGTCCTGAATGTTACCCACTTAAGAAATCTTGGTTAGAAAAAAATCTGTATTCAAATCCAGTGTTTTTCCTGTTTTCATGTTATGCCTCAAAGTGGGTAGAGTTCTATTCACCAACAGGAATCTTTTAATTAAGCATTTCACATTACAGTTATGAAGCTGTGCTTGTATTTTTGGTTTCTTTTACTAAGTATAATTTTGCTGTTTTCTCTGTCCCTCAAAATAAACATTTTTGCTTTAAACCTTTTTCCTCTTAAAGTATCTAGTTCTTCATACCAGATTTGATTTACTGTAAATCAATATGAAACACCTTGCATGTAGAATTCTGAGCAATTGAACAAAATCACCAGTATTCAGTCCTTTGGCAAGGAAATAATTGATTTAATTTCTTTTTCAGTGTTACTTTACACAGCTGCACTTCTTTGTTAATGTTTGTTTCCCCAGGCACACACATCTGCTTTTCCAGTAGCACCTTTTTGCTTTGAATACTGTCTTTTTCTGATCATTCCTGCTAAAAGTTGTAGAAATAAGTAAATTTGTCAAAAACTTATGTACCCTGGAGGAAAAGTATCCTCGACCCTTGTTTTTATTTTCTTGGCCACTTCCTTACCCTTCCTGGGTTTGATACTGCTATAACAGAGAGGTGTAAAATCTTCATCTGGGTTTCAGTGTGGATGTGAAGGCCACCAGAGTGATGCAGTAGGGCCAAATTCCTGAGCATGCAAAAGTGTGTGAGGTTTCCTGGTGGTGGGTAGTACCTCTTGGGTTAGACATGGATATGCTGCCAGAACGGGTCCCTGTGCACACATGGGAAAAGTACAATTATGCCAGAGGAAGAAGAACAAAAATCTGAAAGGTAATTAAGTTTGAGATACGCTAGAAATAAGATCCATGCTAGTGATTTCAGTACCAATGAGAGACACAGATGTGTTTTCAGTTCCCACTGTCTCAAAGACATCATTATATTTTCAAACCTCTCTCTGTTCAGTCATTTAGTGGGTAAGAGACGAGTTGGACAACAAAAGGTATTGCTTATAATGCTGTATTTTCAAGAAGCTGCTGCCAAGCCAAAGAGAAACCTGAGTGCAGATATTTTTGGTGATTTTATTTCCATATTCTCCCCTTTGGCAGTCATCTAACACTGTCCTGAGTACACAGGAGGAGTGCTATTTCATGTAATGGTCCTTTGTCTCATAAGCAAAACGCTTCCAGCCCTTCAAGGGGGCCAGTCGAAACAGTAATGGAAATTCTTGTTGTAGTAGAGGTGTAAGAGTCAGTTATAACCTTGTTAGCAGCTGGGTGGTTTTAATTCTTCCTAAGGTTGAAGGCTGCTTTAGAAAGGGCTGAGTTACAGAAAAGGGTGAGATCTCCAGGCCCTGCTGCTGCTGTTGCAAATTTATAGTTTGCTTTATCACCTTGCAGCTTACAGAAAGCTTCCAGGGGATGTACTGAATACCTGAGTGTTGCATAGATTTTGGGGAAGAAGAATCCCATTCAATGAGTATGAAGTAGGACACATTTAAGGATTCAATGGTCAGCTTTGTAGATGTAACTAGTAAGGAGACCATCTCTGATTTAAAGACCTGCTTTTAGGCTGGTCACTGCTCAGTTCTTTATTCCTGGGCTGGAAGCCACAGCCAGGCTGGTGCCAGGCTTGCCCCGTGGTGTCTGGCCCTGCTGGGGGGGCCGTTGTGTGTCCAGGGTCGGCGTGGTAGCAGTGAATGCTCCCCATTTTCATCCCAGGGAGAAGTGTGGTTTTGAGCACACAGGGCACAATTTGTGGGGGAGGGATCTGTTAGTGGTGCAGTGGCAGTGGAAAGGGGAGGCTGGTGAGGCTGAAGGAAATAAGGAGAATGCTTGGGGACATGAGCTCCAAATTAAGGTGCTGGCCAACCTCAGGTTGAGGAAATATTTATTTTTTGCTTTACAGTAAATTCTTATTCCTTAGACAGCTACTGTTTAATTATTAGACTGTTTATTACTTTTTGACTCACTTTTCCATTTTATACTTCGACTTAGCCACGGTGGTGTAAATATTTGAGGTAGAATTAAGGGAAGCGCAGCTGTATAAATCCATTGCTTTTTTTTTTCCACCTAGTTATCTAAGAAGGATTCTTTATTCTTTGCCCTAGTCCCTGGAAGTGCTATGGAGTAAGCTCATGCTAAAATGTATGTGTATTTCTTTCTTTTTAATTCCCGTGAAGCTTTGTCAAATGGATGTTGGAAGAAAATACTGCTTATTTTGGAAACAATGTGCAAATAGAGTTTATTTAAAAATGGTTTCGATGAAACAAGGAGGAGTTCTTATGACAGTGAAATACCAGATTATCGACATCCTGTTAGCTTTGCTTTGCAGAAGAATATTAGAGGTAATATGTTCCCAATGTGAGCAAGAAGAAGCAACTTAATTTCAGCGTGTGGAGGAACAATTAATGATAAAAGTTTTGGAGTAGACTTTGTGAGAAAACAAGTAGAGCTTCAACACAGGAACTGGAATCCCCCGGTGTTCATTCTGGACAGCAGAATTATTCTCCTACTGATGCTGTGCTTAACAGAGGCTTAGCTATTTTTTCAGTGAGGAAAATATCCTGGCAGCCTAGAGAGACAACACTAAGCCAAGTTGGAAGGCTTAAATATAATTCCTTCTAGAAATTCAGATTAAGGAACAATTTATGAAGTGCTGCTTCAACCAACATGGCTTCAAGGAAAATCAGGTGATGGCAGTATTCTTCAATGACCAGAATGCAGATGTTTGACTTTTTTCATCTCAAACAGAAACTGAATTTCTTTTTACACTGAGGGCTTTTTGTCTGGGAGCAGTGGGGGAAGTGCCCTGTCCTTAGGGTAGGTACATGGCAGGAAAACTTACAGTACATGCAGCAAGTGGCCTGATAGAAAGAGTTCATGCTTGAGAAGAGCTAAAAAAGTGGGAATATAGCCCTGGTCCAATGAGAACTTTGATACAGAAATGTGGAGAGGAGCTTAATGCAGCGGTCTTAAGTGGAACTAGAAGTTCTTAAGTTCCAGGTTTTTGTGGAAGGAGGGTAATCCATGTGTCCTCATAGAAAAGAGAAAGAATCAGAAAATATTTTTGAATTTTATTTCATTAAGCTTCTTCATATTCCTCAAAGAAGCAGCACACAGAAATGTAGTTCTGAGTTGTTTGAATATAAAATTTCTGACCCGGCAGACCTCCCCGAGAGAGGGGTAAAACCTCTTTATATGAAGCTGTGTGGTAATAATTTTAGTATTTTGAAGTACTTAATTGTTAACAAGTCCAACTTCTCAACACCCATGAGAGCTGAAATATTTTTACACTTGGCTGTTGGAGACTCCCCAGGCAAGGTCTTTTCTATACATGTAAAACTCCTGTGGCTGTGAAGAGGTGGGGAAAGTGTCTTCAGCAGCCATTTCAGTGTGTGAATTGTGAAATGATCATGCACTGCTTTTAAAAGATGGTTTTGCCTTCTGCAGCTCTTCAAGTGGTTGAGAATTGAGAAATATAATTGTGGTATATTAAAAACATACCTTTTCCACTCATATTCTAGAACTGTTATCTAGGATCTAGGGCAAACAGCAACAAAACCTCCATTCAGCTCGCCCTCTGCAACGATGAAATACTTTACTATCTAAATGAACTTGGTAGAGATATCACTTCTGGAAAGAGAGAAAATACCAAGTTTCCCTATCTCTGCATAATCAGAATGCTTATTTAAATGATAAGTAAGGACAAGTTCACAATTTTGTGTTGCACATGTAATTATTTTTATTTTTTTAAAATCTGTGCAGCTGGCAGCTCCAAAACCAGAAAAGTTATGGTTGGCGTGCTTCATGTAACAAGTTGATTTGAACACTTACAATTTTTGGTTTGAATATTAAAGCATTAAACCACATTTGGGAGAGGGAAGCTCTCCAAGAATTTGTATTGGCTGGGTTAAGGAGCTGGAGTGAGAAAAGTTAGTGCATTGTATCTCTCTCACTTGCAGAAACCAAACTAGGGGATTTGTTTATTGGGGTTCAGATTCCCCTTGAGATGGTCAAGGCAGAAGTTTTTTGCTGCTGTTAGAGTTGAGCATTGACACATAACATAAAACTCAGAAATTCTTTTTGAAGCTTTGTCATTTCAAGTGCTATTAATTAGACTGCCAGCCTTTTAGTCTGCTTTATTTATTTAGCAGTGAGCGAGCACGTTTTAAAAGGACAAAAATTCAGTCGTAAGACTTATAAATACAGACTTATAAATATGAGCAGTTAATGTTTTAAAAAATCTGTTTTGTTAAATGTAGTTTTAGACTTCTAATGTGAGTTACTGTCATATCTACAAACTCACGTGGCTTTTTAGCAATCAGCTTAGATATTCAGCTCTCAGTGGCTTGATTTCTTTGAATTATGAGCAATTTACTAAGCCCTGGGAACTTGTAATGGAAATTTCAAGCTCTCTAAGAAAGGAACTGCAATAAGGGATATTTCTTGAACAAGTGGTTCTGTGATACAGTGTTACTTAAGGTTTTAATAAAAGCAAAAATGTGTCAACCAAGCAAGAATATCATCAGCCTAATATCAACATGGTACTAGAAGAAAGAGGTTTCTCTGTCAAAAGTTCCAGGGGTTTTTTAATTGTCAGACTTTTAAAAATATTGTAATGTACTTAGTAGCAATTTCAAATATTTTTAATAGTGACCACTAATCCTGAACCCCAACACTTGCGTGTTTTTTCGGTGTTAAAATGTCCTTTTTAATATCCCTGTTTAAAATGTATGCATTTATTTTGTTATATGAATTCTGGTGTGGAGTTCTAATA
This sequence comes from Anomalospiza imberbis, assembly GCF_031753505.1. Taxonomy (NCBI): domain Eukaryota; kingdom Metazoa; phylum Chordata; class Aves; order Passeriformes; family Viduidae; genus Anomalospiza; species Anomalospiza imberbis. The sequence continues at coordinate 3,997,148 of NC_089689.1, read as the reverse complement.
ATACTTTTTATTTCATAAGTATTTTGTATTGATACCATCTTAAAGTAGTAATTTGTTTAGGAGTCACTACTGAAGCAAGTCAAATTTAGCTAAGGCAGTTCAGGCTAATGAAGAGAATGGATTCTGGAGGGCTAGCAAGAAAGACATTTATTTTTAAGTCTTCTCTCTTCGGTGTGAACCAATAATCATTTTCCTGGCTTATTTTTATTGTGCTGTTTTTAGTGAGGAGGATTTGCAGTGAAATGTTAAAAACTATTGAAGTGCCCATGTCTCTTGTAGGAATCTTGTAATGTGCCTTCTACTTGAATTTTACTGAACTTCCCATTCTTTTCATTTCACCTTCCCAAACCCAACCCATTTTCCCATCAATTTTCTTTACTGAGAAACAAAATGATGCACCCACTCAGCCATATATTCACCAAAAATAACACATTTCTGAGAAAGCTTGATAGACTTAAGCACACAAATGGGAGGCTGGAGATGGGGTGCCGTGGCTGCTGTTCCAGGACTGGGTTTCTCACTTTCCAGCCACTCTCCTCACAGGCTGTAGCTCTGCCTGGGGTGGTTGATCCAAGGGCAGGACCCAACCCTTGGTCTTGTTGACCCTCATGCCACTGGCCATTGATCCAGCCTGTCCAGATCCCTCTGCAGGCTTCCTGCCCTGCAGCACATCGTCATTCCAGCCCCGCGTGGGGGTGTTTGGGGGAAGGAGCAGCCCACTAGAGCAGAGACCAGGAAAGAGTGTGTAAAAGTGAAACATAAAAGGGTTGTTACTTCTCTGGTGTTGTACTGCAAAATACCAGATGATTGTGTCAGAGTGTTGCTTACAGACAAATGATATATATTATTTTTGTATGTTTATCATTGATTGTCAGAATTCCTATCTAAAAATGCATTTAGAGGTCAAGATGTGCTACCAAGTATAGATTGGGTTGTCTTTGCAAAACACATCTATCTCTGTAGTTGCTGACTTTCACCTAGAGCATCCTAGTTAAAATTTTCCTGCAAGGTTGGCTTTCTCTGAGGAGCTGTTCCACCATCCATGGTGGCATCCAGTGGCACTTGCAATTTGTGAGAGTCACAAAGCTGTCAGTGTGTACCTTGGAGTGTATATATGGGGCACTACTGTTTTCAAGGAAATGGGAATAAAGTTACGTAGCTGACAGCTGAGGGAACAGAACGAGGTCCCTGGATTCATTATTAAAAGAAAATTTGTGATACCTAACTTGGATGGCACTGGTATTTCTGGGCTACCTTTGAAAGAAATGGTCTTTTTTTTCCTAGATGCATAGGCTGTCATCAATCCTAAAATGTGCAAGATTAATAAACTTAAAAATAAGGCTATGTGATTATATTTCAAAATGCAAAACCTGGTCTTTTACTTTACTCTTTTCAAAGCTAAGCAAGCATCCCAGAATGAAAACATACTCATTGACTCTGTCTTGCTGGAAAAGAGATGACCATGTTGAATTTTAACTGTTGCTGAGCAACTGAACAATTGCTTAGCTTTGTTACTCAAATATGCCTCAATAATGATTGAAAAGTTATAGGGATGTTTCAGTAGAATTGTGTAGCTGGACTAACATTCAGAGTTTGGAGAGAAGCTACCCCTGAGCAACTGCAGTCAGTTCCTTGTCTTTTTGGGAGGCTCTTACATTGTGTTTCTGAGTTCAAGCCTATGTAACTGCAGGACTATCCTCCTGAGAATAATTTGTTTATTATTTATGCATGTAAAGCTGGGAGCACGTTTTTCTTTGGCTTTGCAGGATAACCCTGTGGTAGAAGCTGAAACGTCTGAAATTGGGTATCAAATGAAAGCCAAATAAGAAAAGGAAACAGAATAAATGCAGTTCTTAAGCAGCACACACCTAAATGGAATGCAAGGGTTAGGGTTGCAATGCAAGGTTGGAATGCAAGGGTAAGGGTTGATTTTGATCTTAACTTATGTTTTTTTTTTTAATTTTTATTTCAGGGTCAAATAACACTAATGGATGTGCCTGTATTTAAAGCAATTCAGCCAGAGGTAAGTATTTTGTAAGCTTTGTTTTTCAGTTTAAATAAGAAAAGTGATACCAGGGTATAAATTCTGGAATAGCCAAGTATATGTCTCTAGATCTTAATTTTTGTCCCAATTCATACATTTCTGAAGCAGATGTTTTTTTAACAGAAAAATATCTGGAGCTAGTAGCCTGTTTGGGGACTGATATTGGTATTTAATTCAGCTTGTGCTGGAGATGAAGCATGTGGGATTTAGTGTTTCTGAATTACAAACATCCTGATTTGGTAATTCTGATCATAATGTTTTAGGTTTCAGCTACTGATACGTGTTTCCATAACTGCTTCACTTCTCCTTTGGCAAAATGAAAATGATTGTAGGGGCATTCAAGATGTGTGTGATCTGTTGGGATAATACATTGATGATTTGTGTTCTCTTATTTGTTTTTATGTAATGCCATATTCCTTTCAGATTTTAGCTGACTTGAGCTCATTTCAGCATCTTCACAGTGACTATAATAAATTATGAATTTGTTTCTCCTCATTTCTGAACGATCAGCATTTTCCTGTGGGCATTGTTTTGTACTTTGAGGGTTTATTTTTCAGTTTATTGTGCATTTTATCAGTACTGTGGAAGTCTTTCTCAGGTCATCAGTCACATCAGTCCATCACAAACTATTTCACTGGCAGCAGGTTTGTTATGTCACTCTTGTGACTGCTGAAGAATATTTTGCTTCAAGTGGAGAAACCAGCTCAATCTCTTGGCTGTGATTATTGACTTCATCATTTGTGTTACCTGGGAATTTTTTTGAAGGCTGCTGTTTGAGCTGTACTTGAAGATGTCATGATTCAGCTCTCATAGTGTTTCAGCAAGGTATTTCCCAGCACTTGTGGATCTGTGTGTGATTTTTGGTTAATTTCTTAGTTTGTTGGTTTAATCCTTTGTTCTGTTGGTTTAAAGAGAGCTTTCCATTTGATCTGTTTTGAACCTACATCACAGCAGTACTTAACATTAGCAGAAATAGTACACAGACATACATATGAGGAAAACATTTAAGAGTCAGATAAAAGAGCAAAATGCTTTAAAGCTTTGAAGAAGAGCTTAAAAAAAGAGAGATCCTATTAGAAGATCAGGATAAACATATTCTGCCAGTTAAAGGCTATTCAGAAAAAATCTGAGAGTGTAGGCAGATACATCTGTAAAGTAATTATTTATAAGAAATCTCTATAAGAATTTAAAAAAATTGATAAGAAAAATTGGTGTGATGCCTTCACTGGGAAATATCCATGAGGAAGAGTGGCTGTTTGACTCTTTGGAGTGCTTACTCACAAGCAGCTGAAGGCTCTGAAAAGCGTGCAGGTATTACCTGTGCATCAGTGCTCCTTTGCTGTACACAGAGGCTAGTGGCTGATGTGTCTCTAAACTCTGTTCATCCCCTGAGGAAAAGGGTTGTAAAGATCAGCTCTCACATCAGAAAAGGCTGAACACAGTTAAATTGCTTTTCTCCTGATTTGCAGAAGGGAATATCAGGCGTGGAAAGCTTAGTTTACCTCAAGGCATCTTGACAGCAGGTGAATGAAGTGGGGTAGATTTCTGAGCTTCCTTCAAGCTTCTACCAGCTTGTGCCATATCCATGTCTTGATTCAACTTGTAAATCTTGGCATCCCTTGGCATGCACACTCAAGCATTGTGGAGTTTGTAATTAAAAAACAAAACACCAATGAGCTGAGTTCACCTGTATAAAAGGGCTCCTAAACTGAGTCTTCAATGAGTGACTGAAAGGCATTAATAGACTTTGGGTTTTTCATTCTAAATACTGATACCAAATGTCACAGCTCTCATCTGTATGCATGGTGGGAGATGATGAGCAGTGTTTTTCTCCAGTGTGCTGGGATTTAAAAACAGGGTGTTTATTGAAATTTGCCCTTCACCAGCAAATCTTTGTTACTTGGGTTGTGAATCTCCCTTTGCTTCCCAAACTACAGAGTGGTATCTGAATGAAATTTTTTAGCCTTTAATGTGTGTTCATTTATTTTCTCAAGTAAGGTTTCTGAAAGATGTACTCAGAGATGCTTAATTTTTTAAATTGCTGGAGATGAATTTTCATCTTTAGGCTGTGTGAGCATTATTCTTTAAGTATCTTTTAAATTATTGTGCCACGCCTTCCTCATTTTGTTAAAATATTTATTGAATTATTATAGGTGGCTTTTTTTTTTTTAATAAAAAGCAATACCAGAATTTCATCTTGGTTATCTTAACAAAAAACAGAGCTGAATAACACTTTTCAAAGCAATATGTAGTAGTTTTTCTTTTAGCAGCCAAATCAATGAACATGCTCACAGCACACTTACATACTTCAGCAGCCTTTTGCCTCTATCTGTAGCAAGTAAATAGAATTATTTCTGTTTATATTCAAATTTCTTAGCAAGAGTGTGGTTTCACATGTGTGCTCAGGTTCCTGCATGCTGCCCACTACAACTCACCATTTCATGCTTGTTGGCAAAACAGACTGGAAGCTTAGTGTTGCCCACAGAATTTGGGATTAAGGGAAGTGGTGGATCCCTTTACATCTGGGGTGAGCCAGAAGCAGGGACTTGAACCATTTCCATGGTTAGATAATCTTTAGTGACATGATCCTCTGCCTGAGCTGTATGCAGGCTGTATCACTCCTAGATTCTGGAAACCACCTTCCTTCTTCATTAAAAACACCTGCAAGTTACTTCTGAGAAAGGAGAAGGAATTACTGGTTGTTTGTTAATTAATAGTTAATGGGCTGCAGTAGAAGAAATAAAGATTATAAAGAACACACCTCTCTGACATAAATATCTATCTGTATGAAAGCAGCCGATTTGCATTTTAATTTTTAGGGGTAAAAAAATTACAGAGTTCCCCCAGTAAGTCATAAGATTTCCTTCTCTTCCCTGGGAATGGCAAGTGGTATATTGGTTTTTGTTCTCTCTCTTGTAGTGGTTGTGGCTTTCTAGAGAGCAGTGACTGTAAAGCTCTGCTTTACTGTAAAAGAAGGGAGACTTCAACTTGCTTGGCTGTGCTGCTGGTGGTTGTGCTAACATTAAATAACAGCCACATGACCCCTTGCAGAACACATCAGCTTGCTTTTTTTTGGAAAATCTGATTACTTGCTTTACATGTTTTAGTACGTCATCCAGAATTATTTGCCCATGTGTTCATATTGAAAATCTCTGCTGGGTTATTGTCTTTAACCTCTTTGTCCCCTCTGCTTCACCAGACTAGGCAGTGAAAAAAAATTCACTTACTGAGTATTCTTAATCTCTTTTTACTCTGAAGTTGTAGAATGATTCCACTATTCATCTGTGCTTCTTTTGTCCTCTTTTTGAAACTTTCCCTTTGACCTAGATAAAGGTTTTTGTGAGAAACACAATCTCGCTCTCTGCTGTGTAGTACAGGTTATAATTTAAATGTTCCCACAGTGTTTTGTTAAGGAAAATAAAATGCTATTTATTCATTCATCAGTTCAAAGTGCTGGTATTCAAAACCAGAACAAGTTGCAGAGAAAGTTAAGTTTTTGTATTCTTGATCCTATGTCTTTCAGTTTTTCAGATCAGTTTAAATGTACCACATTAAGTAAGAAATTAGTGGTTGTAGTGATGTAGCTCCTGTTCCTGAGCTGACTGGCAGACTAAGGAAATAATCCTGGGGAATACTTTAAGTTTGAAACTTCTGGTGGAAAAAGTAGAATCCTAGAGGAAGACCAAGAAATAAAGTAAGAAATAGGCAGCACAGCCTATTCAGCAGAGAAGTTAGTATTTTTACAGAAGGATAAGAGTGATTTCTCAGTTCCAGTGTGGTGAGTGAGTGTTTTATTGCCATTGTGAGTGCAGTCAGATGTGTCCTTGTAGGGACAGTATGGGACTGCTCCAGGCCAAATCCAGGGAGGGCAAACACCTTGGTGGCTGCTCTTCTACTGGTGGCATCTTCGGGCAGTGCCGAGGGCAGGGAGGTCACACGGGTGAGTTCTAGCGAGGAGCAGGAGGGTTCTGAGCCCAGGTCCCCTGAGGCAGAAAGGTCAGGTGGTCATCTGGGAAACCTGACAGGCAAAGGGAAACCACTCTTCTTTTGGTTTGAAGACAAGAGAAAAGAAATTTGGCTGCCCAAGGGAGAGGGGTCTTGCAAGTGAGATGAGGAAGCATTTCCTACACTTCCTGAAGGGAGGGGGGAAATGCTTCTGGAACTCTCAAAGCTCTGCCTCTCCTGTGTCTGTCCCTGAATGTGGTGTGGATGTCACCCTAAGCTGTTGAAGAATCTGAACTGATGGCACAGTGTGGCGTCCCGGACCTAGGTCCCGCGGGGGAGCCCGCAGGTCTGCAGGAGCCCCAGATGACTAAAGTTCGAATCCACCAAAGAAACGGGTCGGCACACGGAGCGCTGCAGTTCTCAGAGGTTTATTCAAGGCAGGAAAAGGTAAAAGGAGCAAAGGGAGACAACCTCTTGAGAGGGGAGCTATCCTGAGTGCCTGAACTCCGAGGTCTGGGTGACCAGAGCCCTCAGAGCCTCCCCGAAGGAGGGGATAGGGGTTATATCCGAGAGACAGGAGGTGGGGTCGGGGTACATACCTCCAATGGGGTGAGATCTTGTGGGAGGGATAGGGATAGTACGAACCAAAGGGAGATAAGGGAAGGAGTGGTTACAAGGAGGGAACCAGTAACAGAACTTAGAACAAAGAACTTTCCAGAACCTGGGATGGTACCATTGCTTAACTGACATTAACTGGGGAGGGTACACCAAATGATGGACAGGGAACGGCAGGAATCTTATTACCATGCCCCTACACCACAGTAGTTTCCCATGGTAATCCCGGTAGATCTCTTCCGAGACCTCCTCCCACAGCACAGGTCCCGAAGGCCTGTGTGACTGTGCCTCAACAGCTCTGGAAACAGCTTTGGATGTGTGTCTTCCCAGGCAGGAGCAGGATCTTTTGTTTTGCGGTATTCTGTGGGCCCTCAGATGTACAGGGCCAGGGCAATGAGGAGCTTCTGCCTAGAATCATTCCGAGTTTTTCATTCTCTGATAATTGCAATTGAAGGACATGGCCTTAATTTGTAAGAAATTCCCATATTTTCCCTCAGCCTGAGGTGATAACTAATTTTTTCCCACTGCTAAGGAAGCGTTATCAGATGCCAGTGAATGCCTTGTGTTAGTCCAAGTGCAGAGCTGTGATTCCAGTGGAAACTAGAGATGCTGAGGGGTAGAGAATTTAATCAAGAGTCTCTTGAATGAAGAGTTTCCTGAATGGCTCCCCTCTCCAGTAGCCTGCTCTCCTTTGGAACAGGAGTAATTCAGGGCTGTGTGGTTGTCTCATGCATACTCATGGAAGTGGAGGTGTAAGAACAGAGGCATGTGCTTTCCTGTGCTGAACATGCCAGATTTTCCAGGGTAGATTTAAGGGGCACAACTTTCTAGTGAAATTTGAAGGACTAGCTCTAAATACAAAGCCAGAAATTCTGCATTATTTCCGGTGCCTGGCCAAGAATCTCTGGGTCTTCTCTAACAAATACCAGGACACAAACTTCAATAGAAGAATTCAGGGTCCCTCTTAACTGGCATGAGATTCTTTAGTTGTTTTGGAACATTGGTTGGAAATATGCTAAGTAGTTTCTGATTTTAAAAAGTAAAAAAATTAGAACTTAGACTAACCAAATAGATACCAAATTCTTTTAAACTGTGTCTTAAATGGCACAATAATTGTTTATATGTTGAGTCATCCAAGTTATGTGGTAGCTGGATGTGTGGTATGAATCTGGCTTCAGGAGGAGTTTTCAGCATGGTAATAAAACTGAGAGCACTTCAGAGTGGATGATCTGGAAGGAAGACATGAATAAATAAAAAGAAAGGGCTGTACTTTGCTATTATGCCACTTGAATAATTAAGCTGTGTCTATTTTGATTATTTTTCTTGGTAGCACTGTGAAGCAGGTTGTGTGCTGAATGCTGTCTTTGCATCTATTCATGTGCTGTTGTAACAAATGGAAGAGCTCTTTTTGGTACATTTAGTTATTTATGATTTTAATGCAAACTTCTTTGTTGAAATTAAGTGATAGTAAATAACAAGATGATGCAGTTTCCCAAAATAGACTCTTTTGGAAGGGAAAACTGGAAATCGTGTTTCTTTTATTGCTATTGCAAATGATGACACTTTTTTGGTATTTCTTTAATGCAATATGCCAAGTTAAAAACGTGTCTTAGATGGAGTTAACTAGGTGTATCATCTCTATAAATATCTTCAGAAAGTGATTAAAAACAAAAGGACATTTGATTCTCTAGCTCAGATTCATGTTTGAAGCAGGATCTTCTGTGGTAACAAAATTAGGAAAGCTCAAATTCAGCAAAAGATGAATTGTAATAATAATAAAACAATTCAGAAATTGCACTTGTGGAATCTCAGTTTTCAGAAGGAATCAGAACAAGTGTAACTGTATTACTTCAATGTGTTGTTGCTCTGTTATTTTAAAACTTACAAGATTTTTGTCTCTATATGCCTTTGGCTCTGAACATGTGTTATGCACTAAATTAAAGAAGTGAATTTTCATCCTTGTTCTCCCAGGAGCTGGCAAGCTGTGGCTGGAATAAAAAAGAGAAATACAGTTCTGCACCGAATGCTGTTGCTTTCACCAGAAGATTCAATCATGTGAGTTATTTTTTTCCAGCATTATTACATGTACACATTTTAGAAAGTCTGTGGGATTAAGTGTTCTGGCACATCACTTTTATTTTGGATCACAGCTGATTACTTGACAACTTAAGGAACTCCTTTTAGCAGATACTTTATCTACAGGATATGCAGAAAGACCAAACCACTATTGAAGAAATACTCTGTTTTAAATAGCAGCAATCGATGAAAAGTGCACATTTTCCCCAGAACTGCTGGCTGTCTTTTATATAAAGACAGAATCATAATTACAGGTTAAAGCTTGCTATACAGGATTTCTGGACTAGTAATTAGATGTAATTTCCTTCTGTGTTAGTTGAGTGTCTTATGCTTCACATAGGTATTTTTGTCCCTAGTAATAAAAGCCTCTTGTCAGCATAGATACCTTTTTAAGGTGATTCTAGGCAAACTTTTAAAAATTCCAAACATTTTTTCTGTAAAAAATTGGTTCTTTAACTCTTTATTTGGCATAATTTTTAGGTAGTATATTTGAGATTGTTTTTTTTTTTAACTCAACAATTTCTCTATATAAAATCAACTATTAAAAGAAGAACAGAACCTTTCTCCGCAATTAAAGCTGGAGGAGTCCCGCTGTGGAGTTACTCAATCATGTCTCAAAACTGTGATGATCTTTTTAAGTAATGCTATATTTTCTCTTTCAGATGAAGTAATTCTATTACTCTCATCTCTCCTCTTGTAAATGTTTAATAATGTCTCAAACTTACAAGTTGTCTTGCAGAATTAACCTCTGTACCCAGTCTCAGACTTACAGAGATCTTTGTTAATCATCTGAAACTCAGACCAAACCTCTCACCTTTTCAGGGTTTTTTTTTCCCTATCAATTCTTGTGTACTTTCTCACTTTTCATGATTGCTCTCATTGAGGATCTGATCAAATCCTATTACTTTTCACTGACAACACTTGGAATATTTCTTAACCTATTCATTGAAATGCTTGTCTGGCTTTGGGTTTTGGACACTTGCCTGATTCTGCACTGGACTGAAGAGAAAATGTTACACTGCAAACTCTTTGTGACTGTGCCATCTATTGAGATCCTGGGGGATTTGGTCAAGGATTTGGGATTTTTTTTGGTGATGTTTTTGGTTTTTTAGTTGTTGTTGCTGTTCTGCATTTAGTTGAAACTTTCCTGATCTAGCTTTTGAAGTTGCTCCTGTTAGAATGTATAGGCTGCTATAAATGCACTGTTGGTTTTGACACTAATCTCACTGATACACCACTGATTCCAATATTTGGTGCCTTGTTTATTCATGGAAGTTGACTCTTCAAAGAAATGTTTCTATAGTAAAAACCATGTTAGGCAGTGTAACTCATCAAGGACCTCACTTCTCAGTTGTTGTTATGTGCCCTGCTGAAGAACTGCAGGAACTGCCTGCAGTCAGCTTCAGACAATTGGTAAAATATGCTCAGTAGCCAGAAGGGAGGAGGGGAAACCTTATCATGGGAATAAGGACTTTCATAAAGTTTATGTCAGCCTTTGTTCTGGCATCGAGGAAGCCATCAGTATAGGAGTAGAGAGGGAAAAGGACAGATATTGTTTCTACTCCAATTACCTGGGGTGGTCAAATGCTTTGTCCTAAAATAAACAATCAGGAAAGTCATAGAGACTTGTAGCCTTGTCAGGCAGGAATACAGGTCAGCAAAATTTTGTTAACCTTTGAAATTTCACTGGGGTTAAATTAAGCATTATGCATCTGTCTCTTCCCTTTTTGCCCCCAGCTTGCCAAAGGAAAACCATGAACAGCTCTCACTTCTTAAGTAAAGAGAATATTAAATTACTAACAGCTGCTTCACAGCAGAGTGATGTGCAAGTAGCATTTTGGAAGCCTCCTGAATTCTGTGCAGTTGATTACATTCCACTGAGAATGAAGTCAGGCAGTTCCAGCATTAGTTATGGGATAATTGGATGTGCCTGTGGAAACAGATTGAGTTCAGGGAACAGAAATCAGTTGAGTCCATCCATGCCAGGACTCTTCTGTTCTTGGAGAATTCATTGTTGAGTGGTACTTCATATAGAGCTACATATCTGATATAACTGGTTTTTTTTAATATGTAACTTAATGTGCTAGTTTTGCATTAATTGATATTTAGTGAGTAGAGAAGAAAACTTTTTTTTGTTATTTTTTAAACTCTGATCTCTCATTTTTCAGCTTGCTTCTGAAAGTGAGTTGTATACTTCCTGTTACTGGTAAACCTGTCAGAGTGCACAATTGCCAAGTTCACTTACTAGATTATTGTCTTACCTTTTGAAAAGAAACTTTTATCATATGTTTCAAATAAACAGTTTTTTGAAGGTAACTGTGTAAAGGTCACTATTGGTCTCTTGGTTATCAGAGTCCCTCAACTGAAAACCTCTTTCTTGAGGTTTTTGTTTAAATGGAGTGGAACTGTGCTGCCAGAGAGCTTAAAATATTAGAGAAACTTGTCAGCTAGATTCAGTACATTGGAACAATTTTAAAGGAAGGGATCCCACTTGCAAAAGGAAAATTTTATGTTTTACTGACTGTGTTTATGGGCATTTTTTGGGTTTTTTCCATCCTTTTTTAACCCAAATGCAAACATTGCATGAAGAATTTTTTTTCTGGAATATTGTAGTGTTGCTGAATTGCAGTGGATTTAACTGGGATTATTGGAAATTCAGGAATGGAGTGGTTAGCATGCATGGAAGAAACCTGAAAGAAAAAGCCAGAAACTATTAAAGGGGTATTCTTGAATTTCCCTATCTTTTGATTAGCACAGACAGCGAAGATAGTTTTGGAAGCAATGAACTATGATCTTAAAAGCACCAGTATAACAGAATTGGTATTTCAGATAAGTAAAACATGGGATAATTTAAAAATCTTAATATGTGATTCAAGAACAGATATGTTCAAAGTTATGCCTGTTATACTCAGTTGACCTTAGTAGGGAAGAATGTAAATATACAATGCACAAACAGTCAAAGCTTTAAATGCTGCCTTGAACTGGTACCAAAGGTATTGATACCCAAAGGCTGGGAGTCATGTTGCTGATTGGTGTTGGTATTATAACATTTAAATGCAGCAAGAGAGGAATATATGGAAAAAGATTTATTATTGTTTATGTAAAGAATGAAACAAAAGTATTCATTTAAATTATTGCTTTTTCAATATGTGCAATACATTTGGTTATGGTGCTGTCTAAAGATACTGGTTAATAGACATGACCAGCCAAAACCCAGTGTTTATGTCAGTAAAAACACATCAGAGAGGAGTGGAAGTGGTTGAAGTGGAAGTGATAAAGTGTGTTTGATTCTCTGTCTCCTGCCTGCTCTGTCACTGGTGGGACTGGAGGTCTCTAAGCTTTGAAGGAAATTTGTTCTGGTTTGTTTGGCTTTTTTTTCCTTTTCCTGCAAGAGCTTGGAAGTGTTGAGCTGAGGTCTGGCTGGGGCTGGGACAGAAACCAGGCTTCCTTGGGCAAACAAGAGTGTTTATGTCTCTGTGATTCCAGTGAACTTCCATAGAAATCAGGACCAACAGGAAATCGGGGGATTTTTGTCCTGATGAAAATGCTGGAGTGTTGCTCTGTGTTCGGAGCAAGTGTGTCGCAGTCTGGCCCATCACAGGCATTCTCCTGTTACATCAACACTCTGGACTTAAAATCAAAGAGATTTGGGATCTTAAGGTGTAGTGCTGTGTGTGCTGTCCTGTCCTGATTCTTTACGATCCAGAAATCTGTGTTAAAATTTTAAATTCCCTTGATTTTCAGTGGGAAAGCATCACCTTAAAAACTCATTGATCAATCAGGGGAAGAAAGTTCTTTTTCTCAAGCTGTGTAACTACAGCAGAGCACCAAACTGAGGTCAAGCTCTTTATGACAAAATTTTGAAGTACTGCCAAATATTTTATGTATTCAGTACTTCTGTATTTGATAGAGATATAGAATATCTCGAGTTGGAAGGGACCCATAAGGATCACTGAGTGCAAATCCCTGCTCCTGGCAGGACTCAGTAAGGACACCTTCAGAATATTTAATTAAAGAAAATACTGGAGAAGACCTGGCAACAATCTACATATTTTTGTTTTCTAAACAATGAAGAAGGTGCAGGAGTTTCAATTCTTTTTTACTCTCAGTACTCCTGAGATTGTCTCAGCAGTTGGAGCCCTGTCCTTAAAGGAAAATTATTCTATAACTAAACAAAGGGAATGGCAATCTCTGTCATTTAAATACAGTTACTGTCACTATGATTTTCAGATTATTGCAATTTGGTGATGTAACATCAAAAAACGAGACAATTTTCCATATTTTCTCCTTTTAACTTTAAACAGTGGTTTGAAAACATCTGACATTTTTGAGCATGGCGACATATTGAGATTTTTTTTAATCAATTGGAACCACTTTTGTTTTTTGTGAGGATAACATGGTTTGTCAGCAGATATTTTGCTTTGCAAAAAAAGCAAAGGAGGAAAGAAAATGAAGAAAAATGAAAGGAAATAGAAACTTGAGCTCCATGGTTAGTTCTTTCCTGGCTAACAGAATCTTAGACAAACACACCAAAGGGAAGTGATTCTTATGCAAGATGTTTATGGGGATTTTTTGTGGGTTTTCTTGTCATTCTTCCATTTCTCAGTTCCAAAGAGCTGTTGTGATTTAACATCCCAGTTTTCATCAGATCCCTGTAGCTTCACTGCAAATATAATAATTTTGGAGGTGTGGATCTTCTTGTGCTCTTCTGCATTAGGAGCTATCGTACTGAACAAAGTGGAACAGGACATTTCATTTTTCTAATTGAGATTTTGGCCAGGAACCTGAATACATACACAATGTTAGTTTAGAAGTAGTTCAGCATCACTTAAAAATCAAAGCAACATGACATGTTGAAAGGTTTTCATGTATAAGAGTAAGCTTAGAGTAAATGTCTTCATACACTGTTTTCAGTAGTTTTGTAAATACCAGTCATGCTGTATCTTGATGATAATTAGTTTTTTCCTAACTCATAGCAAATACATGAATAAAAGCTGCAGTATTTTTTACCCTTTGCTAATTCTTTGCTACTGCTTTATTACAGTTATGAAAGTGTTTAATTTTTATCATTCTTTATGAGGGCAGAGGGTGGGAGGGAGCAGAAAAGAGAAAGCAGTGGAGTTTAGACATATTACCAAACACTTTTAAAGTACAGCCTTTATGATACATTCATGTAAGTATGAAATGCAGCAACCATTCTTTATACTGAATTTAGCAGGGATTTTACACAGCAGTGAAGTCAGTCCTGGAGAGCTTAGCTAAGAGTATGATACTGTGCTGTACATCAGCAAGTAATTGGCATAGCCAGAACAAAAAGTATAAACTAGAAGCTAGGTTATGGCAGAGCTTCCTTCCTTGCATTCTCATTTTATTCAAGATTAATTCTTTTTTGAGGTGTTGGAAATGTCAGTGAGCTGTAGTTGAAGCTGCTCAATTCATTTAAGAGCTGAGTAATGCAGCTTTGATGATGTGGGAAAGCAAACCAATGGATATGATTCAATGTTAGTGTTTACATTCCTTCATTCTGTAGGCTTTTCATAACATTTCTTCATGATTTTATTTTCCTGGGAGAGCACTAGTCGAAGTTCGAGTGTTTTGCCATTTGCTTTGTGTGTGATCTCACCCTCAAGCTTAACACTGAACTCAAGTCTGTTTCCGTAGATCATACTTCCATAAAAATAAATAAAACTTTTTAAGAAGTATGGTGTTGAAACTCTGTATTTTTTTTAAAAGGCATTTTTTCTACATTTTAGGTAAGCTTCTGGGTTGTTAGAGAGATTCTGCATGCACAGACTTTAAAAATACGAGCTGAAGTTTTGAGCCACTACATCAAAACTGCAAAGGTAAGAATTTGTATTGTGAAGGAGGTGTGGGATCCACCATGATCAAAGGTTTTATACCCAGTTTGGTCAGTTCACAAATACACATGGGGAAATATGTCTGATACCTGACTTACCTGTGGTTGTTTCTGTTGACATCAGTAACTGTTTGGCTTCTGTGCTGTCACAACGTGTACAGTCAATTTAAACAGCTTTAGTCAGAAAAGAAATGGTTTGCCTGCCTTTACCAGGGAGGAAAGGATCTTTTCTCTCTACTCAAATAATATCAATTTAAAAAATGTTGTTTGAAAAGTAGACGGTGATTCAGAAGATATTTTGTAGCTCTCAATCTTTCCTAAAGGCTTTTGGACTGACATTTGTAAGAAAAGGGTCAGCAAATCTGGAATGACATATAGCCCTTCAAACAGAGTGAAACTTCTTCACAGTAGTGAGAAAAAGGGGATGTTTTTCAAGTTTCTGCTGTCAGATGGTGGCTGCCTTTTACTATAGCTGACTGCTGTGACCACCCTGGGTTACCTGCAAAAAAAGATGTAAAATATTTGTTGATAGTTCATTTTGTATTCAAGTGCATTCCCTGTCTTGACAAGCCCTTTTTTAATGAAGCAATATTTTACTCCTGTGGGATTTGACTCTCAACTTCAGGCAGAGCAAGGGCTAATTTAGTAGGATTCCATAGGCTTTGCTCAATAATCATGCTGTGGTCATTAAGTGTTAATGATCTCTCTTAAACATCCTTTGCTAACTGGTGAGTTAATGTATCTTCATCTCATGTATTTTTAAAAATCAATTTTTGTGTTTTTGTTTGAAATACAAACATTAAAAAATTGGCTTCATGTCCCACGTGCCTGCATAGGAGGGGCAGGTTCAGCTCTCTGTGGCCATAGTGCAGAGCAGATGTGGGAGGCCAGGTGGGCTCGGCTCTGGTTCATACTGGGATGGGACTGGCCAGTGCTGGGTGTTGTAGGCTCAGCTTTGGGCACAGCACCCTGAACATGCCTGACCTCAGCAGTGCACTGCAGGCTGCAGTGTCTGCTGGAATGCTGCTGGCTTTGAGGCAATTATGTGCTGTAACAATCAGACAATTGAGCTTTGCTTACCTGTCAGCTGTAAAAATCACAGTTACAAAAAGCAAGCAGCTCTGTATGGGATGTTTTTACATCAGTTCATTTATTTCTGTGCTTGTTACCTTGGCTTTGCTTACATATGGCTGCTGACACGGAAGTTACTGCAGTGGGGGCTGTTGGAAGGGGATTTTGTTATCCAGAGCTATTATCAAAGCAGCTTGGTGCCAGAGGTCACACTAATTACCTTTTCTTTAAAGAAGCTGTAAATCCACTCCACAGTGAATTCCTTGTGCTGGCAACCTGTTGTGTAGCTTACATGGTATCTCATCTACACTGCTTAATGCGTGAAGTAATTAGATTTAACAGCTGCAGTCCCTTGAAGTTCCCAGACTGTCCTGGTTGGTGATGACTTCTGTTTCACTGCAGGCAGCAGCTGGGAAAGCCCTTCTTTTCATTTCTGATCAGCTCCACTATCCTTTGGGACAGTGAACTTTATTACCTTGCTTGGGGTGTGTGTGTGAGGAAAAAGGGTTGTTGTGGAAGTGGAGAGACAAACTTTAGCAGGACTGCTTGGAAGGATAACAGGACTGTGGTGTATGAGAAACATCCAACCCTTTCCACCTCACCCCACAAAACACTGACTCCCCTTTACACTGGTTACTAAAGAATCCTCCCAACAGAGGATGAGGAGAGGGAAGTACTTCATCACAAGGTGTGGGCAAACTTCCACTGTCAGCAGGACATGCTGGAATCATGGGAGTCTGAGCACCCAGACTGGAAATGCTACTGGGGTGCCATTAAAAGTGGCATTTCTGACTAATACTTGTGAGGACTTTGTTCCATAGAAGGCTGTAAGTTTCCTGGCAGTGTGTTAAGTGGAGAGAGAATCATTTGCCCTGTTCCAAAACTGTTAGCCAGAAAACTGTCCTTGGATTTTGGTTTTCATCCTTCCAAACAGAGGCTCTCCTTTGATGTTCAGCATTTAGTCAGTATTCCCTTGGTCTAGTTTTTTTGTCCTTTTGTCCCATGAAAGGCTTCCTAGGCAAGAAGTAAGCTGAGTTTCAAGTAGGAAAAAGGATTTTCACCATTTTTTGAATAGGGAAGGGTTCTTTTTTTTTTTTTTTTTTTTTTTGAATCCTAACCTACCTTGGTGAATATTCCAAATGGATCAAGCAAGATTTGCAATACTGTGATTGAGTATCATTTCTCCTTAGCAAAGTCTCTCTGTTAGGGACCTCAATTTGAGTGCACTGCACCAAAAATTAATGTAGTTTGGATCTCTGGGAGCTCACAGCTATCAGAACAATTGATGTTGCAGAAGAGCTTCAGGAAGAACATTTTCCTCCAGACTCTTTTTAAGCTTTCATGACAGTAGTACCAGTAGTTACTTGGTCAAGACAGTGGATAGTTTTGGAGACAGAGGGAAAGGAAAAAGAAAAGGGAGGGAAATTCCAAATGTGTGAGAAAATGCACTTAAGCACAGTGTTTTGTAGGGAGTTTTTAAGAGAATTCTTTTACCCTAATGTTTTTGCTGTGCAGTTTTGATTGGGTTGTTGCTTTCAACTAGTTAGTTGTCATACCCCAGAAATGGCCTTTCGGTGAGAGGAGTACTCCAGGGATGTGGCTTTGGAAATTTACCTCCTTGATTTCATCCTGCCAGTATGTTTTTGGGTGCTTTGATGTAGCCTTGGTTGTTGCACAGACTCTAGGTACTGGCATGATTGCATCATTCATCACTGGGTTGTCCTTTCTGGCGTGTTGTTTTAAAACTCTGTTGAATGCTATGAAAGGAATTTGTTGGGTCTGAATGTCAGAAAATTTCTGGCACTTCTCATATATTCCCCAAGATGTGTGTCTATATAGATATTTTTAAGGGTTCTCTATGGGCTATGAAACAGCTAGTTAGTCTAATCCAAAACCATAGAGATGCAGTAATTAAAAATTAGGAGGTGCCATAAAAGTGGTCTGTGTGCACAGCAGTTCACTGTAACACTTCATTTTAGACCATGCAAGATTTCTCCATCTTTATATAGTTATTTATTCTGTGTTCACTATTGACAGCACTTGGAATGTTGGTTATTGTTGGTTTTTTCCTCTTTTTTTGTCCTCAGAAGCTGTATGAGCTGAATAACCTCCATGCTCTCATGGCAGTGGTGTCAGGCCTCCAGAGCGCTCCCATCTTCAGGCTGACCAAGACGTGGGCGGTAAGTGAGGACCGGCAGCACAAGGGACTGGGGTTCACTTGTTCTCAGGTAAATACAGCATCCTGAAGCTTTTTTTCAAGGATGAAGCAGTTACTACAGAGAGCTTTGACTTTGTTCTACTGTGTACATAGTGCTTCTAGGTCCTCTGAAATCTATGGTTTCCTCTTAAATTTTTTTTCCGTTCTGCTGTAGAAATATTTTCCTTTGAAAAATAGTTCCCTGCAGATTCTGCTAAATGCAGAGGCTTCTCATTTGGCCAGAAGCTATTTTGTATTTAGTTGCTGGAAAATTCTGAATGCCAAAGCAGGTCATACTTTAATCATTTAGGGGTTTATACTGTTGGATTTTTTTTTTTTTTTTTTTGCTATGGAGAGCAGATGTTTAGAAACTCTTGATTCAGTTTCCATAAAGAGATTTGTTGTTTCTCTGATAACTCACTCTAGCACATTTCATTATCATTTAATAGTTACAACTCCATTAGACAGTATATCTGTAATTTTGCCTTTGTGCAGTTGTGAAAGGACAGTATTCTTTGGAATAATTTTTATTTGTCATCTGTTTTTTGACTGGCATTTAATATTGTTTACCATTGTATCCTCGATAAGAAGAATATTAGAAGTTACTTTTGCTCATTGATATTTTAGAGCTTAGAAAAAAGTCCTTATTCAACCATATATTGTGTAGTTTTTCAACTGTTTCAGATGAATGTGACATTCAGTGTGACAGAAAAAATGATGTGATTGAGATGCTCCTGTGCATGGGATACATATCACTAAAAAAAGCTGAAAGCTTTCACTGAACACTCATCAGTGCATCCTTGGGTGTTGCAAAATGTTTATTTGTCTGATAACTGCATGAAAATGTCGTTCAGTTGATAAACAACCCCAAAATTGAATATAATTCACTTCTGCCAAGAGACTCCTCTAGAATTCTGGTCACGTTTTGCAATGCACAATTAAGTTAGACATTGCTTCCAAATACCAAAAATGTCTCTGAGGAAATCTTAGTGAAATTAACACTTGAAAATGATCTCAAGGAGAACTTCTGGTTTCTAGACTTTGTTTTGGAATTGATGCCTCAACAGTTTTATGTAACTGTGAGGCCGAGTTGATTTTTAAATCTCTTTTTGTGCACAGCTCAAATTAAATGTAACTATTACCATATATTCATAATTACCACATTAATTACTGCCATGATAATGCGATTCAGAACTGGGAGTCCCCAGTTTCTTTTCATGCTTGGTTATGCACTAGTTTGCTCTCACAAAGTTTATTTGTGTGCTCTTCACATATGTATCAGTCTTTAAAGTTCATCCCTCTTCCAGCCTCTGAAATTCCAGGTAACTTCTCCCACATTTCTGCAGGTGTTTGATTCCTCATACGATCCCAAACGAGTCTGTGCTTTTCATCATCTTACATGAGCCTTTGTAAATGAAAGTTGCAGGGTGGCTCCCAGCAATGTGTGCTGCAAACTGATTTAGTTGTCCTTCCCTTGGAAGTTCAGCTTATAAATTCCTGAAGATAATTCTAAGCCTTTGGCTTTCTGTATATTAAAAGCAAGAAAAGGCACACCAACCCTTGAGTCACAAAGGCATTTGGGTAAGTTGCACAGGAACCCTCCAAAACCTTCAGCAAGGGAGAATTTCTTATTTCTTCTCCATTTCTGAGATGATTTGTAGCAACCCTCGATCGACTCTGTAAATCAAGTCAGGAAAATAGCTGCAAGTATATCAAGTATATTCATTCCCAAAAAAAAAGCCATCCTAAATGGTTGAAATTTAAAGTTTAAAGGAGCCATTAAATACTTGCTTGGTAATCTAATGTTCCTAAAAAAGATGAAATTCATGTCTTCTGACTGTATGTCTGAATTTGTCTGAAATTTGTCTCGCTCATTGCCTGCACACACTCTGAACTCTGGAGAATAATAAGTGCTACTTCTAATGTGTGATTTGCCCCATTCAAAACTTAAGAATTGTGAGCCTTTCCAAGAAAGTTCACAGAATAGAATATTCAGCTTCTCGCCATTTAATGTAAAGGAATTCTAGATGACCAGTGAGGGTTTGGGCAATAAAGCAAATAGTCATTAAATATGTAAAGTAGGGTGAGCCAGCATCCTGAGACCTCCTCTCTTCTTGCTGGCATTTCAAAAAGGTTGTATTCAGTGCTGGCACACTGCAGTTAGAAAGCCAAGAGCAGTTTAGAAGGCTCCAAATCCTTCTCTGCCGCTATAAACTGTCAGCCTTAGCTTTTATTTTCTCTGCATATGTACAGCTCTTTACTGTTCTTTTCATCCAAGCGACAGAAGAAGAAACATTATTTAAAAAAGAAGCAGCTCCAAAACTGAAGGACTAAGAAATGGGCCCTCACAGAAACACTTGTAATGTGCTTGGCTTCTCTGGACTTTTCTCCCTGAATGCAGGAGGTGGAGGCATGGCATGGATTGGCTTAGGAGCACCAGGGGAAGTCATGCAGGACCAGCTTGTTACAAGATGATCCAAGGAGCCTGAAAAGATACTTCAGACTTGAATAAGAGTGTGCAAATCAGCATGGTTTGAGGAAAATACAGTTCATTTCATTTGAATTTGACAATTATTATATGTTAGTCTTGTCTTACCTTTCAGTCTGCAATACTACAGAAACCTTCCAGACATTAAATGATGGCAGAATGTTTTAGGGTATTATCAGAAGCAAGCTAGTCCCGGCTGATAAAACTGGAACCAGCTTTGAGAAGATGAACTTCAAAAGATAAATGCCATGTTTGAGTGGTTGGAAAGGTGTCATGTCAGTCTACTGCTTCCTTCTCCTGGAGAGTCTGCAGTTCTGATGAATGGAGATGCTGTTCATTTGAGTGTTGGAAACAAACTTAAATTAAAGATGCAAATTAATTGCTGGAATGTCAGCGATGAGTATGTCTTGGGAGACAATTCACTTTCAACTAGTGGTTCTCCTGAAAGCCAGTGTTTAGTTTGTCTGCCCTCAGAGTTATTCCTAATATTCTTCTTATTGAAGATACAATGATAAACAATATTAATGCCAGTCAAAAAACAGATGACAAATAAAAATGATGCCAAAGAATACTGCCTTTCACAACTACAAAGGCAGAATTACAAATATTCTGTCTAATGGAGTTGTAACTATGAAATGATAATGAAAGAGACAGATATAGGAAATGGAAGTAAAAATAAATTATTTCAACAGTGAATTTACAGAAGGGAGACTTCACTTCTGTCAGGCTCACCTAGGTTGATCTTTAACTGAAGTGGAAAGGAAATATACATAGAAATTCAGTGATCTGACCCTTGTAATTGCATTGTAGGGGAAAAATTGTGGCTGGGACTTGAAACACTGAATCTCCTTCTATATTGTTGAGTGGGACCATCTTACACTCTTTGTTAAATTCTGACTCTGAGTTGAAGTGGAGACTTTGAGGCAGTTTTGCAGCAGCAGTTCATCAGGAAAATGGTTTTACTTACTTTTCCCATCTCTCCCCAAAGAGAGCCTGGTTGCTGTTAAATCTGTCAAAGGAAGGGATTGGAGACAGGAGGAATGGATAATGAAGGAGAACCATGACTTTTAAGTTTTCTGTTCAAAGTGGACATTTCTGTAATATTAAGAGCCAGTAAAATTGCCAGTTGGCAGATGAATACAACTCCATGAGCCTTCTGTAAAAAAACATAGATAAAATCCTTACTCAAATCCAAGGTATAGCCCATACTAGCCACTGTGAAGAGAATTGACTCCATCCCATTCCAAGCCAACACACTTATGGATAACCAGAGTGAAAATGTTACTGGCATGAATACTGCTGATGTGGACTGCAGTTGTGATGTCTGTTAGCTAGATTTGTTTTTTGTTAATTTACATTGTTTCAGAAGGATCCTCCAGGTTACCAGCGTTTTTACCTGCTTAATTTTTAGAAATATTTTTTGAATTTAACACCCAGAATTGTTACTTTTCTTTGCGTACTAAGCGCTCCTCTTTAAGGAGTAAATAATGTAATTTTAAAGCAGTTGAGTTTAAAAAAAAAAAAAAAAAACCAGAAAAAATCAGCACACCAATAACAGCAAGAACAATGGGAAGTGGAAATCTGCTTGTAAGGGTAAAAGAGGAAATCATAATGATCAAACTTAAACTCATCTGGTTTTGCCTTCTTTTTTCTTTGCCTAGTTACTGAGTCGGAAGGATAAAGCCACCTTTGACAAGCTGGAATATGTTATGAGTAAAGAAGATAATTACAAAAGGCTTAGAGACTATATCAGCAGCTTGAAGATGACTCCCTGTATTCCCTACTTAGGTAAGCTGTAGCCTATTTCTCCAGTAATTACACAAGCTAAACACCATCTTTTAAGCATTCAGAAAGCTCTGAGTACTTCAGTGAAGAATCTACAGCCCAAGGTGATTCTGAACACTCTGTATGCGGCAAGACAGAACCTCAAAAAGAAAATACCTCTTAAAGGTCACAAACACTGCAGGTTTGACATCCTGTATCAGTTTTCTAGGAAACTATTTTGCCACGTGTTGTACAGATACAATGACTTCTGGAGAAGTACTTCCATTGTTATGCCTGCTAGACCTCCTAAATACTTGATTGTTCTAGTAATGATGGCTTTTAATTTATGAGAAGCTATAAATCACAAGCCTCTCAGAGAAATGAATATAGATCTCAGAGTTTGGAACATGGCAAAATCTGGAGATATTGCTGCATTTTGTATACACCAATGTGACAAGAGAAACTAGGCTGTTATAAGTGACTCAGCCTTATGGAACAATTATTAGTAAATTATATTCCTGTGTATCTAAAAACTAGATAAATGCATTTAATATGTGTTGGTTTTGTTATCAAGCTAATTTAGTATTACTTAAACTAAACAGACATTAAAATGGTTAAGTGTGCTCTTTTTAATGTAGCTTTTGTTTCATGAGATGTTGGTAAACACATAAAATTAAGGAACTGTGTATCCAATTCTTTGTACTTTTGCAGATAAGTTGCTCTTACACCTGAATTTAAGATGAGCTCTTGTGATTGTTAAAGCCTTTTAAACTGTAATCTCTGTTCCTGAATTTTGATACTTCTTTTACTCTGCTAGGCTGTTAACCAGGATTAATTGGTTGAATTTTACATGCTTGCTACAGAAATAGAAAAAAAAATACTTCACAGTGGGGGACCAGATTTTAATGCCCTGTTGTGTTTGTCGTTCAGGGCCTGAGCTGAAAGGCACAAAAAGGAAACCAAGCATTATGTAATGTGATGAACCATGGAGCTTTCCCATCTTGTGTACATGGATATATAGAGACTTGATATATAGTTCTGAAATGCTTCTTATGCTGATGCTAAAATTTTACCTGTATGCCATGATTTTTGAAACACCAAATTGTTTCCTTGCTGGTTGTAAAAATCCCAAGCCAAATACTGGGAAACAGTTTTTAAGTTTTATTCAGTTACAGATGTTTTCCCCAATAAGTAGCAGCTTCTTGTCTAACTTTTGCATTAGGATAACCTTTGGGCTTGACTTGATAGTTTGAAGTGACATATATAATTATTTTCTGTTTAGAAAGAAATGCTCTTTACTGTGACCTGCTGTAGTTAAAGCATGTGTTTCATGTGATACCAGTTCTTATTAGTGACATAAGGAATGTCCTCAAGCCTTTTTTAATTCTCCAAAGGAATAGTGGATTCCCACTGGTGCACTCCCTCTAAAATTAATTCTGTGTGGTTTAAAAAGTGGCAAAAAGAAAAAAATTGCCTTGAACATTGTCATGCTAAAACTGGATCCACTTTGGAGAATTGATAGTTGAGTCCAAGTTTTCTCATTTGATGAAAGCTTTAATCTCTGCTAAGACTTGAGTAGATTTGTTATTTCTTCCATTTTCTTCCCAAGGCATTTTTACTAATGTAAGAGTCATTTGGAACAGAAGTGACTTAAATTGCTTGTTTGATTTACTGTTTTAAGCTTATCAGTTACAGGTTACAATTCCTAAAAGGAATACTTCTGCTATAAGATTCTGTAAGGGAGTAGTGCTGCTCCTGGTTTAAAACACGTAGGAGAGCCTACCTAGAGGTCTGCAGATGGAAATGGTGATCGTGGCATGTGCAGGGAAGGGATTCCTCAGGAGCACCATCCCCTCTCATGGTAAAAGGAGGAGTGGGGGCTTCTTCACTCCTGGTGGGGAGAGCCAGCAGCTGCCACGCTCCCTCAAAATGCTCTTTGGAAGAGTGTAGAGCATCAGACCTGCCACACAATTAAATTTGCCATTGCAAATCCCCTCTAGGGAAACACTTGGTCGTGGAGACCTCTGTTTGGAAGGTCACAGAGAAGGTGAGCATATAAAGGAATTTCAGCTGCAATTTCAAGGATGGATGTTTCACCCTTTTCAAGGATGGATGTTTCACCCTTATGCAGCCAAATACCAGATGTGGGTATAGGTTTTTTTTTTTTAATGGCCATCTTGGCATTATAAGAAAAAGCTGATATGCTTTCTTGGTGTAGGTTTTGCCAATAGGAGCAGAACCACAGAAGCACAGATTGTTGTCTTATTTCCACAGCTCACTCTCTGTGGACAAGATAATGATGTGCTTCCACAGTTAACTGGAGGGAGGGGAAATAAAAATGTTTCTTGCAGCAATGATTGTGATGTGGTTCCAGAATTCTAGAAATGCAGGTGAGAGCAACACATCATCAGTGTGGACTCACCTACTTAAATGTGGGTGTGGAAAGCTGCAACACCAATAAATATGTTCAGCAGCAGGCCCTTGATACACAGTGTGGGATATGTTATCAGTGTTGCATCACTCAGACAACTGAAGCAGCCAGGGCAATTGGGAGCTGTGTATGTGATGTTATATTTCACCTTAGAACAAAACCCTGTTCTCCAGGGGAGTCTCATTCCAGAGTTCTGATCCATTTGAGATTGCACAATGAAACAACTGAGCCATATCTTGAGAAGTAAGATTTTTATTTAACTAAGCAGTACTACCTTGTGAGATATTTTTCTTATAGCTGTCTTTGAGGAGTGATATCCAGAAAGAGAAAAGCTGAAAACAGGTTATTAAGTATTCATCTGAGGAATATTCAGCTGCTTCAGTGATAGTGCTTGCGATAGATTTTGGAAATAGATGTGAAAACTGTGTTTCCAGTTTTGCACGAGTTGAACTTTCTTGAGGTCTGCCTGGGTAAATTTGGACTGATGGTAGAGGAGTGGTGAAGGCTTTATCCTTCCCAGACAGACTGCTTCTGAATGCCCAGAGAAGAAGCCTGAGGGATGCTACAGGCTCTTTTGAAAATCTTTCAAAAGAAAAGGTGTGAGAGAAAACATTGAACTTTTAAAGTCATGCACCCTGCTTAGAAAACTCGGCCCAAAAGCTACAAACTGATAGAGTTACAAGCACTTGAAAGTGAATTATTGTACAGAGTATGAATCAATCTGTAGAAGACATTCTATGCTTTCCTTCCTCATAATCCTAAATTGGCAACTTAATTAAGTCTTTCCTTTCAGAGCACAGCATTTGTACAGTCTGAGGTTTCTGGGTGGATTTTGTAATAATGTTTAGTTAATGTCATCCTGCAGCTTTAAACTGGGGAAAGCTCACTTTTTAGATGTCTAATATATAAGATTTAATTAAAAGGCTGGGTGCAAGCTAATTTGACTTTGGGGTTTCTGCAAAGTACACCTTTCACTGACTGCACTGAATAAACAAACACTGTTACTGTTTTTGTAGCAGGCAAGAGCTTCATGGGGTAAAATACGCTCTCTGCCAAGGAGAGGAAATCTGCCTGTTGAATGAACTAAAAGCTGTCAGAAGTGATCATTAAAGGAATGTTTTGGAGGGCATTTTCCTTTTTTTAAGTTTACCTGAACTGCTCTTCTATCCAGCTACCATAGAGAAAAAAGGACAGGCTATAAAGAGTCTGAATTTTAAGCATTTGCAATTAAAAAATGTTTTACAGGACACTCAATCAATGAGGTCTGTATGATATTTGTAACAAACAAATATTCCTTATATGAAGAACAATTTCAGAATTGTAATCATAAACATTTGTGTCAGTTAAAATTCTTGGAATTTGGGAATGGAATATGCTGGGACTGATTCCCCACTGCTGCCAACCCCAATTAAATATTGGTGGAACTGGTTGGCTTTGATCTCTGACCAAAGATTTAACTACAAGCCTTGCAGCCATACATTATCAATGCAGCTTTATCTCTGCTCCAGAGGGTGTGTTCTGAAAGCAAAATGCTGTTTTTTCTCCTCTGATTACATACGAGGCTTTGCATAGTCATTGATATTGACTAACATAACAATAATACTAGATTACTCTTTTAGCTATTATGGTTTCTTATTTTAAATAGGGACAAAGTTCCTTATAATCCTGAAGGCGCTAATGGGGTTGCTAAACAAACACGTTGATTACAGTTCAGAACAGCATTTTCAGTTTTACATAATATAAAATTAAATCAGGCAACCTGTGTGCCTATAAGTGCAGTTATAAAATAATTTTATATAATTTTAAGGAAGATTCTGGTACCTAAAGCGAATGTTTGGTTGTATCTGATTTTGGAAATATCTTGTTTTGAATCAGTGTGTGGTATAGCTTTTGTTAAATGTTGGGAAAGTATTTTCTATTTAATTTCTTAAATGACATATTAATTCCAGTGGAAATCTGATATCTAGAAGCTAAAATTTGGTGTAAACAGTATCAAAAGTTGTATGGATGTAAGGGAAGGGAAATGTGTGTGTCATAAGAGCAGCCCGAGTTTGGGATGTCAGGGAGAACACACTCAGAGCTGATTTCTAATCTTTGTTTTACTGTGGGAGCAGAAAGCTGTGTTGGAGGAAAACTTCTGATATTCAGGGATGAATATCTCATATCTCAATGACTGTGTGAATGCTGGGTCAGTCCTCATCACTCCTAATTGGAGCAGGGAAGTGTCAAGTCATTATTTTAATACCTGGACTTTCAGTTTTGCCATCTAAGTTCAAAGTTTAATTAGAAAGCTTGAATATGGAGGTTGAAAGTAAAAAAAAGCACCAAATAATTTGATTGTCTCAGGTTTGTCCACAATTTCATACAATTAATTTTCTTACACAAGGAACATTTTGCTTAAATTTTTAGAGAAGGTAGGACTTACAGATCTTAGCAGTGTGAGAATTCCCTAAGAAATTTTGTATAATTTTTTATTTTGTTTTAAATTTGCCTCTTCATTTTGAAATAATTATTTGTTGCAAAAATCTTTCTCTGCTGGCAAAGCTAACATGTCTCCAATTTTTTATGTAGGTTCTTGGAGTAAATATCAAACAGTAATGTGAAGTCATATTTTTCATTGAAAGTAATACCAACATTTTTAAATAAATTGTTAAATAACTAATCAATTTTCACATTAAAGCAAGACAATGTCATTTCACATATTTACATTTAAGGGTTGAGCTAACCTGAAAAAGCATAAGCTTTTTGAACTGGAAAAGCTTATATCTTGTCAAAGACCTGGAATTTTTTACCAGTTGTGACTGTTAACATCAAGCATGTTGATCTTCAAAAAAAAGATAAATATGCTTTGCAAGCACAAACATCTGCTTTTGTGAATGTGTGTTTCAAAAAAACACTATCTGTCACAGTAGAGAAGGGTCCTAATAAAGGAGGGGGGAACATGACAGGGGAAAGAAGACAGGAAAACTGTAGACCTGCTTTTTGCAGGGGCAGATTGTGCAAAATAATGATTAAAAAGTAATATTTTATTTTTCTGGAGCTCAAACACTGAGAATTTTCTATGGGAGCACTGTGGGATTTTCCTCCTCAGTCTATAGGTCTGATCATCATCTGAACTGCTTTCAAGGAGTAGGAACCTCCTCGGTACTCAGCCCAAAATATTCCATCCTGGTACTTGCTCCTGTAGTGGCCCCCTCGGTACCAGACCCCGTTGAGGTTGGAGTGTGCACACGCGTTGTACCACCAGCCGCCCTTGTGGAAGTGAGCACAGTTTCCTGTGGAACAGAAGGACAAGGGTGAGCTTCAGCTTTAAGCAGTACAAATGGAGGTTTACTAAATGTTTTCATATTGTGGCTTATTCACAGAGGCAGCTTGGAAGTACTTCATAGCCTGTTGTGGTCGCATCTTGCTGTTCTTGCTAAATTATGAATTCTGTTGTAACAGCAGCCGTTGCTGGAGGGGGGGTTATTGACATGGACTTTAATGTGACAGCTGAAAATGAAGGAGAGAACTCTTCTCAGCCTGCCAGCACTGCTTGTCCATGAGCTAACACCCAAGGAACTTGGATTATGTGCTGTTTAGAAATACTCCAGTGGAAGCAATGTGAGTTGATACATCCCCGAGCAGCACGGGGCCACGGTTCCACAAAGAGTTGCTTGTAACTTGTGTTTTTACTGTTACAGGCTTGTCTAAGAGTTTGCAGGATTTGTCCAGCTTTATGGTTATTGACAGCTGAGGAAAGGCAGTTGAAGTATTGCACTCTCCAAGCTTCCTGTTACTGCAAGGGAGAAACTGGAAATGAGAAAAAGAGAGCTTTAAGGAGTGCAAAAACTAAATGATGGGCCCCTTTCCTAAGTGTTAGTACACAACTAAACCTCTGCACGCTTGCAGTTCCTTTGATGCTCTTCAGAGGCTTTAGTTCCTGGTGATTCTGTGGCAGCAGCACTACTTGGAGATCACCGGGAGGGATACTCTGGTTGCAGTCACTTGCAAGTGATGAGCTAAACAGAAAATTGCTGCAGAGTGTTGTCAGTGAGGGCGATATATTTTGAATTTCTGACAGATGTAGGGGCTCAAAGGGGGCTCTGCCAATGTGGTTTTTATCATCATTGATTCAAATAATCCTCAAAAGGGTCATTTTATCAGAATTTACACACTTTTTTTGTCCTATGCTGTATTTTCTGAGATGGTGTCACTGGTGGAACACACTCAACTCAGTTTTCACAGCCACGCTGCTTTGCTTACCTGAATACATGTCCCTGTCCCTGTCCAGTGTTGTGAATTGCTTTCCATTGTGCCATATCATGGAGTCTCCGGCGTTGCCCTGGTACGTGCCCAGTCGCAGCCGGTAGAATTCGCTCTCGGGCTCCAGGCGGAAGCTGCTGTACTCTGCGTACACCTTCTTGTTGCTCCAGTCCTCCAGCTCAATCAAGAGTCTGTAATTATCCTGATTGGTGAGCATGTAGATGTTTTCCAGTCCCAGCCAGTACTCTCCATCAATGTTCCCAAATCCTTTCTGTTCAAAAGAAGATCGGAAGGTGCTGTTAGCTTAGTTTTCTGTGTTTGTTAAAACACTCATCAGCAGGAGTGTGATAAACCAGTGGAATTTGGGTACTGAAAGCCTTTAAACTTCTGAATGACTTCAACCCATGCATTTAAGTCCTTCATTTTGCTGCCCTGGGACTGCTCAGCTGCATGAGGTGCTGCCGGCACCATTAATGGTGGCAAAACATCTCTGTTGTTGCTGTCCTCCTCTTTGTAAGGTAAAGGGTGGGAGAATAGGGAAACTGGAACAATAATTCTGGACAAAGCTAAGGGGATTTGTAATAATGGATGAATAAAGCAATTTTAGGTTGTAATTCCAGCTTGAAAAAGATATTTATGGATCAAGAGTCTCCGTGTTCAAGGCAAATAACTTCTTGTTGCTTCTGCATTGCAACTAGTGTTTTTAACTGTGAATTTAATTACACTATTCCTCTGTGTTCTTTACAGGATTTATTAGAAATTAAATATAAAGGCATCTTTTCTTTCAAATCACAGACTACCAGCACAGTAGATGTGAAGTAATATTTCCTATCTGCTGTCTGCTTTCCCCAAGTAAACCAGTGTTGTTAGTGTTTGGCGTTGCATTAGGTTCAGAATGCTTATGACTGCTTTTTAAGGCACTTCACAGCTGCCTTAAAACATTTTATAACATTTAACAACTCCAAAACCCACCATGTACTGCTCTGAGAAGTAAATACTTTGCATAATTATTTATCTGGTTGGTTATTGAATAATTGTTTTAGTTATTATTGATTTAGAGATTAATATTTTAATCACAATATTCCAAGAATGCAAGAAGCAAAAATCCTCATGTTAATTGTGTCCTATATATAATTATTATTACTATTATTATTACCCCAACTAAATAATTTTCAAATTTCTCATTTAGCATGTAATTCCTCCAAAGCAGCATCCTGTTATCATCCTAGGCATTCTGCCTGCTAGTGCATAATAGCATGGTAACACACATTTCACCAGCCTGACATCTTTAGGTTTTTAACCTAAATTAATGGATGGAAATTACTTCCTTTAATTAATTATTAGAACTGTTTTTAAGTTGAGCCCCCAGTCCAGCAAATCTATTTGTGTGTTTAAATGAATAATTTCACTGGCTGAGTTTGCTTATTCATAAGGGAGACAAATGAAGCTTTACAAGTACTCACTGTAGTTCTCAGTGTTAATCAAAATCATGTGTTCAGTTAGAAGTTTGTAATGAATGACTTCCCAGCCACTGTCTAGAATAACATGTCTCCCAGTTGTGTTGTGCGTTACGAACCCAGGCTGTCTCAGACAGGTTGGTTCACACCAAGTCAGCTGTGCACAGAGGGAAATGGGACATTCGCACTGAAATGTTTGCCTCTAAGGGGTGATCACTCTTTTCAATTAGCTTTCTTTTCTCCCTGATTTTCTGCATTCTAGAATTTACCTTGTAGCTGTCCCAGTTCCTGAAAAAGTTGACAGATCCATCTGTCCTCTTCTGGATAACTGCCCATCCTCCAGGGTCCAGGCTGTTCTCACACCAGAGTTGCATTGGCTCATTGCTGTTTTTGGGTTTGATCATGTAAATCCCACTGTTGGTATGCCCAGCTTCCCTGGCTTCTTGGCAGTCTTTGAATGGACCTTTTGGAAAAAAAAAAAAATACTGTAAGCCTTCAAGATTGCAGTGCCCATTGTCCAGGGATATTTTGTAATGGAAAGTCAAGAATTCAGTTATGGCATAAATCTACCATGGAAAACAGTGAAAAAAGTTCCTATCTGAGATTAATTGTATATATAAATAAACATGTCACTATCCTCTCTTCATATATTTTGGAACAAAAATTTTGTTTTGCTAAATAAATAATGGACTTTGGTTACCAACACCTGATTTTTTGTCTGCTGTGGCAAAGATTTATACTCCAGATCTTGATACTGAGAAACATTAGGATTTTTTTTCCATTAATCATTTTCTTGTCTTGTGCAAAAGGCAGACATCAATTTCCTTCATTTTCTGGCACACCAGTTTGAAACTGGTGGAAGTAAAAACCAAAACAGACCCAGGGTACCCAACCAACCCTACCTATTTCTGAATATATAAGTAGTTTGAGAGCTGCTGTAAGAAATACTCACTGCCAGAGTCTACAGACATGGAATTTAGTCAGAGAGAATTCTTATGCTGCATAATTTTCTGCTGTTATGTTCTTAGCCAGTTTGAGGATTGGGCTGTTAACTCTGGATAGGACTCTTCTGAAGTTTTATGTCTCAGCCTGGTGTGATGTGTGCAGATGGATACTGAGGAAGGAAATAAGCAAGCAATGGAGAAGGATTTTTGAGCAACTAAAACGACTCACATATTTGTTCTCAGGGCTGTGGTTGCACAAAATTCCTGTTGCTGTTGTAAGTGCTGCTTGAAAGCTCTGTTTTAGTCTGTGTGAATGGTGGTTTTACAAATAATACTTACCGAAGACCATCTGGTACTTTTCTGAGAAAGATGCAGCTTATGTGTCTCTGAAAACCTTGCCTAGTTTGCCTTTCAGTTTTGGCAATGTTTTTATTTTCTGCTTTTTAGAAAAAAAAATTTGTGTGTCATTACTGCAGTTGGTTTAGAGAAACTGGTAATTTACTAATGAAAAGCAAAGTGTGCTCTGATGACTAGTTAGTGGTGGATGCCCTAAATGTATTTGAAAACTCAGCATATCTGAAAATAAACTACAGCTTTGCTCTCCTTCTAGAGGGTTTATTTTCTCAAATCTTCTTGGAAATCCAGAGAGAACCCATCAGTCACAGAAACAGCTCATGTGCAAAACAGCCTAGAATAAATTCGTTGAGGTTATTCTTTAATCAAAAGTAGAGGCTGTGGGAAAGGGTTTTCACTGCAGATTAAGCTTATATGACAAAAGCAAGCTGAAAATCGCACTTCTCCTAGATTTTCAGGTAGTACTTGCAAGCTGGACAAGTATGTAAGTAGCAAGAAGTCTCTAAAGCATAATTAAGAGGTCATGAAGCTTGTGTGTCTAATGAGGAGTACTCAGAGCTTGTGGCTGTGGCAGGAATGTCACAGGCACTGAGCCTTGCTGTATTGCTGCACTGTCAGGATTGGGATGGCTTTGTCATGCTTCCAGTGCAAACAGTGGCACCTTAGGAAATAAACCCTGTAGCTTTGGTATACAAGTGCTTTTTTTCCCTCTTGTTCACAATTGAAATTCCCAGAGTTTGTCCAGGAGATAGATAATTTCCCGGACTAAGCTGGGTCTCATTCCCCTTCCTTGATCTGTCTGAAGTAAAATTTGGGTGCTCTATAACTGAACAGGGATGTTGTTCCAGAAGTATTTTTGTAAAACAATTATTGCTTTAGGAAAAGTAAAAACAAATAAACCTTATATTTTGTAATGTTAATTGAACACAAAGAATAGCTTAATTAGATCTGCTGTTATATGGGTGTTATCCCACATGATTATTGTTGGAGGAGAACTTGAGCACTCATTTTTCCATGAGAGACCCAAGCAGATGTTTGGGGTCATTTTAAGTAGTTTTTAAGGCAGATAGAATTGTACCAGTGTGTTTATGAAGTACTTAGATCACTTCTGGAGTTCAGCTGGCTTTCAGTTCACAGGATGAAACTCATCTGCTTTGATGCTCAGCTTTGTCTGCATGTATTAGCATAAATTAATGGTAGAGGTAAGAGACTTCTGCTCTGAATGTAAGGAAATCCAACATGTCCCATAATTTTTGGTGTATAGCCTTGAATCTTTTTACTGAAGTAAATTCTTTGTTAATTATAATTATTTCATGTTCACGTTATAACTGATCTTGTTCACTTGAAGTACTGAGGTTTGTGAAAGTGAGAGATTCTCCACAGTGCTGGTGTGGGTGGAAGTCTGATTGATGAAAAAAGCATGGTTTTCTGTTTAAAATCTAACAGGTTTTATAGTTTAAGTAAGTACATATAGTTTATAAACTATATTTTACATATAATTGGTAAACATAGAAACTATAGTTTATAGTTTATGTAAGTATCTCCTGCACATCTAGCCTTTTGTAACAGTCTGTGTACATAAGTCACTGAGACAGTGATAAGTCAGAAATACTCTGAGAAGATGATCTGTTAAATATTTCACTTCCAAAATTTTGGCTTAGATGTATGATTTAGTGCAGATCCCATTCTGTGCTAAATTAAATGAAGTAGAGAAGGGAAGAGATTAAATATTTTAAGTTGAAAGTTTGATAACTTGATGGCTGAATCCCATTTTGAGATGCCACATGTTATCTTGAGCAGATGATACAGTACTTGTGCTTGTGTAAGCTTCATAGAGAGGATTTTGGGGGTATTAGTAGAGGAAAAGTCTAAAATAAAATTGGACATATATAATAAAAGAAGCTGTTTTGTTAACCAAGAGGTATTAGAAATTATTATATGGGGCAGTGTATAGTTTTCAGGTACTTAACTAACTTGAAGCTACTTTTTGCAAAAATAGTGGCAGCAATTCTGGGGATCAGTGGTTATTATTCCAAATGTTAAGGTAATTGTGACAACTACAATTCACAGGTATGTCCAGATCCAGGCTCATAATCCTGTCTGTGACCACATTAACCTTCCTCAATTTTAGAGCAATTTTTATACAAAATAACCACCATACTCAGAAAACAGAACTTCATCCTTTTGTTCCCCATATATTTTGCATTTTACTCTGCACTCACAATATTCAGATGCACACTGACCTTTCTGACCCATCTGCTGCATGCAAGTATTTGTGAGGGTGTGCAGGTATTTATTCTGACATCACTCTTCAACAGGCCTATTTCTAATTGGGACTGTCTGGTTTTCATTGGTCTTTTTTGACATCTTTATACATTATTAAAAATGTTTATCTTTTAACAGTAAAGATGTTTCTTCTATGACATAGTTTTGATTCAGTGCACCATGAAATCTGTTTACCTTAATTTTAAAACTGGGCATTGTGTTGGAATGTCCAAATTTTGGTTGTGATAACTGATGCTCTACCCACTGTAGCAATTCTCAGCCCTCCCTTTCCCAAGTACTGCAAGGAACACTTACACTTCCAACTCAACAATCTAGTATTAAAGGAAGGTGAATAATGTTACAATAAGCCTCCTAAAATTTCTTTGTGTTCTCTTCCAAAAATGGATTCAAACTCTCAACTTCTAGGGATAGATGGGTCAGTGAACACCAGTGTAGATAATTCAGAGGATAATACTTAGTGCTGTTGCCTGATTTTGTGCGTGCAGCAGGCATGTATTTGAGAAAAAGATGTGTTTAGAGCAGAACCTGGAAGCAAGGGTTTGCTGGGAAGCAGGAAGATGTGGCTGTTTTTAGAATTATGCTTGTGCTGTCTGACCAGACATCAACGCAATGCTTTGATATGAGCTGCTTCCTTTCTGTCATGATGTGCCACTGAAATTCACATGACATCTGGCATTTTGCTTGGGCTCATGCCTGAATTTTCTGCAGACCTTGAATAAAAATAGTTGTTCTTTACATCAGCAGCTGGTTGGGTGTAATGCTGCAGAGCAGTCACAAATGAATGTTTGGCTTCGTCTTAGGAACCAAGTTCAACTTTCAGCTGTGACTGAAGGCAGTTTGAAAGAAACAAAAACAAAACAGCCACCTAAACCCAAAACCCCCACCAAACCCTTTTGCTGTGCTAGCAGAAGCCAAGAGCAAGCACTCAAAGGGATGTCTGAGAAAAACTTGTTTTCCTGAATTCTTGATTTTTTTTTAAATAGCGATTCTGTCAAAATTTCAATACAGTGAGAAACATGATAGAGTTCAGGGCAGCTTAGAGGTAGTTTAATTGTGTTGCCACTAATTTTGATTCCTAGTGATACATGAATTTTTCTAATTACCTAAAGAGTGTAACACGTGAAGATAGGATACAGTCTCCTGAATGTATTTTCATAATATTTATGGTTTTAGTTTAACTTGCTATCCCTACTGACAACAGGTTACTGGGAGTGTAGTTACTGATTTTAAATTTTCAAAGCTGAGTGCCTCTAATTGGATCCAGCCTTGATTCAATTATCCTTTCAAACTTACCATTCCTGAATATTTCAAGTAAACACTTAGAGACTCATTGCATGACTGTGTTGGTGGATTTAGATGTTCATTTTAAAGCAGGTCAGAATAGAAGGATAAAACTTCTTCTAGTAGAATTTTCTTCTGACAAATGTTAAGTATAAAGGACAAAAACTTGAAGTTATTTGTTTATGATTAATTAGTTCCTCTTATTCACTCTTGCCAGCTACTGTAACATGTAGCTATCAGGCATCATCAAAGAAATGGATAAATGTTAGAAAGTTTATGCTAATACTGAATTTTCATATTTTCATAACTCAAATCCAGCTGCAGAGAGAAACCCCAACATTTTGTGACTTGAAGGTGAATATTGTTCAGATTGAATTTATGAGTATCAGCCATTTCAACAAATTCATCCTAGGGAGGTTTGGGCTATTTAGCAAAGTAAAGCTTTCCCTGGGATGTAGAAGGGGGAGAGAAAATCAGGAGCAAGAACAAACTCTACCAGTACTTTAAATTCTTCCTTCTATTTCTTTGGTCGGGTGTTGGAACCCTGGCTAGTGAGAATTTCAGACTTTCTGTGCTGACAGGCACTCACCCCCAGGAGAACACTGCATGTGACTTGAGGTCGTGGAGAAGGCTTCCAAAATTGAATGATAGAACTGGGATTGTGGGTGTGGAGTTTGAATAGAAGTGTGTAGTATCACATGGTGGAAAACTTAAGAGTTTGAGGTTTTGGAATATAGTAATATATATAAAGCAAGATGGAGGTTTTAGGGCAGAGGCTGGTCCTTCTTCTTTACCTTCCTCTCCATGGGTTTGGGTGGTTCTCTGTAATTGGATGAAAAAGTCCACATTGCAGGCATGGGTGGTTGGTTATTGGGTCAAAAGTAAAAATAATTTAGGTGTCATTTCTTAATTGGACAGTTTATCCTTAAAAAGCTTGTAGACAGAGATACAGCTCCATTTTTAGTTTGTTAGAGTGAAGTGCTGTAGAACTCATAATAATAAAATATAGATAAGAACTAATAAACATCTGAGTCCAAACAAGAAATACTGTCTCACACTTTTAATCCTGACCCTGGCAAAAAAGAGGCAAAGATTCAGCAGTCAGAACAGTTTCCCTCAGAAGTGGAGAGATCTCAGGTTAGATAAATAGGGACAGGTAACTCACCCTCGTTAATCAGAGCCAGAGGTGGCACTCTGAAAGGACTCTTTGTGGGAGAAGTGGCGGGGTCGGGTGGTGGCCGTACGTCTCTGTCCCGGGGGTAGCCCGGGTCTCGCTGGATCTCGTTGCCTCCCAGCAGGACAGGAGTGTAGGGCTGGCTGTTGGGGATGTGCTGGGGCACCACCTGCACAAGGGGTGGGGACCCGTGGGGGTCCTGGCGTGCGAAGATCCTCAGGCACTGCTCCTCCAGCAGCGAGATAGTCACAGACTGGTTGTTTACCAGGTCGGTCAGCGCTGCGTATTTCACTTCAAGCTCCTTGTATTTTGTTGCCATCTTGAGCATTTCTGTTGTGACATTAAGGACTTTGTTTTCCAGCTGGGAAAGCTCGAGCGAGTTGTCACGCTTGCGAATTATCTCGTGCAGGAGTTGCATGTACAGTTGGGTCACACGAGAGTTCATGTTCCGACTTTCTTTCCTCAGTAATTTGACTTCGTTCACGATGTTTCCGTCCACATCCACCACCAGCTGCAAAATGTCGATTTCCCGCTTCTGCTTGGACAGCACATCCTTCAGGTTCTCGATGTCCATCCTGGTGACTTCATCTTTCCTGTTCCCAGTGCCTGGGCCATTTGTGTTCACGCAGATTGGCCCTGTGATTTTTTGTTCTGGGACCAGGAAGGTGTAACCACATTTCTTCCCTTCCTCTCCCCCGTCTGCTGCACGAGGCTGCCGCTGCTGGAGCGTCTTACTCGGCGTGGATTGTTCCGTACAGCGCCCGATAGACAGCAGCAGGAAGAGCAGGACACCCCAAGTCCACTTCAATATCTTCATTTTAAAGCAAGTGTGATGACTGTCAGGAGCCTGTTGAACAGATACAAGATAAAGTCATTAAACCAGAGGCATAACTAAAGCTCCTGGACTTTTAAACTGCCTAAACTGGTGGGTTTGCTTGCCTTTGGAATCTCTTCCTTGGGCTTAGATTCCATTAGATTGGCTGGCTGTTTTGAGCAGGAAACACTATAATTTAGATACAGGATTTAGTAAAAGAGTTGTTGCAATGGGTTAGTTTTCAGAAACATTGTTGTGCTTAGATTCTGTGCTACACTCCATTATCAGATTGCTCAGATCTGTGCTCACTGCAATTACCTGCACGAGGTTATGGACATGGAGTGCTTGCAGAATACCTTCCTGGAAGGGAAGTAGGGAGATGAAATTATTTATATAAATGTTGGAATTTGAATTGTATAAGCTTTTCTGCTCCTCCTTTAGCTTTATATATAGATATATACGTGTAATTTGTTAAATAGTATATACATTATGATTTATGTAGACGCTCATTTTTCAGGTTTATATATACACAGTTTTAGTAGAGTTGAAAAACGCATCTTTTGACTTATTTTTGGACATGAGTGTTAGGCAGGAGATTAGATATTGTTGCAAACATCAAAAAATTCTTATTCAAGTGACTTTGAATTTGTAAGTAAAGCTTAGAACACTCTTTGCTCTGCATATGTGTCCCTGTTTCATTGCCTTGAGATGAACATTTAGAATTGTTGTCACGCTAGTTTTGTATCTTTGAGAACATCTTTATCCAAATAATGCTGAAGTATCAGGTGTGTTGTCATTATAAATACCATACTAAAGTGTTTCATTCCTCTTTTAAAGAAAACTAGGAATTTCTTTTAACTCTAAAGAGTTAAAGTGCAGTGAGAAAGATCTGGGAATGTTTTTTGAGACCTGTTTTTTAGCTTCAAATATTTGAGATGATAAACAACGGTAGCACTTAAATAAGGAAAAAACCCTTCATTTTTTATGGTTTGTTTGCTTTGTGAAGCAGATCACTCTTATCTCAGCTGTTGATCTGGCTTTCCTTTCCAGACTCCTTTTGCCAGCCTTTGGATAGCCTTTCTACAGTGGCCTTTGGATAACACGAAGAGTAATACAGTAAGAGCAGGGAAACTTAATTATCCTTCTGTTCCTGCTAGGCCCAAGTTGAAGTGCATTTGGCAATCCTGACGCAGTGATCCCAGAGGAGAAGCAGAGCTGTGCTGCTTCCTTTCCATTCACATTACAAATAGTAAGGTGACTTTTGGGTCGGGTCCCTTTTCCCAGTTCCCTTACTGGCTTTAATGTTATTGCAACAAATGGTGTCTGCTGAGCCTCAGGAAACCTGTCAAGACTTTGTGTTTTGGCTTCACTAAGAGCAGTGGTTACAAGCTTTAAACCATGATGTACATGCAGTCAGGAGTTAGAGCTAGGAATTCTGCTTAAATGTTTGGCAACTTTGTGTTTGTCTGATGGTTGTATTGCATACCCTGCTTCCAGAAGGGGAAGAGAACACATTTAACACATACTAAAAATCTTTTCTTACCCTGGATAAATGGAGGGAGCCCATAAGTTTGAGGAGTTTATTTTAAAATACTTAGCTTAGTTTGCAGTAATAGGTATTTTTGTGTCTACTATCAAAAACAAAACTTAATAGTTTTGTTAATATTTCTCTGCTGAAACTGTAACTTCTGTTCAAAGAAAAAAAAAGTTAGGAAAAATGATCCCTTTTCTGCAGAGCTGGTTGTGTGTTTTCCTTCGGTAATTTCAGACATTTAAAATATTAATCACTTGGAGAGTGATCAGATTTGGTAGTTCATTAGGTTAAATGTTCATATGCATCATGGGAAGTGCATGGGAAACTGGTCTGTGTATGGTTTCTGATTTTACAAAGATGAGCTGAATTAATTGTCTGAAGTTTAAAACCTCTTTGCATCTCCTAACTTGTTTTTTGATACTTCTGCATTTACTATTTGCAGATTGAGGGATAGAGACTTCATGGCATATGGTTGAGGATGAAGCCATAGTACAAGTCCAGTATTTTGCTGTTTTCATAGTGTGTAATAGGTACTTCATAGTCCAAGAAGGTGAATAACAATTTAGTTCTTGGGAACTTTTAAAGACCCTACAAGGTTACTGAAATAATGAATGGCTGGGGATTTTTCCCCACAGCAGCACATTTTTCCCTCTGAAATTCATAGAACTTAAATGAATCTTTCAAAACAAAGCACTTTGCAACACAGTCCACATTCTAGCCATGTATTCTGCTGCAGTCTGCTTTCTGCATTTCTTTTAATATTAAATGTGTTCATTTTGAACTTTTACCCTTATGTATTAAAGTTTCAAGCTCTGTGTCTGTACATGTGCTGTCAGACCATTAAATGAATTAAAGGGTCTAATACAGCATATCCAGATCCAGCAGCTGCATAAGATTATGGCCTAGAATTTGAAATTCAGAAAGATCTTGTAGTAAACTGAGACATTCAGATAAGCAGGGATGAGTTTCTTCTAAGAATCTACCAGGTAGGGAATGTATATGTTTCCACTGAAATGCTGATGTTGAAAAAATTAAATGTTTTAAAATATTACTTGTCAAGTTTGAGCAGCTTAATGCCTAACTTGTTATACAATAATAGGTTCTGAGCAAGATATTTACCTGGAGTTTTAATCAGCTTAGAAGGAAATGAAAATACTGTTTCAGAAATTTCCTGATGTTCTGGGCAAGCAGCTTAAAAAAATAGGAGCTGTTTATCCAAAGCATCCCAGAATGATAGCCTAATATGTAAGACCTAAATGACAAATTAAAATTAGAGTTGGGAAATAGTTTAGGGTTTTTAGATCAGACACATTCTGTCCTGGATTCCTAGGTTTAGGTGTTTAGGTAGTGGCAGAACTGCTAGGAGACAGCTGAGGCTCAGGGATCAGCTCAGGCAGAGCCAGTCTCCAACCCTCCCTGCAGGTTTGGAGTCACCTCTGCTGAGTGAGGCTGCTGGTGCAGACCTTGGAAATGCAGCAAGTATCTTGTGATTACAGATACCATTGCTTTGAAATACGTTATTTAACTCTTTATCAAATGTCATGGTTTTAAAATTGGAATAAACTGTCATTTCAGCTGGTTCTGTCGTGTTTCTGTGCCACCCAGTTTTGGATCTCAGATCTCTGTAGAGGCTTCATTATGTATGTTCTGGCCTGCTGATGTTTTATAGCTTCTGCAGAAGAAAATGTGCAGTTATTCACAGCAACACAAGCTTCTTCATCAGCTTGTCAGAAACACTCAGAGCTGTAGACAGGGCTTCAATACCATTTTATATTTAGTGCCATTTCTTCTGATTTCTTTCTTTTTCCAGAGTGATCCCTGTGCAAAAAAAAAAAAACCCCAACTTGCTTTCAAAATTAGTTTTTGATTTATTACTTTTAAAAGTGTTTAAAGGTACAAAATTCCAATTTAAAAGAGCAAAACAATCCAGTAACTACTCTTTTTAACTGCTCTAATACAGACTGTGTTACCCCCCTAGAAATACTGTAATCACAAGTACAGAGTGGGGATGTGGGGAAGCTGGTATATATTTGGCATTTTTTAACTTTCTGCACAACAAACTATTTGTTCTTTGTTGTGCTGCTGTGACTCATGTTCAGCAGGATGTAAAATTTGGAAACCCATGACACAAATTGGAATCTGTTCTTCCAGAGCTGACAAAGGCTCGTAGGGTGATATGGGTGAATGTAACAAAGCTGTTGCAGATAAATGGGAATATAGGATTCCTTTTGTATGGAAAATGCAGTATCAATACTTATCTTTATTCCAAATATTTTTTAAGAGAATATGGTCAAGTGATAAATGCCAGCAGTGCCCTCTTACATGTACCAGGAAGAGAAACAGACTGGGTTCTTTGAGAAAGTAAATTACAATCCTGAGACTAAAGATGCCCTGACCATGATACCAGCTAATCAGGGAGCTCTGTTATTGATGTTACACAGACTTCATTTTCTGTTGAGCTTTGCCTTAGCAGCTGAAATCAATAAGCCCAGATGTGTTCCCCTATGTCTGCACAGGCTAAGTGAGGATTTTTGTAGATTTTTTTTAGCTTAAAACTGTGTCCGTGACAGTAGAAGGAATACTAATGTGGGGAAAACCCTCTTCCTATAGGAGAAATGTTCCCATGGATTTCAGTATGTGTCTGTATTTAAGTTACTTCTCCCTGTATAAACAAGTGCTTTTCCGGCAAGTCCCTCTGCCTCTGCTGAAATAACAGGATTATTTTCAATTGTATTGACTGGGATCCAGGAATAATATGTTCTTGGGTTTTGTTCATCAGATATGTGATGTACTGAGTCACAGAATTCTGCTTCTCAGAGATTGCCATGAATCTGATTCCTTTTAGGAAGGGCAATCTAAAAATCTTCAGGGGGTTTTGGGGTTGTCATGGAAAACATGCCCCTTTTAAAAAATGATAACTTCTTAGAAATTCTCCACAGAAGAGATTTGTTAATTTTGTCATAGTATATATTCTGAAAGCACAGCAAAATTTCATGGCATTTCCAGATTTTTTGGTGAAGTTTTTTCAGCACGGGGGTTCCCTTGCATTTGTTGGCAGCCACTGTGTGTGTTTGCACTGTTTGAACAGGCAGGTACAATGCAGTGGTGCATTTTGTGTTTGGAAATGTGTGATTTTGGGGCTCCAGAGTTCTGCTTAGGACAAATACTGAAGATATTAAGTATGCTTGCTATAGGAAATTGTACTTCATTCATTGGTGTGTAAATTTTAAGGACCAAACCAATAGGGCACATTACAAAAAATAAAACCCAATAAAACAGTAATTAAAACCCAACAGAGCCATGTAGTTACTGCTAAAGTTTAAAGGTTTAGAATTTCCATTCTTTTGAGTAAGTTCTTTTAAAACTTCAACTAGTGTATTTTATTACTGTACTTCAGATCATTCTTTTGGCAGCAGCATAATATTAGTATTACATTTTTTGTTTTAAAACAAACATTTCAAAATTTGAACTCT
Source organism: Anomalospiza imberbis (assembly GCF_031753505.1). Taxonomy (NCBI): domain Eukaryota; kingdom Metazoa; phylum Chordata; class Aves; order Passeriformes; family Viduidae; genus Anomalospiza; species Anomalospiza imberbis. The sequence goes on along the minus strand of NC_089689.1, from coordinate 3,955,098 downwards.
AAAGTTGGAAGGCAGCAAAGAACAGAGAGTTAAAACCTTGTATACAGGCAGTTTATTGCTTTAAAATTATTGACTCAGCTGTTTTCATTTGTGGAAGATTTAGGAATTGTTCTAAGCAGTGTAAATCAAACCTTGGCTGTTGATGAATGAATGGAGCCTGGTGTCCAAAGCACATTATGTGCTTCAAAGGGGGGTTGTGTTCTTGTTTAGATGATTCTCCTTCTTATGGAAATCAGCACAAAAGGATAGTAAGGAAACGGGCTCAAGAACTTGGAAAGGATCCCTCTTTCTTGTTTATCAAGGCTGCTTCAGACTTTTTTCCTCTGGTAGCTACTAAATCTTAATTAAGTTTGTCTTCTGTAACGCTTTGTCTCTTCATTCTCTCTTACTGTGTTGGGCAGCTTTGAGTTTGTAAATGCAAATACATTGTTGAAGTTCATTCACATTGTTCTGGATTATTTACTGTATTTTAATTTCCAAGTCAGCATGAAGAAAGTTTTCTATGCTTTTCCTATGTATAAGCAAGTATTTTTTGGTTTTCATCTGTACTTTTGTCTTCTGTTTGTAAACAATTTTGTTTGAATCATTGATTAGCAGCAGCATTCTTCTCCCTTCCTTCCTCTAATGAACTGTAACAAACCCCTCAATTTTCCACTTAATGTAGTGTTGCTTTGTACACTGCATTTCATGTTTATGAAATGGATCTTTATTTAGAAACAAAATGCAGTTCAATTGAGGTACAAATGAGGAAGGTATTAGTCCCTGTTGCAGCAATATCTTTGGATTTTCAGCTGCCCAACTGATTGTGCTACAAACTTGATTATGTTCTGAATCAGTGTCTGACTGGCTTCTTGGTTGGCTCTGGGACTCAGGCAACTTCAGCTCCTCAGAAGTACCATAAATAAAAACATACTTGAAACGATAGACAATGATTGCTACTTACAGATGTGCATTGATTTGCTTGGGACTTTTCACAGTGGTTTTATTGAGGTATCCATTTTCTAGTTCTAGTAATGCTAGGTCTATGCTCTGGTGTTGGGTGAAATCCAGCTGCCCTGAAATTGATAGGAGTTTTGGCTTTTGCCTTCTGGTAGGATCAGAATTTCACATGAGTATGTTCACAGTACCCAAATTACATGCTTAGCAAAGAATCTGGTAGTGCTAATTTTCTGTAACTGTAGATAACAATGCAGCTAAACAACCGAAACTTGTTCATCCCTACAACTGGAACAAGTTAGTCTGTGCTCTTATGCAGTGCCTTTTTAAAATTCTTTCCAAAGTCTACCAAATGCCACAAAAATGAGCCTTAATGTTAGTTGTCAAATGTTTCTCAGGCTAAGAGGGATTTGTTTCTTCACAATTGTATGTTGAGGGAGATGCATGTAGCATTCGGAAATAGCTCAAAATTAAATTTGTAAGTAAGAATAACTTTAAAACTTACCAAGAAATAAAGTCTTCCAGCTGGTTTGCTTCTGTGGCAGATGGAAAATCCAGAGGCCAAATTGCTTTTGCTTCCTATATTACCCGATGGTGTGGAGTGTTAATCTGCAGCTGGAGCTGAAAACTGCTTTTGTCTTTCTCTGTTAGATCCAAGCTGTATTGAGGAATTGGGTTTCTCCATACGATAACCAAGCTAACTAATCAGTTAAAAAAATAAAAAAAAAGAAAAAAAGTAGTGCTCCAGTATGCGTTATTCCAGGAGAGAGAAAGAGATGTTTTTTGAAACTGCAGTGTTTAATTCTCACATGCAGAAGGGCTCTAACCAGCTACAGCTGACCCAGATTCCATATACATCACTTTTGGACAGTGTTTTTTTAAACAAACACACGCTCGGCTCAGCCGTTCAGCCCACCTATGATGTCACCGCGAGCACTCGGAGAGCAGAAGAAACTCCTCCTTCGGATTTCCTATCCATACCCTCCAGAAAAGGAGGGGGTAGGGAGGCTGAGAAGTTAGGAACAAGGAAAGATTGTTTGCCAGTAGAAGGGAGGTACCATATGGCAACGGACTGTGCAAGAGTTCAGCAGGCAATTACAAATCAAACATTTTTACTATGCTGCCTAAAGATGCCTTTCAAGTTATTACAGTACTGGGCTTCATTTAGAAGAAAGATTCTTTCAGGCTGATAAAACTCGATTTGTGTTGCTGGGAATAAAAGGGGCAGCCTGGCTGGATACAACAGGAAAAATGAAGCATTTGTAGTCTAGAAGAATGTTCAACAGAATGTCGCATTCAATTCTTGACGTTCACTTAATAAGAAACAGTTCCAGTTGTTAAAGGCATGAATTCTCCAATACATGTGGAAAATGTTAAAACTCTGTGTGTGATGGTTTTGGGTAGGTATCAAAATATTTGATAACATCTGACTGGTGTTAGAAGTAGCAAAAGCCACAGAGATTACGTTCTACGAGAAATACAGGATCTGGGATTGGTTCTGTCCATGCTCAGCCGGCCCTTGAGTGCATTCAGTTTACTGCCATTGATCTTTCTGGTTTCTTCACAAAGGCAGTGTCAATTACATTTGAAAGAGAATTACCCTTGTGTCCTTTCAAAATTATTTTAGATTTCATAGAAATGCATCCAATAGGTTTAGAAAACAGCTCTTTACAGAAGACTTGTTTTTGATTTAGCTAAAAGAAAAGATCGATACAAGTCATTCAGAGGTAATTCTACAAATACAGTGGTTTATAAAATCCTGCATAATAGTGCAGGTGCCTGTTACAGGGAATTTCCTTAAATATAGTTAATAAGTATGATTTACTTGCTTCTGTGGAAGACTGAGTGGGTTTGGGATTTTTAAGGCTTGTTAGGACATGAGTTAGTAAATTCAGATTCAGGACAGCTTATGCACGTTAGGTAGCATAGCAATTAAATGCCACTACCTGATGTTTCTGATTATCCTTTCTGGTTTTTAGCAAACTGTTTCTAGCAGAACAGAAAATTGAGAGATTTAGTAGTATATCAGGTCATGTATAATACCTTTTTATTCACTTTTTTATATGTCACCTTTCAACCACAAGTATTTTAATTTGTTTCTGTGTGTGCGCACACACGTGTGTGTGTGTGTGTTGGTTTTGGAGGGATGCCCAGAGTTTCCCAACTCACATTTGAGGACTGTACTGGTTAGGTGCTATACAAACACAACTGCTGTTCTTGTGAGGTTGTATTAATAGTCTTCCACCTGTAAAGCCAAAGTCCTTCTTATGATTTTGGTTGTACAAGGCTGAGAGGTGAAGTAAAATATAATTTTAAAATTTCCCTGTTACTGAAACAAGTTTCTTAAATAATATTATTTGTTTTATTTTTTAAATTGGGATATCTGTGAAAGATGCAAGGGATGCAGACTAATTCCTTTGAACAGCAGAGCTGGTCAGGATATGCTTTGCTTAGTTGACACAAACAGGTGAAGTTCAAGAAACAGAGTTGTGGTTAGAAATAAAATAAACGTTTTATCCACAGCATTAGTGTGTGAGGAGGAGGATTTTCCTCTCTACATGAGCAGGGGGTTGAAGGAGCAGTAAGTTTGCAAGCAGTGCAGGGGAAGAAGGCAGGTGAGGAATATGCAGTGACTCATAGGAGGCTGTTGTATCTTTGGAGCTGTGATTATTACAAGCTGCAGGATTCATTCATTTCAGTCTGGTTGCCCATTTTCCCTAGTAAATCTTTCCCATGTGGCTGCAAATCAAACTTGAGTTTTTATTCAGCTTGAAGTGTTATGGGTATAATTTATCCTTCTCTTGTTTTTTAATTGCTGCTTTGGAGGAATGAAGTAGTAGACTACCTAAACAATTAATTTTGATGGTGTATTTTAGTATTGTGTGTTTAGTATGCTTCATATTTGTCAAGGGAGTAGTAAATTGGTGCTGTGGAGAAGATGAGGTTTATGAGTAGCTGTGCGTGTCCTTGTAATTACTTTTAGATTTCTAAAATTATTTCCCAGGTAAATCCAAAATCCTATTCTGACAAAATGCTTTTGTCAACCTGCTTTAATGTTAGTGCAAGCAAAAATTCTCCATAGTATTCTTGATGAGAGTTTTTTTTTCTGCTCAGTATTAAACAAAGAATCTTCTCATTCTAATCTCATTTCAGGTATTTATCTGTCAGACTTGACATATATTGACTCTGCCTACCCCTCAACAGCAAGCATTCTGGAAAGTGAGCAAAGAACAAATTTAATGAACAACATTCTTCGAATTATCTCAGATTTGCAGCAGTCGTGTGAATATGGTAAGCTAGTGTGTAAATATCACAGTGTTAAAGAGAAGAACTTCAAAAGCTTTGATTTTTGTCTGTTGTGATGCAATTTAAGTAAGGCTGGATCCATGTGAATGCCATTAACACCCTCCCTCATCCTCTCAGCCCAAAAGTCTGGGTTTATTCTAGTATTGTTGGTTAAGACAGAGCATCAGGGTGAGGAGACACAATAAAATTGCCTTTCTCTTACATCAAGCAAACTGCAATATATATTTTCTGATGATAAATGTGTAGTAGTACCTCATACTCAAGAGTAGTTTTACTGGTATTTATAAGCTTGTATCCCTGTGTTCATAATTTTATGACTGAATACTAAAAATAGGATTTCTTTTGGAATAGTACTTTTACTGGAGATAATAAAATACACTCAGCTTGTCTTTTGGACATTTATAGTTCTGTCCATAGATCAGATAATGTATTTATTTCTTGAAAGATGGTTTCACTCACAGTCCTCTTCCCATTCTAGTAAAGTCCTAATGCTGTGTTTGTGATGGTGGAATTTGAATTAGCACAGGACTGTAACTTCCCTGAAAGCTCAGTGTAAAGAGGATGTGGGCTGAGAAGGAGTCCTCAGACTCCATGTTCCAGTTCTGGGCCTTTGGTTTGGCCATGGATGTTGTCTTACTTTTCCCTTACATGTGCTCTGATAAGCAGCTCTGGGGTTTGTATGTGGGGAGTGTCACCTCAATGTATGAGAATTGCTGTGAAGTTCTAAAATTTCAGTATCATTAGGGCCTGTGGTTTGTACCTCCATCTCACATAAAAAGGCAAGAGATCTGAATCTATTCAAATAGTTTCTGGGAAAAAAGCTTTGCTTACCAATGAGTGGCTCAGTGTCAATGAATGGTGTCTGTTTTCCAGATATTCCTATGTTGCCTCATGTCCAAAAATATCTAAACTCAGTTCAGTACATAGAAGAACTACAAAAGTTTGTAGAAGATGACAATTACAAGTAAGTACAAAATGCTATAAACTGACCATAACTTATCACAAAATTACTGTTATAACTCCAAGCCTGTCACTTGTGAGATTGCACTTGCATTGGGGAGTTGTATTATATTATGTGGATGTCCCTGCCCATGGCAGGGGGTTGGAACTAGATGAGAGTTAGGGGTTCCTTCAGACCCACACCATTCTGTGATTCTGTGATTATGCACCTCAGGCACAGCAGCTGCAAGCAGCTGTGGTTCCAGCAGGATGCTGTGCTCAAGGCACTTTCCCACATGCTGAATGGCAGAGCTGCTCCCTTTTCTATGCCAGACTGCCCCAAGTCCTTGCTTCAGGTGGGTTTGGTCTGCTGAGAAAGACTTTCTACACGTGGCTCACCTGTAACACTGTTCTGTCATTAAGAGGAATCCTGTGGTTGGAGATGGATTAAGTCATTCTTCATCAGAACAAAAACATCTGTTCATCCAGTCCCAGATTTTTACTGAAGGTGACTTAGTTTTCACTTGCAGATAATATTTAATTTTAGACTTACCTTTTTGATTTATTCTATTTTATTCTTTTGCTCTTTGATAGGTTATAAAGTGTGAGTAAAATGTAAGCACTTGATTTTTGAGAGGCAAGTTCCTGTTCCTCTCTGCCTGTTCCTCCCAGCCTCCCACCCAAGGTTTCTACGTCCTTAATTAACAGATTATTACTGTAATAAGTGATTTGGCATCCAGCAAAACTGAGGGAGGGAAATCTCTGGCAAGAGACAGGAACTGAGGATAGGAAACACCCTAAGGCAAATCTGTTGCCTATGAAGGAAGGTTTTGTTCATTGGCTGATGTGCTTGAGGAGGTTCCCCACCCATTCCCATCCTGCCCGCCCGGGAAGTTTGTCACCTCAGAGGGCTTGAATTGGTTGCTTGTGCAGCTCCCCTGGAATGGCAGGAGGGGGATGCACACTTTAGGAACAGCTGTGTTTGCCATTTAGTAGCCCTGACTTGGATTTACTGAAAGGCAGCAAATGGGAACCCTTCAGTTTATGTCAGAGAACAGTTAACGAGGACTCAGACCCTTGGCTTCTCTTCTGAGGTTTGTGAGTTGTTCTCTGCGTGTCCCTGTGGAAGCATCCAGCTTCACCTTTTTCCTGGGATGTTCTTCAGCCTGATTAGGGAAGTGTCACTTGTCTGTCACTGAAGAGTAAAGCTCCACGGTCAAACATTTGAAGGAAGGGAAAAAAAAGCTAACGCAAACCCTTCTTACCTGCAGTGTCTCCTTAGGACACAGTATTCATGAATTCCACTCTCCACCTTCCTTCCCCTTCACTGGGTAGGACTGACTAGCAGTAGGAATTTGATTGATGAAGGAGCTGCTGTTTCTTCATCCATGTTTTGGTAGCAGGGCAATGACTGGAGACAATGGCACATAAATCAGAAGCGTGGCTGCTGTTCACAACGTCTGGTTTTGCACTGATGGGTTTTGTACATCTCCAAACTGAATGTTTTTATGGTCGAGGAGTGTGTTTGAAGAATTGTTCTTACTTAAAGTGGCTCTTCTACTTTTCATCCCCTAAGGTGTCTATCAGCAAAAAGGTTGAAGTTAGAGAACAGCGACATGATTGAATACATGGTTTTTCTTCCTAAAAGATTATATTTGAAAAAAAATAAATTATAAAATTGTAGTGAATCATTGCTATGCTGTCTGGAATGGGAGGGAAAGGAGCTGTCAAACTTCAAACTTTTTCTGCCCAAAATTAAATAGATGCTGTTTCAGTGTTAGTAGTTTCAAAGATTTTTAGTTCTGCAAACTGTGTGGACAAGATACACTTCATCTTCCTGAAGTTATCTGCCCCTATAGTCTGCCTTCTTTGTGGGCCTGCTGGAAATGGCATTAAAAAATTACAGAAAAAGCTTGAATTATGGCTGAAATCAAGTTGATAATGTATTTTCCAAAACACAGAAGAGGATTTTGGCTTTTGGACCAGTAAAGACAAAAGGCTTGGTGCCTCGCACACTAGTGCACTTCATAAAAAAAATTAAAATATGAAGTGTTCCAAGAATAAATATTTTAGCCAAGGTGGGGGGAGAGGTTGTGTACTATTTGCAATTTTATTTTTCCCAGGTTTTAGCTGGGGTAGCAGTTTCATGTGTGTGCCAGCCATCTCAGAGCCCTGGAGGTCCTGGTGGTCTGTGTGAACCAAAGCAATAGGCAGGACAAATCAAATTTGGAAATAGTGTGTGCTAAAGATAACTCTGCACTGTTTGTATTACCTTCACAGTATTCTTTACAATCACAGAATCAGGCAGCTTGCAGTCATAAATTTAAAAAATTCTTCTTCATAAATTTTTTATTTCATGATAAAGTAATTTTTAATGTTTCTTTAATGCAGGCTTTCATTAAAGATAGAACCAGGGACCAGCACCCCCCACTCTGCTGCTTCCAGAGAAGATTTAGTAGGTAAATGCTTAATAAATGTGAGAAGACTTGAGGTTGTCATGTGCATTATTTTAGAATTGCAGACGTGGAAAATATTTGCCTTAAGCTATAAAGAAGTGTGAAGTTTAAACACTGCATGTTTGTAATAAAAAGTCTAAAGGTGATCTGTAAAGAAGGAACTGAGTCATTTTTTTAGGTTCTTGTATGTATTGTGGCACTAAGTTGTTAATGTCATTTGGGGTGAAGAGTTATTAAATATTCATTCTTTGTTGTGTCTAGACAGAAGGGCCTTCATCTAAACTTTTCATGGCTTAATATGCTTCCAAAAATGAACGTTCTTCTTGGTCAATGCCAAAAGTGGTTGAAGGCAGGAGTTTGAAAATGTAGAATCAGTGGGACATGCCCAGTGCTGGTATAGCAAATGCAGCCACCTTTAGGACTTGCAAAATACTGGATGGTCTATTTGAACTAAGTGTGTTTGATTTTGATCCTGTGCAAAAACCCTGAAGTGCGGGGGGTTTAATTATCAGTAGATCAAGGAGTTTTACTGCAGCTATCTCTTATGAAGGGAGTTTAGGAAGTTTTGTGCATTTTTTCCATGATTTTCTAAGAAGTGATCCTGACAGTAATTCTGAAATTGCTTAGAAGTAATGTCTTTTCTCTTCCCAGGCTCTGAAGTCGGAGCATCTCCACAAAGTGGACGGAAAAATGTTGCAGCTGAGGGAGCCTTGCTACCACCAACACCCCCCTCACCTCGGAACCTGATACCCCATGGACATAGGAAATGTCACAGTCTGGGCTACAAGTCAGCATTTTCCTTAACCTAAAATTCCTGAGCTTTTTTTTTTTAAGTGATGTATCATCTTTCAATACAAAAGCTTTGCTTGTAAAAAGTAGCATGACTTGTATGTAGTACTTCACTCACAGAGCAATTTGTGGTCAGGGAGCAAGCTCAGAACTATAATGCTGGTATCCCTACAAAAGGGAATTAATCAAAATAGGAAGGCTGAAGTTTTGATGGTAAGACTAGTCAGTGAGTTAACCAGAATGGTTCTTTCTGAATGACAAAACTATCACTTTTTAGTAATTCAATGCCACTGTAATTCTTTCAAATTCAAAATTATATCACTGCTTTACTGGTGTTTTTACTAGGAGACCTCCTTTATAGACTTTCTTTGTAGACTTATCTCTGTTTAGTAATGGCTTCAGGTTTTTTCTGTATAAGTGTACTTCTAATAATATCTTGATCAATATCTCATAATTTCCCTTGTCATGTCTTAAAAATGCAAGATAGTAGCTACTCAGTAAGGAATAACTTCTATTGTGTAAGTTTACCTTTAATGAGCTAGAATGCAATGCTGCAGTTCAATTGTAGAAGTGTTATAGAAGTCAAAAATATAGTGCTATAGAAGACAAAAATAGCATAGGATATTGGAAGTAATTGTTAATGTACTCCCAACTTCATCTTTGTTACTCCTGTGCAGTTTTAAACCTGGCAATTCCTACCGATAATTTATTTGTGCCCAATTGCTTATGACCTGGCCATGATTTAGTTTGACTTTAGGAGCACAGTGCATACAATCCTTCAGGATGTTAAAGCAACTCCGGAGACATACCAAAGGCGAGGTTGTAACGTTGTGTCCTCGTTGGTTTCTAGTTTCATACACAAAATGAACACAGCGGAATTTAAAAGCGCGACATTCCCCAACGCGGGACCACGGCACCTGCTGGATGACAGCGTCATGGAGCCCCACGTCCCATCCCGAGGGCAGGCTGAGAGCTCCACCCTGTCCAGTGGAATTTCAATAGGTAGGAGCTGCAAACACACCCATGCAGTGCCTGGGCTTTTAATAAAGGTTATAGCACAGTTAGCTGGTGATTGGACCTGCAGCAGTGCTGTTCGAAATTACTGCTTCTGTTGTAGAACAAATCTGAGAAATGTAGGGGAAGCAGGGTGACTTCATTTACACGCCAAGAACTGAGAAATTATGAAAAAGATGTTTGTTTTGGTGTTGCTGTTGTTTGGGGTTTTTTGGTTGGTTGGTTATTTTTTCTTTATCTCTGTTAGTGATAACAGCTTCTGATACTCCTCTTCCTCAATGGAGGTGGAAGGAAGTACGGGACATGATTTTCTATTATCTTCCCCCTCCCTCCCCCCCCAAATCAATTCAAGTTTAAAAAGTTTTATAGTGGGATTTCTATGTAAAATGCCATGTTGACTTGACAGTGTAAATTGCTGACAGTTTTAAGAGCATAATTTCTGAATGCTTCTGACTTCAACAGAAGATAGAAGTATAACTTTAAAATACCTCAAAATGTCAGAATGTACTAAATTTTGATAAATTATTTATCTTCATATATTTAGGATGGTACTTTTTTTGAGAAGTTCTGCTTCCTGAGTTTCCTCTGTGAGAATAGGTGCTGCACGTAGATCTTTTAGGTGGAGGGAGGACAGGACACAAGTGCCTCTCAAAACTACCTGTTTGCAGCTGGGGCTGACAAATGGAACCTCTCACTGCAGTCCTTTCCTCAGAATTATTTGTTTGATAGAATTCAATGGTGTTCAATTTTTATGCATTTATGGTGATGAAAGATCCTTGTAGTGTTTCACATTTCTTTGGATAACTGAATTTTAAAAGCAGTTCTGCTTTTTAGCCTTTGTGGAAGGAAACGAGGTCACAGATTGTCAGATGATGCTGCTTTCAGGAGCTGTACATGTATTTTCTTGAGGAGAAGACCATATGGAATTCGACCAAAGTAGCTGGTCTAAGTGAACCTGTTCACATCAGGCAGCTTCCACTATGTAATGTGCATTGCCTGTCTCTGTTCCCTGCAGGTTCTCTGCTGTGGCAAAGTTTTCCATTTCAAAGCCATCCATCAGGAATGGTGCTTCTCCTCAGTGTCCAGGCAGTTTCCATTCCCAGGGTTTGCATGGTGCAGGAGACCCAAGTGTTTGTCACCATTGCTGAAACGTAGTATTGCCCTTTTCTCAGGACATTGTTTTATGGATGTTTTCTACCTAAATACCTAAGAAATCCTCTGCAGTTGATCCTTTTTTTCCTGGGTAAATTATTTCTGTGCCTCCATTAGAGCCTAGCAGGGAAGGTTTGCCAGAGCTGACAGGCAGTTTCTCATAATGTACAATTGAGAACCAGTCATCATTTTTATATTTTGGAGAATATAGGATTTTCCTACTTTGTCTCCTCTCTGAATTTTTCAATTCTCTTCTCTAGCTCAAGCATGACCTGACAAGCTGGAACAAAATTACCAGTTTAGAAGACTTGTATAAATGACTTGTAAAACAGCAACCTTGGGCATTTTATCCAAGATCAGCATCTGTTGTTAGAAATTCCCCTCTCCCATTCTCTATGATCTCCAGCCTCCCCATACTCAGTTTTATCACAGTTTTGACAGTCCAGCAGAGGTGTTATTTTTGCTGCTTCTTGATGATAAAGATTTCAGTGACACAAAAGGTTGATAGAGGTGCTAGAAGTACGTATGGAAGAAGAGGGTAGGTTCTGGAGGTTTGCCGTATCTATTACAGCAGAATTCTTGGAAATGTAAGTTGTCTGGCATTCTGTGCTGCTGCCTCAGCAGGATTTAAGGAAGTTGATTGAAGCTGCTGAGTTCCTCCATCATGTTTGAAGTAGTCTGTTTGCTTAGGACTTGGAATTAGTACAGTCACTGCAGTAGAGAGGAGGTTTATGGTATTCTACAAAACAGCTTCAAAAGACGGTCAGGAAAATGTCTCCTGAATGTGTGTACTGAAAGGAGTGTTATTCCTCACCTTGCCCATAAACGTGGATTTAAACCTGTTGCTCTAGAAACAGGACTACCTTTTTTACATATAAGCCTATGTAGGACTTAACTTTTTGGGTAAATGATCCTTCTTCAAAACATGGACAAAGTTTCTGCTATGTCAGCACCTTGAATGTGCCTTTAAAGACAACTGTAATGCTGCTTTAAATCACTCCTGTGTTTTGAGGGCTCGGAGGTGTTTAGACCTTTCCAGTCCTTTCATATCGGAGGACCTGATAGGATCTGCCTCTGTTAAATATTAAAACACCACCAGTGTAACAACACTGTCCACAGGAATCCATCAGCAAGTCTATAACCTAAAGCACACATTGAAGTGTTGATGGACATTTTGGTTATGCCATGCTGGGAAAGGCTGGCAGTCACTCTAGGAATGGTGCAGAGCGTGTACATCCATGTCATTAACCTTTCACAGATGAAGAATGTACTAACTGGTTGGTTTTTATTGCAATGAATGATTCCTAAAGCAGCAGCAATGCAGAAAGTGAGACACGTATGGGGTTTGCTCAAAACAGGCTGATCTGTGATGTGGCAGCCAAGGTCAGAGACCTTTTTCAGATTATTTTCTTAATTTCAGTGATTGGAGGCTAACTGTGTACATTCAACTCATTCTGAAAACAAACAAACTCAAAAATATTAAAGATACAGCCTCTTTTATATTGATTTCTTGTGCTTGGGTCAAAACACTTCTTGTTCTTAGTACTGTGGGATGGTGTTCCATAGCTGATGATCATGTGTTATGCTGGAATCAGGGAGCTGTACCTCTGGTTCTGTTGCCATCCTCCTATATTATAAATAGGTGCTTGTTATCTGGACAGAAAATTAAAAAAAAAAGAGAAATCTTTTTCCAGCAGTGCCAGGGCTCTCCTAATAAGAAGGAAGAAACACTTGTCCAGTCTCATACACAGTGTCAGATGGGAAATGTTCTCTTGAATTCAGGAGTGTAACAAGAGGAAATAGTTTCTCTTAAGTTTTAGATATTTATAAAGTAGATAGCTACATTTGAGCTGGTTACAATTGGAACTCTTTATAATCACAAAGAGAATTGAAATCCTCAAAGATATGATTCATGTCATTCTTAGATGGGAGGCTCAAAAGAGGTTGTATGGCTTGAGTCCTTAAAACCCCACTTTATTTCTGTTGATTGCAGACACTTTTGAGAGACAGCACAAGCAAATACAGACAGATGAATAGTGCTGAAAATGTCTGTTTTGTGCAGACAGTCCCGAATATGTGCTTTCAGTAAATTGGGACAGATGCTTTTACTTTGCAGTGGAAGTTCTTTGAGAACCCCCACTCACTGCTATCAGCCAGGCCTAAAGCTACAACGTGGTTTTTGTTCTTGGAGGGCTGTGTTTGGATGAGGTCACTGTTTTGGTGAGGTCACTGTGTACACTCTGCCCTCCTGAGGTGTGAGCATTGCTCTTGGCTGGGTGCAAGGAACCACCTGCACATTCGTACCACCTGTTCTCTTGCCTGTATTTGCCTCCTGTCACCTCCTCACCTAAAAGTAGGATAAATTAAGATGATTTTACTAGATCCTGGTTCCACTCAGAAATAGCATGAAACTTCCTTTAATTCGTAAGATATTTTTCTAAAGAATACATGGTTCTCTATTCATTCCCAATTTTCTTACATTTTCAAAGTATTTATTGCTTAAGTATCTTTGCAGGAATGCTCAGCTTGTTTCATTAATGTTCTCAGAAGCTTTGGATTTCCACCATTTCTTCCCACCAATTTGGCTCTGCTGCATTACTGAATTTCTTAAGCTGGGTTTGTTTACAATGGCAAATTGTTCAGCTACTTCTTAAGAAGTAAAGGGACAGTGTAAAATAGGCCCCTCTTAGCATGTATTGCTTCTATGTGGCTTTTTTCCTCTTAGAGCATCTAACCTAGAGGATGCAAAGTAATTTTGCTGAAAGCTATTCTTTGAGAGTGATGTCTCGTGTATACCACTTCAAAACAGATGTCAAGGTATGAACACAGGTGCACTGCTGAAACTGAGATTGTAACTTGAGGTGTTTAAAAATTCAAAGGAAGCAATTATGGATTGTGTTTGTAGCAGTGTTGGATTCAAATTCTTTTTAAGCTATTTTTTTTCCATTTATTTTTCCTGATCTACAATGATATGGATGAAAGCTCTGGAAAAACTAGAACTCTTAAACATTTGCCTTTGTTTGTGTGTTGCAATCACTGGAGAATAGCTTCAGCCTGTGTTCTAATGCAGTTGGAGGAATTAATGCTGCAGAGTCAAAGAAAGGTATTCTAAATCAGTGTGTATTAATGTAAGAAAGTGCCTTTGTAAGAACAGTACATTTCCAAACCTAAACTGGCATGAAATACATATGAGAAATCAGCATTTTAATGAATTCCTCTATTAAGTCACCACCTCGAAGTTACTGAATTCTACAAGGGATTATATTTCTCTTTAAATAAATGAAGTATAGGTGTAGGTATACAGTGTATGCATTTACTTTCAGAGGTCTTGGCAGCCTGTAGAGTAGGGAAGACCTTTACACAGCCAGTGTTTGTTTGATTCTTTAACCTGTACTGTGCTGTTCAGGTGTGTAGGACTGAGTCATCAGATCAGATTTCAGGTAGGGTTTCAGGCAGAAGAAATATATCAGGTTTATTTATATATTTCCTTTATATGAGTTATGTGGATGTCTGACTCTTGCCTTAAATGTGGATACCTGGTTTTGCTATTGTGAGCCACTACTACTTTAGTGATAGGATGAATTTAAAAACTGTATAATGTTAGAGGTTAAAAAAGCACATGTAGGTGCCTGGATTTGAGAGAAGATACAGTCTAGCACTCCAGTTCTGCCCCAATCTTTCTTGGTACTGTTTGGTCCAAGGCTCACTCTCTGGATGTTTTTACATCAACGTAGTTATACAAACCCCCTGTTTCTGCCCCATCTCTATCCATTTGGTTATTTGCTTTTGCTGATTTTTCACAATGAAACTCAGTGATGGTATTAAAAGTTTCTGTCAATTCCCTGGCTTGATACTGCTCGAGTCCTCTGCCAGAGTTCCTGCCATCTGCATTTGGTTAATCAGGAAACCAGAGCTGAGCTGCTTAAACTGAACTTAAATAGTTAAATAGTCACGAACTATATGAGGATTTGCAGTGTGGCTGTGAACTGAGCAGAGCAGAGCATTCAGGGCATGGAGCCCATCTCGGTGGTGTTGTCTGGGCTGGGCTGTGCTGCAGCCATTGATGTTCAGGCCTCTTGACCAGTTTTGTGTGTTTTCATGGGAGAATTTTGAGCTCGGTCGGGTCCGTCACCAGCTCTGGAAACACGGTGTAACCGGAGCCAAGAGAGTGTCGATGACAGATTTGGGAAGGGGAAAGAATTTTTAGTCTGAAGACTTTTTAAACTCTTTGGGGTTGGTTTGTTTATGTTAACACCTGTTTAACTTTGGGGACTAACTTCTGGATAAAGAAAGCCTGTGTTAAGTGTTCAATATCCCCAGACTCGGGGCAGTGAGTGGGTGCCGTGACCAGGGGAGAGGATATGGGATAGCACTGGCATTCCCTATCCCATAACTGGGAACCTCATGCTGTTTGTGTGGCTGGAGCACAGACATCTCACAGACATCCATTTGCCTGTGCACATCTGCAGATGTGAGCAGCAAATTGACATCTGAACAGAGCTGCAGTGCTGGGGCTCTGCAGACAATCCTGAGCCTCCTCAGATAATCATCAGCACAGTTAGCAAAAAAGCCATCTTGCCAAATGCTGTTATTCCTAAGATAGGAAAAAAACCTTCATAAAGATTTTATTTTATTTCAATCCTGCATCAGAAGTTTATTAGCAATGAAGAAAACTAGGAAGATAGTGTTTTGTGTTAAGTGGCTTCTTACATAAAGCCAAAATTTGTTTAGAACATTAACTAACAGAAAGGGCTTATACTGCCTAGGATTTGTTATTAAGTTTAACCTGAAGAACTTGCTTGAGGTTGTTGGAAAAACTCAAATATTGAGTACATACTTGAGAAGAATTTAAGAAGGTGATATATTTTTAGAGTACTGAATGAATGAAATATTTCCAGTTGAGGTGACACTCAAATAGTGCACTTAATGTTTAAACAGAACTTGGCTAGACATCTAACTTTTATTAAGTTAAAAGCAGTCCCTTTTACCTCTGTTTTGTTTTGGAAGGAAGGATGTCAGGTATTTTGTTCTGCTTTTCAGGAAAGGGGTGTTTTTTAGTATCAGAACTTGTCTTGCAAAGTATCTCCTAGAGGGTTTTAGAATCTAAAAAATCCCATTGGAGATGTTTATATATGGATGTTAGAGGAATAGTCAAACGCTAAAATTCAACCTTTCCAGGTTTTTGTTACAATTTTTACAACCCCTGTAGGCATCAATGTAAATGTTAAATCAATTGCTATGATGTTTTGTCCATTTTTTTCACAAACTGATGATCCTTTTAAGTGTAATTGGTAATTTCTGTATAGATTTAACTTTTTAAGTGAAGCTTTTGGTTTACAAAGCCCCCAAATTCCTGTAGATTTTCTCACTGTACTGATATTGTACCAAGGATTGTCACTTTGTGACAGGTGACATTTTAGCTCTTGATCTAGATTGCTTTGTATTTTTACAAAGCAACACTAGCTTTTAAATCTTTCTGTAGTGTGCTTGCATTTGAATATAACTTTATTAGCAAAACTGATACAATTGCCATCAAAATGTCATTTCAGGTAGAATTTTAATGTTATCAGCCTACTTTAAATGCAAACAATAACTTCATAACACTATCTTATTAGGGGGTTTTAATTGTGTGGATCTATCAAGTGGGCCTAAATTAAGAAGAGCTCTAGTCATATTAAATCTGTGCTTCTTGCTAATATAAAGCTAAATCTAAGCAGCAGTAAGAAAATAAATAATATTCTAAGTATCCCTAATGCTTTCAGTGTTGGCTGAATGACTTGACAGAACTTGCTGCACCATTTTGCAGAACAGATTGCTCCACGTAACCACAAAGAAAACTTCAATTATATGCAAGGAAAACTATTTTCATGTTGGGGTTGAACTCTACCATCCTAATTGTCATTCCAACTGCTAAAAGGATTTCAGCACCTTAAGGTCTTCCTGTAAGAGATTCTACCACAAACAGCCTTCTTCAAAGACAGTCAGCTGGGAGGTCTAACCCGAGATGCCTTCTTAAAGTTGTCTCTGAATTGTTACATCTGATTCTGTCTCCTCGTCCCCAAACCATGCTACTTACTAATTTGAAGAGACCTCATGTGTTGCCTCACAGAGAATGCAGCTGTGGTTTCATTAGGATGGAATAAATCACTGAGCTTTTCACTGTGATGTGGATGGTAGAATTGGCTGAAAGTACTGAGTGACAGTTGTTTCTTCCAGGAAATGGTAAGGACTTTGCAAAGACTCCTACTGCAAGAGCAGGCTCCACCTGGATAGGTTACTCCACTGGTTACTCCTGTTTTTTCTGGGGTAGTTAATGATTAACCTGGTAGTCTTTCTGTATAGAAGTGCCTGGGATAATGTGAAGCTCAACCCACACATTCTCTTTGCCACGTTGCAGATCAGGTGTAAATTGTGCTGAGCAGAACTTCTGATTATTTTTATGGCCGCTTCTTTGCTCACCTGCCCTGTGGCACCTGAATGTTTGCTGATGGATTCAGTCTGAGAGGGTCACTTGATGTGCAAGCACTTACTCAGCTGTAGTAACTGTGTCTCTTTGGTCACTTGTCCCCACAGCTCAGAGGAGGTGTAAGTCACAGGAGGAGTAACTGTGCTACTCTTCTGTGTGCAGAGCTACCTGCTGCTGCAACCCTCCCAGCAGCTGGATGCTTAAGGATCAGTGATCTGCAAATGGAAGCACTAAAAACTGAAAGGCACTTCTGCTTACTAGAAAGTAATGCAAGTTACCTGTCGAATATTTTACCTCCCTGCTTGCAGCCCTTTATGCCTCCACTGCAACATCACTTCTGTAGCTCTACACAAATGGCTCTTACTGTAGTGTTGGTGTGAACCAGGTTAGGACTTGCCTTTAGGAAAAAATCAGAATAAGCTGAGACCCAATTATTTAGTATCCCACAGAGATCATGTTAATATGTGGGTGTTGAGCTAATGTTTGCAGAAGAGGCATCTCAGTTGAATTGGCTGGCAGATAAAGGCTTGTATTTTCTCTTAAATTTTGCACAGGGGAAACTTCAGCCCGTGCTGAGACTTTCATGGCTCTTGGCTGGAATTACCCCTGCTGTGTATAAATCTTTATTGCCTCCATCTTTACTCTGTGTTTACTCAGTGACTCTCCAGACCTACTTTGTACACATGATTTTTCAGGGCACTGCTCTTCCCTGCTGATTTTCTGTGTACAATTACAGGGACCTGGTTCCCATTTTCAGCCGCTGTTTCTCTGAGGGAACTCTTGAGTAAGGAGCACTGATTCAGATTTTTTGCTTGTTTGTTTTCTGGTTTGTTTCAAAATAATTGTATTATTTTATTACTTCCCTTTAATATATGGATGTTCAGGCAGCAGAGTAAACAAGGTGGCAAGTTAGTGTGCCAAAAGGTGGCTTCAAGCACTGACATTGAATTGCACTGATATTTAGGTTTGGGATTATCTAGAGCTAAAAATGTTGGTTTGAAGTGGTGAACAAGGATAATAGCTCATGTGGGCAGCTGGGCTGGCGTGAAAGGAGCATAGCAGCAAGGCAACAGCTTGGAATTTTGTATAGAAGCTACTGATTTCTGTTAACAGCATCCCTACTGATAATTATTTACTGATTTTCAACATTACAGCTAACCCCCACTTGTATCTATATTTAAATACTCATTTGCAGACTGATGGGATTTACTGGAATCATAAAGTTACTGTCTTATTTATGGGACTACCTTGAGTGGATGCATCAGACTTTTGGGTTTTGGGATTTTCCTCTATTTTCAGTGTTTAAAATGAAGTGTTTCTGGATTAGTTTACAAAGCATAGAAGGAAATACTGTTGTGATCTGACAGAGTAAGTGGATGATAGCTTTAAAAATTGTTTAAGGCTTCTCATATAATGTATTGGAGATTTAGCAATGAATTTGCACCTCTGTGTCATGACTGCGTGTGACTTGATAAAAAAAAAATTTAAATAAGTGACCTGTTTTTCTAAATGCAGACAAATTTGGTTTTAGGATGTTCTTTATATTTTGAAAATAAGATTCCCATTTATTACTGCTCTTTTTCTTTAACTTCTTAATGTGGAACTAGACCCTGTCCCTTCAATGTCCATCTCAGTTTAGGTGAAATTCCTGAAACAAATCACAAAGTGTTTTCCTTGTAGTATTTTGCTGAAGTATTTTTTTGCATTTCATCTTAAATATTCTGATATTCAGAATCTCAACTATTCTGATTTGTTTAGGTTCAGTTGACAGAGATGGTTTGTAGATGAAATAATATTGCATCTTCTGTTGATATATTTCTCTAGGTAGCAGTGATGGTTCTGAGCTCAGTGAAGAGACCTCCTGGCCAGCATTTGAAAGGTAAGAAAAGCCTGTGTTTCTCTCTTCACATTGTTACTTAGAGTCTCTCACTCAGTCCTGAAAATGATGCTTTTTTTCACTGAACTAGAGATCTTCTGTCTGTGAGAACACTAAAAAGCTGTAGTAAGTTCACCGGATCTGTTAAAGCAGCATAGAAACACCTGCTCATTAGTGGTTAATAGGGCTTTTATCTAATTGGTGCTTACTCAGTGCACACATCCTTGCAGGAGCTCAGCCAGAGAACCATTAGACCCCAAAGGTTTTATATATGTGGATATCACATGTGCTGTTTGTGTCTGTCTGAATTTTATTTTCACTTTCCCTGAGACACTTCATCTGTCCCTTTGCTCTCTCATTGTCATTGTCACCTCTTTTGTCTCTCTCGTCCTCTTTTCCCTTCACTGTTACACAACAATGCCCCTCGCTAATGTCTGACTTTGTGGTCCAGAATTAACAAGTTGTTCCTTTTCCAGCACCTGTGAGTGCTCAGGTGGCATTGACCACTTCAGCCCATTCTCATGTTGTGTTTGAGAACGTGGAAGAAGACACACAGGGCTGTAGTTGAACACGGAAAAAGGTGCAATATTCACCTTCCCACAGCTGAGTAGGATGCACAATACAGTGCATTGCTTGCTTCTGTAACACAGTTTCAGGCAATCCATCCGATTCAGAGTTGCCTTGGATGACTTTTGCTACTATTTTTACATTTTTCATAGGAGTTTTTGTCAGAAAACTTTGTCTTTTTAGTTGGGAGCTGTTGCCACAAACATATTCTGATTGAACTCATTGAAGCAGTTAAAGTTCTTTGTTAATTTTGGAAGAAGTCTTTGAAAATCTCTCAGTGCCTAAGGTGAACTCCTGGATGCCTCATGCCTTAAATATGAATGCATACATGAAGAAAGGCCCTTAACAATTTCATCAGGTAACATTCCACACGAGCAGAGAACACAAATGGGGTCAGAAAGGCAATCTCTTAACTTGCAGGCTGCAGCACAAAGCACATACTACATTCAAAAGAGTTTCTTTCTTTCCCTTTCCTGCTGCCTTATGCAATTGTGTATGGGTATCACGTTGTTTCTCAAAGATAAAAAGTCATTAAGTTAGAAAAAATGGTGAGTTGAGTGTTTTTACCCAGAGCAGCATAAGAAACTTTAAAATTTAGGTTTAAACTTAGGATAACACTCTTTAGAATTGTTGTGTGGACTTGTGAGACAAAGCAGGGCCTTTTCATCCCTGTGCTAATGAGCGCTGGCAGCCCCAGGCTCCCCCAGTTAAAATGTTTGCTCCATGTCAGACAGAAGATTCCTCCTCCAAATTCCACTTACCTTCTGTACTTGCCTCTCTCCCAAGAGAGCTTTTGGGATCCCTGTTGGAGGTTTCGTGTGCTTCAGGGTGAGTTCTCTTGCCTGCTTCCAGGGAGAGGGATAGGATAGGGTTCCTAACAGATGTTCCCAACACCATGTGTGAAATTCCTAGAGATCTGCAGCAGCCTTGAGTCTGTTCCTTGGTTTATAAGATGATGAGGCATGTTTTAAAATTTCACTGACATGCAAGTGTGAAAATGCAAGATAACTAGAGAAGGTCTCTCTCTGGTTTTGGTCTGTACAGTGAAGCACAGTGGTTTCCATTCTCTGTAAAGGTATTTAAGTGAGGGAGAGGCATTAGTTGGCTGGAATTACCAACTCTGGCAAAACTGGAATACATCCACTGATAACGGCTGTTTTCTGTGCAGTGCAAGTAGGAATTCAGTATTTCTGCATGTTTTAGGAACATCTTTGGGTAGGAAGGCTTAAATCTGCATCATGTGCCATAAGAGGAAGAAAACAATTCCTCCACACACAGACTCCCCAAGTAAAGGAAGGAAATGTAAAATGTATTCTTGTTTTTCCTGGCCTTTCTGCTTGTAGCTGGGGAATGCAGCAGGGGTGAGAACTAGAGCCACTGATTGTTTTTAAGTGCAACAGAATCTTAGTTTGAAACTTGAGAAAGAGTTTTCAGCATTGGAGTGTCCCTTCAGGCAATCAAAATTACTGGAAGGACTAAAATTCCAAGTCCTTACACTTATATCCTGTTAAGGGCAGTGTATTAAGTGACACTTCAGTCTCACTGGTTGTCACCCTGAGTGTCTCTGAATAGATTTCCCTGAAATAGCAGGATTCCAAGAGTGGTAGCCTCCTTGTTATGCCAAAAAAAAAAAAAAAAAAAAAAAAAAAGTTTAAAGGTAAGAAGAAAATATACTTAATTTGCATGCTATGTGTATACAAAAATAAACAGCTCATTTTACTTTATTTTTCTTTATTGTTTTATTTGCCTATATCTTGAGTATGTTCTGAAAAATAATTCATAAGTTCAAAGATATCTGTTATGTTGAGAAACAAATGATGGCAAATTGTGGAACAGGTTGTGTTGTGGATGGTGATTCATTAATATCTTTTTGATAATAAGGCTTGTACTTAACTGCCTGCTCCCACAGAATTGCTGATCTTCAGTCTTTCAACCGAATACAAGCAGCCAGAAAAATGGATAAAAAAAGAGTACATGAGGACAAAGTGCCTCAGCAATGCTTGTGTTGACTTAAATGGAATTCAGTCGATTAAGGGGGCCTGATTCAGAAAAACAAGGTTCAGTGAAGCAAAGCAGTGTTCAAAAGGCAGGTCTGGGGCACAGTTCCTGAATAGGGATAACAGTATGGATCAGGTAAATGATTTTATAGTGTCGAGCTTGCAGGTAAAGTGTACAGCATAGATGAACTGGAAAATTGAAATATTGCTGAGCTGATTTCCATGTTATTTAGCGCAACAGGATTTTAAACAGTGTCACGTGTATTTTGACAGAGCTTGTCATTCCTTGCAGCCAACAGCTTCTGTTTTCATACTCATAGAAGTTGAAACCATTTTTGTAGTAACATCTAAAGTCAGATTTCAAGATAAGTTTTATCAATACATTTATTTAGTCTAAGCTAAATGCAGACTTTGCTCTAAAAAATGTGTTAATTATCAGTGCCAGTAAAACACTTCAGTATTGTGAGTTCTGACAAAGAGAACATCTGATGAAATGAAAAACCATATTATTTACTTCTGCATGCCTTTTTCTAAATAAAATTATTCGCTTTTTCTTACATGGAAGAAGTGGCTTTGTGATATGCACACAAAAAAAAGTTCTGTGCTGTTGTAGCAGTGGTGCTGTTTGTGTGAATGAAAGTATATGTAATGCATACAATTTATAATGGAATCCAACAGGAACAGGTTGTACCATTCTCTCGGTCCGGGGACAAGAGTGTCACGAAATGGCCATCGAGGCCACATGAAGGCCAGCAGGTACAATCCCACTGCACACAGAGGTGTCAAACCTTCCCTCTGCTGTTGGTGATTTGGTTTGGTTTAATACTTAAGTGGGTGTTTTCTGATGTTACCTTTCTAACTTATGTGTCAAAATAAAGGTAGAGACCTTTTTCTTCAGACTCAAAATGTTTCCCTTCAATGACTTACTCTATATCAGCATAAGGACTGCTCATTCCAGTCTGCAAATCCAAATTCTGAACCACTGGATCTTTCTATCAAGGCTTAAAGATGTTTTGCCAGGGTAGCTTTTGAACTGCCTGCCACTGTGGAGCAGTGCTGGTAGTTCTCATGGGGAAACAAAGCTGCTCCTGGTGCTAATGGATGGCATTCCAGATGTCTTCTTTGCTGGCAGTTCTGTACTGAATTTCTTTGCTCTTCTTCCCTGAAATCAGAGAGATGCCTAAAATGAGTGACACATTCAAATTGCCCCCAATTTAATATACATAATATTTGCAAGCTGACAGAGTAACATAACTGATTATTCTGATTCCTTATGGATATTCTGTCTCCAGCTGTGTCACTGTAGTTGGGAAAGAAGTTGCCATTAACTGTGAAACCTCTGTCATGTTAAGAAGCAAGCATTGTCTCATTGAATTAAACCCATGTTCACATCTGTCAATGTCCAAAATTGTCTCCATATCAACATCCTCAGTAGGTGCTGCAATGAAAGTGTTTGTCACATTTTCAGTTTACTTTGGACATAGGATGGATGAAACAACAAATCCTGGCTTCCTTCACAATGATTTTCGGGTGCTGTTCAATCTCGTGGCTTTTCTAGAAAGCTGCTGGGTTCAGCACTTTAGTTACATGCTGTGATTGACATTTACTGAAATGATTCCTGGTGTAACTTTTCTCTGATTGGAAATGTTTTTGAAGCCGGTCAGCTTTGGAATTTTAACCAAGCTCAGTTTTTTTCCTCAGTGCTGTACCTGGCCTTTGTTTCAGCCCGTTGCTCTCCCATCCTTCGTAGGGCAGATGATCAGTAGAGCACCAGTTGCATTAAAACACCTTAAAGCTGTGGTTTGGGTTTCTGCTCTTTATTCCTGCTCTCACCCACTCTCCTTGCTTTCAGATATTTTAAGGATTGTGCATGTTTGAGCTGTGCTTTGTTTTTGATGTGCTAATGGTTCTGGTGTTTCTAACCAAAAAACACTTAAATCTTTCCTGCGAGGGCTGAAGGAGAGGTTTAACATGTACAGCAACTGTACCAATGTGCTTCAAATGTTTACTTTTTAAAATTAATTTTCTTGTCTTTCAGTCGTGTTTTGAGTTTTAATTTTTAAATTAAGGATTACCTGCTTGGCTAATTAATTTTTCTGATCACTTTTGCTTGCGAGTGTTAATTCCACAACAGCAATTCCCTGTAACAGCCAAAGTCTTTTTCCACAATGAAGTCAAATAAATAGAAAGTTGACATTTTCAAATTACAATAAAGGTATTTGCATTAGTTTTTGGTAATGGTTGGAAAATTACTTTAGGAAAAACATTTTTTCACACAACTCTTCACATGCTCCTTTCAGCTCCCTAGAATCTGAAGATTTGGCTGTTCATTTGTATCCAGGAGCAGTTACTATTCAAGGTGTTCTCAGGAGGAAGACTTTGTTGAAAGAAGGCAAAAAACCTACAGTAAGATTTTTTTTAAAATAAATTAATTTTCTCACCTTTTTCCTCTGCCCAGTTATGAACACAGTAAAATGGCCATTGGGCAACTAGTTCAAGTGTCTGAGATCTCCTCTGCCTTTCTGATCACGATTTAGGGTCATTGACAGAGTTTTGATTCTTCTGTATGGTGCATTTATTCAGTTTGTAAGGCTATACACATAATCTGTAAAGTAGAAGAGAAGAGGATGCTGCATAAAATTTTCTACAATTACTGATGACTTTAAAATTGGGAGAATCATGTTTTGTCTTCCTTAACTGTAGGTAAATCCCAGCAATCAATCAATAGATGATAACCCTTAGCATTTGCAGTACAAATACTTGATGATAAATTATAAATCAAAATACATATTCAGGACAGTGGGAGATACCTTATAGCTAAGATGGAAAAGGAAGGGGACAGATGCACTCTGACTACACAAAGTGTTCTGTAGGGATTGCAGGAAGTACAGAGCAAGATGCAGAGCATTTTTCTGAGATTAGAAAGGAGAGGCACATGGTCTCTCTGCTTTCTGCAGTTTTCATGCATTCGTAGGCCTGCATGAATAACAAACAGCAGCTTTGGAAACATGGCTGATGCTTGGCTGGACAGTCAGTGCTCTTACGTCCTTGCAGGATGGTGCCTTCTCTTTCACAGCTCAGTGTTATGAAGCATTTCACTTACCCATTGCACTTTTGGGTTTGTTTGTGTGTTTATTTTCTCTCCAGGTAGCATCTTGGACAAAATACTGGGTAGCACTGTGTGGAACCCAACTCTTCTACTACGCTGCAAAATCCCTGAAGGCTACGGAGAGAAAGCATGTATGTAAACCAGGCATGTTCCAGTATCACCTGCCAAAACTAAAATGTGATTTCCTGATGTAAACACTGAGAGTAGTTCATGCCTTGCCTGATTTCTAGTCAGCACTATCCTGTCTCCCAGTCAGCCAGTCACCTCATATGGATATAGCCCAGGGAAATATCATTTACATTTGTATGCTATACCAAGAACATCTGCTTTGCATCTGCCATGTGTGTCTCTGACTTTGCTGGTCTTTTTGGGAAGGAACTGTGTCATTGGTCTGTCCATTTTCAAAGCTTTGTCTTTGGATGATTTGAGTTTTGCAGCAGTTTGTTGTGGTTTGAAATCCAAACAAGCACTGATGAGGAAAAATTGAGCAGTCACAAGATAAAACAGTTAAACATGTACTAATTTCATCTGTGTGGTAAAATTAGACCATTTGGTTTTTCTGTATAATCCTGTAAGCCATTAGCTGCAGTGGAGTACCAAACACTTCATCTGCTCAGCAGAGAGCTGCGATGTCAGATGATGCTGGGGTTCCTTTTATTTGCTGCAACTTGATCTGAAAGAAGCAAAAAATGCTTTGCTTATGTGGGGAAGGAGCAGGAGGATTTTCTGTACGGATGTTAAGATGTGCATTGTTCCTGTTTGATGTCCCTAGTTAATGGTAATGATTCTCTTAAGAAACTGGGTAAAATTTGAGATAGCTGAATCAGAGTTCATTCACTACTCAGAATAATTACTTGGTTGCCTTGGTAGGTGATTCAGGTTAATTTATGACAACTGTCACTGTAGAACGCTTCCTTTGCATAGCATTAATGGAATTTTGCAGACTGAGTTCTGCTTTTGGAATCCTTGTAAAGGGGACTTTGGTATAAAATGCCGTTTTCTTATCCTAACATTTTTATGTGCAGAGGGTGGAGATTTGAAGCTTAACATTTCTGGTTCGCAGGCTCCTGGATGTTTGAAGTTGCTCTGTGGAATGTTTGTGTATAAAGTTCTCTAAATCTAAGAGATTATTTCCCACTTTTTATTGGAAGTTCATTAGGAAACAGTATTCTAATACTAATTACTTTCAGAACTATTTATGTGGTTTCTTGGCCATCCACCCTTGCTAGCTTTGCTTAGGTAAGATTGAAACTGATCCTACTTAATTTGTCTAGCCCAGGCTGAAGGGTCATTAGCCAATCCTTCTGTCTTCCGGGTGTCTTGGGAGGTGTGTGTGTTTGGATGCCTTTGTTTCTGGCTTCAGTGAAAACTTTAGGGAAGGATTCCACCTCATTAAAAGGAAAGAGCAGACTTGTAAGCTCTTATGACTAGAAATGCAAAGTATTAAAAAAAAA